>NC_056630.2:124361816-125025599 GCF_002870075.4 Lactuca sativa | reverse complement strand
GGAGGAGAGCTATGATTATCTGCGACTAATTACGACCAAAAACTCCCTAGAAACACTAAGGAGGCCAGAGATTGATTGAAGAACAAGATTTGAAGAGATCCAAAGATGAGAAGCGATGAATCATTCAATTTGCTTGATTTGGACATGTCTAATCTAGTTTACTCAATGTTTATTCGTGTTTCTAGTTTAAGACTTTCGTTTAGCAAAGAAGATCCTTGAAACTATATGTTTTTGGTTTATTTTGTTGGTTTTTACTTGTGTTTGATATATCAACTACCTAACATATTAAAGTACTAATTTTGATTGCTTATTTTCAAGTTATGTGTAGTTAGATGATATTCCAATTGCATTAACTTGTTATTTAACTGTTTATGATCATTAAATAGTTAGATCTAGAGATTAAACAAATCCCAGGGTTAGGTTATATTAATTAGTAACTTTGATTGTATTAGAGAGCATTAGTTATCCATGTTATGTGCTTGATTAATTATCTTGATCATAGATAATAAATCATTCATAATCCAAATACATACTATCAATTAGGTGTTCACTTGTTATGATCATTGTAATAGTCATTCATAAATTGTTAAACGCTAGGAAATTGGAACAAGATAACTAGTACATTAGAAATCAGTGACCAACTAAATATTCCATTGCACTGAAGAAATCAACCATAGGGAAGATGTGATTCGAAGCTAAATGAAAGTGCTCTTTAATCTTGATAAAAATCGTTACTTGTTTGCTTGCTTTATTTATAGCAGTGTTAGTTAATTCAATTGTTTTAGTTTGATGATTTACGTTTTTCTAAACTTGTAAAATTAGAACCCCCCCCCCCCCCATTTATAGTATTTCTTAGTTTAATTAATAGCAATAGTTTTTCATTGAAATCATACTCGTTCCCTAAGTGTTTGATAACCTTCTTACCTTAACTACATTATTTCGCAACTAAGTACACTGTCTATTTGCTTTAAACTGGTTGATATCTTATATGTTTTATAAATTTAAAACTGGTAGTAAAATAAACTCAAGTTTTTGATGGTGTTGTCGGGGAACAATTTAATTTTAGTGAAAATTACCTACCATTAGTTGAATGAACCTTTTTGTGGGGTAAAATCCATAAAAATTTATTTTTGTTTTCTGTTTTTACAGTGACCACGTCGTGGTGAGCCCATTTCCACGTTGTGGTTCCTGAGTTTCTAGTTTATTTTTAGAATTTTTTTATTACATTTTACGTGTTTGTTCTTCACTAGTAGAAAAATACCCTTTAACGACACACATTACGTGTCATAAAAGGGTCAGATGACACACAAATGTGTGTCAATGAAGCCCCTTTTATAAAGAAGACGACACACATTTGCGTACTGTAACCTTACGACGCTGTCACACCCCAAAACCAAGAACGGCGAAAACGTTCTGGGGCGGAGGATGTCATGTAAAGTATCACAACACAGTAAAAGTAAATAAGCAAACAACATCATCCATTGCATTAAATATATAATTTTAATACAAGCGTGTTCTGTACAGTTATAGACACAAAAAATAATGTAAATCAAAATAATAAGATGAGTCTTGGATGCGCTCCATCTTCTCAAAAGCTGGCATCGGTACCTGTCTACTGATGACCTGAGAATACAAGTTATTTTGAAAGAGTTTATCAACATTAAGCTGGTGAGTTCATAAGTATTTTAGTGTCGATGTTTGTTATCAAAAACGTTTGAACATGTCTCAAGTGTAAGTTTGTAAAATGTAAGTAAATGTTTGTAAGTGTTTGTAAAAGTTTGAATTTCTCAGAAAAACCTATATTTTCTATTAAAGTAGCCTTCTACCAAGGCTTAACTGTTTTGTATGCTCGTTTGTTGTAAAAGTGTGTAATTTCCCAAGTGTAACTATCATTTAACAAAATATAGTTTGTACATTAATGTTTAAGTGAAATAATCACTAAATATATGTAATGGGTAAATTATTGTAGTACTATAGTGTTGTATTATAGGAACTACTGCTGTACTAACTACCTTAAACCGGATTTATATTAAGGTATCATGTGATAAATTGCACCATACTATCGACTAGTAACAACGACATACGAATGGTCGTAATAACGGAATGACGTTTGGCACCCGCAGACCTGCAGGTCCGGCTGTAGCTAGCAGCAAGGTGTAGGATAGTCAATCCAATATAGATCTATACGCAAACTCACGCTCTCCCTCCAAGAGAATTCTGGCTACAACTCGGGCCATGACATTTAAGGCATGCTCCGATATAGTGGATCATAATTGTTAACGTATTCATGTATATGTAATGTAATGTTACTCGTTCTAGTATAGTTGTATATGTTCTCTTTCTAGTATAGTTGTATATGTTCTCTTTCTAGTATAGTTGTATATGTACTCTTTCTAGTATTATTGTATATGTACTCATACTAATAAGTATTGACTCATGAATGAACTGACTCATTGATCTAGAAATTGTAGTAGTATGATCCTGTGTTACTCCGATGGTAACTTACTAATGATGTGTCTAATAAGCATGAATATGGAAGTACTTTTATGTCTATATATGTATATTTGATATATAATTAATATTTAAACGACCTTCGGACGGTCACCCGAAATCCCACCAGACCACATCCAAATCGAGAAAAAGGAAATAGGGCGGATGGCCTTCCTAAGCCCTTTAAACATTGATTATATATCTATACATATATAGGCATGCAATTTATAAGAAGTAAAACAAAGTTTAATAAAAGTATTTAATAAGTAAAAGAGTTTGTAAAACATTTTGAAGTAAAACAGTTTGATAAACAGTGATAAAATCATTGGTTTTCTAGTTATTAATCACATGTGATTGATGTAATAACTATAAGTATTTAACTTGTATTCCCCCCCCCCCCCCATAAAAGTATTTAAAACATTTAAAAGTATTTCAAAGGTTAATTAAAGGGGTATGAACTCACTTGCGGTGAGTGGATTGGATTGAAGTATCGGATACCGTGCTAGGTGGCAAACGGAGACTTGTTCACACGCACGAGCCTAGTTATCATATAATGAGCATATATATATATATATATATATATATATATATATATATATATATATATATATATATATATAACTAATTAGCCAAATAATAACTTAATGAAATAATTTGGGACACTCAGGAACATGTAAACACTTTGTATAAGTGTCATAGGTCCTAAGGGTTGCTTCTAGGTTGTTATGGGACAAGGCTAAAGGGGTTTAATGTACCAAAGGGCCTTATATAAGTGTTTACTACTCAATAAACCCCACACAAGGAGTTTACGGTCGTAAACCCTTGAGTTTACGGCCGTGAACTTCAATCTTGGTGGTAATTGGTGTTTTGAAGTGTTATTTGATTTCTAGAATAAGCCTAACTTGTTTGTTTAATCCTTTGGGTAGTTTAGGGACTTAATACACTCCTTGAAGGAGTTTTCGGCCAAAAGACCATTTCTTTTGGAGCTTACAACCGTAAACTCTCAAGGGATGGGTAATTTTATTCTTTCAAGTCCCAAACACAAGTAGGATAATTTCTAGGCATTTGTTTAAGGCTAAGGAGGACCCTAGGCACACTTTGGTGCCCTTATTTGGTGTTTACGGCCTAAGAGTATTCTCTTGGCCGTAAGCTCCCTTTAAGGGGTGCTTTTGATGTTTTGAAGTCCATAAATTAGCTAGGATTAAATGAGTATTAAAGTCTAAAGCCTTAGGAGTGATTAGGGCACCTTTAGGCCCTTGAATTTGGTGTTCATGGTCCAAGAAACTCTTGGGCCGTAAACACCCAAAGCTTGGTGTTTTTGATTGTTTTCTTGTCTCTAATTTACTTACATACAAGCCTAAGTTAGTCACTCATCAAGGAAATGGGACTAGATAGCTCTTAAGCCTCTTTTTGGAGTTTACTCCCCAAGAACGTTCTTGGGCGGTAAACTCCCGGATCTCACATATTTGACATGTAATCTATGTTATTAAGCATATAACAAGCATTATAAAACAACTAGAGAAGTGTACTCACGATTTGGGATGAAAACCCAAAGATCCGTGAGAGAGAAAATGGCTTTTCTCTAGTTGGAAATGTGAATAATGAATGAATTTAGTTCAGAAATCTATTTATAGTCCTGAAATATTTTTGGCAGAAAATATTTTTATTCCGGAATTGAACTCTAACATTAAGAAGTTTTGAAATACTCAAGTTTCACAAACCCATGAGCATCCATTCTCCTGATATCTCCTTAAACTTAAACCCTAATGTACACAAACTTATTCGGAAAAGTTTGAAATTCATTGAAACTGGTCTAGTGTGACATCCCCAAAATCACGGCCAGAAAAGACCGGTTTGTTTATGCTTTGTTTAAAAATCAGAGTTACATTTTAAATGAAAGTATTGCGGAATTTGTCCCAAAACAAAAATATGATAAAGATTTATCAAAAGCATTTCCATAGAAATGTATTTCATTAAAAGACTCGGGATGTCATGTTCGTACAGATCAAAAGCATAAACAATACAATATAAGCCTTACTACATTATTTCATATCTACAGGCCTATATCCGTAATCCCTCGTCCAAAACATCACACCTATGCTCATGCGCCACTACCTGTAATACATAAAACTGAGTGGGTCAGGCTTGGGAGCCTGGTGAGCACATAGGGTTTTCAACCCACAATAAATAAGTTTATTAATTTCATCGATCAACAATAACCCAATTACCCGTTCCCGTTATCCTCACTTTACGTCCCTAAACACCTATCATAAGGGACCTAGCCTAAGGATCATCATCGGGACGGACACTACTGCTAAGGGGATTCCTCAGCAATAAATGTCCTAAAGGCAACCATGTGGGGGATGGAGTACACCGGTGAACATATCGTTCACAAACACCTACAGGTTGCGAGCCTGCTAGTGTTCCACTGGACTGTCTAGAAGAGTCCGTGGTCGTCATCCATACTCCGCTAGATGACAGAATCAACAACATCAACATCGAGGCCTCTCATCATTTTATCACACATCACCTATTGCATCTACCCATGTTTTACCCCAACATTTTCGTAGATATAAAATACATATACAGTTTAAATCATTGAAAACATGTATAACAACGTTCATCTAGCATAGATAGCAAGTATTCAGATAATATGCACACATAGCACGTAATTTATATAAAATACTTCATATCTATGTGTAAGTTGAAAGTAACTATGCACTCACTTGTTAAGGTGATGATTCCAAAATCGGGCAGCGCTTGCTTCTAACGATTCTATTTTCCTTCGACGAAACCTAGCATTATTATCGCTAAATTTTAGTCTAATATTTACCGTGACCAACTATTAGTCTTAGTATTATTATTATTATATAAGCGTAAAACAATATTTTCCAACCACTATGTACAGACAGGGGCCAGACATAAAACACCGGAGGGCAGGACCATTTTGGCATATAGCACTTCTGAAATCCAACAACCCTATGCGGCCCTTTAAACCAGATTCCCCGTACCGCGAGTAGTTAAAAAAAAATATTATAACGACACTTATATAAGTTATAATAATAGCTCAAATATTTATTATAAGTTCATAATAACAATACTAATTTTAAATATAAGCTATATTAAAATAAGATAAACATAACTTACTTACAAGGGGGTTTTAGCTAGGAGTCGGGCTCTGCAGGGGCAGAACTTCGTCGCTGAATCTTTCTAAGAAAGATTCGTGCAGCGCTTCAGCGCTCACCTTACTATACTAAGCTACAGAAAGAGAAGTCGAATCACGAGGGACCGAAATGCTCGGGGGATAAGGAGAGAAAGACTCTTGAATCAAGAGAATGGTGCAAGAAATATGAGAGCCCAAGGCTCTTATTTATACTAATTGAATTTTCAAAAACTACCCTCCATAATTACTTAATGACCTTTTAGTTATATAAACAACTAAACACCCCTCTATAATACTATTATAAATGGATTTAATGATATTTGTACTAAACTAATGTCGAAAGAGCTCAACATTAGTCTTATAATGACCGCATCGTCGATACCTTTCTAATGATATATACATATGTATATATATGTGTACGTATACATGATTTATACTTTATTTTAATACGTAAATATGCTATTATAATTTGTAACTCGTTCATACGAACTCCGTTTTTGACGTTCTTTATATCCACGCGTAGGTGAAGACGTACTCAACAACTTTCGTTTAGACTCCGTCGGCTAATTTTGACTTTATTTTTAAAGTTATATTTTTAACAAGCCGGGACAGGATTGGTCTGTTTAAAATCTCATAACTTCTTCATACGAAGTCAGATTTGGGCGTTCTTTTTATCGATGTTCTTAGTTTAACATATTCTACGACTTTCGTTTAGATCATTAAGGCTAAATCTCGCTCTATCGTAAATTCACTATTCACGCTTCCCGGTGCCGTGCCGGTTTTGCCGTAAAACTTCGACGGGTCATAACTTCTTCGTTATAACTCGGATTTCGGCGTTCTTTATATGTACGGAAACCTTGAGACATATTCTACAACTTTATGTAGAGATATCGGGTTTATCTCACACTTTAATTTTGACGCTTATTTTTATTATTTATTAATTATACATTTATAATTAAATTATAAGCACATAAATACACATAATTCACATAATACTCAAATATTTCATCTTTATTACTTCAAAAGAGTTACAAGAGTTGACCTAGACTATTACATTGACAAAAATGCTTAGCCCTGAAACCCGGGCGTTACAATTCTCTCCCCCTTAGGATGATTCCGTCCCGGAATCATGCATTAGCAAACAGATGTGGATAGCGACTCATCATGTCATCCTCTGTTTCCCAAGTGAGATTCGGCCCATTCGAATGTTTCCATCGGACTAGCACCAAGTCGACCATCTTGCGTCGTAACTTCTTAGTCTTACGGTCAACAATTGCCTCAGGCTCTTCGATCAGCCTTTTATTCTCATCCATCCTTAACTCTGAGATTGGAATTATGTCGGGAACATCTCCCGTGAATTTCCTCAAATAACACACATGGAAAGTGTTATGAATACCATTGAGTTCTTCGGGCAATTCCAGCTTGTAAGCTTGGTTCCCAATCTTCTGAAGAACTTTGAACGGTCCAATAAACCTTGGACTCAACTTTCCTCGTTTCCCAAATCGTATAAGTCCCTTCCACGGTGAGACTTTAAGCAGAACGGAATCCCCAACCTCGAAGGTTATCGGTCGTCTTTTCTCGTCAGCATAGCTCTTCTGACGATCCTGAGCTGCTAACATTCTTTCCCTAATCACCTTCAACTTCTCGGCAGTCTCATGGACTATCTCGGGGCCCATAAACTGCTTCTCTCCGGCTTCAAGCCAACAAGACGGCGTACGACACTTTTGTCCATACAAGGCTTGGTAAGGTGCCATCTTGATGCTCGAGTGAAAACTATTGTTGTAGGAGAATTCTACCAGAGGTAAGTGCTCGTCCCAATTTCCTTGGAATTCGAGGGTACATGCTCTCAGCATATCTTCCAGTGTCTGAATCGTTCTTTCGCTCTGGCCATCAGTTTGCGGATGGTAAGCAGTACTCAAACATAACTTTGTACCCAACTCCTCTTGTAGACTCCTCCAAAATCTTGACGTGAAACGACTATCACGATCTGATACAATCGTAAGAGGAACACCGTGAAGTCTTACAATTTCCTTCACGTAAGCATTTGCGAGCTTATCCATAGACCACTTCTCGTTGGCTGCTATGAAGTGTGCACTCTTGGTGAAACGATCCACGACTACCCAAATCATGTCGTGACCGTTCTTCGTCCTGGGCAGTTTAGTCACAAAATCCATGGTGATGTCTTCCCATTTACCCATGGGTACAGGTAAAGGTTCTAAACTCCCATATGGTTTCTGATGTTGTGCCTTAACCCTCGCACATGTTACGCACTCGGCCACATACTTCGCAACATCGAGCTTCATCGTCGGCCACCAGTAGTAGGGTTTTAGGTCCCTATACATTTTAGTGCTACCGGGATGAATCGAGTACATGGTCTTGTGTGCTTCTTCCATCAGAAGATCTCTTATTCCTCCTGTCTTAGGTACCCAAATTCGATCTTGGAATACCTTCAGTCCTCGACTGTTTGTACCAAACACTAACGTTCTTCCCAAACGTTCTTCCTTTCGGTCATTTTTCTCTAAAGCTTCTTCTTGAGCTTTCTTGATACTTTCCACAATCGTCGAGACGACTTCAATTCTTAACGCTCTTGGCCTTTTCCTTTCCAGATTGACTTTCCGACTGAGAGCATCAGCAACAATATTTGCTTTACCTGGGTGGTAAAGTATCTCACAGTCGTAGTCCTTGAGAAGTTCTAGCCAGCGTCGTTGCCTCATGTTCAACTCCTTCTGATTAAAGAGATACTGGAGACTCTTATGATCAGTGAAGAGCTTGCACTTCGTGCCGTAGAGGTAATGCCTCCATATCTTTAAGGCAAAAACTACCGCTGCCAACTCCAGATCATGAGTGGGGTAGTTCTTTTCGTGCTCTTTCAATTGTCGAGATGCGTATGCTATCACCTTTTCTCTTTGGGTCAGAACACAACCCAACCCGACTCCAGAAGCGTCACTATAAACCGCGAAATCTTCGACTCCATCGGGTAGAGAAAGTATCGGTGCTTCACATAACTTCTTCTTTAGCTTCTCGAATGCCTCATCATGTTTCTCACTCCACGTATACGTAGCTCCTTTATGAGTCAAAGCTGTTAATGGAGCAGCTATCGAAGAAAAGCCTTGGATAAATCGTCGATAATATCCGGCTAATCCTAGAAAGCTTCGAATCTCCGTGGGACTCTTTGGACGTTCCCACTTCATTACAGCCTCGATCTTTGCGGGGTCAACCATTATTCCCTCCTGGTTAACAACATGACCCAAGAATTGGACTTCCCGTATCCAAAAGTCGCATTTGGAGAACTTTGCAAAAAGCTTCTCCTTCTTCAACACTTCTAATACTTCTCGTAGATGCTTGCCATGCTCCTCTTGGCTTTTCGAGTAGATGAGAATGTCGTCGATGAACACTATCACGGATTTATCGAGGAATGGTTTACAAACCCTATTCATCAAATCCATGAATGCTGCGGGAGCATTGGTTAGCCCGAATGACATAACCAAGAACTCGTAGTGTCCATATCTCGTTCTGAATGCAGTCTTCTCAATATCCTGCTTTCTCACCTTTAGCTGATGATATCCTGACCTAAGATCGATCTTTGAGAAGTAGCTCGAACCTTGCAGCTGATCGAATAGGTCATCAATCCTCGGCAATGGATACTTGTTCTTCACCGTTGCCTTATTCAGCTCTCGGTAGTCTATACACATTCTCATACTTCCGTCCTTCTTCTTCACGAATAACACCGGAGCTCCCCAGGGTGATGAACTAGGTCGAATAAAACCGTTGTCCAACAGCTCCTGAAGTTGCGTCATGAGCTCCTTCATCTCCGTCGGTGCTAATCGGTAAGGTGCCTTTGCTATCGGAGTTGTTCCTGGTAACAAGTCTATACGAAACTCCACTTGCCTATCAGGTGGTAATCCGGGAAGATCTTCGGGAAAGACTTCCAGATAATCACACACAACCGGTATACTCTGCACCTCTTTCTTCTCCTTCTTGGCATCGATTACGAATGCCAAGTATGATGCACATCCTTTGGACAAACATTTCCTGGCTTTCATCAGGGAGATGATTCCAGAATTCACTCTGCGTTTGTCCCCATACACCATAAATGATTCTTTTCCGGGTGGGTTTACCTTTACTATCTTCTTTCGGCATTGAATCTCAGCATCGTTGGCGCTAAGCCAATCCATACCCAAAACGATGTCGAAACCGTTTAACTCTATGGGTAATAGCTCTTCGTGGAATTCGTTTCCGTTTAGGTCAATGACGATGTTCCTAATACGATTATTAACAAGTACGAATTTGCCACTGGCAACTTCTACAATCAGGGCATTATCTAGTTTTTCTACAGGCAATGCTAATTTCCCACCAAATTTATGCGACACAAAGGAGTAGTTGGCTCCGGAATCAAATAGTGTATTTGCAGGCAAACCATTTACAAGAAAGGTACCTGAAGCGACGTCTACTGCCTCCTTTGCAGCCTCGAGCGTCATCTGGAAGGCTCTTGCCTTCGGCTTCGGTGGTATGTTGGGTCTTCCCGTCTCCTTCTTCTTCGGGCAATCCCTTGAAATGTGCCCCTCCTCGTTGCACTCGGTGGTATGTTGGGTCTTCCCGTCTCATTCATTGGAGAGCATAATCAAAATAATTCACATAAATTGCTAGAAAAAAATACTTCACATTATGAATATTGTTATTGTAATTCACTTGGAGCCCATTTTCACCTAATCCTTCCATCAGTTATAATATCGAGAAACAACAAGCTTCCTATAAGAACTGCCAGTAGAGGATGTTAGATAATCTAAAAAAACCGGGACAAGTTTAGCCTAGGGGTATTTTAGGATTTTTTTTAAGAAACTTGCCTTTTTATTTTGTATTTGAATTAGACTAAGTTTCTTTTGTGTCTAGTATAAATTAGGACCTGTGATTACATTGTAAATATATCCTAAAACAAGTTTTTTCTAGTTAATGCTTAGGCTCTAAGAAATTTAGTGATTCACATGTTTTTCACACTTTTCTTTTCTTGTATCCTGTTCATTCTAGTCTCTTATTTTCCTCTGTTTATTTTTCTTTGGTGTATAAGGTGTTGGTGAATAATTCAGCCCCTGTTATTGATGGGTTTTGAGCATAGCAAACAATCCTATGTGTGAATGAAACCCTAAAATGTTGGATATATGGTTTCTCTATTAGACATACAAGCATTGAACACAAAACTAGAAACCCTAGGAGGCATATATATTGTAATAACAATGAAATCCTTGAAGATCTTGAACTTTGAGAGCAAGTGTCACAAGTGTAACACCTGTAATGGCTCACAAACACACAAAGCAAGAGGGTGCGAGGAGAGAGGAGGATGAAGTTATAGAACTCGACTCTTCTTATGGTTTGGAAGCATTGGAAGAAATCAGTAGGTAGAGGCTCTTTATATAGTTTTTGGTTGCTTAGAGCCAAAGCTAGGGTTTGCTGGAGGATACCCTAATTTCCAACTTAAGGCCTAAGCATGCCATGAACTCCCCGTCCCTTAGGCCATGGACGGAAATTTTAGGGCCTCCTTAGAAGTTTTCGTCCATCCCTTCTAGGATGGTCCAAGAGCCCAAAACCACAACTATCAAATAATTGCTAAATAGTCCCTGTACTTTTAATTAATTCCTTTAATCCCAAAATTAATTCCAAATTAATTTCTGATTAAATATTAATTAAATAACATGATTTCTAATTAATATATTATTTCCATAATACATTAATAAATCATTTTTCTATATTAATTTATTTTTCCATATAATAAATTCTTCCTCCCTCTCTCTCTCTCAATAAATCAGTATGTCTAGTTACTAGTACGAAGGCAACCCAAAAGGATGGTGCTACTATCAATTCAAATACATACCAATTACAGTTATGGGGTTAGACACCTAATGCAACAGTCTTCCACTTGGATAAGTCTAAAAAACTATAATTGCAAGTATAACTTCAAAAATTGACTAGCAAATTGTAGCTCTCAAAGTCGTTGTCGAACTTTGACCTAGTCAATAATGTGTCCTAAGATAAGTGATCATATAATTTTCCGTTATGCAAGATATCATGTGGACAAATGGCATGGAACATAATCATTCTCATTGTCCAACAGTTTGTTTCGCGATTTCTGATTTGTAATGAGAAAGAACTACATTCGAACACATCAATTAAGTCCTGACCGGGCCCGACACATAAGTCAACACAAAATCATCTAGGGGCCTAAGATATCACTTTTCTTGTTTAGGGAAAAAGGAACAAATAAACTTTGACTTATATTATTGGACTATTTACTCATCAAATCATGCATAACAATACATATTATAACATCAAGTTACTGATGCATTTACGCATTATCAATGCACAACCAACACGTAAACAACAACTCATATATCTACGTTTAAAGATTATACGATATTATCATCTTAGAATTACTCGTGATAAATTCCATGAAGTAGTTCTCTGAGCGTGGGTTAATCCAACACTTAAATCCCCATTTCGAAAATACTCATGAATGTTGCAACAAACGATTACTATTTCTAAACACTTAGACAATCTATAACCCAATTCATGACAGTCTTACTTCATTACTTAATTCCAAAGTATGATCGACTGTGGATATTTGAATAATCTAATTATTCGCGAAGTAAAACATGAAAAAGTGAAACAAAATGATAAAAAATTGACAAAAGATAGTAAACAATACTCATAAATAAATATCCATTATTTAATCACCAAATGTCAATTACATTTATTTGTTACAAGTTTCAAAATATCTATCTAATCACTAAAATTAATATCATCCTTCATACCAATGCTCCTCACATGTTGAACTTGCTTAACCCTACTTAGACCCTTTGTGAGGGGATCGACAAGATTCTCTTCAGATGATACCCTCTTTATGACGAGGTGTTCTTCTTCTACTTGACGTCTGATAAAGTTGTTTTTTCTGTCAATATGTCTAGATCTGCCATGATCTCTTGGTTCCTTGGTTAAGGCAACTGCTCCTTCATTCTCACAGAAAATCTCCATCGGCTCCTTAATGGCTGGCATAACTCCAAGGTATCCAATGAAGTTCTTCAATCGTATAGCCTCTTTTGATGTTTTGCTCGCTGCAAAACACTCTGATTCACAGGTCGAATTAGCCACCGCTTCCTGCTTGGAACTTTTCCAAGTCACCGTCCTCCATTAAGGGTAAACACCCAACCAGATTGAGAACGAAAGTTGTCTCTGTCTGTTTGAAAGATGACATCACTATACCCAGTAACTCTTAAGTCATGACTACCACCAAGCACAAGGACCCAATCCTTAGTTCTTCGCAGATACTTAAGAATGTTCTTGACCACTATCCAATGAGATTTTCTTGGATTTCTCGGATATCAACTAACCATGCTCAAAGCAAAAGCCACGTCAGGGAGAGTGCATGTCATACCGTACATGATCGATCCAATGGTGGAAGCATATGGAACTCGACTTATTTATGCTATTTCTGCATCAGTACTAGGACTCTAAGTCTTACTCAGTTTGGTATTGCTTTAGATAGGCAACTCTCCTTTCTTGGAATTCTCCATGCTAAAACGCTTTAGAACCTTATCCAAATATGTGCTTTGACTAAGTCCAATTAGTCTTCTACTCCTAATTTTTCAAAATCCTTATTCCCAGAATATAAGTAGCCTCTCCTAGATCCTTCATAGCGAAAAACTTTCCAAGCCAAGACTTAACCTCTTGCAAAGTTGGAATGTTGTTTCGTATGAGTAGTATGTCATCAACATATAATACTAGGAAGGTGACTATACTTCCAATAGATTTGACATATACACAAGATTCATTTTCACTTCACAGAAGATAAACTCTTTGACTTTCTCATCAAAGAAAAGATTCCATATGCAAGAATCTTGTTTCAATCCATAGATTGATTTTTCAAGCTTACACACTCTATTGGGGTACTTACCATCTACAAAACCCTCTGGCTGACTCATGTAAATATCCCCAGAAAACTTTCCATTAAGGAAAGCGGTTTTGACATCCATATGCCAAATTTCATAATCATGAAACGCAACTATGGCTAGCATAACCCTAATAGATTTAATCTTGGCCACTAGTGAGAAGGTCTCATCATAGTCAACCCTCGGGGTTTGAGTATAGCCCTTCACAACTAGTCTAGCCTCGAAAGTGTGTACCTTTCCACCCATGTCGGTCTTCCTCTTGAAGATTCATTTGCACATAACTGTCTTACGACCCGATACATTATCAACCAAATTCCAAACTTGGTTGTCACACATGGACTTGATCTCGCTGTCCATTTCCTCTTTCTACTTGGCAAATTCAGGGCCTACCATTGCTTCCTTGTAGTTAGCAAGTTCCTTCAAATTTACTAGTGTGCTATCACTGTTAAACATATCACCTTCTACAGTTATATGGAAACCATACAACACAGGCGGAATGCTAACTCTACAAGAACGCCTAATTTGCAATGACTCGTCAACTGGTTCAACGGGAAATTCTTCCTCAGGTTGAGCGCTAGTGTTTAAGGTTCCTTCATCGTTGGACTCTTGAATTTCATCAAGATCAATTGTACTCTCACTTTCCTTTTTGCATATGACCTCTCTCTCATGAAAGACTCCCCTTCGTGCTACAAATACCATGTTTTCACTAGGTCTGTATAAAAAGTATCCAAAGGCTCTTTTATGGGTAGCCGATGAAAATACATCTCTCACTTTGAGGTTCCAACTTATTGTGAGCCTCTCGTCTAATGAAAGCTTCACAAACCCGAACCTTTATATGTGCCAATGAAGGAACCTTCCCTGTCCACATCTCGTGAAGTGTTTTTGGCAACCTTCTTTGTTGGGATAAGATTGAGAATGTGAGAGGCAGTCTCTAAGGCATACCCCCAGAATAAGATTAGAAGTGAAGCTCGACTCATCATGGAACGAACCATGTCCAACAAGGTTTGATTACGCCTCTCAACCACTCCATTAAGTTGTGGTGTCCTAGGAGGTGTTAATTGTGAAAAAAAATTCCACATTCCTTGAGGTAGTCGAGGAACTTGATACTAAGATACTCACCACCTCTATCAGATCTGACCATCTTGATCTTCCTGCCTAATTGATTCTTGACCTCGTGGTTGAACTCTTTGAACCTTTCAAAGGTTTCCAAATTATGTTTTTTAAGTAGATATAGCCATATCTGCTATTATCATCAGTAAAAGTCACATAGAATCTATTTGCATCCCTTGTGGTGGATTTAGAGGGCCCACACACATATGTGTGTATGAGATCCAACAATCCTTCACCTCTTTCACAAGAACCAGTAAAATGTGATTTAATCGTGTTTCAAAGATAATAAGACCCGCATGTATCATCTGACCTTAAGTCAAATGATTCCAACACTCCATCCTTTTGGAGTTGGGCAATGCATTTCTTGTTGACATGTCTAAGACGACAATGCCACAAGTATGCTTTGTCTAAACCATTAGACAAATCATTTTGCAAAATACTATTACCTAAATTGGCTACAACCATCACAATTTCATGCACGCCATCACAAGGTAATGTTTCAAAATAAAATACACCATTTTTATAAGCTAAATAGAACCATTCTAATTATCAAAATAATATCTAAAACCTTGTCTGTATAAACCATGAATAGAAATAATATTTCTTGTCATTTCAAAAGAATAACAACAATTGTTCAAATCTAAACATAACCCACAACTAAGCACTAAAGAATAAACGTCAGTCTTGGTAACAGGTGACAATATCATATTGCCCATAATCAGGTTTATCTTCCCATGCTCCATATCCTCAATTCTTTTTAATCCCTACAAGTCAGAACAAATATGAAAACCACATCTTGTATCAAGGACCCAAGAATTAGAATGTGATGAGTTTTTAGATAGGATAGTGTAAATACCTGCTGAGGTTGGCTTAACGTTGCCATCCTTTATGTCTTGCAAGTACCTGGGGCAACTTTGTTTCCAATGCCACTTGTCATGGCAGTAAAAGCAAGTAGCCTCCTTGGGATCAGAGGCAGGAGGAGCATCAGAATTAGCTTTTCCTTTTGGTCCATTGCTTGAGGACCCTGCTTGGGACTTTCCCTTCCACTTCTGTTTCGGAGGAGCTTTCCTCTTCTTCCCCTTCCCTTGCCCAATGGCCAAGACGGTAGCAGTAGCAACAGGAGTGGATGCAATACTTTTTCCCTTCATTCCATTCTCAACAAGCTTTGAAGTTGACTCAATGTGGTTTCCTCCTTGTTCAAATGATATGTCATAATGAACTGTTCATAACAGCTAGACAATGAGTGACCAATTCCTCATCGAAGTTCACATTGAGTTTCAGCAAACGATCCACATAACATTGCATGCGTTGCAAGTAGGTCGTGATGGACTCTCCGTCCTTCATCTTGCTAGTTATGAGGGACTTGACTATCTCGTATCTCTCTTGACGAGCTCGTTGATGGTACTTTTCCATCAAGTCCTTGCATGTCTCATACGGCCAGTAGTCGTCATAAAACCTTTACAGCTCAGGAGTCATAGTAGCAACCATGATGCATGCCACTTTGGTAGCATCTTTTTTAATGTCTCTTTTACTCAGCTATTTCTTCGGGAGTAGTAGTTGTTTCATCAATCTCGTTCAACTCTTTTTCGAGTACATATTCCTTGTCCTCGAAGCGCAAAGACATCTTGATGTTACACATCCAATCATTATAATTGGAGTCATCATGTAACGACGTAAAATCTCAAAATAGTTTTTCATTTCGAAACATAATAAATTTTATAAAATAATTTATAAACTCATTCAATTAAATGTTATCTCAGAAATCATATCCCAGAATCTCAAACACATGGATCTTTATCAGTGTGTACAGATCTTCATCAGTGTGTACAGATCATGTTATCTCAGTAACCGGTCCGCATCATCTTGACCTTCCGGCCCATACACTGTTGACCTTCCGGTCCGTATCATAATACTCATAACATAACATAGCACATACATATCATATACCAACATACATCACATACTCATCATAGCACATAAGACCTTCCGGTCACACATAATTACCACTCTAGGTAAAGTAAAGTGAGAAGACTCACCTCACATGATGTCTAGTAAACCTTTTGGCTTGATAACCTCGATCGAGCCTCCGTCTAACACATAAGGCAAACATTTCTAATTAACACTTCCTCTTGTCCTCATCTCTATAGAATGGGTAGAAGACCATTCTACCCCTCCCTAACCTCCCTTGAATCAATTTGACCAAAACCCTAAGGTCAACTGAAGTCAACTCCAGTTAACGGTCAAACTTTGACCAGACTCGTCGAGTGCACTCGGGTGACTCGGCGAGTCCATGCGTGTCCTCTGAATCCTCTTAAGGCCTCACTTGACTCGTCGAGTTAACCTTTCACTCGACGGGTTACCACTAGTCACGAATCGCGGGGCAACCCGAATCGACTTGTCGAGTCCTCTTATGGACTCGGCGAGTTCCCTCCATGGCAACACTCAAATGACCTTCTGAGGTCAGATCTATTTCTCTAACTTATAAATCTGACCTTCTAACACCCAATAATCACATAAAGGTCCAGTCTTTATACTCATGCAACACTTATATGGCTTTATATGGTGAAATAGCTCTAAAAATGGCATCCTAGATTCATAACTCCAATGGAATCGCAAAAAGCTGGAAGACTGGGACTCTCTGGACCTCTTAAGGTACACATCTAATACTTTTTCCACATTGGGACCTCATACGCATCATATAATATCCAAGAAAGGGTAAATAAAACCCTAGATTCAAGGATTCTACACAAAACAGAAGGAAGGGGCGAAATACTACCTCAGAATGGAGATCCTTGCTTGGATGCCTCAGAATAACAACCTCCTTTGGCCCTTCTAGCTGAATCCCTTCTCTTCCTTTGCAAAATCACACCAAAAATACTTGATTTCATCATAAGAACTCTCCATTGGCTCCAATGGTGATTTAGGGTTTCTCACAGGATATATGAGGCGCATCCAAGGTCATAAGTTCCTTTAAATAGGCTCCAACCCCAGAACTTAGGGTTTTTCTCTGCCCAGTACCTACTCGGCGAGTCCATACTTGGACTCGTCGAGTCCGCTCATTAAATCCACGTGATCAACTTGACGTGCCTAGGCGAGGCAGACCTACGACTCGTCGAGTCACTCCTAACTCCTCAAAATTGAAACACGAACTATCATACCCGAAATTCCGGATGTTACAAATCTCCCCCACTTAATTTGATTTCGCTCTCAAAATCGCATCTCAAACCACATAGATAGAAACCAATCACCCGAAAAGCATCAGTGAAAGGATCTCACACCAAAACGATATCTTCCTCCATGGATACCTGAACCCGATGAACCCGACCAGGAACTCCTAAATTTGAAACAAACTGACCCCTCAGCCGCTAAGATAACCTTTCTGACTTCCAAATATGAACCCAACAATCGGTTACCGATCACCCATTCCATACGTACCCAACAATCTCAAATACACTCCTATATACGAAAGGGGGCACATTACACTGGAGAATCGTCTCCTGCCCTGAAATCAAACCCCACCGGTTCAATGAATTTTCAACACCCTACCTTCAGATATAAGAAAGTTAATCATGCTCCTTAAAAAATGTCCTCTAACATCTATAATCATAAACCCCCAACTTACTCTCAACGATCCCTACTCCACACTGGGTACTAGGTCATCTCTCAACCAACCGTTAACTTCCAAAGGTTACTCATAACATGTTCCAAGTGTCTCACTGACTTCCTTCTTACATCAACTATCTCAGCCCAGTGACACACAAGTCACGAAGTTCTCTTCACCCCAACGATTACTATACTCCCAACTGAAATCGTCTCACCCTCGACCTCAGCCGAATTAATAATCATTTGCCTCATGCACCTCATGGTATTCCCCCGTACTAACAAACTGACCTCACTCGGGTCTAAGATATCGGGTGACAACAATACCCCTCAACCAATATTCCACCTCAGAATCCAGAGTCTCCTCTCGCCTACCCAACGCACAACCAAAGCCAAACTCAAACTCGAGAGTCTGGTCTGACCCAAAGTTGGAACCACTTGTCGCAATGAAACAAACATCTCATGACTCAACCTGCAATCCACGCGAATACCACTTCTTCCAATTCCCTCATGATGCGACAACCACAACTCAAGTCAGAATTTAACGATTCCCGAAAATATGGGGACCCCCGTCTCTTTCCTAGTTCGACCGCCAGGCTCCCAAAAACTCAACTATTAGGGCTACCCTCTCCCAAAACTCTTCTGCATCGTTCTTTGATCAAAGAGTACTTCCTCATAACCACCTCCCGCTGACTAATGAGTACTACGACTCCCCGTAGCATCGCAACAACCTCCCTCTGACTAATGAGTACTATGGTTCCCCGTAGCATCACAACAACCTCTGACTAGTGAGTACTGCGGCTTCCCGTAGCATCACAACAACGTCTTACTAGTGAGTAATACGACTTCCCGCAACATCACAACAACCTCTGACTAGTGAGTACTACGGCTTCCCGTAGCATCACAACAACCTCTGACTAGTGAGTACTACGGCTTCCCGTAGCATCATAACAACCTCTGACTAGTGAGTACTACGGCTTCCCGTAGCATCACATCAACCTCTACCTAGTGAGCACTACGGCTTCCCGTAGCATCACAACAACCTCTGACTTATCCCCACCATCTCATTCTTACGTTATCGCTACCATGTGTCCACTAACTCATGCTCCGTGGACTAACATAGATAGGTGCCCACACTCATCCAAATTACGTATCATTATTCTTGTCGACAGCCGTCATAACCAAGACATCTCTCCACACTACAATCCTCATTCTCAAATAATCCCTCCTGATGCCAATACCCAAGGGCTCCCACTAGCACCGCAGATACTCAATACGCCACTTGCAGTTTCAACCCAAGACTCAAAACTAATCCGAACTTCAGGTCATCATACTCGGATACCTCGGCAAATTACCACAGAACCTCATGATGTACCGCCTCAACCCCTGATCTCCTTCTTTCAGCATCATACACAGATTCACCCACGTATTCCCTTAGAATCTCACAACAAATTTTCCTTTCATAACATGCCACTACGGAGTATCCCAACTCTCAATTGAAATATGAAGGAATCGTCGATGATTCAGAACATATTGACGACAATCCGAAACTTCCTTCTATATTGCTCAAAACTCATGCAAGAATACTCATAACGACCCCGAAGTTGTTGCTTATGCAATTCCTGCCCTTTCCCGAACCACATAACAGCCCATACAATGAACCAGAATTCTCTCCACTGCCAGACTAATCTTACGAGCCAACCATCTCGAGTTCACCATAGTAGTCTCAAAGAATCCCTAGCCACCTCAAGGTCTCCGACCAATGGCTACTTGCCGTGGGGACACTCATCCGTTCTCAACATGCGCTTTATGCATTATCTCGCTCTACGTCTTTCCTCGACCACCAATACCCAAGATCCCATGAACCTGTACCTCAGATCTCTATATCCAGATCTCTAACCGCTTTTGAACAAATCTCCGATCCCCTCAATAAAGTACCTGGTTCTCCCCCACTCAGGGTTCGAACCATCACCAATTGGCGCACTAACAATCTATTTCACAGACCGTTTCCGCCGGAAACATCATACTTACTCTTGGAAGGTGCTACGCAACGTGTGATAATCTCCCCGATAGATATCAAGCAACTCCAATATCCCGGATCTCTGATGAAATCCTCAGAAACATCTCATCATGACTGCCTCTAATCATTCCGAATCTCATACCAATCCATTACCATACATCTCGACTGTCCAGTAATAATCCTGACTCTTAGTTCGGAAATAATGAATCATCATACTCCTAATCCTCGACTCCCAAACTATCGTTCCATCACATAAATTACCATAAGAGCAGGGACTTCACTCCCATACCCGATGTCCAGCATAGACCATAAGGGATACTGCCCCGATATACTCCTTGTGATTGCCCGATGTTGCGACTAACACATGCTCTATTATACTCAAGTGGGGTATCTCTTTGCCCATGACCGTCTCAGTCCCTACTGACAACTGGTTCATGCTATACTACTACCTTACGGTAGATATATTGCCTAGCCACCCTGGTGGAAGATCGCTATCGATGCTACCCCACAGGGTTCACCCCCAGCCCAGAAACTGAAACCTCAATACTTCTTATGTTTCCCCATCGGGAACAGAAATAGCACCACTTAGGTCAAAGAAAAAGACATTTCCACTATCGGTTGATTGCTCAACTCGGACCGCAAGCCCCCATAAAACACCATCCTTACTCATCCTTGAGTCACGCGACTCCCACTGTCATCTCATCATAGATTTCTCGGAACTAAACCAATTTCCCTCTCAAGGTATGCTTCATCAAAACTCATTCAGTCTGGCCCTTGGGCCCCATACTCTATCGCATCCGATCTCGGCCTAATCAATCATGACGGAATAATCGGAAATCGCTACAAGCATTATCTGCTATGAATCATGGTGCCCGAACCATGACACCACCTCTTAATCTGCCACTAATCATGATACTCGAACCATGATATCACCTCTCGATCTGCTACTAATCATGGTACTCGAACCATGATATCGCCTCCCGATCTGCTACCAATCATGGTACTTGAACTATGATATTGCCTCTCACGGCTATCGGATCCTATCCCATCAAACCCTGGTGGCTTCGTGTTGTTGAGCTCTCGGTATAGCAACGAGTCACCCCCTTGCGACCTAGCAGTTGCAATAGCTGCGGTGGCTGCAGAAGCAGCAGCCTCCGAAACAGCAGCGTATCGCTCATCGGACGTCTCAATCAACGTGGTCTCAATAGACCTAAACATCTCGAGTATGACCTCTCGCATGATTGTGGCCACCTCATCATGAATCAATCTGTGAATCTCGTCATTGCTAACTCCGTTGCTCTCTGGTGTGTGACGTGTACCCACCACGAGGTCTCTGAAACACAACACAAAGACACCAGAGACTCGATCGAGTATAATCGTACTCGATCACCCAAACCTACTTGTTCCTTAGTACCCTAAGGATTCTTACTTGGACTGCTCACTGATCCGGTGTTTCTAGTAGTATGGGCCCTATACTACCGTCCATACCACATCAACATTCACCCCAAGTCCTCCTCCTAGGATCCCAGATCACAAGTACTCTACTTCTCGCTAAGCACAGGCTACCCTTCGGTAGACCCCTCATAATCTCCTCACCGCTACTTACTCATTCTCGAGGCATCTCATAGCAGAAGCAATCTCCTTGGCTAAGGCATCACAAATCAGGCCACTCTAGTCCTAATATGAATACCTAGCCTACTCTAGCATACATAGCATATCACATAATATCTCATAACACATAACGTAAGGGTATTTTGGGAAACCACCGCGCGGGTGCTGACTGATCGTACACACTGTTCCTCTTGCTTTTCTCAAAATCTTTTATTCTTTCAGAAAAATTGTTTCTTATATAAAAACTTCCTCAAATCCTCAGTTTGAGTTCAGTTACATCCGAAGGTGCATCCGAATCCCTCAAACCAAGGCTCTGATACCAACTTGTAACGACGTAAAATCTCAAAAGAGTTTTTCATTTCCAAACATAATAAATTTCATAAAATAATTTATAAACTGATTCAATTAAATGTTATCTCAGAAATCATATCCCAGAATCTCAAACACATGGATCTTCATCAGTGCGTACATATCATGTCGGCGCCTTCCCGCGATCCTCGCTAGTACCTGAAACGGATATCACACAACACGGTAAGCATAAATGCTTAATGAGTTCCCCAAAATACCACATACGCATATACGCCACTCAAGGCTATAACTCTACAAGACCTTCCGGTCAATGTGTCTTAGGGGACTTCCGTCCCATCATCCTGGTAGACCTTCCGATCCCACTTCTCTGAGCTTCCGGTCCGCATCATCTTGACCTTCCGGCCCATACATTGTTGACCTTCCGGTCCGTATCATAATACTCATAACATAACATAGCACATACATATCATATAACAACATACATCACATACTCATCATAGCACATAAGACCTTCCGGTGACACATAATTACCACTCTAGGTAAAGTATAGTGAGAAGACTCACCTCACATGATGTCTAGTAAACCTTCTGGCTTGAAAACCTTGATAACACATAAGGCAAAAATTTCTAATTAACACTTCCTCTTGTCCTCATCTATATAGAATGGTTAGAAGACCATTCTACCCCTCCCTGACCTCCCTTGAATTAGTTTGACCAAAACCCTAAGGTCAACTGAAGTCAACTCCAGTCAACGGTCAAACTTTGACCAGACTCGTCGAGTGCACTCGGGTGACTCGGCGAGTCCATGTGTGTCCTCTGAATCCTCTTAAGGCCTCACTCGACTCGTCAAGTTAACCTTTCACTCGACACGTCAAGTTAACCTTTCACTCGACAGGTTACCACTGGTCAAGAATCGCGGGGCAACCCAACTCGACTTGTCGAGTCCTCTTATGGACTCGGCGAGTTCCCTCCATGGCAACACTCAAATGACCTTCTAAGGTCAGATCTGTTTCTTTAACTTATAGATCTGACCTTCTAACACCCAATAATCACATAAAGGTCCAGTCTTTATACTCATGCAACACATATATGGCTCTATATGGTGAAATAGCTCTAAAAATGGCATCCTAGATTCATAACTCCAATGGAACTGCAAAAAGCTGGAAGACTGGGACTCTCTGGACCTTTTAAGGTACACATCTAATACTTTTTCCACATTGGGACCTCATACGCATCATATAATATCCAAGAAAGGGTAAAGAAAACCCTAGATTCAAGGATTCTACACAAAACAGAAGGATGGGGCGAAATACTATCTCAGAATGGAGATCCTTGCTTGGATGCCTCAGAATAACAACCTCCTTTGGTCCTTCTAGCTGAATCCCTTCTGTTCCTTTGCAAAATCACACCAAAACTACTTGATTTCATCATAAGAACTCTCCCTTGGATCCAATGGCGATTTAGGGTTTCTCACAGGAGATATGAGACGCATCCAAGGTCATAAGTTCCTTTAAATAGGCTCCAACCCTGAAACTTAGGGTTTTCTCTGCCCAGTACCTACTCGGCGAGTCCATACTTGGACTCATCAAGTCCACTAATTAAATCCACGTGATCAACTCGACGTGACTCGTCGAGTCCCTCCTAACTCCTGAAAATTGAAACACGAACTATCATACCCGATATTCCAAATGTTACACATCAAAAGTGACTTTTGAGCAGATGCTCAAGAGCGAGAAGTGGTTGGAGGAGTTGTTATTGGAGGAACCAGAAGCATTATTGGAAGTTGACATTTGAAAAAGAAGAAAATCCTTAATATAACACCCAAATGAAATATTAAGGCTGGAATCCACCTAAGTAATTCAAAATTTAGAAGAAGGATGTCGTAATCTAATTGAAAATTATTTAAAGGTAGGTAAATGATGATTTACCAATTTCACCACGAAAAACAAAATTTAAATGAATTATGTTTTAAATGAAATTCCTAGATCTTTTTAGATTCATTGAACTATTCAATGACATGTTTAATCTCGATTATGCCCTTTCCATTTGTGATTGGGATACCGAGGATCACAAATAAGGTTTGAATAACCATGCAAATTAGCTTGGTACTCTCGATGTCATTTACCACCTAATCAATATGCCGGTTAGCCACACACGCTCAATTAATCAATGATAATTTACGAGACACCCATTGCCACCCCTTATTAGTCCATATTAGTGTGTTGGTTAACCACACACAATCCAGTAACGACTTGTATAAAGTGTAATATGCAATTTCATGGGATAGCATCAATTTGACATTTTTCCTAAAGTAACTAAGATTGGGAATTCAATAAAAACATTTAGTTACTTTATTTATTCCATTATACTTATTAATGAGATTTAAGTGTCCTATCAAACCCGTTCGTCTAACGACCCTCCACCAATCAAGGAAGTGGTGGGTGAGAGTCGACACCCATTCAACTGTCATTTTATAGGCAGTTTTCTTATACCCCCTTATAGACCAGCTTCGTGAATGAAGCGTACTAGCGGTTCAACTGACTTGTCTTATACGTATAGTAAATATTAAACTTTTAATTTTACATATAGTATAAGGGTGTATTTTAAACATTTCAAAACACTAGGGGTTTTTTTAATCTATTTAAAATTTAAAAAATTAAAATTTTTTTGGGGCGGAAGGCAAGGCTTTCAATCCTTGCCTTATTTTCGAAAACCCTAGGGTTAGGATGTAGGGTTTTGATATGAAATAAAAGATTGTTTTTCACAAAAATCGGCAACGGAAGACTTTAAAAATAACAAGTTTATTTTTAGTTCATAACAAAACCGAACCATCATGGATCCATTTATAGAGGTTAGAAAGAAATAAAACCAACCATAGGATGTTTTAGAGATAACCTTTGAATCCTTTGAACCCACTTGGTTTTGTGGTGTTGATGAAGATATTAAAAGATCAAAGTGTATGATCTTCTGTACAAGTATCCATCATCATAAGTAAAGCACTTGGAATGCTAGTTCCTTCTTGTACTCTTTAGTGTCTTAAGCCTTTAAGTGTTTAACTCAAATAAGCACTAAAAAGGAACAACTCAAGAGGTCTTCTAAACACCAAAGTAAAGCATCAAAATGCATGGAGATGTAGCATCTCCACACTTACGGTTTTAGAGAGAAGAAGAAGGGAAGAAAGAAATGTTTCACTCTTGCAAAAATGAAAGCCTCATGAATCTCTTATATAGTCCATGAAAAGTAAGCCTAACCATTAAAATACTCTAAAGTAATGGGTAGCCTTTAGAAACATGGGAGACAAAGCACAGAGGTTGAAAAGCAACCTCCATATTTTAATATTTTAGGCCATACCTTTTAAAAACTCCAAGTTTATAAAATATAAACTGTCTTTAGTTGAAAGACAAAAGAATCCAACTAGTCCAAAATATTGTGCATGAGTTATTAATTCATACCATATGAAATAATAACTAGTTATACTTTCTTATAATTATTATTTTCATAAAACAATAATTATTCCCTAATTAAAATACAAGAATTGATATTATTTATTAATAATCATATTAATAATAAATATACAAAATGTGCCAACTTGATAAAGGTGTGACTCTATAGGATCATATATTATTAGCAATATCACTCCATAATGATTCTTGGGCATATAGATCCAACATAGTAAACCCTAGATTTTGAAATTTTAGGGGCCAAAGGAAAGCATTGAAAACCCTTAGTAAATTTTCGAAAATGAGGGTTATGAAACACTAATTGTGAAAATCATAAGGCCTAGGGTTTAATTGCCATAAACCAGAATTTTGTCAAGTTCAATCAATTGCATCAAATCTAATTGAAAACAAAACTAATAGCTCTGATACCACTGATGGGTTTTGAGCATAACAAACAATCCTATGTGTGCATGCAACCCTAATATTTGGATCTATGTTTTCTCTATTAGACATACAAGCGTTGAACACAAAACTAGAAACCTTAGGAGGCATGTATTATTTTTGAAATTAACAATAACTAAGGTTAGGATACATACCTTGATTGTTATATTGTAATAACAATGAAATACTTGAAGATCTTGAACTTTGAGAGCAAGTGTCACAAGTGTAACACCTGTAATGGCTCACAAACACACCAAACAAGAGGATGAGAGGAGAGAGGAGGAGGAAGCTCTAGAATTCGGATCTTCTTAGGGTTTAGAAGCATTGGCCGAAATCAATAGGTAGAGGCTCTTTATATAGTTGTTGGTTGCTTAGAGCCAAAGCTAGGGTTTGCTGGAGGACACCCTAATTTCCAACTTAAGGCCTATGCAACCCATGGACTCCCCATCCCTTAGGACATGGACGGAAATTCTAGGGCCTCCCTAGAAGTTTCCGTCCATCCCTTCTAGGATGGTCCAAGAGCCCAAAACCACAACTATCAAATAATTGCTAAATAGCCCCTGTACTTTTAATTAATTCCTTTAATCCCAAAACTAATTCCAAATTAATTTTTGATTAAATGTTAATTAAATAACATGATTTATAATTAATATATTATTTCCATAATACATTAATAAATCATTTTTCTATATTACTTTATTATTCCAAATAATAAATTCTTCCTCTCTCTCAATAAATCATCATGTCTAGTTGCAAGTATGAAAGCAACCCAAAATGACTGTGCTAGTATCAATTCAAGTACATACGAATTATAGTTATGGGATGAAACAACTAATCCAACAGTTATTATATTTTGTATTGCAGCAGCTCTTCTGTTGATGGAGGATCACTAAAGCTCCACTAGATAATCAAAGTCACAAATTAGACATTCGTTATATTTTTTGAAAATGAGAAAACGACTTTACATACGGCAACATACCTTTTGATCTGTCAAAAGAATGGAAAACTTTGGTAAGTGAATTTTGAAATTTACAGTGCCAACTGTAAGCTAGAAGTAAAAATGTGTTATGCACAAGCAATCATTGGTATGGTACTCAAAATTTCATAAGAATTTTTCTAACAGAAAATATAAATTTGGTGGCTTGTTGAAGTGAAATTCAAACTACAATTTAGCATATCAACATGTGCATGTTTAAGATGGAAGACAAACAATATGTCAACAGTTTTACCGTATAGAGAAGATAGCCAACAGACCGTTTGCATCCATCAGTAACAACTTCCTGCAGAGACAACATTGCATATGAAGACGGGTATGTATACATATCCATAAAAATTTATAAAGTGATAGTCTCATGAGAACAATTCAAATTGAAAGTAAGGCAAGCCGCTGATGGTGATAATGATGAATAAAAGGACCAGGACCAACAACTTCCTCTTCCCTATTTGTTTTCAGATTCATGGAGTGTGTAACCGCCCATTATGCCTCAGAAGTGGTCCAATTGATGGTTCCCTCCCATGAAATTCAACAAAAACTTGTTTTCAATTGTCATCATAATAATCAAATTTAATAAAAAAATGATCTGTGAAAATGGCGACGTTGTCTATATCCTAAATGATCAAACAATATGTTATTGGAGATATTGTGTGTTGTAAATGAAGGGTGGGTATTGAAAGATAGTAAATAAATATACCACAGATTCTTTTTGTAAAGATAAGGTCTAAGTAACTAACTAACTTCTAGTGGAGCTTTTCCACCTCCAAGCGCAAGAATAGTTTCACGAAACCTCTTCCCTGTCTATCTCACCACCTGTTTAATTGTTGCCACACCACACAACACAACATAATTAAATTATTATTTAAAAAAAAAAAACTTTTAAAGGAAAATATTATATGTGCAAAAATCATACCTTGTCATCATTTAATCCAACATCCTCAAATTCTGAAAAAGCATCACTAGAAAACACTTATGTCCACTTTAAAAATAACATCAATATGCATAATCGTGAGCACAAATAAGAGAAAATGTCATATTGGTCTTTTTTTTGGGAATTGTATTTTCGAAGTGGGAAATTTGATTTTTTTTTTGTTTAACTCTAATAACTGTAGGTTTAACCTTGATTGCAACTTGATCAGGTTTACTTTTTTATATAAAGAATAATAAAGGTGGGATGATATGGTGCGAAATAAGAGAAAAGGGTCATATTGATCTTTTTTTGGGAATCAATTAGTGAAAATGAACTACATTATCTAGGGAATAGATGAAAACCTATTTGAACCTCACATGTTTCTTTTAACTCTATTTGCAACCCATTTCATGTCAAAGGGCATTTCTGTAAGTATTTTACCTCAGGAAAATGGCCTCTTAATGTCTAATCACTACATAATACCATTGTGTAATCGTCGTTTTCAACTGATTTTGTAGCAGTACATAGGTTTTGCAAAATATTTGTTATCAATGCGCTAGACGGCATGAAAAGGAATATTAATTCTATGTTGTAGCTAGAAAGCACAAAAAATCATATAAAAACATAAGTCATCAAATATTGTTTAATGGTGATGGATGTGGTGTACCTATGAAGGACAAGCCATGCAGAAAAAGAAGTTGTAGCCTCTTGTAAGGTAATCTTCTTGAGAGGATTTATCTAGCTTATCTTGACGTCTATGATTTCTAGAAGGAAAAAGAAGTCAATTGAAATGGATTATGGAATGGAGAAAATGTGACCTAGTAAAAAACAAATTACCTTTTTAGCCATCCTACACTAAGCAATACATGAGACTTGGAACTATTATGTTCAAAAAAATTTAAAAACTACATTTTGGCATTTCACCAAAACACTTAATGTGCATTAAAACCACAATTGTTTTTGGAAACAAGCATGTGCAACTGAGCCTAAATGGAAACTAAAAACACGAGAAATCAATAAATACTCAAATCGTTCAATTAGGCATGGAGATTAAGAATTAAGAGTTAATATGTAAATGTTAAAAAATATATGTTTGAAGATCCTTAGCAGCAAAGCAACTCAATGAAAGTTCATAATCAAAACTAGAAGAGTAATAATGAGACTATACGAGCAGTTACAGACAGTCATCGGAACATCACCAAAGATTAAGAGACTATAAAGTTTGGAAGGTCCCTCGATTAATAACAAGAATGAAAAATTCAATATTGAACGTAGAAAAACATCTTACTTGTTCAAAGTAGCAACACGGTTATCACAAGAATCAAAGAGGGCAATAAATGTGGAATCGAAAATCTTATTCTTCTGAGAATTGTCAATGTACAAGATGATTGGCAAGGACATATTAACAATTGACTTGCCTCCTAAACAAAGCGAGTTAAAATGAAGAGTTTGGAAGAACTCAGAATATCTCATGAAACAAGAAAGCAGACTAGCCTTGTTCTCGTTGAGCACATGAACCCTATTCCATATCGATCCTAGAGAGCTTTATTTTGGACAAGTACATGCTTCTCTCTTCTTAACATCTCTTTGGGATTCCGGAATGAAAATATCGATAAGCTTTCCTCTATCTGGTTCAATCAACCCGCAAGAGATACAAATCACTTTTGGAATCGGTTTCTGTTTGCCGGAGGAGTAGGAGAGAAGAGAGACAATAAGGAAATTGATGCGGTGCGTTTTGGGGAAAGGGTTGTTAGGCATAAAAAAAACCGGAAGAAAAGAAAAGATAAGTGTGAAGAACGGACGAGGCATCACAAAGATGAAAACGATGAAAGAGAAGAAACAAAGGCAGGATTTCCTAATTTTTTGTGATTTCCTTCTCCTGCTAGGCTAGCTATTAAGGAAAGAGGATGCAGGTCATCTGAAAAATTATAAAACGACGTTGAATTTTAGGGAACACAAAAATGTGTGTCATGTATCTCTTAAATTTTATAAGGGATTACATTTTCTTTACGACACGCACTTTTTCATTTCATAATTCGTGCGTGTCATAATTTGCATGTCATTAAAGTCCTAGTTTCTATTAGTTCTTGCTATGTTTCAACAATACATGACTAGAGGATCATCATCCACAAAAGTAATTACCTTGAATCAACCCGGATAAGAATTTTACAAGAAAAAAGAAGGAAGAGGTATACGATACAGACAAAATCGATCCAAAACCCGAATTTGAAACCAAGGAGCAAAGCGAACCAAACGATAACATTGCTGACATTTTGGATATGAACATGAAGGTGTATAACCGATGTATGCAAGAAGACAACGAACATGGTCTCGTGTGACCTAAAATCCTGAACACAACAGTGTTCAATGTTAAAGGACACATCCTCAACATGCTAAAAGATACACCATTTTTCGGGAAAAACCATGAAGATGCCTACAAACATATCGGTGAAGTCCTGGAGATTGTTGACTGTTTCAACAATCCAAACACGACGAGAGATGTGGTGATGCTAAGAATTCTTCCAATCACACTTAAGGATGTGGCTAAGACTTGGTTAGAACCTCCATCATCGGGAGCAATCACGACATGGGCTAACCTTAAAGAACAATTCATGCAACAATTTAGCCCTCCATCAAAGATTGCAAATCTAAATAAGAATATTCAAAACTTTCATGAGGCATGGGAACACTACTATAACACCATGTTTCAAGTCATTTCTAAATTCAAGGTTGTGGACAGGAATTCGATCATGTAAAGGATTTGGGATTTAAGAAAGTAAATTTGGGCCTTATTAAAAATTGATAATATTGGTTGTGAGGTCAAGGCACTTGATTTTAGTTTGGTATGGTTTAAGTCAAAAGTAATGAGATAGGATTTTGGGGCTCTTCAATTCCTTTCCATGCATATAAAGAACACCGAAAACGGAGTTGAAACGAAGAAGTTATGGATGTTTGAGATTAAGATAATAGGAGTTGGTAGTATGTTGGTTGATGTGTACTCAGGACGTACATCATTAAAATGGGCATGGGCTTCATGCAGTATGTGAGGCGTACTTAAGGAGTACGCCACATACATTATTAAAATGGAGGCGGGCTTCATGCAGTATATGAGAGGTACTTAAGGAGTACGCAAGGCATACTCATGTAAGTCCCAAACCCTAAATTTTAGGGTTGATCCCCTATTTAAGGACCTTAAGTTCCTTAAGGCCTCTCCATGTTCAACTTTCATCCTCCCCAACTAGTGTTTCGAAACCCTAATCCTTGATTAGCTTGTGTAAGCCTTTTTTGTGTGTTCTTTGTGCATAGTGAAGGAATATAGGTTCTTCTTTGAGGGTTATTGTGACTAGAGCTTGAAGATTCAAAGCCTTCATCACCTTTTCAAGCTTCTGGAGGTATAAAGCTCTCAATTTTATGGTTCTATGATTAGATCTAGGTTAGATCTTTGATTTACAAGCTTTTGGTCCCATGGTTTTTGTTCTTGGGAGTAAAAGCTACTCAAAAGCTCAAGTTTGTCATTTTATGTTGTTTCTAAGGATCTCGTGTCATAAAAATGAAGTCTTTGTTGCTATTTTTCACTCAAGCAAGAGTTTGAGGTCATTAAAGAATGTTATGGACTTAGGGTTTGGTTTTGAGCTCTATTAAGCCTTGAAAAAGCTTAAATTTGTTGACTTTATCAGTTAAGACCTTCCTAATATTAAGATGTGTGAGTTGGATCTTTAGTCTTTAGGTATTAAGAGCTTAAAAGGTGTTTTTCGACAACATATGCTTACGTAGAGAGCAACCTCTGGGTACGCATGGTGTAACGGGTTTAGCCCCGGATCCTTTTCTGTTGAAGCTAAGTACGTTGGGCATAAGGAAGGAGTATGCATGACATACTCCCAGAAGTGTTTTTGGGCTATTTTGGGCCTTGGGCCATGTTTTGGTGGGTCTAGCGTGGGAAGGGCAAAATGGACTTTTACCCTAGTGAGAGAGAGTATGGAATGGACCTTTGATTATGGGTTATTACCCTAATTATTAATTAGGGTCGGTTTTTGATAGGTTTTGTGTGAGGAGCCTTTGTAGCATTAGCTCAAGTGTGTGATTTTTTTATCCTCATATTGAGGTGAGTATTCTCACTATATATGTAGGATGCTAGTTGTCTTTGTGATACTTACATGGAAGATCCTGGGGTGGGGGTAGCCTATGCCATTTGTATGAAAGACCATGGGGGTAGCCCATGGAAATTGCATGAAAGACCATGGGGGTATCCCATGAAACTTTGATGTTAGACCATAAGGTAGTCCATGTCACTTGGTTGTAAGACCACGGGGGGTAACCCATGGCTTTCTACGGAAAAGGCCATGAGTGTAGCTCATAACACTTATATGCAAGACAACCGGGTAGCCCATGGAAATGTATGTATGGTATGTGGTATTTTGGGAAGTTCATTAAGCATAGTGCTTACGGTTTATGTTTAATTTTTTTTCAAGTACTTATGATTCGAAGGGGAAGGGCCAGATATGATCTCACAACATCCATCCGTGTTCTGCATTTTATGATTTTGGATTGTACTCTGATAATTATTTTCTACATTAACATACTTTTATGGTTTTTGAAATTTATGGTTGATGGTTTTTGTTGATTTTAAAAAAAATTACTTAGTATTTTTGGGACGTTATAGCTACAAAGGGATGTCACGAAATTACCCTCACCATAACCTCAATATGCAACAAGAAATCTCAAATTTTTACAATGGAATTAATGTTTGCACAAGATAACTTCTGGACTCCCAAGGTTCACTCACAAAGAAAAACCCGAAGACTAATAAGGATTTAATTGAAGACTTTGCAAAACATTCTTGGGAGTACCATAATCTTAAAAGATGTCATGCGAGGAGGTCGAATGGAGATGCAACATTGGATGGATTAGCGGCGATCAATGCTAAACTTAGCACTATGGATCGTAGCATAAGAAAGATGAATCACACGATACATGCAATCCAAGTCGTGTGCGACAATTGTAGTGGGCCACATCTTACAAAAGATTGTGTTTTGGACGAGAATGAACATAAGAAGGCGCAAGTTTGTTACTCGAGTAGAGATTAAGATAAAGAAGATTGGAGGAAGTCGAAGCATGAGTGGAAGACATACAATGAGTTTAAGAAGGATAAAGAAGTTTAGGCAGCAAGGGCAGTGATTTTACCAAAGAGATCAACTGGCTCACGAAAAGAAACCTGACCTCGACTTAATGCTAGCTTGTTTTACCATGGAATTTGAGAAGCGACATAATGACACGGAAGTTTCCATTAAAAACAATAGGCCACTTTCATAAACCAACAAGCCTCTATTCTAAACATATAAAAGCAAGTGGGACAATTATTGAGGCTTCTATAAGATAGATTGGCGGGCACATTACTGAGCAACATCGAGCGCAACCCATAAGCTCACGTCTTAGCTGTTACAACAGAAGAAAATAAGAGGAACGGGACTTTGATACTTCTCGAAACCAAAGAAAAGCCTCACGACCCACAACCCGAATTAGTGGAAGAAAATAAAGAACGAAATGTGACTGTCCAGAAGCCAAGACAGGGTAGGTGCAACGCCCTATCGTGGTCAATGGAACAAAATATTGATGAATCATATGTTAAGCCATATCATCCACCTCTTCCATACCCATATCAAGAGAAAATGTTCCAACTGGAACAAGAGCATAAACAATTTATGAAGTAAATGAAATCTCTCTTAATCATCATGTCATTCATCGAAGCCATAACTTAAATGCCAAAATATGCCCTGCTTCTAAAAGATCTTATTAATAACCGTAAAGAGTTGTAGAAAGGTTAAAAGGTGACACTTAATGAGCAACATTTAGCAACAATTATGAAAGACATTCTAACAAAAATGAGGGATTCACGTAGCTTGATTATACCTTGTGAATTTGGCAATTCCACGAAGACTAATGCACCAGCCGATTCTGGGGTTAGTATCAACTTAACGCCTTATTCCTTCTACAAGAGACTCAATCTACCATAGTTGAAGATGAAAAGGATGGCCATTCATATGGTGAATCGATGTGTTACTTACCCTCAAGGAATTGTAGAAGTTTTTTGGTTAAATTTGGAAAGTTTGTCTTTCCAATTGATTTTATGATTATAGACATGAAAAAAGATGAAGCAGTACCAATTATTTTTCGAAGACCATTTTAAGCATCGTCAACGCTTTAATAGACAATCATGATGTTGTATTTTGAGCATAACATCATTCCTATGGTGTATATGCAACCCTAATTGCATTGGATCTTGTTTTTTCGAATTTGAATATACAACTATGAATACCAAAGCAATAACCCTATAACTAGCATACATATTTTGCAAATCACATATGAGTAGGGTTAGAATCTCACATATGTTATGTCACAATAATAAGTTTAATCCTTCTTGATCTTGACTTCTGAAATCCTAGTGCCCAAAGTGTTGCACATCTAATGGAGTCACAAACACCCAATGCAAGGAGATGACTTAGGAGAGAGGTGAAATCAGCTAGGGCAACTCAAAGAAGACATGGAGCCAAATTCCATATGTTAAGGGGTTTATTTATAGTTGAGGCTATTAGGGTTTTATGGTGGAATCCCTAATTTCCTTGCTTAGGCCTTGAGCAATCCATGGAGCCCTTCTAGAAGGCCCCCTTGGATGAAATCTTTGTGGGCTTCCATAGATTTCGTCCAATCCCTTCTATTAGGAATCCATAGCCCAACTAGCAACTATCAAATAATTGCAATATCAGCCCGCTTTATTTAATCAGTCTCTTTTGATCACCAAATTAACTTTTGATCAATACTAATTAAATAATATGATTTCCAAATAATATATTAATCTTGTAGTATATTAATAAAACCATTCTGAGTACTAATTTATTATTCATATGATAAATTCTACTCTCTCTCCTATTCTCATCCTATCAAGTTGCATGAGTGAAGGCAACTCAAAAGGACCATGGTCATAATCAAATCAAGTACATACCAAAAAATAGTTTTGGGCTTAGACACCTAATACAACACATGATTCCAAGCTTACCTTGAGAGTGGGGTCGGAAGAAATCACCTTTGGAGTAAGTAAAAATGACAAGTTTTTGCAAGCAAACAATGATGAGGCATTTTTCATGGGTGGTGATGATGAAGTGGTGCAAGAAGATGAAAATAAAGATTCTAATGATCTCATGGATTTGTAGAAATTAATGGAGGATGAAATTATAGCATGGAATGCGTAGAAAATCAAGAAGAAATGCACTAAGGATAGAGCTTTAGTTTTGATCATTTTGGAGTGTCAAGTTGTCGCATTTTCCAAGCCTAAATTGGAATTAGAAGAGCCAAACGAGGATCAAGAGTATGAAAATGAAAAAGAGGCAAATGTGATCAACGAGGCAAAACTTGAAAAAGGAGATGACGACATGGAATAGACTGGGATTAAGTATAAGGAAAATAAAATGGATAAAGCTGGAGAGATTATGGAGTAAAGCGAAATCACGAGGAAAGAACAAACTTAAAAAAAGGAGAACACGAAAAGAGCATATAAGAGGCGAATTGTGGCTTACAAGAGAAAACGACTCGAGATGAAGTTGACATGGAGGTCCTACTCTTAACCTGTCACACCCCCGAACCAGGACGGCGGAAACGTCCGGGGCGGATGACGTCATTGTATATTATCATAATAGTTGAATATAAATGAAACATAGCAACCCAAACAACATACATTATGAATTTAAACTTACATAGTTTACATACTGTGTTTGTTCAAAAGTTACACAACAATGACTGAAAAGTAAAATTCCATAATGCAGCAACTCCTATTCTCAAAATATTTGGATACCTGATTACTGGTTCCCTGAGAATACAAGTGATTTTGAAAAGCGTCAACAATAATGTTGGTGAGTTCATAAGCATTTTTGTATGAAAATATTTATAACTTCTTTGTTTGAAATGGTTTTGTATGCTTCCAGAAAATCCGATATTTTCTATAAAATGAGTTGTAAGTTTTATAACCAAGACTAAAATGTATGTATGTCCTTTGTATCTTTCTCTTGTAAGTATGAAAGTGTATGTTCCTAGAAAACCCAATATTTTCTGATGTATGAAAACTGTAGTCTAAAACCCTAAGACCAGAAGTGTAGCAATAGTGTATTGAAAAATAGTATGTAGTTTTATTTTTATAAAACCGGTGAAGTGTGAGCTTCCTGTAAACCAAGATAGTATTGTTAATCCCTATGTGAGTTATTATAACCATGCCTAATGCGACTATTATGCCTATACAACGTTCTTCAGGCGTCGGAATTGGTAGATATTTGTCACCCTAGACTGGCCCGTCTAGCTGTAGCGAACAACTTAGGTGAGGTTTGTCAATCCCATATAAATTTATACAAAACTTTCTTGCTCTCCCTCCAGGAGACTCTGGTTATAATGCAGGAGTTAATGTCTCACTAGAGCATTAACAGATTTACGTGAACTACGACTCCCTTTTTCTTGTATAATGAAATAATTACACCATTGAAATGTTATAAAAGTATGGTTTTGTGACTTCCAAACTATAACAATTATAGTTTTCCTTGTATGTTTATGTGTAAACTATTTATATAAACTTTATATAAATATCAAGTTGTAGCCTTGTCTAATGTTTATATATGTTATTATAACACAATATACTTGGGTTTTTAACCCACCAAAACCGTGATAACTAAGATATAACCATTTTTACTAGAAAACCTATTTTTAGTAAAAATTACCAAGAACTTGTAACTTGTACAACTCATTTTCAGGTTAACTTCATATTAAACGAAATTTATGTTAACTTCATATTAAACGAAATTTATGTACAAAGGATGGTGACATCTATCTTTTTACACAAATATACCATAATATTCAAATAATAAGCATGAAGCATGCAAATATCCAAAAGATAACATATTTTGACTTGTATTCCCCCCCCCCCCCCCCCCCCCCAAGCATGTAAAACTCGAAAATGGGGGTATGAAGCTCACCTAAAGTGATTCTTGTGTGTAGCTTGAAGTGTTGTGAAGAGATATTGAGCCTAAAACACTAGTATTTACTTGATGAAATCCTTGAAGCTTATATTACCCTAAGGATATCAACACACAATAACGTGTGTAAAGAGGATGAAATTTACATAATAATGTGTAGGATCACTAGGGGTTCACGAATTTGCTTACCAAAATTTTGAGGACCACTTTGAAGATGATGATCTTGGGAAATCTTGGCTATTGTTCTTGAGAGGAGTTTTGAAATATGAATGTGGGAGGAAATAAGATAATAAAAGAAGGTAGTGAATGGGTGGAAGATGTGTTCTCTGGATGTGATTTTATGGAAGAGGTAGATGGGTAAGTTCATGGATATTTGAAAGATAAATGAGTGTGTTGCATGGTATGTACTGGGTAAAATTGTGTAAAGTTGAAGTATCATCTTTTGAGGTCAATCTCTATGTCTACTAAAAACTCGTGAAAAATCCACTGGAAACTCCTTTATTTGGTCGTAAAACCTTTAAAATACCCTTGCTTGACCGAAATCACCCCATTCTCTTGGTGATTTCAGTCCTAACACTCTATATTAATATGATTTCGGCCTTAGTGGGCCTTCCTTAGAGTTTTCAGCCATGATAGTCTTGGACCTTTGTGTTTTCGGTTATAAGATATCCCAGGTAGGGGATTTCAGTCCTAAGGTATCCTAGCTTGGTGATTTCGGTTTTGAGCAATAGAATTCCTAAGGATGGTGGCCTTAAAATTTGAGTGTTCAAGGTTATGGCATAAATATAAGTTCTTATGTAAAAACCATTTGATTCATGTTTGATTTGCATTGATCATTCAAGGTTTATTTCAACATGAATTTTTCAAGTGTATATCATCTCTAATCATACAAATGGTGTCCTTTTGGGTTTCGATAAACATCATTGTATCAAGGTTACATAGATAATCATTATAGATACACTTATATACAAGACTCCTTATGCTTGGTTTGACCGAAAATTTTCTAGTTGGTACATCATTCACCCGTTAAAGGGAATTTCGTCTCGAAATTAGCTCTATAGTAGACACTTAAGATCTAGAGAAGAAATGTGGATACTTCTGTTGGGTTTTTAGCATTCTAACACTTCCTAAGTGTACATGCAACCCTAAATACCTTGGATCTATGTTTTCTCTATTATACATGCAAATAAGAACTTCCAAGGTATTATCCTAATCTAGCATACAAAACAATAACTATAGCAAGATAGAATACATACCTCTTTGGTGAAGAAAGTCTTCATGAAGCTAGAGTGCCTAGTGCCCCAAGTGTGACACCTCAAATGGAATCACAATCATCAAAACACTTGGAATGACTTGAGAGAATTCTACACTCATCAAAATCGGCTAGCCCTCTCTTAACTATCTCTAGTGGCCGATTTTTCCTCAATAATAAGATGCTTATATAGTTACACAATTAGGGTAAACTCTTAATTATCATGGCTTTCCATTTCCTTGGATCCATGGGTACAAATACACCATGGAGCATCCATGGACCATCCTATGGGTTTTAGCCCAACTTGATTATCCATGGAGCATTAGCCCACTATACAAGTATGGATGATTTACACAATCAACCCATATATTTAATTAGTCTTCTTTTGATCACTTAATTAATCCTAGATTAATTCTTGATCAATACTAATTAAATAATCTTATTATTCTTATTATTAATATACTAGAACTTATAATATATTAATAACCATAAGTGTCTTTTTTCTCTCATTCAAGTATATGATGGTATGCAACCCAAATGGACCATGCCGGGTCGGGTCAAGTCTTACCAAATATAGTTATGGACTTAGACATTAATCCAACAGTCTCCCACTTGGATAAGTCTAAAACTATTATTGCGTATGACTTCAGGAACCAACCGGCAATCGTAGCTCTCAAAAGCTTCTGTCGAACTCTGACCTTGTAGATGAACTCTGACCTTTGTCAGTGACTTGTCCATTAGATAAGGGATCATATATTCCTCCATTCTAGATATCATATGGACTGAGACATGGATTATAATCATTCTCTCTGTCCATTTGTTGTTTCCCGATTTCCGATTTATGACGACTGACTAATTGAACAAATCAAATCAGTCCTGGCCCGGCCGAGCACTTCCATTTGTCATCATCAAATCATCGAGGGGCCCACAGATATCGCTTTTATCCCGAAGGTAAAAGGAACGGATAAACTTCGACTCATATGGCTTGTTCTACTACTTGTTGAATCATACACAAAGGCACGTTTTATAGCACCGAGTTACCAAATGCGGTTTCGCGCAATCAATGTACTATCAACTCATAGTAACAACTCATATCTCTAGGTTTGAAGAATATAAGATATTATCGTCTCATGATCACTCGTGATAAAATCCATGAAGTGATTCCAATGAGCGCGGGTTGAATCCAATACTCAGAACTTATGAGCACTCATGATTGCTGTAGCCTTGTCCAACACCTTAGACCTCTACAACCCATCATGACAGTCTTAATTCATATCTACTTCCAACATATGACCAACTGTGGATGGTTTGAATAACTTAGTCATTCCGGAAGAATAACCCAGTTTATTCGGGAAGTCAAAACATGCAAAGTGAAACACAATAATAATTGAATCCAATATGGTATCAACTCTTTGAACATAAATAAAACACCTTTTATTTATCACCATATGATTACACATTATTCATTGTATACTGTTTCAACTATCAACTTTATTCTTGAATTTAGAACAATAGTTGTCCCATGCTCCAAGCATGTACACTATGTTTTCTAAACACTAGTCATGCCACACACCAAGTATGCATACTATGTTTGTCTATGATCTTTACTTTGTGAACTAGATCCATTGAACATAACTTCAATGATTCTCTTTTCACACTCCCAAATCCTTACTGCAAATGCAAGAACTCCAAATTCATGCCATTTACTGAAATCTGTTAGATTCTAAACTTATATGCATTGATCCTCTTGTAACGATTATGCACTAAGTCACAAAGACTTGGCAACAATCATTACAGAGTATTCCAAAGGAGATCAGCTCCTTGGAAACATCCTTCTTGCATTAAGTTTCCTAATCTTAAACAGATTGAAAATTCTAACTTTGAAACATTTCCAGATTCTATTTTGACTATCACTTCTGAACAAGAGTTGCCTCCTTACAGACTATGTCAATATGGTCCTTCCAGAATTATCACTATACTTCCAATTGTCCTTGAGCAACCAATCTTTGTTAAACCTTAGATTGTCCTCGACAATTGTTTAATCCTTTTAGTCATATCCAGTTCTAAACCTTTTCCCTTCTTAATGCCCCAGGCATTTTGAAAATTTTAGAACGGATGATTATAGCACATGTAATCGATCCTATATCCGAAGCATATGGGACACGATTCATGATGTCTCACATAAAGACTAAACCAGTCTTTTGCTATAATATTTCCATTTCAATTTGCCAAGTTCTCATAATTCAGATTATGAAAAGGGATGCCGTAATCATAATCGAATTTTAGAACGCAAATAATGGACCCATATACAGAATTTCCTTATGTTGAGCCATTCCAACATGAAATTCATATATATCCTTGACTAAATGATTAAAACCTCACGATCTAACCTTATAGATTTGAGATGAAGCATAATTTCCTCTCCCTGAATTATAGCAAAACAACTTTTCCCAATTGAAACCTTTGTTTTCTATAATTAACATTGCTAGCTTGCAATACTTATCATAATTATCATGCTCCCACTAACATGATGATTATTAGCATAACACTTATGCTCCCACTAGCTTTGACATGTACTCAGAAATCAGCTGGACTTCTAGAAATCAATACTTCATTGACCAAAGTTCAGATTTCTGATGCTAGATTGTTTTGATAAAGTTGTATCAAAATCATACACCTTCCCTTAGATAGCACACTTGTGAGTCTAAACAATTATGAAGAGGTATGCCGTAATCATAATGGTTAGACCTTTTTGCCACTTCTCACAAGTCCAGGTTAGTGTGCCGGTTAACCACACGCGCTCCACTAACGACTTTGAGAATGCAAATATAACAATTGCTATCTAGATAAAATCTACTTAGTGAAAGTGTTTCCTCACCATCATTTTCATGAATCGGAGAGAAACCTTATGACACTTAGATTTATATGGTGTATGAGTTCCTACCCATATGAATTTGTCAAACCATAATCACAAGACAAAGATAATGACAAATCCAAAACCATATGGATTGAACTCAATCTTAACTTCTTGCCACCTGGCAGCTCAAGGGCCTGCCATTGCTTCCAAGTTGTTATGCAACAAACTGAGAACTCTAAGAACTCATATGCAAAGCCAACTTTAACTGGAATAGGCACAGATATGTCAACACAATAGATTATAAACCTCAAATTGTGTGCTAGAGAAGAACTTTAGGTTTTATTCTTGATTAGTTCTTGAGACTTTCAAGACCTTTAAGACTCCCACTGTCCTCTTGACATATAAGACTCCCTTGTCAAGCATCCAAGAGATAGTGCGGATTCTACTCAAGAAAAACACTTTACCCAATTGGCCTAAGTTGGTCTTTGTTTTATCCAAAACATCACAACTTACCAATTTCAAATGTACAAGAGTAGAAAACTTTTACTCTTACATTTGACAAGTGTTTTAAACCTTCTTTAAGACATGTCACTCAAATGACAATCTTGGAGTATGACTCTAAGACTTGTATTGGAACGAAGTATGACTCATCATTAAGATGATCACAAAACTGATACTAAGTACTCTCCCATCTTTTCAGATTTGAGAAACTTTTATCCTTCTGCCTTATTTGATTCTTCTTATCGATCTTTTGTGGTGGACTTAATCAGTGCACAAGAATGTGTACTCGATCCCTAAGTCCTTTACTTGACTCACACATCCATGTGAACAAGTAATTAGTCTTAATTTTCCAAAACTTGAAAGTTCTCATTCATCATGCTATACAACTTGCATGATTCCAAGTTCCGGTCCAATTGAAACTTGGGTGATGAGAATCTTTCCTTATTTGGTAAATTTAGACATTACCACAAATGAAAGAATCAATTTCATATTTCCACTCTTGCTCTTAATGGAATCGTATAAGCAACAATTTTTCCTCAAATGCCATTGTAAGGATATTTTAAAATAAATAAAATAAAAAATTTTCTTTTATTTTAAACTTTGCGGAAAAACTTATCCTTACAATCCATATGAAAACTTGTTGTTATCTATTCCTTAAGCAATATCTCATAACTCCTAAGAAGTAGCTCAAGAATCCGATCTTCAAACTACGCGGTAGAAATCCATCTACGCCATCAGATTCAACATATTCTTTCTTTAAGTTTCTTCACTTTTCTTTCATTCTTAAAACATCACCATGTGACCCAGTCACATCATGTATCAAGAATCTCAGAATAGAAACTTAACAGAGTTAGATAGTGGACTTTACCTGAAGTAGAGTCAAACTTATTGACTTTAACATCCTTAGGTAAATTTTGGCAGCTTCGCAACCAATGCCCCTTTCTTTGGCAATATAAACATATGGACCCTTTGATAAAGACACACAGGACTATCACAGACTTAGCTTTTCTCTTTACCATTTGGTCAACCGAATTGACTATGGCCGATCCCTTTCCATTGGGAAGAGAATGCTTTACTGGATTTCCTGTGTCACTATTGTCAATGTCCATCAAGTATTAAGGAAGTTGATCTTAACAAATAGATAAGATCATTAAGGGTCTTGTCATAGTCTGTTTCATAGGTGTCCCAAAGGAACTCACTATGTGACTTAGAAAGTGATTGAACCACCAACTTTCTCAAGACTTTGACACCCAACTCTCCCGGCTTGTCAATATGTGACTACATCTCCAAGATGTGCTCACACCTAGACCTTGCCTTGCCAATAGGGCTTGAGTGACCTTAAACTTTTCAAGAACTTGTGGGTTAGGGAGAATAATTGGAGGAGGAGAAAGAAGTATGATATCCATGGGACATCATCTTCATTAGGAAACCTTGTTTCAAGAGATTTGGGAAGATCATAAGTGTCTAAACCAGACATCTTTTGGGAGATATTCAAGATAGTTGATTTAAAGTCCTTAATATGACACCCAATATGAAATATTAAGGCTAGGACCCAACAAACTATTTTATAACTTAGAAGAGGTATGCCGTAATCCAAGCTATAAAATATTTGAAGGTAGGTGAATGACGATTCACCAATTTCCACCAAGATAAACGAAATGTATAATTAGGTTTTAATTGGTTTTGAAACTCCTAGATCTTTGAGATTCATTGAACTTTTCAAAGGCATGTTTCAATCTCGAGTGTGCCCTTCAGGTTTTGTGACTGGGATGCCGAGGATCACAAAACAAGGTGTGAAGTAACCATGCAAATCACTTGGTACCCTTAATAAATTACCCCTCAATCGATGTGCCGGTTAACCACACACGCTCCATCGATACTATGATAAATATTAAGTCACCCTTTACCTACCTTGTTAAGTCCAAGTTAGTGTGCCGGTTAACCACACACGCTCCACTAACGACTTAGACAAAGTGTAAAGTGTAATTTCATGGATTAGCACCTTATTCACATTTTTCCTAAGTAACTAAGATTGGGTATTATTAAAAGTTTAGTTACTTAGTATTATCATTAATACTTTTAATGAAGGGAGAATTCTAGTCCTGTCAAACCCGTTCGGCTAACGACCCTCCACCAGTCAAGCAAGCGGTGGGTGAGAGTGGACACCCATTAAGTTGCCATTTTATAGGCAACAACCTTATACCCACCTTATAGACCGGCTTCGTGAATGAGGCGTACTAGCGGTAAGACTGACTTTACTCTTATACATATATATATTATTAACTTATAATATTATAAAGTATAAGAGTTGAATTTTAACTTTTAAAATTCTAAGGGCTAACTTGGAATTAAAGTATTCATAAGTGAAAACTTTACAAATTCCAAAACTTGAGGGCAAGTTTTGAAACTATTCAAAACTAATTAATTCCATAACTTATGTGTTTAAAGTAGTTTTAATCCAAAAACTCTTCAAGTTCCATAACTTGAGGACAAGTTATGGAAGACTTTAAACTAATAAAAGAATTAACTTTTCTTTATTTTATAACTTATGGAATTAATTAAGGTTACACTTTTTTTATTTTATTTTATTTTATTAAATGAAGAGACTCTTGGTCCTCCATAACTTGAGGACAAGTTATGGAGTCATAAAACCATTTAATTAGAACTAGACTCTTCATTTTGTAACCTTTGCCAATTTTTATGAGTTTTATGATTCTTAAATGTGACTTTTCATATAACTTGAGGACAAGTTACAAAAACACATTTTTGAATCAATTCTTAGATTAATTTGGATTAAAACCAACTATCACATAATTTTCATCATTAATCCAAATTCACTCATAAAACAAGATAACACAAAAAACTTTTGGTGATCCATAACTTATTCTTAAGTTATGTAATCCTTTAAAACATTAACACCAAATTTTGTAACTCCAAAAAAACTTTGAATCAATTTTTTTTTAAAACCTTTTCAAATCCATAACTTATGGAGGTTTCAAAAAAATAAAACTTTTTAGATCAAACTTTTAAAACTAATAAAATAATCATATTATTTTATCTTTTATTAAATTTGACCTAATTCAACTCATAAAGCAAATTATTCAAATTTTACAAATAATTAGTTTTTCACAAGAACAAGTAATTATTTTAAAATTTGACAAACTTCATGTTTTTTTTTTCAACTTTGAAAATAAAATATTTGCATCAATATAACAGAAAACAACCCGTGGCTCTGATACCACTGTTGGGTTTTTAGCATTCTAACACTTCCTAAGTGTACATGCAACCCTAAATACCTTGGATCTATGTTTTCTCTATTATACATGCAAATAAGAACTTCCAAGGTATTATCCTAATCTAGCATACAAAACAATAACTATAGCAAGATAGAATACATACCTCTTTGGTGAAGAAAGTCTTCATGAAGCTAGAGTGCCTAGTGCCCCAAGTGTGACACCTCAAATGGAATCACAATCATCAAAACACTTGGAATGACTTGAGAGAATTCTACACTCATCAAAATCGGCTAGCCCTCTCTTAACTATCTCTAGTGGCCGATTTTTCCTCAATAATAAGATGCTTATATAGTTACACAATTAGGGTAAACTCTTAATTATCATGGCTTTCCATTTCCTTGGATCCATGGGTACAAATACACCATGGAGCATTCATGGACCATCCTATGGGTTTTAGCCCAACTTGATTATCCATGGAGCATTAGCCCACTATACAAGTATGGATGATTTACACAATCAACCCATATATTTAATTAGTCTTCTTTTGATCACTTAATTAATCCTAGATTAATTCTTGATCAATACTAATTAAATAATCTTATTATTCTTATTATTAATATACTAGAACTTATAATATATTAATAACCATAAGTGTCTTATTTCTCTCATTCAAGTATATGATGGTATGCAACCCAAATGGACCATGCCGGGTCGGGTCAAGTCTTACCAAATATAGTTATGGACTTAGACATTAATCCAACAACTTCTGCTTCATCTGCTCCTCACGTTCGCATGTGAACTCAGGTCCTCGTTTGGCACTCCATCAGATCTTCACAATGGGGATGCGACTCTGTTTCGTTCATTTCACCTCCCTGTCCATTATTTATATTAGTTCCTCAGTGAAATAGAGGTTCTCGTTTGTTTCAATCTCATCAAGTGGGACAACGAGAGTCTCGTCGGATAGGCATTTCTTCAGATTAGACACATGGAAGACAGGGTGTACACTGCTAAGCTCAGGCGGTATCTGGAGCTTATAAGCCACCGTACCAATCCTGACAAGGATCTCGAACGGTCCGTTGTATCTTGGGTTCAATTTTCCCCGCTTTCCAAAGTGTATCATCCCTTTCCAAGGAGAGACCTTTAGCAGTACGCGATCACCGACTTGGAATTCCAAGGGCTTCCGTTGTTTATCTGCGTAGCTCTTTTGTCGGTCCCTGGATGCCTTTAGTCGTTCCCGAATTTGAATGATCTTCTCGGTTGTTTGTCTGATGATCTGGGGACCTGTGAGAGGGCTGTTGGGTACTTTCCCTTTTGCCAGTTGTGTGTCTCCCACCTCCGCCCAACACAAAGGTGATATGCATTTACGTCCGTATAGGGTCTCAAATGGACAGACCTTGATGCTTGTATGATAGCTATTGTTGTACGAGAATTCAATCAGTGGCAAATGGGTATCCTACTTCTTGACGAAGTCTATCACATAGGCTCTTAGCATATCTTCTAATGTCTGGATGGTCCTCTCACTTTGCCCTTATGTTTGAGGATGGTAAGTTGTACTCATATCGAGCTTGGTTCCCAAGGACTTTTGAAGTGACTGCCAAAACCGTGAGGTAAATCTACTATCTCTGTTGGAGATAATAGATATTGGCACACCGTGTAATCTCACGATTTTCTTTATGTAGGTCCTGGTTAGCTTTTCCATCTTGTATGTCTCCTTTATTGGCAGGAAATGGGCGGATTTAGTTAACCTGTCGACAATTAACCAGTTGTTGTCAAGACCGTCTGCTGTCTTGGACAACTTGGTTATGCAATCCACAGTTATTCGTTCCTCTGGTTGTTGTAGTAGACCCGAGGGCTTCCGGTATTCTACTTTAACTTTGACGTAAGTCAAGCACTTGCCCACGTAAGTAGCGATTTCGGATTTCATTTTCAGCCACCAATAATGTTTCTCGAGATCCAGGTACATTTTGTCCGAACCTGGATGGACGAAGTACTTTGTCTAGTAGGCTTCATTCATGACCACGTCTCTGTACCCACTGAACTTCAGTGTCCAGATCCGGTCCATGAGGTAGTAGGCTCCGTCGTCTTTGACTCTAACGTTCTTGTCCATCCCTCACATGGATTCGTTTGTGATATTTTCTGGTTTTAAAGCTTCTAGTTGAGCCTCTTTGATTTGTGAAGACAAATGGGAATGGATGGTCATTGTTAGTGTTCTTAATCGGCGTTCCGAGTATTCTTTCCAGCTTAAGGCATCGGCTAACACGTTGGCTTTTCCCGGATGGTATTAGATCTCGCACTCGTAGTCGTTTAGTAGCTCTACCCATTGCCGATGCCTCATGTTGAGCTATTTCTACTTTAGAATGTGTTGGAGGTTTTTGTGATCCGTGAAGATAGTGCACTTTGTACCGTAGTGGTAGTGCCTCCAAATTTTTAGTGCAAACACGACTGCTCCCAACTCAAGATCGTGTGTAGTGTAGTTCCCCTCATGGTTCTTTAGTTGTCTTGATGTGTATAGACCATGAAGTCTTCTGTCCCTTCTGGGAGAGACAAGACCGGGGCATTGCATAGAGCTTGTTTCAAGGTTTGAACAGCAGCCTCTTGTTTCTTCTCCCATATGAAGGGTACACCCTTCTGAGTTAGGGTGGTGAGCGGCTTGGCGATCTTGGAGAAATTCTATATGAACCTCCTGTAATAACCAACGAGGGCTGAGAATTGTCTGATCTCTGTTGGGGTTCTTGGGGTTGTCCAAATCTCGATTGCTTTGATTTTGGAAGGGTCCATATATATATCCCTTCTTCATTGACCTTATGAACTAGAAATTCCACCCTTCGAATCTAGAACTCGCATTTGGAGAATTTCACATACAACTTCTCTGCCCTTAATTTTTCTAAAACTTGTCGTAGATGTTGACTGTGTTCTTCTTTACATCGTGAATAGAGAAGTCTATTATCGATAAATACTATCACGAAGTTGTCAAGGTAGGGTCGGCATACTCGGTTCATCAGGTCCATAAATGTCACGGGCGCATTTGTTTGACCGAAGGGTATCACTACGAATTCATAGTAACCATAGCGAGTTCGGAAGGCAGTCTTGGGGATATCTTCCTCTCGGACCCGTAATTGGTGGTACCCGAATATTAAATCTATCTTTGAAGAGTAGATTTCCCCTTGTAACTAGTCGAATAGGTCATCGATCTGGGGAAGTGGGTATTGGTTTTTGACGGTGAGCTTGTTTAGTTCTCGGTAATCAATGCACATGCGAAACGACCCATCGTTCTTCTTTACGAATAAGACCGGAGCTCCCCAGGGTGAGAAACTTAGCCTTATGAATCCCTTGTCTAGTAATTCACTCAATTCATTGGAGAGTTCTTGCATCAGCAAGACCTAATCTATATGGCGACTTGGAGACTGGTGTGGCTCCGGGTATCAAGTCGATTCTATATTCGACTTGTCGCTCGGGGGGCACTCCCGAGAGGTCTTTGGAAAATACGTCGGGGAAGTTACATACCTCCAGGATGTATTTAATGTTCGTCTCGCATTCTATTTGTTAACCACATGGTCTAGGAAGGCGTGATTCTGCTTGTGTAAACACTTTTGTGCCTTGATACCTGAGATAAGGCAAAGGTTTGTACTGGGTTTGTCACCGTATATGACCAATGTTTCGTTTTTTGGAAGGTGAAGGCGAACGACCTTCTCATAGCACATAATGTCGGCACAGTGAGGACTTAGCCAGTCCATGCCAATGATCACATCAAAACTCCTTATGGTAACTAACATTAAGTCGATTTGGAAGGAGTGGTTATTAAAAGTTAGTGTTCACCCAATGAATACATCGTTTGTTGCTTCGGTTTTAATGGATAACTATTGCAACGGTAAATGTTTCGTTTAGTGTTTGAGGGTTTTGTTGGAGAAGATTTTTAAACTTATGACTCATAAAGATTATCTCTTCCTCACTATCAAATAGTATGCATGCATAAATGTTATTGAGGATGAACATACCAGTGACCACTGCAGGATCCTTTATTGCCTCCTCATGTCCTATTACTAGGACCTTTCGCATTCCCCCAGCGTTCCTGTTGTTTGCCTTTGGACAGTTTCTATTGGATAAGGTGTCTAAGTCCGTAACTATTTCTGGTATGTACTTTACCCGATTAGTGTCACATCCGGATTCCCAGGTATAATATTTATTCCTTTATTTTTGGAAGTTGAGAGGGGACTCGGCGAGTTGGTGTTTAAACTCGCCGAGTATGGTCGCGGATTCTTATTCGAGTTCACAGTTGGACTCGGCGAGTTCATGAGTGGACTCGGCGAGTCCATGCTGTTTAATGAAACCCTAATTTCCTGGGTTTGGGACCTATTTAAAGACCCTTAGGGCCGTCATTTGCGGCTACCAAACCCCAGAGAGAAACCCTAAGAGATCTAGAGCGTTTGTGAGGAAGGAGAGGCCATTTGTGATCATTTTGTTGGTGTAATTGCAAGAAGGAGGAAACCAAGGCAAGAGGAGGCCGAAGGAGGTGTGATTTTGGTGATTTCAGAGCTCATAGACTTCATCTTGAGGCGGAGGCTAGATCATACTTCTACCGAGTCAGAGACTTACCGAGACACCTGAGGTGAGTCTTCTCACTATACGTACCTAGAGTGATATTATATGTTGACCAGAGGGTCCTACATGTTATATATGAGATTATGTGCTATATGTTATATGTATGTTGTAAGATGTTATAAACCGGACCGGAGGGTCCAACGATACGGACCGGGCCGGAGGGTCCAACGAGCTATGACCGGACCAGAGGGTCCAAAGAGCTACGGGACTGGAGGGTCCCGCTGAGACACATCGACCAGAGGGTCGTATTATAGCCTCGAGTGACATATGTGTTGTATGTGGTATTTTGGGGATCTCACTAAGCGTTTATGCTTACAGTTGTTGTGTTATGTGTTTCAGGTACTAGCGAGGACCGTGGAAAGGCGCCGGCATGACTCGTACACACATGAGAGAGAGTTTGATTTTATGATCTTGGGATATGTTATGTTTCAAAACGTACTGTTGGAAATATTTGAGAATATTTTTATATGAACTTGGTTGATGAAAAATGAAAAATTTTGTTTTGAAATTTAATTTTTCACAAGTTGGTATCAGAGCCTTGGTTTGAGGGATTCGGATGCATCTTCGAGCGTATCTGAACTCAAACTGAGGACTTGCGGAATTTTTTTTTGATAATGAAGTAAAATTTTTGAAAAAGAGTAAAAAGAGTTTTGAGACAAACAGAGCAGAGCCGTGTATACGATCAGCCAGCGCCCGAACGGTGAATCCCCTAAAGTACCCTTACATTATGTGTTATGAGATATGCTATGTTATATTATGCATGCTAGAGTAGGCTAGGTATTCATATTAGGACTAGAGTGGCCTGATTTGTGATGCCTTAGCCTAAGAGATTTCAGCTGTTGAGTTGCTTTGAGAGCGAGTAGATAGTAGTTAGGAGCTCATGAGAGGTCTATCGGAGGGTAGCCAATGCATAATGAGAGTAGAGTACTTGTGATCCAGGATCCAAGGAGGAGGACTTGGGGTCAATGCTGATGCGGTGTGGTCAGTAGTATAGGGCCTGTACTACTGAAGACACCGGATCTGTGGGCATTCCAAGTAAGAATCCTTTGGACAACGGAGGACGAGTAGGGTTGCGTCATCGAGTATGAGTATGCTCGATCGAGTTTCTGATATTTATTGTTGTATTTCAGAAGCATCATGGTTGGGACTCGACACACACCTGAGAGTAGTGGTGTCAGTGACGAGGAGACCCGTCGATTGATTCATGAGGAGGTGGCTGCTACCATCTGGGTTGAGATTCCAGAGATGTTTGGGGACATCAAGACCACATTGATTGAGACCTTTGATGAGCGGTATGCAGCATTGATTGAGGCTGCGGCAGCTGCAGCTACGGCTGATGTTGCTGCTGCCAGACCTCAGGGAGGTGACTCGTTGTTGTTTCGAGAGTTCAGCAACACGAAGCCACCAGAGTTTGATGGGACGCAGGACCCGATTGCTGCGATTAGATGGATCTCTGACATCGAGGGATGTTTCTATACATGTTCTTGTCCAGAGCACTTGAGGGTACGGTTCGCTCTGAACTAGCTCCGCTTGGGAGCAAAGGATTGGTGGAAGTTCGTGACGGCAAACTTCACTTTGGCAGAGATTTCTGAGGTGACCTGGGAGAGGTTCACCGCTATGTTCAGAGACGAGTATGTTCCCCCGTTGGAGAGGGAACGGTTGATTCAAGAGTTCTTGACCCTCAAGTAGGGTACTGATTCTGTGGTAGTGATCACCAGGAAGTTTCCTGAGAGGGCGATGTTTTGCCCTAAGCAGGTGTCTTCTGAGCAGGCTCGTATGAGCCGTTATCTGATGGTTCTGAGGAGAGATATTCGAGAGTTCGTGGCGAACTCGACTTACCGGACATTTTCTGAGCTCCAGGCAAATGCCCGGAAGATGGAGATTGAGTTGGAGACTCAGGCCAGGGAGGAGGCTGAGTCACAGAGGGTGGTTTGGCGACTGACTCTGTCTCAGCGGGCTAGACCCGTTGATTCGAGATCTGGGGGCACGAAGGGCCGCACTTATGGGAAGTGCGGCAAGAGTCACGAGGGGTCGTGCAGGGCTGGAGTATGCTACAAGTGCGGGAAGGAGGGGCATATCGCGAGGGATTGCCCCAAGGGATTCTCGGTTTGCTTTTATTGCAACCAGACCGGCCATCGGAAGGCCGAGTGCCCTCAGCTACTTCAGGTATCAGCACAGGGATCTGCGCCTGCTGCTAGGGCTACCGAGGTTCGGCCAGTGAAGGCCGAGGCACCGAAGGCTCGTGGGAGAGCTTTCCAGTTGACTACGGAGGAGGTCTGCGCGGCGCCCGATGTTGTGGCTGGTATGTATTCTATATTCATCTTTTATTTGAGTTGAGTTATTGTGCTTATATGATGATGTGCGTAGGTACTTTTCTTGTGATTTCTATGCCTACTTTGGTATTAATTGACTTGGGTGCGAGTCGGTCTTTTGTTTCCGTAGCATTTAGTCAGCACATTAGTATCCGTCGAGAGGCATTGGATCGACCTCTGCGAGTTTCCATAGCTGATGAGCAAGCAGTGTATGCTTTAGATGTGATTCGAGGATGTGTCCTTGAGATCTTCAGTGCGGAGTTTCCGATATATTTGGTTCCGATTGCGATGGGGGATGTGTGTGTTATTGTGGGTATGGATTGGTTGAGCCGACATGGAGCTGTGATAGACTACGAGCGTCAGTTGGTGACAATACGAGACCCTAGTGGGGGAGTACTTATAGTGTTCGGTGAGGGAACCCGATGTGGGTCAACGTTTTGTTCGGCCGCCAGGGCAAGGCAGAGTTTGCAGCAAGGTTGCAGTGGATTCGTAGCCTATGTGACAGACACGCGAGTGGCCGTTGGGAGGCCAAGTTCGATTGATGAGGTTCCGATAGTGTGCGAGTTTCCGGATGTTTTTCCCGAGGAACTACCGGGTGTGCCTCCCGAGAGGCAAGTGGAGTTCTGTATCGATTTGGTTCCGGGAGCGCTCCTATCGCCAAGGCGCCTTATCGCCTCGCGCCGCCAGAGATGCAGGAGTTATCCTCGCAGCTTCAAGAGCTGTTGGGGAAGGGGTTTATTTGACCGAGTAGCTCACCTTGGGGAGCGTCGATCCTTTTTGTAAAGAAGAAGGATGGTTCACATCGGATGTGCATTGACTGTCGGGAGTTGAACAAGTTAACGGTCAAGAACCATTATCCGTTGCCGAGGATCGATGATTTGTTCAATCAGTTGCAGGGAGCGTCTTGGTTCCTCAAGATAGACTTGAGGTCGGGTTATCATCAGATGAGGTTTCTGGATGAAGATATCCAGAAGACAGCATTCAGAACTCGTTATGGGCATTACGAGTTCGTGGTGATGCCTTTTGGGTTCACCAATGCACCAGCTGCGTTCATGGATTTCATGAATAGGGTGTGCAGGCCGATGCTGGATCGGTCGGTGATCGTATTCATTGATGATATTTTGGTGTATTCGAGGTCTAGAGAATAGCACGAGGAGCATTTGAGGGAGATCCTTGGAGTTCTGAGATCGGAGAGTCTTTATGCCAAGTTCTACAAATGTGAGTTCTGGTTACGAGAGGTTCAGTTTTTGGGGCATCTCGTCAACCAGAATGGGATATTGGTCGATTCGGCCAAGATTGAGGCGGTCATGAGGTGGGAGGTGCCGAGATCACCCACCGAGATCAGGAGCTTTCTGGGTTTGGCTGGCTATTATCGGAGATTTATTAAGGATTTCTCCAAGATCGTTGTGCCACTCACCAAGTTGACCCGGAAGGGTGCTGCATTTTCTTGGTGTCCGGAGTAGCAGACCTCGTTCGAGACACTTTGCCAGAAATTATGCGAAGCCCCGGTATTAGCCCTTCCGGAAGGGATGGAGGATTTTGTGGTATATTGTGATGCATCGATATCCGGATTGTTAGCGGTGCTTATGCAGAGGGGGCATGTGATAACATATGCATCGAGGCAGCTAAAGCCTCATGAGTTGAGGTATCCCATTCATGATCTGGAATTGGGAGCGGTAGTGTTCACCCTCAAGATCTGGCGACACTATCTGTATGGGGTTCGGTGTACGATATACACGGACCACAAGAGCTTGAAGTATTTGATGGATCAGCCCAACCTGAATATGCGCTAGAGGAGGTGGTTGGATGTGGTCAAGGATTATGATTGTGAGATCCTGTACATCCCGGCCAAGGCTAATGTTGTAGCTGATGCACTGAGCCGTAGGGCGGAGGGCGCCCCGATGCGAGATGTTTGTTTGAGATTGACAGTGATGACCCCGGTGTTGGACGCTATTCGTGGGGCCTAGGCTGAGGCCGTGAGGCCAGAAAGCCAGAAGAGAGAGCGAGTTGTCGGGTTGGTATCGGAATTCGTTACCGATAGCCAGGGGCTTATGACATTTCAGGGTCGGATATGGCTACCGTCTGTGGGCGGGACGCGTACCATTTTGATGGAAGAGGCTCATCGATCGAAGTTCTCAATCCATCCCAGGGCCACTAAGATGTATTTGGACCTGAAAAGGGAGTATTGGTGGCCTTGTATGAAGAGAGATGCCGCATGGTTTGTAGAGAGATGCTTGACCTGACGCAGGGTTAAGGCCTAGCACCAGCGTCCACATGGTAAGTTGCAGCCGTTAGAGATTCCCGAGTGGAAATGGGAACAAATTACCATGGATTTCATCACCAAATTGCCAAGGACTGCGAGAGGTGTCGATTCAATTTGGGTGATTGTGGACAGGTTGACGAAGAGTGCTCACTTCCTTGCTGTCAGTGAGAGCTCTTCCGTGGAGAGGTTGGCAGAGATGTATGTGAAAGAGGTGGTATCGCGGCATGGAGTGCCGATCTCGATTGTCTCAGATCGAGATGTATGTTTCACTTCCAGATTCTGGAAGAAGTTTCATGAGGAATTGGGTACGAGATTGGATTTTAGTACTACATACCACCCACAGACTGACGGGCAGAGTGAGCGGACGATTCAGACGCTCGAGGACATGCTCCGAGCATGTGTGTTGGATTTCGGCTGGAGTTAAGACACGTACTTTCCCTTGGCAGAGTTTTCGTACAACAACAGCCATCACTCGAACATCGGTATGCCACCCTTTGAGCTGTTGTATAGGAGGAGGGGTCGGACCCCAATTTGCAGGGGAGAAGTAGGGCAGCGTGTGATGGGTAGTACCGAGATCGTGCTTCAGACGACAGAGCAGATTCAGCAGGTCAGACAGAGGTTGTTGACCGCTCAGAGTCGTTAGAAGATTTATGCGGACAGATGTCGGTCCGAGCTCGAGTTTCAGGTCGACGACTTCATGCTCCTGAAGGTCTCTCCTTGGAAAGGAGGGATTCGATTCAGGAAGAGGGGCAAGTTGGGGCCCTGATATATTGGTCCTTTTAGGGTGATTGCGAGGGTAGGCAGGGTAGCCTACCATTTGGAGTTACCTGCAGAGTTGGATTAGATTCATGACACTTTCCACGTGTCGCAGCTACGTAAGTGTGTAGCCGATGAGTCGGTAGTGGTTCCATTAGATGATATTCAGGTGGATGCGAGCCTGAATTATGTTGAGAGACCGGTGGCGATTAAGGATCAGAAAATCAGGGTTTTGAGAAACAAGGAGGTGCCTCTGGTGCAGGTCCAGTGGCAGCATCAGAAAGGGTCGGAGTTGACTTGGGAGCCGGAGCATGAGATGCGGGAGCAGCATCCAGAGTTGTTTGCAGAGTAAGACTTCGAGGGCAAAGTCTAATTCTAGTGGGGGAGAACTGTAACATCCAGATTCCCAGGTATAATATTTATTCCTTTATTTTTTGAAGTTGAGAGGGAATTCGGCTTGTTAGTGTTTAAACTCATCGAGTATGGTCGCGGATTCTTATTCGAGTTCACAGCTGGACTCGGCGAGTTCATGAGTGGACTCGGCGAGTCCATGCTGTTTAATGAAACCCTAATTTCCTGGGTTTGGGACCTATTTAAAGGCCCTTAAGGCCGTCATTTGCGGCTACCAAACCCCAGAGAGAAACCCTAAGAGATCTAGAGCGTTTGTGAGGAAGGAGAGGCCATTTGTGATCATTTTGTTGGTGTAATTGCAAGAAGGAGGAAACCAAGGCAAGAGGAGGCCGAAGGAGGTGTGATTCTGGTGATTTTAGAGCTCATAGACTTCATCTTGAGGCGGAGGCTAGATCATACTTCTACCGAGTCAGAGACTTACCGAGACACCTGAGGTGAGTCTTCTCACTATACGTACCTAGAGTGGTATTATATGTTGACCAGAGGGTCCTACATGTTATATATGAGATTATGTGCTATATGTTATATGTATGTTGTATGATGTTATAAACCGGACCGGAGGGTCCAACGATACGGACCGGGCCGGAGGGTCCAACGAGCTATGACCGGTCCAGAGGGTCCAAAGAGCTACGGGACTGGAGGGTTGTGACATCCCCAAAATCTCGGCCAGAAAAGACCGTTTTTCATTTATGCTTTTAAAATATTTTCAGAGTAAATCCTTTTGATTTAAAAGAGTTGCGGAATTTGTTCCCAAAAACAAAACATGATAAAACAAAGTTTACCAAAGCATTTCATAAAAGAAATGTATTTTTCATTATATAATCAAAACTCGGGGTGTCATGTTCCGATACAGAACAATAAGCATAAACGATAACATTACAAGTCATTCAACAAATATATACATATACATACTTGTAAACAAAACAACTGATGGTTCATCCATCTCATGCCCTCGAGCCACTTCCTGTAATACAAATAAAACTGAGTGGGTTAGGCTTGGGAGCCTGGTGAGCATATAGGGTTTTCAACCCACAATAAATAATCATATTTAATTTTCACCAACCAACAATAACCCAATTACCCATTCCCGTTATTCTCACTTTATGTCCCTAAAACAACTAACATAAGGGACCTAGTCTAAGAATATTTCATCGGGGCGACAACACATGCTTCGGGGGTACCTCAGCAATATAAGTCAAATAAGGCAACCATGAGGGGGATGGAGTACAGCGAATGAACACCCGAGTTCATTAACACCTACAGGTGGTGAACCTGCTAATGTTCCACAAGACTGTCTAGAATAGCCCGTGGTCGTCATCTAAACTCCGCTAGATGACTAAATCAAACAAAAATGAGGCCTCTCATTTGTTTATTACACACCAACTATCTACCCATGTTCTACCCAACATATTAGTAGATAAAATATACATTTTTATACATAGTTTTGAAAACCTGTATAACATGCTTTAATTAATACACATTCCACATAACAGATGAGGCACACATACACATAACACGTATTTCATAGAGAATAAATCATATCTATGAGATAGAAGAAAGTGAATACACATTCACACATATAAACAACAATATACCATACACATAGCACGTATTTTATAGAAAATACTTAATATTTATGTGTTAGAAGAAGGTAACTACACATTCACACCTATAAACAACAATATACTTAATACACTCGAACCAAACTTGTATTATTATCGTGTTTATGAAAGGTAGTATACACTCACTTGATCAGAAGATGATCAGACAACACTACGACTTGCAAAAGTAGTAATCCTCAGCAGATCTGGAAGATCTTCACAAAAATCGAACTTCTCGCGGGCAGAGCTTCGGCTCGGGAACCGCACTTCTCGGGATCTTCGGGATCTCGGGACTTGCCTCGGGGCTTGAGTATGATACCGTGGCTTCGGGATATTTCTGGCACGCAAAACGATGCAAAACGGGAGAGAGAAGAGAGAAAATGAACAAAAGACTCGGCTGCCTTCGGATCCTATTTATAGGAGGCTGGAGCCTCGGAGTACGCGGGGCGTACTGCAGTACGCGGCGCGTACTGCTTCCGAAATCTTCATTGCATGCGTCATCCGAGCCACTAGCTGGGAGTGTCGACACTTCGGTGTACGCGGGGCGTACCTCGGATCAGACCGGTGACTCCTTCGGATAATGCTTCCTTATTAAAGATTAAAAATAAATACAAATTATTTAATAAACTTCGGAAATTCATATCTGCCTCATACGAACTCCGTTTTCGACGTTCTTTATATCCACGCAAAGGTGAGACTACGCTCTACAACTTTCGTTTAGACTCCGTCGGCTAATTTCGAATTTATTTTTAATAGGCCGCGACAGAAAAACTTTGTTATAAATTTATAACTTCTTCGTTTGACGTCCGTTCTCGCCTAACTTTTTATCGCTTTGATACCAACAACGAGACCTTCGATCCTCCTTTAGATTGTTTCGACTAAAAACTGCTCGATCTCAAATCGAGTATTTCGGGCTGCACACCGCTAAGCCGAAACTTCGATAAATCATAACTTTCTCATACGAAGTCAGATTTGGACGTTCTATATATATTCGGAAACCTCGTTTCAACTACTACAACATTATTCAAAGATATTAAGTTTATTTTACACTTTAAATTTGACGCTTATTTTTATTCTTAATTAATCAAACCACATAATTAAGCAATTAAGCACAAAACACATAATACTCAAATAACACAATCTTATTATTTCAAAACGGGTTACAAAGGTTAACCTAGACTATTACATTGCTAAAAAATGGCAAGCCCGGAAACACAGGCGTTACAATTCTCTCCACCTTAGAATGATTCCGTCCCCGGAATCACACATCAACAACCAAATGCGGATAGCGACTCAACATGTCACTCTCCGTCTCCCAGGTGAGATTCGGCCCATTCGTGTGTTTCCATCGGACAAGCACTAACCCAACCATTTTGCGTCGCAACTTCTTAGTCTTTCGGTCAACAATTGCCTCTGGTTCTTCAATCAACTTTTTGTTCTCATCAATTCTCAATTCAGAAATTGGAATTATGTCGGGAACTTCTCCCGTGAACTTCCTCAAATAACACACATGAAAAGTGTTGTGAATTCCATTCAGTTCTTCGGGTAATTCGAGCTTGTAAGCTTGGTTCCCAATCCTCTGAAGAACTTTAAACGGTCCAATAAACCTTGGACTCAACTTTCCCCTTTTACCAAATCTTATAAGTCCCTTCCACGGCGAGACTTTAAGCAAAACCGAATCTCCAATTTCAAAAGTCATCGGTCTTCGCTTCTTGTCAGCATAGCTCTTTTGACGATCTTGAGCTGCTAACATTCTTTCCCTAATTACTTTCAACTTTTCAACAGTTTGATGAACCATCTCTGGCCCCATAAACTGCTTTTCCCCAGCCTCAAGCCAACAAGACGGCGTACGACACTTCTGTCCATACAAAGCTTGATAAGGTGCCATCTTAATGCTCGAGTGGAAACTATTATTATAGGAAAATTCTACCAAAGATAAATGTTCATCCCAATTACCTAGGAATTCCAAGGTACATGCTCTCAGCATATCTTCAAGTGTTTGTATCGTTCTTTCACTCTGACCATCAGTCTGCGGATGGTAAGTTGTGCTTAAACATAACTTGGTACCCATTTCCTCTTGTAGACTTTTCCAAAACCTTGAGGTGAAACGGCTATCACGATCCGATACAATCGTTAATGGAACACCGTGAAGCCTCACAATTTCCTTCACGTAAGAATTCGCAAGCTTCTCCATAGACCATTTCTCATTGGCTGCTATGAAATGCGCACTCTTAGTGAATCGATCAACGACCACCCAAATCATGTCGTGACCATTCTTCTTTCCGGGCAGTTTAGTGAAAAAATCCATAGCAATGTCTTCCCACTTACCCATAGGCACAGGCAATGGTTCTAAACTCTCGTAAGGTTTCTGATGTTGTGTCTTGACTCTCGCACAAGTCACACACTTAGCCACATACTTTGCAACATCAAGCTTCATCGTCGGCCACCAGTAGTAGGGTTTCAGGTCCCTATACATTTTAGTGCTACCAGGATGAATTGAGTACATGGTTTTGTGAGCTTCTTCCATCAGAAGATCCCTAATTCCTCCTGACTTAGGTACCCAAATACGATCTTGGAATACCTTCAGTCCATGACCGTTAGTACCAAACACCAACGTTTTACCCAAACGTTCCTCCTTTCGGTCATTCTTCTCAGAAGCTTCGCCTTGAGCTTTCTTTATACTTTCCACAACGGTCGAGACAACTTCAATTCTCAACGCTCTTGGCCTTTTCCTTTCAAGATTGACCTTCCGACTGAGAGCATCAGCAACAACATTAGCTTTACCGGGGTGGTAAAGTATCTCGCAGTCGTAGTCTTTAAGTAATTCTAGCCAGCGTCGTTGCCTCATATTCAATTCCTTCTATATAAAGAGATATTGGAGACTCTTATGATCAGTAAAAATTTTGCACTTTGTGCCATAGAGGTAATGCCTCCATATTTTCAGAGCGAAAACTACCGCTGCCAACTCCAAATCATGAGTCGGGTAATTCTTTTCATGCTCCTTCAGCTGTCTAGACGCATATGCTATCACCTTTTCTCTTTGGGTCAAAACACAACCCAATCCAACCCCAGACGCATCGCTATAAACAGCGAAGTCTTCAACTCCATCGGGTAGAGAAAGTATCGGTGCCTCACATAGCTTCTTCTTCAGCTTCTCGAACGCTTCTTTATGCTTATCACTCCAAGAATAAGTAGCTCCTTTGTGGGTCAAAGCTGTCAATGGAGTAGCAATCGAAGAAAAGCCTTGGATAAACCTGCGGTAATATCCGGCTAATCCTAAAAAGCTTCGAACCTCCGTAGGACTCTTCGGTTGTTCCCACTTCATCACAGCTTCAATCTTCGTTGGATCAACCATTATCCCTTCTTGGTTGACCACGTGACCCAAGAATTGGACTTCACGAATCCAAAAATCACACTTAGAGAACTTTGCATACAGCTTCTCCTGCTTCAAAACTTCTAACACTTCTCGCAAGTGTCTGCCATGCTCCTCCTGACTTTTCGAGTAAATCAGAATGTCGTCTATGAACACTATCACGGATTTATTAAGGAAAGGATTACAAACCCTATTCATTAAATCCATGAATGCTGCCGGAGCATTGGTTAGTCCAAACGACATAACCAAGAACTCGTAGTGTCCATATCTAGTTCTGAATGCAGTCTTCTCGATATCTTGCTCTCTTACTTTTAGCTGATGATATCCTGACCTTAGATCGATCTTCGAGAAATAGCTCAAACCTTGAAATTGATCAAATAGGTCATCAATCCTCGGCAACGGATATCTATTCTTTATTGTTGCCTTGTTCAGCTCTCTGTAATCGATGCACATTCTCATACTTCCATCTTTCTTCTTCACAAATAACACCGGAGCTCCCCAGGGCGATGAACTAGGTCTAATGAAACCTTTGTCCAATAGCTCCAGAAGTTGCATCATCAGCTCCTTCATCTCCGTCGGTGCTAATCGATAAGGTGCTTTTGCTATTGGCGTGGTTCCTGGTAACAAGTCTATTCTGAACTCCACTTGTCTATCAGGTGGTAATCCAGGAAGATCTTCGGGAAATACTTCCGGATACTCACACACCACTGGAATACTCTGCATCACCTTCTTTTCTTTCTTAGCATCAATCACGAATGCTAAATATGATGTACATCCCTTGGTCAAAAACTTTCTGGCTTTCATTAGAGAAATGATTCCAGAATTTACTCTGCGTTTGTCCTCATACACCGTAAATGAATCCTTCCCAGGCGGGTTTACTTTAACTATTTTCTTCTTGCATAAAATTTCGGCATCATTGGCGCTAAGCCAATCCATTCCCAACACGATGTCGAAACCATTAAGTTCGATGGGCAATAATTCCTCATGAAACTTATTCCCATTAAGGTCGATTAAAATGTTTTTCATACGATGGCTAACAGGTACAAACTTGCCACTAGCTACTTCGACTAATAAAGCATTATCGAGTCTATCAACAGGCAAAGCTAGCTTTCTACCAAATTCATGCGATATAAAGGAGTAGTTGGCTCCAGAATCAAACAAAATTTGAGCAGGTAATTCGTTTACGAGAAAGGTACCTGAAGCGACATCAGCTTCATCTTTCGCAGCTTCGAGTGTCATCTGGAAGGCTCTCGCCTTCGGCTTTGGTGGAATGTTGGGCCTAGCTTCCTCCTTCTTCTTCGGACAGTCTTTCAAAATATGCCCCTCTTCATTACAACCAAAACACATCCTTTTGTTGTTCGGAAATTCATTGGAAAAATGTCCAACCTTTCCACACTTGTAGCAGGTCACATCCTCGCTACATTTCCCAAAGTGCTTTTTCTTACACTTATCACACCACTTCGCTTCGCCTCCTTTTCCTCCAAACTTTTTCGAATCAGATTTCGAAAATTTGCCCTTCTTACCGGAACCATATGTTCCCTCAAACTTTCTTTTCTCACCAACCTCAACCTTGAAGGTGGTTCTTCCCTTTATCATGTTCTCAACAGACTTGGCAGCCCAGATAGCTGCCTCTAGAGTAAGTGCCTGACGTACTAGCACCTCGTACTCCCATAGGAGTCCCTTCGCATACCGGTCCACCTTTGTCAGCTCGTCTGGGACGATACGCAAGGCAAACTCCATCTTATCGGTGAAGCTATTGGTGTATTCATCAACTGACATGCTGCCTTTCGTCAATGTCAGGAACTTGTTCTCCAACTCCAACAGATTTTGAGCCGAGCAGAACTTGCGCTTGAACTGCAGCAAGAACTCTGCCCATGACAATTGCAGTGGCTCATTAGGGCTCAACGTCTTCCCTAGAGTGTTCCACCAACGAACGGCTCCACCTCGGAATTGTCGCACGACATAGATAGTCTGCAACTTGCCTCTGCAGCCACATGTCATAAAGGCTAACTCCATTTCGGAGATCCAATCCATAACCCCAATCGGATCCTCCTTTCCATTGAAGGTCGATGGTTTGCAAGTTAGAAATTCCTTGTACTTGCATCCCATTCCATCATTCCTTCCATCATGGTTATCTTGCCTAACTATCGGTGGGTTGGCTTGACCAATAGACCCACTGAAGTTTCCCCCTTCCGAGTGCCCTTCATTTAATTCAGGCTCCTCCACACGAATTGACAGTTCTTCACGATGTTGCTGAAGCAACCGTCTAGTTTCATCCATCTGACGATCCAACATCGTCTGAATCATCATTTGCACACCAGCCATGGTTATTGTAGACGTACACTTAGAATCCTACACACATAAGGTTTCTAGATCCGGTCGGCAACAGACCATAGATCCGAACAAATAATATCATATATGGCAACATATAACATTTAGCACATAAAGCATTTTAGGCAATTTTCCTAAAATAAACCAGTGCTCGTGTCTAAAACACAACAGACACACATCTCAAAATTCCACTTAGCATTCTAAGTTTAAGTCTAGAAATCCTACAAATTCCTAGTTCGCTTAAACTAATGCTCTGATACCAACTGTGACATCCCCAAAATCTCGGCCAGAAAAGACCGATTTTCATTTATGCTTTTAAAATATTTTCAGAGTAAATCCTTTTGATTTGAAAGAGTTGCGGAATTTGTTCTCAAAAACAAAACATGATAAAACAAAGTTTACCAAAGCATTTCATAAAAGAAATGTATTTTTCATTATATAATCAAAACTCGGGGTGTCATGTTCCGATACAAACCAATAAGCATAAACGATAACATTACAAGTCATTCAACAAATATATACATATACAGACTTGTAAACAAAACAACTGATGGTTCATCCATCTCATGCCCTCGCGCCACTTCCTGTAATACAAATAAAACTGAGTGGGTCAGGCTTGGGAGCCTGGTGAGCATATAGGGTTTTCAACCCACAATAAATAATCATATTTAATTTTCACCAACCAACAATAACCCAATTACCCATTCCCGTTATTCTCACTTTATGTCCCTAAAACAACTAACATAAGGGACCTAGTCTAATAATATTTCATCGGGGCGACAACACATGCTTCGGGGGTACCTCAGCAATATAATTCAAATAAGGCAACCATGAAGGGGATGGAGTACAGCGAATGAACACCCGGGTTCATTAACACCTACAGGTGGTGAACCTGCTAATGTTCCACAAGACTGTCTAGAATAGCCCGTGGTCGTCATCTAAACTCCGCTAGATGACTAAATCAAACAACAACGGGGCCTCTCATCTGTTTATTACACACCAACTATCTACCCATGTTCTACCCAACATATTAGTAGATAAAATATACATTTTTATACATAGTTTTGAAAACCTGTATAGCATGCTTTAATCAATACATATTCCACATAACAGATGAGGCACACACACACATAACACGTATTTCATAGAGAATAAATCATATCTATGAGATAGAAGAAAGTGAATACACATTCACACATATAAACAACAATATACCATACACATAGCACGTATTTTATAGAAAATACTTAATATTTATGTGTTAGAAGAAGGTAACTACACACTCACACCTATAAACAACAATATACTTAATACACTCGAACCAAACTTGTATTATTATCGTGTTTATGAAAGGTAGTATACACTCACTTGATCAGAAGATGATCAGACAGCACTACGACTTGCAAAAATAGTAATCCTCAGCAGATCTGGAAGATCTTCACAAAAATCGAACTTCTCGCGGGCAGAGCTTCGGCTCAGGAACCGCACTTCTCGGGATCTTCGGGATCTTGGGACTTGCCTCGGGGCTTGAGTATGATACCGTGGCTTCGGGATATTTTTCGCACGCAAAACGATGCAAAACGGGAGAGAGAAGAGAGAAAATGAACAAAAGACTCGGCTGCCTTCGGATCCTATTTATAGGAGGCTGGAGCCTCGGAGTACGCGGGGCGTACTGCAGTACGCGGCGCGTACTGCTTCCGAAATCTTCATTGCATGCGTCATCCGAGCCACTAGCTGGGAGTGTCGACACTTTGGTGTACGCGGGGCGTACCTCGGATCAGACCGGTGACTCCTTCGGATAATGCTTCCGAATTAAAGATTAAAAATAAATACAAATTATTTAATAAACTTCGGAAATTCATATCTTCCTCATACGAACTCCGGTTTCGACGTTCTTTATATCCACGCGAAGGTGAGACTACGCTCTACAACTTTCGTTTAGACTCCGTCGGCTAATTTCGAATTTATTTTTTTTATTTATTTTTAATAGGCCGCGATAGAAAAACTTCGTTGTAAATTTATAACTTCTTCGTTTGACGTCCGTTCTCGCTTAACTTTTTATCGCTTTGATACCAACAACGAGACCTTCGATCCTCGTTTAGATTGTTTCGAGTAAAAACCGCTCGATCTCAAATCGAGTATTTCGGGCTGCACACCGCTAAGCAGAAACTTCGATAAATCATAACTTTCTCATACGAAGTCAGATTTGGGCGTTCTATATATATTCGGAACCCTCGTTTCAACTACTACAACATTATTCAAAGATATTAAGTTTATTTTACACTTTAAATTTGACGCTTATTTTTATTCTTAATTAATCAAACCACATAATTAAGCAATTAAGCACAAAACACATAATACTCAAATAACACAATCTTATTATTTCAAAACGGGTTACAAAGGTTAACCTAGACTATTACATTGCTAAAAAATGGCAAGCCCGGAAACACAGGCGTTACAAGTGTCCCGCTGAGACACATTGACCGGAGGGTCGTATTATAGCCTCGAGTGGCGTATGTGTTATATGCGGTATTTTGGGGATCTCACTAAGCATTTATGCTTACAGTTGTTGTGTTAAGTTGTTGTGTTATGTGTTTCAGGTACTAGCGAGGACCATGGAAAGGCGCCGGCGTGACTCGTACACACATGAGAGAGAGTTTGATTTTATGATCTTGGGATATGTTATGTTTCAAAAACTACTGTTGGAAATATTTGAGAATATTTTTATATGAACTTGGTTGATGAAAAATGAAAATTTTGTTTTGAAATTTACGTTGTCACAGTTAGCATGGTCCATTTGGGTTGCATGTCATCATGATAATTGGATAGATAAAATGAGAAGAAGAACACTTATGATTTGTTATTATATTATAAGTTATAATATATTAATATGAAATCATATTATTTAATTAGTATTGATCAAGAATTAATTTGGAATGAATTTTGTGATAAAAAAGAGACTAATTAAATATATGGGGTTGATTGTGTAAATAATATATTCTTATATAGTGGGATAATGATCCATGGTTTATTGGATTGGGCTAAAACCCATTGGGTGCTCCATGGATGCTCTATAGAGGTTAAAACCCATGGATCATCGAGGAAATGAAAAGCCATATCAATTAGGGTTTACATGATGTAACCCTACTTGTGACACACTATATAAAGACCCCATAGCTAGCAAAATCGGCACTAAGACTAGAACAAAGAGGGCTAGCCGATTTTAAGTGATACTGTACTTTTCTCGAAGTTATTCCAAGAGTTGTGGTGTTGTGTGAAACATTTGAGGCATCACATTTGGAGTGCTAGGCTCACAAAGTTCTTAAGGAATACAAGCAACAAGAAAGGTATGTTCTTCAACTAGCTTTTGTGTTTCAAGTTCCCCATGCCATGCTAGTTAGGTTAAGAACCTTGGAAAAATCAAATTTGCATGTATCTTAATAAAACATAGATCCAAGGTTTCTAGGGTTGCATGTACTCCATAGGAGTGTTAGAATGCTCAAAACCCTTCAGTTTCTCTTGTAGTGGCATGTTTCTCCACAGCCATAACACGCTTGACTCACCCAGTGTTGGTGGGTTGGGTGGCCTGTTGTGCGGGTGCTCTGCAGTATCGGGCAGTGTGCCCTTTTCTGTTGCAGTTTGTATCGAGCATTTAATTGCAGGCACAATTGTGATGAAAGTTACATTTATCACACTTTGGGAGAGTGCCCGCATATGACTTTGCAGGTGCTGGTGCAACAAGGGTGGTAGTAGCATGAACCGCCACAACCTGTTGTTTCTTTGCGGGTTTTTGAGTTAGTTGTCCCTTCTTCTTCCTTCAAAACTTCCTTTTTTATCATTTCCCTTTTTATATTCGGTGACGGAAGTCATTATGCCCTTTTGTACTCCATGGTTAATGAGCTTTTGAGCAAGGCTCTTGGCGCTATCGAAAGTTGTTGGGTTTGTAGCAATCACATTCCCTTGAATCTGGGGAGATAGTCCCTAAATGAAATGTTCTACTTTTTTGCTCTTCGATGTGATCATTCTGGGGGATATGATCACCAGGTCACTGAATCTGGTGGTGTAGGCTTCGATGTCAGAGTCATTCGTTGTGAGTTCCCAAAGCTCCTGCTCCAGCTTCTGTACCTCACCCTTGAGTAGTACTCTTCGAGCATCATGACTTTGAGATCATCCCAGCTCATCGAGTTCGCTACTGGGAGTGTCAGGGCTTTGATGTCGCCATTCCTCCATGAAAGGGCTCTATCGGAAAGAGTACAAGCTACAAATTTTAATTTGCTCTCTTCAAGGCAGACGCATATTTCAAACATTGAATCCGTCTTTTCGTAACCATCACGTTATAGCAATGACGCCGCCGGTTCTATTGAAGGGCTTGGAGTTTGTAAAGTCCTTATAAGTGCATTCCCTCGAATGCCTTATGTTTTCACTTTGATTGGAACTGTTTTTTCTATTTTCACCTCTATTGCTACTACTACTGATTTGGCTACCACAACAGCCACATGAGTGGTCACTGTAGCTTGGAACACTGCAGTATCCATTTGCGGGGGACGTTGCGGTGGTGGTGGCGCCGATGTATTGTTCTTGCCCCTGTTGTATCTTCGGGGCGGCATTTTCTGCCACAAGGTGGAATGACTATTAGTTTTTAGTATGAGTTATGGTTCAAACATTATTGTAATATAACTCCTTTCTTTCTAGTTGTTACGGTGATTCGATTGTACTTATAATTGAAATTTTATTATACCAAATAATAGTTAAGAGAGAAAACATAGCAGATAACAACATCCAACAAAATAAAAATACATTCTCATTTCATTAATGATAAGATACCAGTATAGGTTTTTGAGAAAATTGACCTTTAAAAAGGTCTACAGTACATCGAAGATAAAAATTTTGCAGCATAAAGACCCTCTGAACAGTGTAGTCACATAAACGTGGGGTTGGTCCTACATACAGGAAATAGAAAAAGGAGTAGTACCAATGCATACCCATAAACCTAGTCTACATCAAAGTGTGAGTAGGACGAATCCTACTCACGAAGGGTAGTCCTCTATGGTCCCTGGGATGTGGTAGAGGTGCCCTGCAGCTCAGCCAACCGACGCTCGGCTGCGATCACTCTCTCCTCAAGTGTCGCATGCCTCTCTTGGTATTCCCTTACCTTCACTCGGGCGGTGGTAAGGTCCTCGATAAGTCGATCCATGGGATAAACCCTTTGAATATCATGAAATGGTTGTGGTCAAACAGGTCCTCGATGAAGAACCCTAGTCTGCGATGTACACCACGACGTGGTGAATGCCTCACCATGACATAGTTTTTGGGCAACTCACCTCTTGTTTTGTTTTGTTATCTGGTAAATTTGGAGTGTTTGAATTATTTTGTTTCTAAATTTTACAAGTAATGGCACCTAGAAGAAGACATGTTCAATAGCCCCAAGGTCATGAAGAGAGCCCGAGTGATCCACATTTACCCCCGCTTTATTACTTTCCAACCAATGTTTCAGCCGACCATTTAATTAACTATAACAACCGGTTCAATTGGATTTACAACAGGGACTTTGCAGTTTGGTCTAATTAACAAAAGTATTTCTCGGGGATGGATGTTCATTGGCATGCAAGGGGTGAAGGAATTTGTTTATGATATCGAAACCTGTTTATAGAGAATTGTGTGCAGTTTTATGCAACAATCAGTTTTGAAGAGAACACTATGGACTCACACTATCAACATGCACTATATTTTCAATTAGGCTGTCAGATTTGGAGGTGTAGTTCTAGCGAGTTAGCATGGGTACTAGGTATATATGAAAATGAGAACATAAGGACTAAAAAAATCTCCATATTTCTAGCAGTTGGACATCAAGATTTTCCAGTTGAAGTGCAAAGTTATAAGTTGTGGACTACTATTACCAACGGGCTTCATGATATGGGAATGTCACAGGATATCACAATCCACTTTGCTAGTCATAGTTTTCTCCATCTCCTTATTACTTAAAGTGTCAATCACAAGCGATATGGAGTCAAGGGCCCTAGCTTGTACCTCTTTTATTTATGGAGCATTATTACATCGGGGGTGTTGTGCAACATCCCTTATGCTATTGGTTGATTTTTGTCTGAGAAACCTACAAATTCATGGGAGGGTAATCCTATTTATGGTGATCATTTGGTTACGAGGCTTGCAAAGTTTTATGGGATTTTAAACCCAACCACATTACAGACTTTGACACTCATCTGTAGTTAGCACCATATATAGAGAAAGTTAGAGACCAAGAAGATTATGGTCAATTTTGGTTTTGGATTATACCAGGTGATGAGCCAGTCATACCAATAGGAGGGATGGAGGAGTTCGTACAACAACCACGTAGAAACAGGAGGAGAGCTACCGAGGCACCAATCTAAGATCTCATTTGAGATATACCCATGGGGGTGGGGCCTTTATTGATCTATTTTCAGTACAAGTGGGGCGGTACATGGACAGTATGCATGGGGGTATATCTTACATGGGAACTTCACTTGATTTGATGAAGTGTTACATGGGGATTGTGCGACCAAAACACATGCCATCACAATTTCCTTATATCCCTACAGGCAAGAGTTATGGGCACTTGATAGAGATGGAGTAGGACCAAGCGGGACTCTTCAGTCAGACGATAAGGATGAGTGATTCTATCCTTTTGGTATTTTATGTTTTTTGGTTTGTTTTAGGCAAATTTTTTTATTTTGTGTGGTGTGTTTTTATTCTTTTATTTCTTTTTGTAAACTTGAATGATTTTCCTTTTTATTACTCGATCTTATTTTGATTGTGATCTCGCAAAATTTAGAGAAGCTAAAAAATATGTTTAATTTTATAGGGTAAGCCACAAAAGTTAACGGTTATATTCGAGAGACGTGATGGTTAATAAGTGTAGGGTACAAGTCGAGTACGAGAGAGATTTTGAGGATTATGTAGTTGAACAAAGTTTAATCAGAGTGATATGATGTTTATTAGTGGGGAGTGTTAAACTAGAACAAATCATAATTTTATACACTTCAATTCTGAAATATACGCATGGTAATCTCATTGTCACGCTGTGGTGCTACATTTTATCGCGATTTTCCGTTCTCAAGTTCTCGTTGCCACATCATGGTCATCATATTTCCCGGTCGTGGTAGAAATGGATTGTTATTTCTTGCTAATTATATGAGGCACACCATAGTCTACTTTCTTAGATACATTTTTTGGCACTTTCTGAAGCAGTTCAGTCCAATTTTCCAATGAATATTTCAAGATGTTAACGCCACCCACGACAACCATTCGATCTCAACACTACTATCCCAGGGATTTTGTTCCTCCCCCCTCCTTTAGCTTTTATGCGCTTTAATTTTATTATGCATATAATGGGGACATTTTATGAGATAAGTGACGGGTTTCGAGCCTAGTCAAAGACCTAAAACATGGCAACGGAAATAACAATTCTGATATAATAAACTCGACACAATAGATCTAACTCAATAATCCATGCAACTTATAAGACATAACAGAATCAAGCAATTGTTTTGTTAGTAGGTTTCTTTTTTTGATGAACCAATTGAATGGATTAAAGAACCCAACGCATAGTTCCTCTTCTAAATCTCACCTAAGAAACAAAGTAGAAGAAGATCTAAGCAATCGTCAAATTGAGAACTACAAACCAAATCGAAAAACTCGATTATGAGATCAACCACGACGTGGTGATCAAGGTCCCACGTCGTGGGAACTGCACTTCAAGATTCTTTAGTGTTTTGAGGGTACCAAACTTTGATAGCTAAAATGTATTTTTCACAAGTGTAAAAACCACATTTGGAGCCCTCTCTATATAGGGAGATGATTTGAAACCCTAAAAATAATTACCATATATAATAATAATTATCTGTGGAATTCAAAAATAGTCTAGAATATTCTATGTTCCATTATATTCTAATTAATTAATTAATTAACAAAACAAGTCCATCATATAAATATCTTTTCAGTTCTACTTTATTTTGTTCTTGCATGTAACTCAAAAGGACACTGTTATTTATAATAATCTTATGGGGCTTGTTATGGCTATGGACACTAATCTTCATCAACTCCCACTTGCACTGAAACATCAACAATTGACCGGTCTAATACTTACTAGGATCAATAGTGACTGGCAGTGCAATGCTACTACTGTACTTATAACAACATTGTTATAAACAACCCTAAGATATCTTCAAATTCCTTTGATCTTCATTATATCTTATTATGAACAAGAGACATGGATCTACGGTCAATCTCACAGTTCAAGATTATGTTTCCCAATACTGACTTGTGGTGGCTTTCAGACTAACTATTGAACCTAATCAACTCAGTCTCAGCTTGGCCAAGCATTTGTTGTCAACACCAAATCAACAAGGGGCCCGAAGATATCTACTTCTTCATTTATGATAAAAGAATCAAATTAAATTTGACGACATAGGTCAGTACTATTCCTCATGCAATATCTTGTCAAACCTTATATGGCTGCCAGTTACGGAGAACGTTATGGAAAAACCGAGACAAAACATAATGTAGAACAAAGCCTCATGTATCTTCATTTGAAGAATACAAAATACAGTTGTCTTAATTTACTCATGACATGATCCATTGAGTAATCTTTAAGCGTGGTTAATTCAATACTGAAAATCTCTATTTTTCAAGTACTCATTTGTATTGGTCGCAGGGCTTTGCTATGTTCATCCCTATCAAATTTCTACCAATACTATGAAAATATTAATTCAAGAATTGAGAAACATGAAGCACCTGAAGCAAACTCATTGATTTGTTAAATTTGCAACAAAAGCGTAAACTCCGTGACTTAATTGACAAAAAATAAAATACAATGTCAAAATCAAAATTTTATGTAAACTTAGTATATTTTACTCAATTTTCTCTTTTTTATATAAAATAAAATATAAAAATTAGAGTATAACTAATAAAAGGTTCTCTATGTTAAGTTTGTTTAAATAGAATAAAATTAATAAAATACTGCCTATAATGAGAATGTATTTTTATAATGCAGTACAATAATCTTGTTTTGCTTGATTGCTTCTTTCCATTATAAAATAACCCTTCAATGATGACTGATGTGTTGTTTTTTTTCATGGTCTCTTGTTTGCCACCCTTGATATCTTACACTTTGTGTTTATGTAACGTCCCAAAAGTTTAGACTCAAAATTTTGATTTAGAAATTAATAAAATCATTATCCAAAACAATATCATAAAAATCATAGTGAATCAGAGTGTATCAATAAACATCAACATACATAAGAGTCATGTGATATGTGGAACAATGTGGTGTGTGCAATGCAGTCATCTCGAGCTCTTCCCTTTCAAAACAAAAGTACCTGAAACATAAAATGAAAACCGTAAGCACAAAGCTTAGTGAGTTCCCCAATATCACATACCATACATATCAAACATATAATGGGCCCCGCCCATCATCATGCCCGCTCGGTATACAGATCTGTCAGTCATCGGCCCCCGTCCGGTATACATATAAACATATAAACATATAAACACACAACAAATGCAATAATCACAAAGAAAAATAACATACAGAATGGTCATCGGGCCCCAACCGGTACACATATACACACATAACATATGCAAGAGTCACGCAGACATCTAGCATCCTAAACATAACAAACCGTGGGTCGGAATTGGTGCTTTCGACTCGCTAAACATAGTGAGGAAACTCACGTCACTGAAAAAATCCACAACTAACAGCTCACACAGCCAACAAACAAGAGCCATACACCTCCTAACAAACCATATAAGGCAAACCCTTAGTTCACCTTCTAAAACTAGCAATTTGACCAAAAGTCGACTTCACCAAAAGTCAACACTCAAATTCAATAGTCAACAGTAAACATTTCCATCAGTTGAAACTCACGTCGTGAGAACGCACTCGGCCAGATTCCAACTCAACTCACTTCAACTCAGTCAACTCGGTCCCGGATTACCCACTCAGCAGACCTCACGACGTGAACCTTCCTTGGTTACATCGTGAGCTCGGTTAGTTGAAACAATCGCGTAAAAACCACTCTCACGTCGTGACACTCCCTGTGTCACGTCGTGAGCCATGTCTGATGGTAAATCCTAATTTCTAAAGTCCTTAATTCATTAAGTCATCCATTCCAACTTTCAAGAGGGCTTTCATACATCAAAAGCAATATAAAAATGTTTGCTTTATGGACATGCATGTCTTGAACTTGATTAGGTCAAAATGGTGAAAATGAGATCTAAAAGTCATTCATGGGACCAAACTCAACCAAACCATAGATTTAGCACATCAAACCTCAAAGGGACCTCGTGGATTCATAAAGTCGCCAAATTTATGAAATCCAACCACTCAAACTACCTCCAACATGAAGAAAAAAGCATAAAAGTCTAATCTAGAAGAATAACACACAAAGGTTGGAACTTGAGGATTTACCATGGTCCAAGGTATGATCTTAATGGTGGTGAGGGATCTTGATCGTTGGATCTACGCACCAAGATCATCTTCTTCTTCAAAGCACCAAAATCTTCATAAATGGATGGAAGAGGAGAGGGGGGGGGATCAAAATGGTGAAAGGAGGCCAAGGTTTCTCTCAAGATGATATAGATATGATGGAGGCTCATAAAATGCCCTAAAAACATGGAACCAAACCTTATATGCGTTGAAAATCCTAAAATTCCTGGGCTTGGGCTGCACAGTTCTCATGCCGTAAGCCCCTAATTCTCATGTCGTGAGCCCAGTTTAAATCAACATTTCTATGTAATCGCTTCTCACGTCGTGAGCTCAGTTTTCCCCCAAATATTTTCCAACTTCGAACAGTCATAACTTCTGTATTTCAACTCTGATTACGACGATCTCTATATCCACGGAAAGGTGTTGGGGAGCTCTACAACCCTATCAAATTTCCTCTTCCTTAAAACTTATCAAAATTAAATCCAAAATTTCTAAAAGGCTCGAACTATCATTTTACGGTTATACATTAACCACATCCAAAAGGATCTAAATCTATCTTTCTCCCAAGGCTTTAAGCCTTATTATAACCTGTCTTCGGGTCACGGCCCCGAATTATGAAACGATTTGAAGCAGGGTGTTACAGTTTGTCATTTTCATCATTTTCAATATCCAATTTTAGGTATAATGAAATTGCAACACCTTGTTTTCACTTTTCGAGATAAAAGATATGAACAAATGTTTATAAAAATGAAAGTGAAAATACTTTGTATTTTAGGAAAAATGATCAAAATTAAAGTTGTAGTAGTTTTCAAGACGAATGTGTGGACATAAAGAACGTCAAAGCATATTTTTTTGTATGAATAAGTTATGATTTTTCGAAGTTCTAAAGAATTTTGGAACCATGGGTGCCTCATTTGATGCACATGACATCTACAATCATGGTTGTGTGCACACAAATCGAGGCTATTTGGATTTCATTAATCGGATAAGTTACACTTTTGCTTAGGTATAACTTGACATAGCGTATACCCATTGGCGTTATTATGAACATGTGTATTAGATTAATCATTAATCCTAGTTATTATGTTGATTGATCTACTTATGAGATTATTTTCTAGGATAGACACGTTGGCCTGGTCGTTGGATTTCATAAAAGCTATATGCCAAAATGATCCTGCCTCCCGACTGTCCTGACAAGCTAATCTTTATTTGATAGTCATTTCAGTGTTATTGGGTTTAATGAAGGATCTAATACTTGTTACGAGATTCCCATAGTTATTGATCAATTATTGTGTTATAGGCTGAGTAATGTTTGGCGCGTTGCTTGGATCGCTAGTTGGATTTCCAGTGAACCATTGATAGTTGTTCAAGTAACCTTTTTAGGTGCGTTTTATCATTATACCTCGTATGACAGTGGATATCCTTGCATGGTAGGATATAGGACATGTTAGTATATTCTTATACTAGTAGACTATATTAGTCTTTTACATGTTTGTTGTTTGCTTGTTTAGATAGTATCAAGGTTGGGAGGGTTGATGATGGAACGATGAAAGGATGTGATTCAAACATAACCAACGGGTTGATAGAACGGTGAAAGGTTGTGAGTCAACTATTTATCATGATCGGGAGGGTTGGTGATTAAACGATAAAGGGGTGTGAGTCAATGATACCCAAGGGGTTGACGGAATCAAGTCAATTGGATATGGTGGAATGACTATAACTTGTGTGTCATCTGTTTATATGCATTGTATGTGTATTATGAAGGTGATATCTTAGGGAACTCATTAAGTTTTGTCTTACAGTTATTGATTAACTGTTTTGTAGATACTTCATTAAATCGGGAAAAGGGCAAGGCTTGACTATACACTCATATCGACATCATGTTTGAGAATTCTGCATGTTCTATTTTATACTTGATGGTATTATTAGGTTTCAACAATATGCATAATACGGAAAATCACTTTACAAATAAGAAGGGCACATGCAACCTAAAAGTATCCATGTCTTTCATTTTTGAAGGCAACATACTTTGTATAACAAAACTAAAATAAACCCTAGCAATTTTGAAATTAAGAAGCCATGGTTGGTTTACATACCTTTGATTTGTTGTAGCAAACAAATCACTTCAATCCTTCCTTTGAAGAGCTTGGAAAGCTAGCACCAAAAGGATGATGCCTCTGATGGCTCACACCCATACCCTAGAAAAAGAAGACACTTGAGGTGAGAGGAGGAAGGTATAAATTCCATTAATATACTCCTTGGAAAGATTAACCACTAAATTTGATGCCCAAAGGGTCCTATTTATTGTTTAGGTAACTTAGGGATAGAGCAAGATTTTAATAATTAAATAGTGGATTTAATTCCAATTTAAATCTTTTTTTATTAGCATCCAGGAGGGTTCTGGAAACCCTAGAAGAGCTCCCAAAATCATCCTCCTTTGGATGGTTCTATAATTGCCTCTTTTGTTCAACTATTGAACAATTACAATTCATCCCCTGCACCTCTAATGAATTTCAGTTAATCCCGAATTAACTTCGGATTAATTCTGAGTAATAATTAATCAATTCTAATTGATTTCATATTAATTTATTAATCATATAAATTAACAAATCAATTACTTTAATAATTGATCTCTTATTAATTTATTAATCACATAATAAATAAACAAATAAAATATATATTTTCAATTAATATATTAATAATATAATATATTAACAAATGATTTCCTCATAATTTCCAATTAGTTTGTTAATCATATAATAATATAATAACTAATTCTTTATGTACAAATGTCATTCTAATCAAGTTATAGTTATGAAGGCAACCCAAAAGGGCCTTTGTTTCCAATTAGAAGAATATACTAATTTAGTTATGAGCTTAGACAACTTAATCCAACTATACTTTGATTTAAATAGTTGAGTTTGATTATCAAAAATTGGTTTTCTTTATGAATGAATGAATGTTTGAATGGAATATTGTCTTTTAGCAATGAAAATTTTGCAATGAAAAATAGGACGTTGCGGAAATATATGAATGCTCCATAAAGAAAACATACAATACACAAATCATCCTTGTGGTTTATATTAAAGTGAATGTTTTGTCCCTATTTTTTCATTTGTATGGTCTTTGTGGTTTGGAGTAAACTGCATGTTTTGTCGTTATTTTTTTTCCAGTCGGTCTGTCCTTGTAATTTGGATTTGTTTCAGTTTTAATCACTAATCGACTTAAAATGACTATATTGCCCTAATGATAGTTTTAATTTCTTTATCTTTACTATTATTCATGTTATTATCATATGGATTAAATTACTAATGGACCCAACCCACCCCTACTCCTACAACCTCATATTTCCTTTTTCTTTTCTTATTCATTCACTTTTCTACATATGCTCCCTCTTCGTCGTCACCACCATCTGCCCCATAGCAAGCCTTTTGCACTATATGAACTTGTATTCTTCACCCTACAGTCGTTTAAGTGATTAATTGTTATTAAAGTTAGAGATATGAATCTTGAAATCATTGAGAATTATCTTATTTCACATATGAAAATCACAATCAAACCTACAAATATGGGAGCTATTGGAAAACCCATATCCGTAGGGAAAATGAACATAACTAGCTATTGGAAAACCCAAAAACCCTATAAGATATATGAGTATCAAACATATAAACTCAAAATCAACCCTAGAAAGTGGTTTTCGACGAGATAAGAGAGTAACGAAGGTTTTTAAGAAAAACGGTAAAGTACAGATTGGGGATTGGGATTACCAAAGAAGGATATTAGAGTGAAGTGGAAGGGATAAGAGGTAGGTGTTTTTATTAGAGAAAAAGTTGGTGGGTATGAGGCAGTCCAATGGTTTCTATCGAAGACTAACCGAAAGATGAGAGATAGATATGAGAAGCAGTCAAATGGTATCACTAATGATGGCGAATTAAGCATGTGATTAAAGTTTCGAATGATGGAGGTAGTTGTCGTTAGGGGTCATAAACATATAGAGAGAGAAATAGAAAGATACATCACTTTTCAAGCTAAAACCTAGTCCTAACAAATTGTTGGCTTTACATCAGTCGTTGTGTACTATCCCTTTTCCATTACTAGTAAGTAGGGATGTCAAAAACCCGTGTGGGATAGTGACCCCATGGGACCATGTCTCCATGCATGTGGTATTTTTACAAAGATTTTGGGTTTGGGTTTGGGTGTAGGTTTTACCCCCGTTTTTTGAGGGCAGGGTGGGGGGCAGGACCCTCCATCCGAAATTATTACCTTATATGTAACACATGATTCAAAGTATTTTTCAATTTGGACCCTTGGTGTGTTAATGTTTTGTAGAATTGGTTTCTAGGGGGCATAATTGCCTACTTCTGAAAAGTTGGAGTGCGCTGGGCGTACTGACTCTCTTTGTGATCACGGATCTTGATCATGTACGCGGGGCATACATGGAGTACGCATGACATACGAGAGTTGAAGTGAAACCCTTATTTTTAGGGTTTGCACCCTATTTAAACCTCATGATAGCTTCATATGGTCGTGTTTAGCCAGCCTCCATCTTCCTTTGTTCAGAAATTGAAACCCTAGTGTGTGTTTGTGAGTTTTGAGCCTTAAAGAGTGTTTGTTGGTGCTTAGTGAAGGAGAAGGAGAAGAAGAAGAAGACCATTTGGAGAAGTGTCTTGAGCTTCAAGATTCGGGGATATCTCATCATTACAAGCTCTTTTAGGTAAAACGCTCACATCTTGATAATCCATGAGGCTAGATCTAGTTATGTAATTATTTTTTTGCTTTTTGAGTCCTTGGAGTGATGGATGAGCTTCTTGACTCACTCTAGAAGTTTTAGTGTTAGATCTCGGCTTCTTTTGGTCACCTTATTCGTTAAAGTGAACGCTTTATGGTGTATCTTCAGCCATGCATATGTTATGACCTTTCCTAAGCTATTTTTGAGCTCTTCAGCCCCATTAAGCCATGCATGTGTGTAAAGTTGCCAACTTTACGTGATTAGTGATCTTATAGACTCAGATATGAGAGTTTGGCTTGAAGTCTCAATGGATTAAGTGCTTAGTGAAGTGGGGCGGTCAACTGGGGAGTACGTTAGCCGTACCAAGTTGGTATATTCTACGTATTAGCCCCATAGGGAGTATGCCAAGCATACGAGCTGAGTAAGCTCTGCGTACTCACCAGGTGGGCTTCGGATTTTGGGATTTTCGGTTTTGGGCCCATATTTGGAAATTAGGAGATTAGGGCCTTGTTGGGCCATCAAAGTTCTATTTTTTGGGCTGATGTCATTATGTTGGATTCTTTTGGTTGAAGACCCACGAAGGGGTTCGGGCCTAATTTAAAATGTTGGGCCATATTTGGGCCTTGGGTGTCAATTTTTGGAATTGGGCCTTTTTGAGTCGTTGGTTTGGGCATTGGCCTTGGGCCAAGCTAGGTAAAGGGTAAAATGGTCTTTTACCCTATCTTAGACTCTTATTTATGAGTCGGGATCCAATTATTAATTGGATGTTATTGGTATTGATAGTGTGGGGATTATCGGACCAGCAACCAGAGATTTATTAGTGTGACTCAACAGCTTGAAGTGAGTTTCCTCACTGTGTTCAGTGGGTCGAAGGCACCAATGTTGGCCTATGGTTTATTATGTTAGGATGTTAGATATCTGCATGACTCTTGCATGTGTATGCATTGGTATGTATACCGAGCAGGGCTTGATGTCGGGCGAGGCCCGATGACTGTATTGTATGCTATTATCTTTGTGATTATCGCATGTGTTTGTATGATTATATGTTTATATGTATATATATGTATCGGGCGGGTCCTGGTGATTGACAAATCTATAAACCGAGCGGGGCTCGATGTCGGGTGGGGCCCGAGGCCGAGTGGAAGTCGATGTTAGGTGGGGCCCGATGAAGGGCGGGGGCCTAGTATGATATGTGGTATTTTGGGGGACTTACTAAGCTTTGTGCTTACAGTTTTCAACTTATCTTTTAGGTACTTCTGGTTCAAAAGGGAAGAGCCCGGGATGATTTGCAGAGCACACGCCACTTTATTCCGCATTTTGTGACTTACTCTGATATTTTGTGATGCAGTGATATACTTTGGTCTATCTTGGTTGAATGAAAATGTTTTGTATTACCATTTTATTAAATTAAAAATGAAATTTTTGGGTCTTATTTTTGGAACGTTACAATTTGGTATTAAAGCCTTAGTTTGAGGGTTTTGGACATACTCTCAGATGTGTCTGAACTCAAACTGAGGATTTGGTAAAAATATTCAAAATGGAAATTTTTTTAAAGAAAAAGTTTTTCTAATACAAGAAAGGGTGTGGTGCATGCAATCAACCGAGCTCAAGTAAGTTTTACCAAAATACCCATACATGTTATCTGATATGACTTGATTTGTGAAGCTGTGAATCACATGTTATTTAGGGCTAAGGGTATGCTAAGTGTTTGCATGATAGAATGATAGGAGAGATGCCTTTGTATGCCTATTGTGTGAGCTTGAAGACTTGTATGCTAGTACTTATCAGTCAGTGATAGATTGGCCGGATATGTGATGCCTTGTAGCCTAGGAAGCATTGGATGCTATGTTGGATTAGGAATATCTTTTAGAATCAGTATTTGCTAAGTGTATGCTTTAAAAGTTGTATATGATTAGGATCATATAGCCCTAAAATGATTGATTTGGCCTTACTTCATGTTCTGCGTTTGGTTGTGGTCCTTGGGTAGAGTCTGTTATTCAACGCTCTATTTGATCTTGTATTATGTATATTGCATGCATATGGTGACTGAGTTGTAGTATGTGAGTTTGAATGTCCTTTGGTTATTCTATGGATTGGAGTGCTAATGCACTAATGTTGCTTGCTTTGTTATTTATAGAACTCTTAGGTGATGTGAGTTATCTATTAAGTGAATATATTAAGTCACACGTGACAAAGGTTGAATAATCTAAGAATGATGGATTTGGCCCTATGGCGTAGCTCTCGTTTGATTCTTACCATTGTAGGGATGAGCCTTTTACTCAAAGGATTATCTTAGCTTTGTTTCATGTAATTATATTCATGAGGTGGTTTACTGAAATTATGGGGAGTTCTTCAGCAGCTAATGGTAGGGTGAGGCCAGAAACCTCGAAAAGCCTAAGAAGTGCTTCAATGGGATGAGTTGTTCTGTTTAGCGAGTATTTAGAGTATTAGATTGAGAAGGTAACTTAGAGGGTTCGGGATGATTCTTGAGGAAAGTATGGATAGGTGTGGAAGGTAATGTTGGACCCTACTACTGAGAGCACAGGATCCATACTCGAATCCGGGAGAGTTTTGGAGAATCTAGGAAGCCTGTGGGATGAGGATTCTTGGATATGTTCTGATCATTTGAATGGTTATTTTTCAAAATGGAGATCAGCACTCAGGAAGGAGGTTCGGGTTTGGGTTTAAGCTCGGGTGCAGGTACTGATTCGATCGATGAGCAGATGCGGGAGTTCATCTCGTCGGAGATTACCTGTGGTATTTTGGAGTGGAATACTGTGATCTTTGGTTCGGTCATGGATGGGATTTCATAAATCTTGGATGGTCGTCTCGGGGCTTTTCTGACCAATAATGTAGCAGGACAGTTGGGGGCCCATCTGGAGATCAAAGCTTGTGGAGCTTTAGAATCCTTTAGGAAGGAGGATCCTACTGCCAGCTCGTAAGGGATCAAAGGTGGGTTATGCATCATGTTATCCAGGAGATCGATCCCCTGATTGGTCACCAGGTTTGAGGGTTAGATCTTGGCTGCTTAGGTAGTTGATGGGATGGTCGAGGTGAATTAGGAGCAGGAGATTGGTTCGGAGAGGCGACTGGGGAAGAGGAAGCGGACTCATGGTCTGGCTTGGCTATCTGAGTAGTTGGACGTTTCCATGGCTAGTGTTAGAGACTTGCAGGGGCATGATGTTTACACGAAGGCTGAAGGAGCACTTGCACGTGTGTGCGTCAAGTCTAAATGTGGCAGGTGCAGATGGAAGGGCCACCTCTGCCAATAATTCACCCTGGAGGTAGAAATGTGTCATCGTTGTCATCAGCCTGGTCATATCAGGGCAAATTGCCCATGCTTATTGGTTAGGGCAGCTCAGGTTCCATCTCGGGTGCTTAGGCAGGAAAAAGAGATCAGGATTTCATCAGATGCTATTGTGGGTATATTATCTTTTGCTTCCTCTTGATTATTATTAGTATTTATATTGCTTTGGAATATTTTTAGGTATGGGTAAGCATTATCTCTGGGTTAGTTCTCTGTTATTGTCTAGGTTTTATAATCAAGAATTGTTATTTGCCATTTTGCATGCCATGATTCATTAGTGGGCCATATATTGTTGAGCGAGATTCAGTTGTTCGGTTGATTGTTCCGGTTCTTTTGATGGGATAAATTCAGGGGTATTGATTGGAAGATCTATGGTCAAATCATCAGGAATAGTTCATCAGCAAAGTTAGAGTTCGGACGTCATAGTATTTTTTTAGGTAGGATCGCAGTCGTCTATGGCAGGGCCTTTGGATCCAATCACTACTGTTTCTAAGGAAGGAACGGTAACAAGAAGATGTGGAAGGCATCCGCCTGAGTTTGTTTAGTCATTAGAAGTGACAGGAGAATTTTATAATCATAAGGGTTGAAGATGGATCGAATTAAGAGATCCTTCTGAGGATAGGAAGTTGGAGTGAAGATTCGCCAGTTCAGGTCAAGGGTTATAGTCTTTGTCACCAACATAAGGGAATTAAGGATTTGGTGCTGTGTCATGGGAAGCAATTGGGGTTATCAGACTAGTTGAGATTTCGAGGAGTATTCATTAGGATTTCAAGAGTTATGTGATCATCGATATTGGCTTTAATGGGATGCTAGTATTGGTAAGTGCAGATCATTGGCGGTTCAAATTATAAGGAGGTCAGATGGGTTGGGAATCCATCAAATTTTGTGGGTTGGGAGAACTCCAATGAATCCAAGTGGGGGAGAATCATTCAAATATCCGGGAGTCGAATCAAGTATGGACCTAGTGTGAGTTTCACATCCCAGTCGGGAGGGAAGAAAACTCAAGTGGTTGTCTGGATCGAAGCTGTGTAAGTTAGGATTTCAGGAAACTTTCAACAGCTGGTTGGCATTTTTTTATGGTATAGCAGACATGTAGATGGATCCAAGTGAGGGTTGTGTTAGAGCCTCAATGTATGTTCTTTTTTTATGAAGGCTTTGGGGTTCTAAGCATGACCCAAACCCCTGATTGGGATTCATCTGGATGCAGGTTCGACTCAGCATGACTGGGGTTGATGTGGTATAGGTGAGGTAAGACCATGGACAGTAACAATGGTGGAATTGATGTGTCTTAAGACTGCAGGGTGGTCATAGCATTCATTGGATTAGCAGATACTATGGAAGTGTTGTAAGCCTGCGATGGGATCATAGCATTCGCCATATTGAGATAGGCCATCGTTTGGGGGTCGTTGGTAGAAAGAAGGATCAGTTCGTGCCTTGGGCAAGGCGGACAGGATTGCCAGGGAGCATTTCTCTATTTTAGGAGGAGGACCATTGGGGTACAAGGTGGGGTTGGAACCAGTGTAGCTCTCGATGGAGTGAGGCCCATGGGCGTGGCCTGTTCGATGGGATAGACAAGGTGAGACCCGTGGGCGAGGCCCGTGTGATTATGGCAATGCAGGTGGCACCTGGTAGAGGCAGGTTGGGTCAAGGTATTGGATCATGGTTTTAGGAGAGATGATTATGTTGTCAGTGAGTGGCAAAGGGTGATGCATAGGTTAGGGTAGCCTTACAGTTGGACTCTCAGGAACCTGTTGCCTGGACCAGGTGTAAGACTGGCAATCTCTGTTGTGGTTTGGGGATCTTTATATCCCGGTTTAGTGAATTGTTGCCATGAAACAAAAGATTTCGGGTGGAATACAAGTGTAAATCCCTAGATCTCTGGTTACAAAATATATATCGAGTTGGCTTTCGGTTGAAATTCACGTTGGGAATCGTGAGTGAATATGTACAAGGTCTTTACTTCAGCAAGATATAAATTAAGGAATATGTATGCCAAGGGCATCAGCTGAAGGGTTCAGGGCAGAAAGGGATGTTTCCAGTTCTGATGGTAGAAAAGGCCCTTGTTATCGTGGTTTGGAGTGTTTTTCCTGTATGTAGGTCTGGCAGGTTTTGGGACTTCAAAATGATAGCAATAGCATATCGGTTTGGTGGTTAAGGAATCAAAGACTTGTTCAGCACTAGAAGGTTTAACTCCCAGATTCTCTCTTGTTGTGCATTATGTTCATGGATTCGTTAACTTCAAGATGAGTCTTTTACTCGAAGGATTATCTAATCCATTTTTCTCAAGTGAAAAGTTTCTGGAATTAGCGAATGGTTAGTTATTATGCTTTCCAATGGAAACCACAAGTAATCAGAAGTTGGGTAGTCAGTTTGGAATACAAAGTGGAGTTGAATTAGTAGTGGTTCAGTATGCGCTGTCTGTCGGGGAGTCAGACAAGTTTAAGATTTCATATTTTGGGTAGAGTAGAAATGGTTATTCTTTAGGGGTCAATTTAATTTAAGTAAGGATCCTTTCATCGTCAGGATTTAGGAGCCCTACTAAGGTTGGGTTCGGTTGCATTTTTGGGAGGCTATTGGATACCCGAGGTTACTTAATCAGTCCGCATCAGGGTTGTGGTTGAATTGATCAGGCTGTCTGGTGTGCATAGGATGGTAAGGAATGATTTCGAGGACAAAATCTAATTTTAGTGGGGGAGATTTGTAACACACAATTCAAAGTATTTTTCAATTTGGACCCTTGGTGTGTTAATGTTTTGCAGAATTGGTTCCTAAGGGGCCGAATTGCCAACTTCTGAAAAGTTGGAGTATGATGGGCGTACTCCTTGTACGTTGGGCATACTGACTCTCTTGATGATCACGGATCTTGACCATGTACGCGGGTGTGGCTAACCAGCACATTGATTAGGTGACGGTAACATTGGGGGCACCATGTACATTTGCATGGTTATTCACACCTTATTTGTGATCCTCGGTATCCCAGTCATAAATTTGAAGGGCATATCGAGATTTGAACATGCCATTGAAAAGTTCAATGAATCTCAAAAGATCTAGGAGTTTTCAATACATTCAAAACTTAATTTCCTTTTGTTTTTCATGGTGGAAATTAGTGAATCGTCATTCAAATTATTTGTTGTTTAGATTACAACATCCCTCTTCTAAATTGCAAGTAATGTTGTTGGATCCTAGCCCTAATTATCTCCTTTTGGTGTTTAATTTGGGATTCTGATCTAATCAAACTTTGTCTCTTTTCCTTTTCAGATGTCTAACTCGAAAAACAACAACGCTTCAGGCTCAACCTCATCCGACTCATTCTCACTCATGAACTTGTGTGGGAGGGTGATCTTCGATGGGACCAATTTTAATGATTGGATCCGGAACATCTGAACAATTACCCGCTACGAGGACAAGGACTATGTCCTCGACAAGGAGCTGAAGGAGGTGAACGTCAACACTGCTACTCCCGAGGAGATCACTGCCTTTAAGGCCCACGAACGAGATGCTATGAAAGTCCACTGCATCATGCTCGCGACAATGACTCCAGAACTCCAAAATTCCTACGAGGATTACTATCCATACGAGATGCACTAGGATTTGCTGGACCGATACCACCAGAGTGCTAGGCAGGAGAGGTACGAGATCATCACTTCGATGATCATGACCAAGATGAGGGACAGAGAGTCTATCACTGCTCATCTGTAGAAGATGTAGAGATATGTTGACCGTCTGCTGAAGTTAAATGTTAACTTCGATGAAGAGCTGGAGATTGATATCATTCTCCACTCACTGCCACCCTGATTCAACCAGTTTCGCATGACCTACCACATGAACAAAGAGGAGGTCAACTTGAGCAAGCTTCAAGGCTTATTGAGGACTGCTGAGAGCAACCTCAAGGATAACTTTGTTGCATCAACTCCCGCTACAGCTGCCCTCATCTTGGCTATTGGGCAGGGGAAGGGTAAGAAGAAGAGGGCTCTTTCAAAGATCCACCATAAGGGAAAGTCCTATGATGGCATCTCTTCTAGTGGAACCAAGGCTGGTCCCACTACACCCACCTCCACCCCAAAGGATACAGAGTGCTACTACTTCCATGAGAAGGGGCATTGGAAACGAAGCTTCCCGAAGTATCTTCAAGATATCAAGGATGGGAAGATCAAGCCTTCCTTCGCAGGTATTTACACTATTCAATATAACAACTCATCACATGCTATTTCTTGGGTACTTGATAGAAGATGTGGTTTCCACATTTGTTCTGATTTGCAGGGCCTAAGAAGAAATGGGGATGTGGAGCACGGGAAGATAAACTTGATCATGGGGAACAAAAGATCTTCGCCTGTCACCAAGATTGGAGTTTACTCTTTAGTGCTTAGTAATGGGTTAGGACTAGAGTTGAATAATTGTTGCTATTCGCCAGATATGGCAAGAAACATAATTTCTTTTCATGGTTTGTATAGGCAATGATTTAGATTTTCGTTTGATAATGAAAAAGGTTCTCTTAATTCTTATCTTAATGGTGTTTTCTATTTTGAAGCATTGCCTTGTAATGGAATATATGAAACTGTGATGATTTTAGACAATTTAGGAAATGATGTGTTGTGTATCGATTCTTCCAATGGTTTGGATAAAGCATGCTTGTGGCATTGTTGTCTTGGACATGTCAACAAGAAGTGCATAGCCCAACTCCAAAAGGATGGAGTGTTGGAGTCATTCGACCATAGGGACAATGACGTGTGTGAGTCTTGTTTACTTAGAAAGATGACCAAGTCACTCTTCATTGGTACCTGTGAAAGGGGGGACGGTTTATTGGATCTCATACACACCGATGTGTGTGGGCCCTTTAGATCCACCACAAGGGATGTGAGCCGCTTCTATGTGATTTTCACCGATGATTATAACAGATATGGGTATATCTACTTAATTAAGCACATGTCAGAAACCTTTGAAAGGTTCAAAGAGTTTAAGCAAGAAGTGGAGAATTAGTTGGGAAGGAAAATCAAGATGCTTTGATCCGGTCGAGGTGGAGAGTAACTTAATCTTGAATTCCATGACTACCTCAAGGAATGCGGAATCGTTTTGCAATTGACGCCACCTAGGACACCGCAGTTGAATGGTATAACTGAGAGGCATAATCGAACCTTGCTCGACATGGTTCGTTCCATGATGAGTCGTGCTTCGCTACCTATCTCATTCTAGGGGTATGCCTTAGAAACTGTCACCCATATCCTTAACTTATTCCTTACAAAGAAGGTCTCCAAAACACCTTACGAAGGTGCGGTTTCCTTGAACAAGGAACCGAAGGATCATGGCAGATCCTGACATATCGACATGAAATATCACATTGTTAGACATCAGGTGGAAGAGGGACTCCTCGTAGTGAAGAGGGTATCGTCAGAGGATAATCCAACAGATCCCCTTACGAAGGGACTGAGCAGGGTTAAGCACTTGCAGCACGCTAGGAGCATTGGGCTGAAGGACGATATTAGTTTAGATTAGATAGCTTCGAAACGTGTTATAGATAAATTGTAATCAACATTTGATGAATAAATAAAGGAGTATTATTTATGAGTAAGGTTACTGTCTCATGTTAATTATTTACCTATTGTTTCACTTTGATGTTTTGACTTCCTGAATAATAAGTTTATTCGAACAGTCTACAGTCACTCATGCTTTCGATGTAGGTATGAAAGAAGACTGTCATGAGTTGGTTTGTAGATTGTCTAAAGTGTATTAGACATAGCAAAGGTTTGTTGCAATGTTCATGAGTGCTTATGAATAAGATTTGAGCATTGGATTAAACCTACGCTTGTTGGTATCACTTCATGGAATTTATCACGAGTGATCGCAAGACGATAATATCATATAGTCTTTAAACTTAGATATATGGTTTATTGTTTGCAAGTTGGTTGTGCATTGATAATGCGTAAACGCATCAGTAACTTGATGTAATAAAACGCATTGTTGTGCATGATTTGATGAGTAAATAGTAAATGTATATAAGTCGAAGTTTATCTGTTCCTTTTATACTAAGAGGGTAAAAGCGATATCTGGGCCCTCAATGATTTGGTTTGACTTATGTGTCGGGCCTGGTCAGGACTGAATTGATGTGTTCAATAAAGTTCTATGTCAGACAAATCAGAGATCGAGAAACAGTTTACTGCACAATGAGTATGACTATGTTCCTTGTGATTGTCCGCACGATATCTAGAACGGAGGACTATACGATCCCTTATTTAAAGGATATGTTATTTATAAGATCAAGAGTTTTGAGAACTGCGATTGCTAATCGGATCCTAAAGTCATACTTGCATTTATAGTTATTAGACTTATCCAAGTGGGAGACTGATGGATTAGTGTTTAAGTCCATAACTATATTTGGTATATACTTGACCCGGTTGTTGCATGGTCCTTTTGGGTTGCCTTCACCAAAGTAACTTAACTGGATGAATAATAGAGAAATAGGATATTATGGTTTATTAATATATTATAAGAATAATATGTTAAAAGAGAAATCATATTTATTTAATTGACATTGGTCAAGAATTAATTAAGAATTGATTTTGTGGTCAAAAGATGTTAATTGAATTAAAGGGACTGAACTTGTAATTACTTGATAGTTGCAAAGTTGGGTAAGGAAACCATAGAGTATAGTGTGGACAAATTCTAAGGATAAGGCCTTAGGAATTTGTCCAAGGGGGTTCTAGAATTATCCTTTGGGCTGCTTGGTGGCTAAGTAACCAGATAAGGATAAAGACTGAAACCCTAATTCCCACACCTATATAAGGACTCCTAGGGTATGAGATTCCGGCTAACACTTGAACCCTAGAAGTCTTGTAGCAGATATTTCCCCCCCCCCCCCCTCTCTCTCTTGCTTCATCCAATTGCTTTTGGTGTTTGTGATTCATTAGAGGCACACTATTTGGGGTGCTAAGGTTCTCAAAGCTTCAAGATCTACAATCAACAATCAAGGTATTCATCAAACTTGTTTATTTAATATTCAATTTGTTTTGTTGTATGCTAGATTAGGGTTTACAAGCTTTGGATAAATTGCATGTTCAATAGAGAAACCTAGATCCAAAGTTTTAGGGTTTTGCATGTGCACATAAGATGTTCTTTTGCTCAAAACCCATCATTTTTAGGGTTTGCACCCTATTTAAACCTTATGATAGCCTCATTTGGTCATGTTTGGCCAACCTCCACCTTCCTTTGTTTAGAAATTGAAAGCCTAGTGTGTGTTTGTGAGTTTTAAGCCTTAAAGAGTGTTTGTTTGTGATTTGTGAAGAAGAAGAAGAAGACCATTTGGATAAGGGTTTAGAGCTTGAAGATTCTGGGATAATTCATCATTTGCAATCTTTTTGAGGTAAAAAGCTCACATCTTGATGATCCATGATGATTGATCTAGTGATGTTGTTATTTTATGCTTTTTGAGTCCTTGGAGTGATGTATGAGCTTCTTGACTCACTCCAGAAGTTTTAGTGTTAAATCTAGGCTTCTTTTGGTCCCCTTATTCATAAAAATGCAAGATTTATGGTGTATCTTGGTCAATGCACGTGTTAAGACCTTTGTTAAGCTCTTTTTGAGCTCTTGAGCCCTGTTAAGCCATGTATGTGTGTAAAGTTGCTAACTTTACGTGATTAATGGTATTATAGAATCCTATCTGAGAGTTTGGCTTGAAGTCTCAATGGATTAAGTACTTAATGAAGTGGGGTGGTCAACTGGGAGTATGTTGGGTGTACTGGCCCCATAGGGAGTACGTGAAGCGTACGAGTTGAGTATACCCCACGTACTCAGCAGGTGGGCTTCGGCTTTTGGGCTTCTTGGTTTTGGGCCCATATTTGGACATTAGGAGATTAGGGCTTTGTTAGGCCATCATATTTCTATTTTTGGGTCGATGTCATTATATTGGATTTTTTTGGTTCATGGCCTACGAAGGGGTTTGGGTCCAATTTGGAAGATTGGGTCATATTTGGGCCTTGGGTGTCCATTTTTGGAATTGGGCCTTTTTTAGTAGTTGGTTTGGGTCTTGGCCTTGGGCCAAGTTACATAAGGGATAAAATGGTCTTTTACCCTAGTTTAGACTCTTAGTTATGAGTTGGGATCCAATTATTAATTAGATGTTATTGGTATTGATAACGCGAGGATCGTCGGACCAGCAGCCAAAGATTTATCAGTGTGACTCAGCAGCTTGAGGTGAGTTTCCTCACTGTGTTCAGTGGGTCGAAGGCACCAATGCCGACCCTTGATTTATTATGTTAGGATGCTAGACGTATGCATAACTCTTGCATGTGTATGCATTGGTATGTATACTGAGCGAGACTCGATGTCGGGCGAGGCCTGATAACTATATTGTATGCTATTATCTTTGTGATTATCGCATGTGTTAGTATGATTATATGTTTATATGTTTATATTTGTATCGGGTGGGGCCTGGTGATTGATAGATCTGTAAACCGAGAGGGGCACAAAATCGGGCGGGGCCCGATGAGGGGGATGGGGGGGGGGGGGGGGGAGGGGGGCAATATGTGTTTATTATGTATGATATGTGGTATTTTGGGGGACTCACTAAACTTTGAGCTTACGGTTTTTAGTTTATGTATCAGGTACTTTTGGTTCGAAATGGAAGAACCCGAGATGATTGTAGAGCGCACACCACCTTATTTCGCATTTTATGACTTACTCTGATATTTTGTGATGTAGTGATATATTTTGGTATATCTTGGATGACAATGTTTTGAATTACTGTTTTATTAAATTAAAGATGAAATTTTTGAATTTTATTTTTGAAACGTTACATTATAATTAACTATTGTATTTATAAAAATAATAATTAAACTTAGAGTAACCATTGTGTAATATATATATATATATATATATATATATATATATATATATATATATATATGTGTGTGTGTGTGTGTGTGTGTGTGTGTGTGTGTTTTGTATTTGAATAATTAGTGTAATTTGTAAGATTAAACGAAATAAACGAATGGAAAATAAAATAAATAAGGTTAAACGGAGAAAACAGAGCAACATGGACGAAAACAAGGATAATGTTGAGATTCAATGGTGAGACCGAGAATAGGAAACCGGTGAATACGAGGACGAGAGTCGGGAGACTATTTCCTCCCCTTTTAACTCTGTTGACAATCCTACTAGCAAGGGGCTATTAATCTTTCCCTATAAATTACCACCGACGTCAACCTCTTGTTACCCATATGTGGCGCAATGGATGAGGTGAGATGTGAGGTGTGCACCCATTTGATAGAAATCAAGTAAATATATAAACGAGAAAAAATACAATAAAAATTATGAGATGATATATAATTTATGTTGGCTATGACCAAAATCTAAACAAATTAACACATAGACGAATGAACAAAATAATGACTCAAACGATATGAACGCTTTATACAGTTTAGTCTCTACAAAATAATACAAAAGGTGCATTTGTGTGTATAAAAAATACAAACTCTTTTAAAGTATAAACCTATGACTAAAGGGTGTGGTAGTGGGTTTGACGGGGACAATCCCACGGGATTCCTTTTATTGTTGGTGAATACCCGCCAGTAACACCATTTTTGCCGGCAAAATTACATAATACCATTGGTGAGTTTCTACCGCTAAAAAATGTGACCGTTGGGTGGGGATTGCATTGAAATGAAACGTTTTTTTTTCATAGTAAATCTATCACCACATCATAGTCATACGTATCACATTGTTACAATTGACAAAACAAACATCACACCTTTTAACCTAAATAGCCCCATTTAAAATATACAGTTGTAAATATGTAACTGAGTTTTTCAATTAATTTTTCATAAATATTTCTGTCATAAACTCTGAGTTGCTTCATTTGGTTTCTTTATAATTGTGATTCACGTTACTTTTTTTCAATGATTTTATTTTTTAACTAAAATTTTTTTTTGAAATTTAAAAACGTTCGAGGATTTAAAAGGCAAAATGCACAGATACATGTATTTGACAAATCCATTTCAATTTCCAAAAGGAAAAACACATTTATCATTAATTTTCAGATTTCAGATATGGACTTTTAATATCCAAGTACTGTAATAAATATTTTGATTTTATAGTTAATTATATGGAATAAACACCCTCGAAAACATGATTTCTGTTGAAAAAACGTTTTAAACCTTAGGGAGGAAACAAATCATGGTTAAGTTGGGCATAATTGGCACTAAACAAAGTAAAAGCACGTAGATTGATTGGGAAGGAAAGGGGTTAGATTGGACATAGATGCCGGCGGTTACGCGTGAGTGAAGTGGGTCGGCGGTTGGGACTTCCCACTAACAAATGATCAAAAATTAAAAGAAAAAGAGTAAAAGAACATGGGACTAAGGTCTAGGATAAGGACCTTAATAAAATTTCTTATCATCAATTTCTCATTTTTTATTATAATATTGGGTAGGACTAAGGTCTAGGATAAGGACCTCAATTTCTCATTTTTTTTATTATAATATTTGATATATTACACAAATCCTCGTCGTGCGTATGTCAAAAAACATGTTTAGTTTTTATTTTCAAAAATTAATTCGAATTGTTCATCGTTTTTTTAAAACTTGCACGTTTCGTCCCTCTGGACATAAGATGATCATTTTGCCCTTATTTATTTCTTTTTTAATTTTCTTTTTATTTGTTTTCTATTTTTAGATTAAATAAAAAGAAAAAAACAATAAATATACATACTCGTACCCACCCCTTCCCGCTCCCCCCTCCTATATCTTCCTCTACCTTTGTCCCCCCATTCTCAGCCACTCCCGACGTCGACGAAGCCCCATCACCACCACCTTCACCCTTACCCTAAAGTGGTAAACCAAAATCGGATCATTCAAGAAGGAATTGTACATAGAATCATCAACACCACCACCATCGTCAGTGGAATCATCAACAACACCACAATCGCCACCACCATCTCATATCTCCACTCAACCCTAAGTTGCCTCTCGTTTTTACTGTTCTCAATTTGCAGCAAATCAAAAGATCGAAAGGAGAGAAGGAAGTTGCAATTTATCCTTTCCTCAATTTCCTTTCTTCTTCTTCTTTGAATTCAATCAGTCATATCTCTCGCTCTCTCACATAAACCACCAATCATCATTTAAACCTAAAAAAAGAACCTGAAACCTGCAACTGAAACCCAACTAAACCCTAAACTTATAAATAGAAGAGGATGGAGATCCAGATCAAAGAAACGGGTTTAGATCGAACCCAAATCTTCTCTATATACAATAGAGATGAGGAGGTGATCACCTTCCAGGCGGTGTTTAAGATGGTTTCCAAGGGTTTTCAGGGGCTGATATGGATGAAGATGGTTGGCTTCGAGGGTGGTATAAGGCAGGTGGTAGTTATTAGGGATGTCAATGGGGGAAAACGGGACGCAGAGTGCATCCCCCGCCCCCGAAATATTCAGCCTTCCTACCCCCGCCCCCGCCTCCGAATCCCCTTTATTACCCCCGCCCCGCCCTCGATTGATTTTGGGTTGCATTTGTTTGGGCTAAAAGAAGTTATTATTTAGGTTAAAAGAAACTATTTTTTAAGTAATAAATAATTATTTATAGCAGAATTTTATATGTTAAAAATAAAAAAGTTATGACATCTTAAAAACATTATACTAACAACTTAAAAATATGTTTTTTTTATGAATTTTGAAAGCTCAAAATCATGTTATTGTTTATTATATTTATATAATTAGTATTTGTAAATATATGTGTAATTTATTAATGGAGTCCCCAAGGGAGTTTCGAGACGGGATTGCCTACCCCCGCCCCCGCCCCTGAAATTAAAATGGGGGTTAGCCTTTCCCGCGCCCCCGTCCCCACCCCCGATTTTAAAAAAAAAATTCCCCCAAACGGGAACGGGGCCCCACGGGAACGGGGTCTCACGAGACCTTTTTACATCTCTAGTAGTTATTGTTTGGAGGCAATGAATATATGATGTTTGAATGGTGCAGGTTGCACGAAGGTGGTTTTCGACTGAGGTTGGTTTTCCGATTTTGAAGGTAAGGTTTAAAGTGGGTTTTGGTTGCGGTTTGCGACGATGAATAGGGGTGCGACAAGGGTGTTCCGATAATGGTGTATCCTGACAAAGGAGGAGGTAGGAAGTACACAAATTCGAAACTAAAGAGGGATGAAGCGTGCGACTATTAACCAAACGAGGGACAGTCCTAGTTAATTTTTGAAAATAAAGATTAAACATGCTTTTTGACATATGCACAAGGAATGATTGGTGTAATTCACCCTATAATATTCCTAATAAAATTACTAAAATGGTCTGTATGGTTTATCACAATTTCATGTTTGGTCCTTATCTCTCTCTCTCTCTCTCTCTCTCTCTCTCTCTCTCTCTTTGCGTTCAGACCATCCCTAGGTTTTGATTTTGTTACGCTATTAATCCATGCCAAATGTAAAAAGACTAGACTACCCTTTTCTATTTTTTTCATTTATTTATCATTTAAATTTTTGAAAAATAAAATGGAGCCACCCATTTACCCCCACCCATTCATCAGTTTAATCGAGTTTGATCGAACACCACACAAATATTCTGACACCATCTCCACCCTCATATTCTATCCCTAACCCCACCTCTGGCTTCCAGCGATTAAACCACAGATAACACATGCACCACATTCATAAGAATATTCACAATAAGATTCAGGAAAAAGGATAATCAAGTAGACTGGACCCCCGTATCTGCCCTGTATCGATGGAAGTTTAAGCAGTGGTGGTTAATCAAGCATATCTGGACACTTACCATGTTCTTATTAATCTCATTACTCTGCCTTTGCCGAAAATCCTCAAGAATCGGTCTATTGCTGGAAAATTGTCCATTTCCTCCCTTGAAACCACAATTCAATAGAAGCAATGAGATATCCACCGTTGACAAGACAACATATCCTTCCCTCAACAAATTTCTATGACCTCCACTCGCTAGACCTCTTCTTACTGGTCACCACCCTCATTCTCACCATCAACCACCAGAGATGATGATGAACAACTGCAATCACATAAAAATCTCAGAAAACTCAGAGGTTGTCGATGAATCTAGATATCCGGTGGTGTAGAGGTTTCCAATATCGCTTTTCGTTGGATCCCTAAACTGTTGTATACAGAAAAATAGGTCTTCGGTGGTGTAGTAGTTTTCGGCGAATCTAGGCCTCAGATGATTCAAAGGTTGTCAACGAAAAAGCTACAAATGGGGCAAAGGATGTCGACATTTTGGGTTCTGCGTTTAGAGAAGAGAGGGAGAATGAGAGGAAGAGTTTAGTAGGGGTGAGATCGATTGAACTGATGGATGGATGGGGGTAAGGGGTGGCCCTATTTTATTTATCAAAATTTTAAAAGATAAATAAATGAAAAACGAAAATAGAAAAAGGTAGTATAGTCTTTTAACATCTGGAAAGGACTAGAGACGTAACAAAATCAAAGTTCTATACATTTAAACCAAACAAACATATAACTTTTTGGAACCACAATAGATGTTGACACTTGATACCAGTAGCAAACAATATGAAGGTGGAACTTGATGTTTTCTATATTTTATAAATTTGTTAAATATTTATACATCTAAACCAAACAAGATGAAGGTGAAACTTGATGGATTATAAATCGGTTAAATAATTATACATTTAAACCAAACAAGACGAAGGTGGAACATGATGCTTTTTATATTTTATAAATTGGTTAAATGTAAATTTCTTTAATGGTATTTTTTTAGTTTATATAACATCTTGATTTTATATATACAAAAAAAAATCGAAAATTAGGAGAAAACAACTTCAAGGATAAATACAGTAAGTGATATAAATAGAGATACTTATTATTCATATCTCCTGAAAATTGATGTATATGTTCCCTATATTTATTTTTATTGGGAAAATAGTGTTGTATTCAATCGAACTTTCGACTTGTAGTTTAAATGGTCTATAAACAATTTTTTTGGTTTTGGGCCATAAGATAGGTTTTGATATGTTTATTTGGTCTCTCTAACCTAAAATAATTAGTTTCATGTGACACGTAAGCAAATTAAACCAGAATACTAGAGAAAACGAAACAAACATATGTTCATATGGATCCTATTTGAAAGTGAGCATCACTTTTTGACCATTTGTTCATTACCGGATCCAAACTCAAAGTCAACAACCTTTTTCACTATCAAGGGGTGGAGTCAATACTTTAGGATAAAGGGGGCTTATATTATTTAAAAAAAGATTGAATAACATAAGTGATTCTATAAAATTGAAAGAGATGTTGATAAAGAAAAAAAAACATTTAAATAGGAACTGAATCGATCTTTGCAAGAACCAATCTTCAAAAGTTTTCAAATGATCATAAGCACCAATTCTCATACATTAACCTGTTGTTATTAAAAAATGAGTTAGAACATAGATACATATGATATTATGCTCAATTTAGAAGAATACAACTAAAATTTTCATAAAAGAATAAGAAGTAGTACCTTTCTCACTTTAAGTTGGGCCCGTCTTTGCTTCATAGAGGCAAAATCATCTATAATTTTATCTAAATGTATTAGCAATCTTTCTCTTAATGTTTAATAAGCAAACAACCTTTAAGAAGATCATCATTCATGGTATTTCGAAGTCGCGTTTTCACGATTTTCATTGTTGAGAATGGTCTTTCATATGTCGTTGAAGAAGCAGGAAGTGTCAATATAATGCAAATCAATCTGTCAAGTAAAGGATAAGTACCTGGTTTTCCAGTTTCATGTAGTCCCCTGCACAACTCAGAAAGTGTAGAAGAAATTTTCAATTGTGGGTAATTGTGCACATCTAATGTCGCAACTCAAGTATCATAAATGATTTTCGTTTTCTATAAAGTCCAAATGATAATAAGTTGTTGACAATTTACGTATATATTCAAGATCTAGTGCAACACTGAGACAGAGAAGCTCTGTTACAAACTCATTAAATCTAGAGTCCAACTATTGTAACTGACTTTCAATAGTAACAATAAACAATTCAACTCAGTAGTGATGTTCGGCGATCATATTGTCTTTATCACGCGGTGTTCTAATTACACATCTATAAGTTTCATTCACATCAGGGACCAAAATGTCATTTCTCTTACAAAAACAAACCACCTAATCCAAAAGCAATTGCCAACCTTCATCTCTTAGTGTTTGAAGCAATATTTTTGTTGTGGAAACCAAGGCCAATGCATTAGCAACATCTAAACTGTAATTGTCGTCTCTTAAATTATGGTAAGTAATGTATTTGTTATTTGTTATTAAATTAATTGGGCTATGTCGGGGGAGGGGGAGGGGCAGCATATCTGCTAGCCCCTATATCGCCTCCGCCTCTGTCACCATCATAACGAAACCAACGAACAAACACCACAAAGCACACTTATCCATACATTACAACTGCCAAGCCACCGACAAACACCATATGCAATCATCTCCACCATATATTCTTCATATCGCCATCGCATACCCACAACCAACTCCTACTAAGACCTTCATTAGCCACAATTATCACCATCCCAACCTGCAAGTTGAGAACCAGAAGCAGAAAGAAGGAAATCTATACCCATTAAAAATTGAATCTCAAGGAAATCACAGATCACAAACACCATAGATCGATATGCTCATCAATTTAACACAAAAATAAGAAAGAGAAATCAGATCGCCATTGACCATCCCTCACTCCATTCATCGTTTGCTTTGAATGAGACAAACAAACACAAAGAAAATAAAGGTGCAATTTGATTTCATGTTGCTATTGGGATTCACACAAACACGTGAAGGTAAATGGATAAGGAGGTTGTGATCGATCAAGAGAGAAGGATGAGTGGGACATGTGTGTTTGTGGAGAAGAGAAAAAGGCGAAAAAACATATCGAAGTTGTTTATGGGGGAACATGGTCTTTCTTGTTGAAAAAATATATATAAATAAAATGTGATGTTGACTTTCGAATGAGAAAATGCTTACGTGACACATGAAACTATTCATTCTAGGTTAGAGTGACAAATAAGTAGGTCAAAACACATATTATACTCCCATATAGTCATAAAAATAGTTTATGAACCATTTAAACCACAAGTCGAACTTTCGATAAACTATAATGTCATTTTCCTTAGTTCTAATATATCTATCTTATTTATTTCATAATTAATTAAAATAAATTGTTAAATATTAACCATTAACAATCTAAATCCAATGGATAATAATGGTTTTAAAGTTATTATACAAAACTTAGTTATTATTTGAATCGAAACCATTGTTTGTAAATAATATATTATAAATCAATTTTATATTTTAAAAAACATAATTTTAAATCGATATCTAAATGTTTATGTTATAGGTGTTTAGTCAAATAAGATAACATATTGCTTAAAATAAAATTTAGTTTTGATAATCAATATCCTAATGTCGTACTAAATTTATGATATATATACTAAAACGTACTATAAAATACAAATTTTTACTTCATTTATCACCATGCTTATGCTTACTATAAATGGTACAAGAAAACATTGGAAAATGAATATGTTTTTCTTGTCATGATCATATTCTCTTATTTTATTTATGTTTGGTTAATTGTGTTGTGGTCTTGCTTCAGAATTCCGCAAAGCAAAAAGAAGGAGATTGTTTTTTTATGTTATAATTTGCGCCGAAAGAGGAAGCAAAGATACACTATACACACATGTGACACGTCATATTCCATACCTACACAATAACATGCTGACTGGGATCCCATTTGCCTACTATATCTTTTCTTTTAAGTTTTTTGATTCACCCAAATTTTTTCCTTTGTTCCCTTTCACACCATTCCAAAGTTCCATTTGCATAAAGTTTGAAGGTCTAAGGATTATATAAAATGGGTGTTTTAAGGAAATAAAAAATTGTCTATTTAGCTATGGAAGCTTATAACAATTATATAATTTAACATTGAAAAATGGATTACCAAGTTGTCTATTACGACTCTAAGCTTTTTATCCTAAATATATAATTTAACATTGGAAAAATGGATTACCAAGTTGTTCGTTACTACTGGTACAAATTTAGAACTAAAACCATATGGTTCTTTATATAAATAAAACTTTATTATAATTATTGAAGTTATGTTTCCAAACCTTACAAGGTATTATATATTGAAATATATTCATAATTATATCGTTATCGATATATTATATATCATTTTTTTTAATATACGACACTAAACTATCATTCAAAAATAAAAATATATAAAATATGGGTTAATATTTTTTTTCATGGCCAGGCGGCGGTAGACGGTCGGCAGTGACCTGGCTAGATGACAGACAGTGGGTGAATTGATGAAGCTAATGAGAACATGATGAGATGTCAAACATTTTGAGATGTTAATCTGTGATCATGTTTCTTGAGATTTTTTTCCTTATTTTCTCTCTCTTTTTTTTTTGTTAGAAAAGACATGAAATGAGTGGAAAGCGAGAGGAAAGTAAAAGAAAATTGGTATTCCCGAGTTTCATTAAAGGAAAAAAGTGGAAGGAAATGAAGGGATGACTTTCCCTCCTAACTTTTCTTTCGATTTGGAAGGATTTGGAGAGAAAGAACAAAATGTTTAACATTTCTTCCATTTCTCTCTAACTCGGAAACACTAAAGACAAATTTATTTTCCTTTTTTTTTTTTTTTTCTCTCTTTACTTTTTTTTCTCTTCTCTTCTTTTCTTTGCTACAACTCGGGAACGGGGTGTAAATGTATTAGAATATATAAAATATGGTTTAATATATTTAATTTTACCAAAAGTTACAAGGTAGGTATTTTACAAATAATAAGAGAGGTTATAATTATTTTCATATATATCTTGTACTAATTTTAAGCAAAATAGATAAGTGTTAGGACATACCTTCCTTCAAGGTAGCTACATGACTAATTACCACTTTCTGTTTTGTATAAGGATAGAAGAAGACTCTCTCTTTAAAAAATATGGTAAGACTCAAATATATCAATCAACGTTTATGTTTGCTTAAATGATGTCCTTTTGCTTTTGATGTTCTTTTGGGGATTTTAACATGATGCGATACTCATATTCAACACTAGTTTATAACCCGTGAGAACCATAGTTATAAAATTAATTAAATTTTCATATTAAAAAATCAAAATTGTTAATCAGTTATTATATATATATATATATATATATATATATATATATATATATATATATATATATATATATATAGAGAGAGAGAGAGAGAGAGAGAGAAAGAGAGAGAGAGAGTTAGGTTCAAATGTTTTTAGCAAGTATAGTGTGCTTAAATGCATCAATGAGAATTCAAGAAATAATTAAAGCACTAATAAATAATAAAAGGGTATAAGAGTAATCAACATTATAAATAATTATGGTAAAAGAAAAAAATTAATCAATATCCCACTAATTTAGGTTATCAGTTTCATATAACACCAGCACCGATTCCCTCTCCTTCTCTAAAAATCATCGTTCTAAACACAACTCCAAACCCCCATGATTTCCAGTCAAGCATCCACACGCAAACATGATCTGAAACACGCTTCTATTCGTGAAATACAAGCCTTGAACTCGTCACCGTGCTCCGGTGATAACGTAAACACCATGAGCTCATCAACCTCCGAGGTGGCAGGCAGCGGATGCCGGTTTCTTGCTACGGAGAGGAAACAGGAGAAGAAGGAAAACCGGAGCAGCGTCGGTAGAGCCTCAAGAGGCCATCGGTGGCCTTGCCGGTCGAAACACGAGTGTGAAGGGGGTGGCGGTTCATGTCTTCAACCGCAGCTTCGCAACACCGGTGGTGGAGGCAAAAGGCTGGCAGCGGCGGAGGAAGTAAGATGGGTGAAGATGGTGGTTGGGTAAACTCCGAATGGATGGTGGCGGCTAGAGAGAAGACGAGTTAGGGTTAGGGTATGGGATTTGTTACCTTAAAACGGGAGGGAAGATCATCGGGTTCAAGTCCCGTGCTCCATATCAAACTTTCATCCTTTTTAACAAGTTTAGTCCCTCCCCCACCAAGCCTTTCCAACTTAAATCCAATATTTACCCTATCTACCCTGGCTTTGGAATTCTTCTTCAAATTAAATCCGGTAATTACCATTCTCTATTATATCGTTTTCGATAGAATATGTTACAAATTCTTTAAGAATATTCAAAACCATTCTGCAAGAATAGTTTATTCTGTAAGAATATTTATTGCTGTATTCGATTATAATGCATTGAATTGTTTAATTTTTGAAAATTGATTATCTTTTCTTTGTGGATTTAGGTTTTGAAGAGGCTAGCATTGATGTGGAGAAGGAAGAAAACATATAGGACGAGAGTGTATTATACCAGAATATGTTATGCTACAATGTATAAAGTGTTGCTTAAAAATAATATTCTTTCAGAATAGATTAGTGTTTTTATTAGATTTTGATGTTTTTTTTTATATTTTTTCTTTCAGAATGTTGTTGTTATTCAATGAATCACAATCATACAATGTAATTATTATTATATTATTAGTTCAAAAATTGATTTGTGTATTCTTTCAGAATGTATTTATTAGTTTATGGTTGACATTCTGCCATTCTGATAGAATAAAATTGAAAAATATATTTACTAGTTTATGGTTCGCATTCTATCATTCTGACAGAATAAAATCGGATTTTTAAATTTGAATTAATTTAAAATATTTAGATTTTTAAAAAATAAAGGAATTAATCATCCCTAAAAATCCGAAAATTTCCTTTTTTAATATAGGTTAATTGACTAAAATGTCATTATGTTGAAATTTGTGTGATTATACGGTACATGTTATTATATTATATACTATCATAGACCCTCAGATCATGACATTTGATTATATTTCATCCGATGGTCCAGATCTGTGCATTCTGGCACACAATAATTAGTAAAAACAAAATAACCTAACCCTTTATATATATATATATATATATATATATATATATATATATATATATATATATATATATATATATATATATATAGGGTTAGGTTCATGTGAGACGACCTAATTTTGTGAGACCATGAGACGCATTTTTTTATTTATTTTTATTTTTTTAATTTTTTTTAGTTAATTCAAGTTCCGAAAATAATATTTAAAAAAAGAATTTTTGGATTTTTCCATTTATTTTGCATTTTAAAATTATTTTTTAGAATATATACAATGTAATATTCTATTAAAATATTTAACGTATTTTTCAAAAAAAATGGAATTTTTTTATTATTTTTATTTTTTTAGTTAATTCAAGTTCCAAAAATAATATTTAAAAAAAGAATTTTTAGATTTTTCCATTTATTTTGCATTTTAAAATTATTTTTTAGAATATGTCAGTGTAATATTCTATTAGAATATTTCACGTATTTTTCAAAAAAAAAAAAAACAGAATTTTTTTTTAATTTTTAAAATTTTTTTTTAGTTAATTCAAGTTCCGAAAATAATATTTAAAAAAAGAATTTTTGGATTTTTCCATTTATTTTGCATTTTAAAATTATTTTTAGATTTGGTCTCATGGTTTCACAAAATTAAAATGGTTTCAAATGAACGTGAACATATATATATATATATATATATATATATATATATATATATATATATATATATATATATATATATATATATATATATATATATATATATATATATAATCTAAAGGAGCTTAGGAACAGTACCTTTGTAGGGTTTGAGTTTTTGCAACAAATGTTTTCTGAATTTGACAATTTTCGTCCCTAAAGTTAAAACTTTTACATTTTTGCATTTTGATTAAGTTTTTGTGCCTTTAGGTTTTTGCGACATATCTTTAGTGTCTTTGACAATTTTAATCCTTACAGTCAAAAGTTTTATATTTTGGTGTTTTGGCGCAAATCTTTAATTAATTTGACACTTTTCATCCTTGTAGTCAAAACTTTTACATATTTGATATAAAAAACACAAAAGAACTCCTGTAGAATTTTGTCACCATATTTTTCCAAGTTTTCGAACTTTAACATTATTGCCACAACATTTCTAGATTTTCTCCACCAGTGTCCCATCTTTTGGTTGTACACTTTTGACATCTAATTTTTGGGGATGTCGAGTTTCTCCCCTATTTACGGTGATTTACAATTTCAGCACATATCTTTTAAAGTTTGCCTATTTTTGCCATATTACCCCTAAAGCAGCGTAGCAGTGAGTTTTTTTACTAGTTTTAAATAAATTACTATTTAAGAGATATTTTTTTAGTTATATAAAATTATAATCGTTAATTTAAATAAATATGTGAAGTTATATCACCATATCATATGTGTTAATTTTATTTTAATTTTTAATATAACGTTATTAATTTAATATAAATAGAGTGAAAAAATTTAGAATGGAGAATCAATTATTAATTTAATGTAATTAGAGTGGGGAATTTAAAATTTGAAATTGATAATTAATAGGTTGACAAGTGGTATGATAGGGGACATATAATATTAATAAGGAGTTCTAATAGTAAGACACTTGTCAATAGGATAATAAACATATTCATTTATTAGACTAAAGATTTCTAATCGGTTAGTGGGCTCGTTATTTTTGTTGCGGACCCAAGAAATTCCCAAAGAAATGGAATATTTTTTAGTCATTATATATATGGTTATTTATGGAGCATTTGGAGGGCCCGTAATGATAAAATTTTCAATAACATTTGCATGTTGGCTGATAAGTTGGTACATAATATTATTAGCGTCTTGTTTAGTTGTGTTAAACATAGGTGACATTATGAGAATTGTAATCCGATGATTTAGTGCTCTTGTCCTTTCAATATTTTATAAGCTGTACTTTGTTTTTGTTTTTTCCCCGTGTTTCGCTTGATAGGCGTTAGGCTTTATAAAATTTTTCCGTTTACAAAAGAGGACATTATTTATATGCTTTATATAAAAAATTACCAGATTATATAAATTATCATTTTTCATTGTTTAGTATGAAAAAGCTATTCTCCTACGTCCTAACTTCATATGTAATTGCGTAGTTGAGGAGGGTGTTTGGCTACGTTTATTTAAGTTTTTTTTAGCTTATTACCGGGTTCTATACTGATATAAATTAAAAAAAAATGTTTGGATAGAAATAATTTATACAAGTTTCATATCGGTAATAAGTCAAAATTTATAAATAAGATATCCCTAACTTATCAACTCATAAGCTATAAGATTTAAACTGAGAAGTGATTATAAATTTTCATAAACTTAGCTAAACATCCTCTAAACAGCCACCATAAAAAACTTAGAGGTTCCTTTGATATAGGTTCTAACTAGGTCCAGAGTGAGATTTGGTCCAAAAAAGTCAATTAGCATTTTGATAAGGATTTGAATGATGTGGACTCGGTCCAAGGTTTTCATCAGATTTGGTCTCCCCTTTTCTATTGATGTACCGGGAACAAAATAAAATTGCCCTATTCTTTTGTCATGCCTCCGCTGAAGAATAGCCAAATTGAAATTGTTCAGATGCTTACTGCTATCGACTGCTCTATCGCTTTTCACATCCAGTTGTCTACTTCCTCCGACGAAGCAACCAGAGACAACCCACTTCCGATGACCAGACGTGCATTTCTTCCTATTTGTTCCTGTTTTTTTTCCCATTCCAACTAAGATTTTTGATTAGTATTGATTTTTTCTACGTTTTTGATGACGTTTGTTGTTGCTCTGATTTGTTCCAATGAGATTTCCATTTCCGTTTTTTCCATTCCAACAAAAGCTTTTGCTGTTGCTGTCAATTTTTTTTTTCTGTTCATGTTTTTGTTTTTTTTATTTATTTTTTATTTTTTTTGTTGTTGTTGTTAATTTTTTGTAGATGGTTTATATGAGTGGATGATGAGTGCTATTATGTTTTGTTGTTGTTGGCATTCCAAAAGTTTGTTAAATTGAGTGTGAATGATGAAATCAGAAAGTTTTGTCAAAGTATAAAGAAGTGAATGGGGAACAGAACCTGCTATGATTGTTGCTGCAGAGCCTGATGAGCCATCTCAACAATGATGAGATGATGGATGATCTTTGGGAACAAATTTTGTACGATTGTATTTATAAGCACTTTGTGTTAAACAAGTTGGTTGTGGTTTGAACGATTGCAAGATTTGTACTCTATGAATTTATAGTTTTTTATTTTATTTTTATTATATTATTTTTTTTATGAAAAAAACTACAACTGTAGTATGTATGAAACATGTTGTTGATTTGTTTTGTTATTTATCGAAGTGTTTTTGAGAGAATTGCATTTTTCATTTGTGGTTTACCTAAACCATTGACCCAATAACTTATTATATAGTTATTTTGTACAGTTAATCAGATACAAAATTAAACAACATCAGTCAAAAATTAATTCAAACAGAAGTTCTAATTTAATTAGCTTCTAATCCAGTCAATTCTAACCAAGTTAGCAAACAACCCCTAATTAAACCAAGTGGGATTTTAATTCATTGTATTGTTGTCTAGTTTTTCATAGAATTTTAATAGTATTTTTTTTCCTTTTTTTAATTTAACTTTCAAATTATTTGATGTATTTATCTTGTATCAAAAATAATGATTTGTTTCTATTATTTTATTATCACCAAATTTCTCATGATATGTCTCTCAATTGCTTTCTGTACCACATATATATATATATATATATATATATATATATATATATATATATATATATATATATATATATATATATATATATATATATATATATAGTTGCTAACATGTTTATTATTGCCAAAGAACTTATATACACCAATAATTTATATGTATAATATAGACAAAACTGCAAAAATGTCATTATGGTATGTAATTTTTTCTAAGATTTAATCAAAATCTTAATTTTTTTTGGTTTTATGGTGTTTTTGAGATAGTTTGCATGTGAAATTAATCTTTATTAAATTTAAAAAGATTAATCTACCTTTCTAATTTGTTTTTTTCTATTTTCTTAAACATTTTTCTCTTTTATATAAAATTTTAAAAGTAAAAACAAATAACAAGGGGGACACCTCCCTCTCTCTCTCTCTAAAACACACACACACACACACACCATTACTTAACAAAAAATTCATATTTTCCATGTGTGCGATTCATAATCATACCCACTAATCCCTTTGAACCTCTCGTCGTAAGAGCCACTATCATAATTTGTTGATCTAAATCTTGATATAGAAACATATAAACATACACTTACACTAAAGCTCATTAATCTTTATATATAAGAACGACATGCCAAGTTGTTGGGTTTGATCTAAATCATGTTTCAGACATACTTGCATACATTCCCACATATGCATATTCTCATTTAATTTGTAAAATTGAAACCTCATATCTCTATAAACGCCAAACTAGATCGAAGCCTTAAGTTATCATCGTGGACCTACACCAATCTCACAACACATCCCTATACTTAGAATTTTTCAAAAGCAACTTTTAGGGCTTTTTAGCCCTAGAAATTCCATGTGATGTTGAGTTTAGAAGGAAGAACAAGCAATGGTTTTTTTACTTTGTTTTATGTTCTTGAAGAAAAGCTTGAGAGATAGTGATGACCCCTAATTTTTGATATGTTCTAAAGAACCCTAATTTCTTTGATGGTGGTGGTCTAGTGGTGTTGAGTAAATGCGTTTGGGGTTATGAAAGCTTGGTTGTAATAGAAACTCATATATGTTCTTGAGTGAAATGTTGAGCAAATTGTATTTGCCACCATTCTCTTGATAGGTCGACAACCTTCACCCTTCATCTCATCTTCATAACCTCTATTACCAGCCTTCATCACGAACGCCTTTGATGGAGCAAATGAAAACTCCGACAACTGGAACTCAAAAACGACACACAAGCTACTTCAAATTTAGGAGAATTCAAAACAAATGATTTTTTTTAATGGTGTGTGTAGGTGAGAAACGAGAAGATTAAGAAGATGTGGTGGGAGGAATTAGGTATGTGTTCTTTTTTAAAAGTGGGAGAAAGAGAGAGAGAGAGAGTGAGTGAGTGAGGTGGAACTCTTTTTTTATTTGTTTTTACTTTTAAAAATTTAAAAGAATTGGATGTAGTAGAGCTTCTTAAAAGAGTACAACAAATCATGCATAATAATGTTATATTCCCTAGATCTTCTGATGTAGTCTTTAAAAGAATTAGCTTTACCATTCAAAAAAGCTTAGGGGCACAATTTGTTGCCCGTTTGCCATCTCACTCATTGTACGATGACAATTGAACTTTTATACATTGTTTACGAATATTCAAATATACAATAAAAGGGAAATGTTTAAGAAAATAGAAAAGCAAATTAAATCGGTAAATTAGTCTTTTTCTAGTTTAACAGAGACTAATTCAACATACAAACTAGCTCAAAATGACCAAAAATGTCAAGGTATGGACTATATTTCGAAAAAAATGCATACCATAGGTACCATTTTTGAAGTTTTGTCAATAATATAACAAGATGTTATCTTACTTTAACTAGATTTCTTTGAAATTCCTAAAAAAATTTCTAATTTTATTATAATCAATATTTGATTTCTTGATATCAAAAAGTCAAATTTTGACTTTTACTTGGACAGGTAATAATATAACGGTGATAATAAAAGATTTACATAGACATAACGAGTAAAAGAGCAACGAGGTTTGCCGTAACCCTTTTTTGGATGACTAAACTAATTCTTTTAAAAACAACATCCATAGTTCTTGGGGTCATAATATTAATATGCAAAAATAAATATATAAAACTCAAATATTATATTTTTTTTAACAACCAAATTTTATATAACACATCAATTAGCAAGAAGCTAGTGAAAAAAAACCAATTACAATGAGTTATAAAGAAAAGGGTTGTGCAATCACTAAGTTCAATATATGCTAGTTTTGATACATCTATTCGAAAACCAATTAAATGAATGCATAATAAATTAATAATACTTCAAAAATACGAGCCTTCCTCATGTTGTGTGTCTGGAACACCATACTGTTTGTGTAGTGTCATTTGGTCCAAATCATGTTGATAACAATGACTTCTAGAATTCTTCTCTTCATCGGCCTCAGGTTGATCACATCCACATAATTCTTAAGCTCCAAAACATCTGTAAATAAAAGGAAAAGGAAGATCTAGCCACTTGATCACCTTTATTCAAATTTGATTAGCCACTTCACAACCAACAAATACATATCTACAATGTTCAATATGAAAAGAACACAAAAGGCATAACACATAAGTCACATTAATACCCCTGTTTATAACCAAATTATCTCTAGTACGGAGTCTGTCAAGAAGGGTTCTCCACAAACGAACATTAAGCGTAATAAGGACAAGTTTGCACCACCACATGTATACCTTATATTCTTGCAAAATAATACTATCAATGTGTTCTTTAGTATTATACGTTGCAAAACCACCATTTGTACAATCTACAAAACCACCATCGAGTACTATTCAATTATTATTCTAATTTTAATATTAACTAGAAAATTCTTTAACTTAAATATTTAATTTATTACTCTAACAATATTCTTTTGAAAAATTTAGCCTTTTCAACATTTATTTAAATTAATACATTAAACTCTATTATTGTTTTTATTTTAATTTTATCTCTTCATTTCTGTCCAACATAGATACTTCATCTTCCAAAAATATTTCAAGTATGATATAGGCATAATTTCCAAAAGAAAAATTAAATATCCTCATACTTTTTCTTCCTACCAATCCTCTTACCATTTTTAGATGATGAAAAGTGTAATTTTTTTTTATTAAATATGACAAATGTCAAAATCGTAAGCGTGTATGAAGATAGTAGGTAACACCTAGTTTTCATGATGTTTCCATTAAATCCATACATCCATTTATTCCAAAACCAATAAGAGTAACTTGTATTTTTCAAACATCAGAGTAAACCAATAACAATCAATGCGGAAAAACCATCAGAGGATGATGTACAGTCAAACTGGGCCCTTTCCTTTGTAACTAGATGTACCTAAATATGTTTAAACCATAAAACTGTAACACAAAGCTTAGCGGGTTCCCCAAAATATCACATACCATACATATATTCCATGGGCTACCCTCATTGTCTTACATACAAGTGACATGAGCTACCCCCTTGGCCTTTCCTCGCATTCCATAGGCTACCCCCATGGTCTTATATACAAGTGTCATGGGAAACCCCCATGGTCTTATATAAAAGTGCCATGGGCTACCCCTATGGTATTTCCTTGTACTACCGTGTTCTTTCCTCACACTACCATGGGCTACCCCATGGTCTTATATACAAGTGCCATGGGCTACCCCTATCGTCTTTCATATAAATGCCATGGGCTACCCTCGGGGTCTTCCATGCAAGTATCACAAAGACAACTAGCATCCTACATAGTATAGTGAGAAGACTCACCTTGTCGACGAAATCCATAGCTAACAGTTCTCACAACCAATAAACAAGAGGGATAAACACCACCTATTGAAACCACACAAGGTAAACCATTAGTTTACCTTCTAAAACTTGAAATTTGACCAAAATCAACCCATGTGAAAAGTCAACGGTCAAGGTCAAAGTTAACAGTCAACATCACCAAAAAATGACCCTTAAGTCGAACTTAGCCCGTGGTCACGTTGTGAGAATGCACTCGATTCGATCCTAACTCGGTCACACTCTAACTAAGCCAACTTGATATCAGTCAACTCAATCAGCAGTCACCACGACGTGGTCACTCCTTGGCTATGTCGTTGACACACCTAGACAAAATAGCTAATGAAACCTCCATCGTCACGTCGTGGCACTCTCCATGCCACTTCGTGGCTATCAGATGGGAAACATCTTAATGGATTGAGTCCTTGATCCATTAAGCCTTCAAATCTATTTTTTCAGAAAACTTCTAAGGACTCCAAAGGCTCACAAGAATGTCAACTTTATGGAGATGCATGTCGAATGCATTTCCTTTACCCAAGCTAGGCTAAAAGGCAATAATATGACTTAAAACTCATGTAAAGATCCCAAATCTCAAACATATTCTAGATGTGAAAGATACAAGGCTCAAAGGACCTTGATGAGCCATAAAGTTGCAAACTTTATCTCATTCCGTCATAGAAACTCCTCTTATGGACTAAAACATATAAATAAAACTAGATCTACAAGGAAAGAATCATAACAGTAGAAGATTTAAGTCCTACAATGGTCCAAAAAATGATTCCAAGGGTAGAGTCGAGTGGCTTGCTTGATCTTTGCTTCAAAACCTTTTTCTTCTCCTTCAAAGTGCACCAAGTATCACAAAAATGAGCCAAAACTCTTAAAGGGAGGCCAGGGTTGCATGATAGAGGGTTGGAGGCTGTAGTGGGTGTCCTAATCCTTAGGGTATGATGCTTGAAAATGGCAGAAACCCTAAATTTATAGGTTTGGTTTAGAACAACCATTGTCACGTTGTGACCATACTCATGTCACGTCATGACATTTTTCCCCGATATACGTTCTCATCTTTGGCACGTCACCTCTTGACCTCCCAATGGCGACATCGTGATACATGGCTTTTCCTAAAAAACCATGCCTTTAACTCCTTTTAGCCATACACTAATCCATTATGGAAAACGGGTGTTACAACTCTCCCCCACTTATATTAGATTTCATCCTTGAAATTATTCCTTAAAACTTACTCTACTACACCAGCCAACCACATATGAACTACCTGAATCCAAAACAAAACTGAGAAATCACCTCACACAAGCAACCACCTTCCGGTATTTCTACCAAGCCAATCTTAAGAACAGTCACACGTCCTGACAAAGAAACAAACATTAACATGCCAAACTTAACCATAAAAGAGAAGGTCCAACTATTTTGTCTGAAATCTAAAAACCCTAGGTTATACCTGATGGGTTTTGAGCACTCTAACAACCTTATGGTGCATATGAAATCCTAAATGCTTTGGATGTATGTTTTCTCTAATTATACATGCAATTTGATTTTTCAAAGCATTATCCTAACTAGCATACAAAGCATGGGTACTTGAACAACAAAAACTAGTTAGATGACTTACCTCTTGTTGTAGCTTGTTAACTTGGACCTTTAAGAGCCTAGCACCCCAAGTGTGATGCCTCAAATGCTTCACAATACACCACCAACAATGGCGGACTTGAGAGAGAGTGAATTACACAAAAATCGGCTCTTAAGATCTCTTAGAACAACTTAGGCCAATTTTAGGAGCTAAGGGACTCCTTTTATAGTGTGGCAAAGTCTAGGGTTACATCCATGTAAACCCTAATGGACATGACCTTTCATATTACTTAGGCTCCATGGGTTAAACCTCCATGGACTAACTTATTGGTTTAGCGCATCCTAAATAACCATTGGCCCACACTATAAGAATCATTGATTTACTAAGTCGGTCCCCATATATTTAATTAGTCTATTTTGATCACTAAATTAATTCCAAATTAATTCTTGATCAATACTAATTAAATAATATGATTTCACATTAATATATTAGAACTTATAATATATTAATAAATCATAAATAACCTCTTCTCAATTGGTCCATCCTGTCAAATTATTCCGGTGAAATGCAACCCAAATGGACCATGCTATTTTCGGATCAAGTACATACCAATTATAGTTATGGACTTAGACACCTTATCCAACAGTCTCCCATTTGGATAAGTCTAATAACTATAGCTGCAAGTACGGCTTCAGGAACCGACTAGCAATCATAGCTCTTAAAATCCTTTGTCAAACTCTGACATGCCATTTAGATAAAGGATCATAGAATCCTCTGTTCTCAAGATATCAGCTAGACAAATACATGGAGTATAGTCAATCTTATTGTCTAGAATATGTAACATCCGAGTTCCCAGGTATTATTTCTTTTTCATTTATTTTTGGATTTTGAGAGGGCACTCGGCGAGTTGGAGTATAAACTCGCCGAGTATGGTCGCCGATATCCACGCGGATTCGCGTCTGGACTCGGCGAGTCCATGTTGTTTAATGAAACCCTAATTTCATGGGTTTGGGACCTATTTAAAGGCCCTTAGGGCCGTCATTTGCATCTATCAGTCCCTTGAGAGAAACCCTAGAGCACTTGAGCGTTTTGGGAAGAGAGAGAAGGCCATTGTTGACATTTGAAGCTTGCTTAACAAGGAAAAGGAGGTTTTAGCCAAGAGGAAGCAAGGGAAGTGGACATCCTGCGATTTTGGAGCTCAAAGCATCACTTTAGAGGTAATATCTCGACTCCTTTTCTGTTGTTATGATGATGATGTGGATTTAGGGTTTCTTGGACCCTTTATTGACTAGTTTTGAGGCCAATACGTCTCTATGTGCATTGAGGCGTTAGATCTGGATCCATTGAGGTCCATAGGGCTTTACTCTTCAATTTTTATGAAGATCTTTTGGGGTTTTGACCATGGGTTGTGATAAATGGGGCTAAAACATCATATAAGAGTAAATAGAGGTTGTTGGTGCGTCAAGATCCGGACTTTACGTGATTATCATGCTTGGAGAGGCTAGATCTATGATTTGATGGAGCAGATCTAAACTCAGAAGTCGTCTTTAGTTTGTGCATGGCATGAACTCGCCGAGTTGTTCTTGGGACTCGGCGAGTAGTTTGAAGGTTGCCCGTTAATCACTTAGTGAGTGGACATGCCGAGTTGGGGGAATGACTCGGTGAGTCAGGGTGAGTCAGGTGTCTGAGTTCGAGTTGGAACTTGCCGAGTTGTTCTTGGGACTCGGCGAGTTGAGTCAGGGTGGCCCCGTGATTCTTGCCAGGTGGAACTCGTCGAGTTGGGGAAACACTCGACGTGCCAAGAGAGGGTTTGAGAGAGAATCAGTTGACACGTGTAGACTCGCCGAGTTGCCTTAGTGCACTCGCCGAGTCGGGTCAAAGTTAACCGTTGACCTTGTGGACTTTTAGGGTTGAGTGCAGTTGTATTTATGGGAATATTTGCTTTATGTGATTAGGCGGAGGCTAGGTCACATTTCTACCGAGGCAGAGACTTACCGAGATATCAGAGGTGAGTCTTCTCATTATACTGTACCTGGAAGGGTACCTATGTGTGACCGGAAGGTCTTGTATGCTATGAGTTGCATGTTTTGTATGCGTTATGTATATGATATGTATGCTATGTATGATATGGGCCAGAAGGCATTATGACATGGACGGGAAGGTTAGGGAGTCATGGACCGGAAGGTTAACACGAGTAGGACCGGAAGGTCTACTGGGACTGGGACGGAAGTCCCCTGAAACACATGGACCGGAAGGTCGTGTGAAGTATGGCCTGGAAAGGCATATGTGTGTAAGGGTATTTTGGGGAAACTCACTAAGCTTTTATGCTTACAGTTGTTGTGTTATGTGTTTCAGGTACTAGCGAGGACCGTGGGAAGGCGCCAACGTGATGCGTACACACTAAAGAGAGGATTGATTTTTGTGATCTTGGGATACGATATGTTTTGATAACTATTACCGGATATTTTGTAAAACTTTTTATATGAAAAAGGTTGTGTCAAAAAGAAAATTTTGTTTTGAAATTTACGTTGTTACAAGTTGGTATCAGAGCCTTGGTTTGAGGGATTCGGATGCATCTCCGGGCGCATCTGAACTCAAACTGAGGATTTGAGGAAAATTTTGATAATAAAATAAATTTTTTTGAGAAAGAGTAAAGAGTTTTAAGAAAAACAGAGCAGAGCCGTGAATACGATCAGCCAGCGCCCGAACGGTGACTCCCTAAAAGTACCCTTACGTTATTTTTTTGAGATATGTTATGTTACATTATGCATGCTAGAGTAGGCTAGGTATACATATTAGGACTAGAGTGGCCTGATTTGTGATGCCTTAGCCTAGGATTTTTTTGCTATTGAGATGCTTTGAGAATGAGTATGTAGCAGATAGGAGCTCATGAGAATAGAGTACTCATAATCCAAGATCCAAGGAGGAGGACTGGGAGTGAATACTAATGCGGTGTGGTCAGTAGTATTGGGCCCGTACTACTAAAGACACCAGATCAGTGGGCATTCCAAGTAAGAATCTTTTGGACAACGGAGGACGAGTAGGGTAGCGTCATCGAGTATGATTATGCTCGATCGAGTCTCTGATAAATTTATATTGTATTTCAGAGGGGCATAATGGTTGGGACACGCCACATACCTGAGACAAGCGGTGTGAGTGACGAGGAGCTTCGTCAGATGATCCACGATGAGGTGGCTGCAGTGATCAGGGCCGAGATTACGGAGATGTTTGGGTCTATCAAGACCACACTATTGGAGACTTTTGACGAGCGGTATGCTGCGGTGACTGAGGCCGCAGCCGCTGCAGCTACAGTAGCAGTGGCTGCTGCCAGGCCTCAGGGAGGTGAGTCGTTGTTGTTCCAGGAGTTCAGCAAAACGAAGCCACCCGAGTTTGATGGGACGCAGGATCCGATCACTACGATGAGATGGATTACTGACATTGAGGGATGCTTCTATACGTGTTCATGTCTGGAGCATCTGAGGGTACGGTTCGCTTTGAACCAGCTTCGCTTGGGAGCGAAGGATTGGTGGAAGTTCGTGACAACGAACTTCACTCTTACGGAGATTTCAGTGGTGACCTGGGAGAGGTTCACCACCATGTTCAGAGACGAGTATGTTCCCCCGGTGGAGAGGGAACGATTGGTTCAGGAGTTCTTGACCCTCAAGGAGGGTAATGATTCGGTTGCCGTGGTTACTCGGAAGTTTCATGAGAGGGCGATGTTCTGCCCTGAACAGGTGTCTTCTGATCAGGCTCGGATGAGCCGGTATTTGGGTATTTTGAGGAGGGACATTCGGGAGTTCGTGTCGAACTCAACATACCGGACATTTGCTGAGCTTCAGGCAAATGCCCGGAAGCGGGAGATTGAGTTGGAGACTCAGGCCAGGGAGGAGGCCGAGTCTCAGAGGATGGATCGGTGGACGACTCAGTCTCAGCCGACAGCCAAGCATACCAAGTCTGCCGATTCGAGGACTGGAGGCCAGAAGGGCCGCACTTGCGGAAAGTGCGGCAAGGGTCATGGGGGGCATGTCGATCGGGTGCTTGCTACAAATGTGGCAAGGAGGATCATATCGCCAGGGATTTCCCCAAGGGATTTATGGTTTGCTTCCATTGCAACTAGATCGGCCATCGGAAGGCCGAGTGCCCTCAGCTACACCAGGGATCAGCGCAGGGATCTGCGCCTGCTGCTAGGGTCGCCGAGGTTCGACCGTTGAAGGCCGAGGCTTCGAAGGCTCGTGGGAGAGCTTTTCAGTTGACTGCAGAGGAAGTTCGCGCGACGCCCGATGTTGTGGCTGGTATGTATTCTGTACTTTATCTTTTTCTTATGATGTTGTGCTTATATGATGATATGCGCAGGTACTTTTCTTGTGAGTTCTGTACCTGCTTTGGTGTTATTTGACTCGGGTGCGAGTCAGTCATTTCTTTCCATGGCATTTAGTCAGTACATTAGTATCCGTCGGGAGGCGTTGAGTCGACCTCTGCGAGTTTCCATAGCTGATGAGCGAGCAGTGTATGCATCAGAGGTGATTCGAGGGTGTACCCTTGAGATCTTCGTTGTGGAGTTCCCGATAGATCTGGTCCCGATTTCGATGGGGGATGTGTGTGTTATAGTGGGCATGGATTGGTTGAGCCGATTTGGAGCCGTTATAGATTGCGAGCGTCAGTTGGTGACGATACGAGACCCCAGTGGGGGATTTCTTACGGTGTACGGTGAGGGTATATGTACGGGATCAACATTTTGTTCGACCGCCAGAGCGAGACAGAGTCTACAGCAGGGCTGTAGAGGATTTGTGGCATATGTGATGGATGCGAGGGTTGTTTCAGAGGGTTTGAAGTCGGTTGAGGAGGTTCCGATAGTGCGTGAGTTCCCGGATGTGTTTCCAGAGGAATTGCCAGGTGTGCCTCCGGAGAGGCTGGTAGAGTTCAGTATTGAGTTGGTTCCGGGAGCTGCGCCTATCGCTAAGGCACCTTATCGCCTTGTGCCTCCGGAGATGCAGGAGTTATCCTCGCAGCTCCAGGAGCTGCTGGGAAAGGGGTTTATCAGGCCGAGTAGCTCACCCTAGGGAGCGCCGATTCTTTTTGTCAAGAAGAAGGATGGTTCACACCGGATGTGTATTGATTACCGGGAGTTGAACAAGTTGACGGTAAAGAACCATTACCCACTGCCAAGGATCGATGATTTATTCGATCAGCTGCCGGGAGCATCTTGGTTCTCCAAGATTGATTTGAGGTCTGGGTATCATCAGGTGAGGGTGCAAGAGGAGGACGTCCCGAAGACAGCATTCCGAACTCGTTATGGGCATTACGCGTTCGTGGTGATGCCTTTTGGACTCACCAACGCACTGGCGGTGTTCATGGATTTCATGAACATGGTGTGCAGACCGATGTTGGATCGCTCGGTGATCGTGTTCATCGACGACATATTGGTGTATTCGAGATCCAGAGAGCAGCATGAGGAGCATTTGAGAGAGATCCTTGGAGTCTTGAGATCGGAGAGGCTGTATGCCAAATTCTCCAAGTGTGAGTTCTGGTTGCGGGAGGTTCAGTTCTTGGGACACCTCGTCAACCAGAATGGGATATTGGTCGATCCGGCCAAGATTGAGGCAGTCATGAGGTGGGAGGTGCCAAGGTCACCTACCGAGATCAGGAGCTTTTTGGGATTGGTTGGCTATTATCGGAGATTTATTAAGGATTTCTCCAAGATCGATGTGCCACTCACCAAGGTGACCCGGAAGGGTGTTGCATTTTCATGGGGTCCGGAGCAGCAGACTTCATTTGAGATATTTCGCCAGAAGTTATGCGAGGCCCCAATATTAGCTCTTCCGGAAGGGATGGAGGATTTTGTGGTATATTGTGATGCATCGATATCCGGATTGAGAGCGGTGCTTATGCAGAGGGGGCATGTGATAGCGTATGCATCTAGGCAGCTTAAGCCTCATGAGTCGAGATATCCCACTCATGACTTGGAGCTGGGAGCGGTGGTGTTCGCTCTCAAGATCTGGCGACATTATCTGTTCGGGGTTCGGTGTACGATATACACGGACCACAAGAGCTTGAAGTATTTGATGGATCAGCCCAACCTGAATTTGCGTCAGAGAAGGTGGTTGGACGTGGTTAAGGATTATGATTGTGAGATCCTGTACCACCCGGGCAAGGCCAATGTGGTAGGCGATGCATTGAGCCGTAGGGCGGAGGGTGCCCCGATTCGAGATATTTGCTTGAGGTTGACAGTGATGACCCCGGTGTTGGATGCTATCCGTGGGGCCCAGGCTGAGGCTGTGAGGTCAGAAAACCAGAGGAGAGAGCGAGTTGTCGGGCTGATATAAGAATTCGTTGCCGATAGTCGGGGGCTTATGACCTTTCAGGGTCGGATATGGGTACCGTCCGTGGGCGGAATGCGTACCATCTTATTGGAAGAGGCTCATCGATCGAAATTCTCGATCCATCCCGGGGCCACTAAGATGTATTTGGACAAGAAGAAGGATTATTGGTGGCCCGGTATGAAGAGGGAGGTCACATGGTTTGTAGAGAGATGCTTGACTTGCCGCAGGGTTAAGGCCGAGCACCGGCGTCCACATGGTAAACTACAACCATTAGAGATTCCCGAGTGGAAATGGGAACATATTACCATGGATTTCATCACCAAATTGCCAAGGACCGTGAGGGGTGTCGATGCAATTTGGGTGATTGTGGACAGGTTGACGAAGAGCGCTCACTTTCTTGCTATCAATGAGAGCTCTTCTGCTGAGAGGCTGGCAGAATTGTATGTGAGGGAGGTGGTATCGCGGCATGGAGTTCTGATTTCTATTGTTTCAGACCGAGATGTGCGATTTACTTCTAGATTTTGGAAGAAGTTTCACGAGGAGTTGGGTACGAGGCTACATTTCAGTACCGCATACCACCCACAGACGGGACGGGCATAGTGAGCGGACGATTCAGACGCTCGAGGATATGCTTCGAGCATGTGTATTGGATTTCGGAGGGAGTTGGGACACATATTTTCCCTTGGCGGAGTTTTCTTATAACAACAATCATCATTCGAGCATTGGCATGCTGCCTTTTGAGCTGTTGTATGGGAGGAGGTGTCGAACCCCCATTTGCTGGGGAGAAGTAGGGCAGCGTGTGATGGGCAGCACCGAGATTTTGCTTCAGACGACAGAGCAGATCCAGCAGGTCAGACAGAGGTTGTTAACCGCTCAGAGTCGGCAGAAGAGTTATGCAGACAAACTCCGGTCCGAGCTCGAGTTTCAGGTCGGCGACTTCGTGCTCCTGAAGGTCTCTCCTTGGAAAGGAGTAATTCGATTTACGAAGAGGGGCAAGTTGGGGCCCCGATATATCGATGCTTTCAGGGTGATTGCGAGGGTAGGCAAGGTAGCCTATCATTTGGAGTTGCCAGCAGAGTTGGGTCAGATTCATGACACTTTCCACGTGTTGCAGCTGCGGACGTGTATAGCCGATGAGTCGGCAGTAGTACCATTAGAGGATATTCAGGTGGATGCGATCCTGAATTATGCTGAGAGACCAGTGGCGATCAGGGATCGGAAGATCAAGGTTTTGAGAAACAAGGAAGTACCTCTGGTGCAGGTCCAGTGGCAGCATCGGAAAGGGTCAGAGTTGACTTGGGAGCCGGAGTGTGAGAAGCGGGAGCAACATCCAGAGTTGTTTTCGAAGTGAGACTTCGAGGGACAACTCTGATCCTAGTGGGGGAGAATTTTAACATTCAGGTTCCTAGGTATTATTTCTTATTCATTTATTTTTGGATTTTGAGAGGGGACTCGGTGAGTTGGAGTATAAACTCACCGAGTATGGTCGCGGATATCCACGTGGATTCGCGTCTGGACTCGGCGAGTCCAAGGGGTGGACTCGGCGAGTCCACGCTGTTTAATGAAACCCTAATTTCATGGGTTTGGGACCTATTTAAAAGCCCTTAGGGCCGTCATTTTCATCTATCAGTCCCTTGAGAGAAACCCTAGAGCACTTGAGCGTTTTGGGAAGAGAGAGATGGCCATTGTTGACATTTGAAGCTTGCTTAACAAGGAAAATGAGGTTTTAGCCAAGAGGAAGCAAGGGAAGTGGACATCCTGCAATTTTGGAGCTCATAGCATCACTTTAGAGGTAATATCTCGGCTCCTTTTCTGTTGTTATGATGATGATGTGGATTTAGGGTTTCTTGTACCCTTTATTGACTAGTTTTGAGGCCAATACGTCCCTATGTGCGTTGAGGCGTTAGATCTGGATCCATTGAGGTCCAGAGGACTTTACTCTTCAATCTTTATGAAGATATTTGGGGGTTTGACCATGGGTTATGATAAATGGGACTAAAACATCATATAAGAGCAAATAGAGGTTGTTGGTGCGTCAAGATCCGAACTTTACGTGATTATCATGCTTGGAGAGGCTAGATCTATGATTTGATGGAGCAGATCTAACCTCAGAAGTCGTCTTTAGTTTGTGCATGGCATGAACTCGCCAAGTTGTTCTTGGGACTCGGCGAGTAGTTTGAAGGTTGTCCGTTAATCACTTAGTGAGTGGACTTGCCGAGTTGGGGGAATGACTCGGTGAGTCAGGGTGAGTCAGGTGTCTAAGTTCGAGTTGGAACTCGCCGAGTTGTTCTTGGGACTCGGCGAGTTGAGTTGGGGTGGCCCCGCGATTCTTGCCAGGTGGAACTCGTCGAGTTGGGGAAACACTCGATGTGCCAAGAGAGGGTTCGAGAGAGAGAGAGAGTCAGTTGACACGTGTAGACTCGCCGAGTTGCCCTAGTGCACTCGCCGAGTCGGGTCAAAGTTAACCGTTGACCTTGTGGACTTTTAGGGTTGAGTGCAGTTGTATTTATGGGAATATTTGCTTTATGTGATTAGGCGGAGGCTAGGTCACATTTCTACCGAGGCAGAGACTTACCGAGATATCAGAGGTGAGTCTTCTCATTATACTGTACCTGGAAGGGTACCTATGTGTGACCGGAAGGTCTTGTATGCTATGAGTTGCATGTTTTGTATGCGTTATGTATATGATATGTATGCTATGTATGATATGGGCCAGAAGGCATTATGACATGGACGGGAAGGTCAGGGAGTCATGGACCGGAAGGTTAACACGAGTAGGACCGGAAGGTCTACTGGGACTGGGACGGAAGTCCCCTGAAACACATGGACCGGAAGGTCGTGTGAAGTATGGCCTGGAAAGGCATATGTGTGTAAGGGTATTTTGGGGAAACTCACTAAGCTTTTATGCTTACAGTTGTTGTGTTATGTGTTTCAGGTACTAGTGAGGACCGTGGGAAGGGACCGGCGTGATGCATACATACTAGAGAGAGGATTGATTTTTGTGATCTTGGGTAACAATATGTTTTGATAACTATTACCGGATATTTTGTAAAACTTTTTATATAAAAAAAGTTGTGTCAAAAAGAAAATTTTGTTTTGAAATTTACGTTGTTACAGAATATGTTTCCCGATTTCCGATTTGTTTGACATAGAACTTAATCGAACACATCAATTGAGTTCTGACCAGGCCCGACACATAAGTCAAAACAAAATCATCGAGCGGCCCAAGATATGGCTTTTAATCCTCGAAGGACTAAAAGGAGCAGATAAACTTCGACAATATATGCTTGTACTAACTACTTGTTAAATCATACACAATAGTGCGTTTTATAACATCAAGTTACTTATGCGGTTTCACACTATTAATGTACAACCAACTCATAGTCAAAAACTCATATATCTTGGTTTGAAGATGATATGATATTATCATCTCACAATCACTCGTGATAAATTCCATAAAGTGATTCCAGTGAGTGTGGGTTTAATCCAATACTTAGACCTTATGAGCACTCATGCATGTTGTAGCAAATTTTTGCTATGTCCAAACACCTTAGACAATCTACAAGCCAGATTCAGGACAGTCTTGCCTCCGTACCTAATTCCAAAGTATGATTGACTGTGGACAGTTTGAATAATATAATTATTCTGGAAGTCAAAACATGCTAAATGAAACAAAAGTCAAAAATTGACATAAGACAGTAACTTTACTTATAAATAAAACACCTTTTATTTAATTATCAAATGCCAATTAGAATTTATCTATTACAAGTTTCTAAACAGATATCTAGTCATTAAAAATAATATCGTCCTTCAGCTCGATGCACCTCGCATGCTGTAAGTGCTTAACCCTACTCAATCCCTTCGTGAGGGGATCTGCTGGGTTCTCCTATGACGATACCCTCTTTGCTACGAGGAGTTCTTCTTCTATTCAGTGTCTTATGAAGTGATATTTTCTGTCGATTTGCCTGGATCTGTCATGATCCCTTGGTTCCTTAGCTAAGGCAACCATACTCTCGCTGTCACTGAAAATCTCCATAGGCTCCTTTATAGTTGGTACAAATCCAAGGTCTTCGATGAAGTTCTTCAACCATATTGGCTCATTCGCTGCTTTTCATGCTGCTATGTACTCTGATTTGCACGTTGAATCAACTAAAGTCTCCTTCTTGGAACTTTTCCAAGTTATTGCTCCTCCATTCAGGGTAAATACCCAGCCCAAATGAGAGAGGAAATTATCTCTGTCGGTCTGAAAGATGGCGTCACTATACCCCGTTACTCTCAAGTCATCATTCCCTCCAAGGGTAAGGACCCATTCCTTAGTGTTGGATTAGTGTCTAAGCCCGTAACTATATTTGGTAAGTACTTGACCCGGTTGTGCATGGTCCTTTTGGCTGCCTTCACCAAAGCAACATGATAGGATTATTTATGAATAAAGAGGTTATTATGATTCATGAATATAATACATGATTAATATCTATTGAAGGAGAAATCATATAGTTTAATTAATGTTAGACAAGAATTAATTAAGAATTAATTATGTGGCTAAAAGAGATTAAGTAAATAAAGGGGACTAGAACTGTCAATTGTGTGATAGTTGGTTTTGGGTTGTGGATCCTTATGGATAATAGGGTGGACAAAATTAAGGTGTATGGACTCCTTGAATTAGTCCAAGCCTTAATCTAGAAGGATCCTTGGACTGCTTAAGGCCTAAGTAATCCAATTAGGGTTTTAGGCTGTAACCCTAGCAACTCGAAGTATTTAAAGGACCCAGGGGTTATAGAAATCGGCTACCAGAAACCCTAAGGAGTTTCTAGAGCCAATTTTTTGTCCACAACCTCTCTCTAAATCATCCTCTTGCTTCTTGGTATTTGTAAGCCATTAGAGGAGTGACAATTATGACTCTAAGCTCCAAGGATAAAGAGATTCAAGCTTTCAAGAAGAGGTAATTATCTAGATCTACTTTGTTATGTCAATTTTGAATTGTATATCATAGATTTAGGGTTTGTAAGTCTTGGATGAAAAACATGTTTATTAGAGAAACCTAGATCCAAGCATTAGGGTTTGTATGTGCACATAGGAATGTTCTTATGGCTCAAACCCATCAATGGTATCAGAGTCTTGATTGGCTTCTCTTGAATTTGATGCTTTGTGTTTTGATTCTTGATTAAAAAATCGTTTTTCTTGCTCTCTGCCTGATGAACTCGGCGAGTCCCATTGTGGACTCGACGAGTAGGATGAACTCGACGAGTCCATAAGGGGACCCGGCGAGTCGGAGCGTCAGACAGAGTGAATTTCGGGATTTCTTGCTGTTTCGCTTAAGGATATTACCTAAATTGTTTTAGTCTAATAAAATCCAAATTTTATTACCTTTTTATCAATATCCTCATCAAAATCAAAAGATAATTACCAATTGTTTAAATAATAATTTCCTTATTTGATAATACTGGATTATTTAAATTAATTGTTGAATTATCTTGCAAGTAATATTGAGTAGGTTAAATTTAGATAATTATTAAATTAAATGTTTAATTGAGAATTATTTGCTATTTGATCTTTGTGTTTTTTGAAAAAGTTCAAAACTTGTCCTCAAGTTTTGAAATTTAAATTTTATCAATAAATTGTTTAATTTGAACTATTTAAATTTCAAACCCTAGAATTTTACAAGTTTAAAATTCAACCTTATACTTTATAATATTATAAGATTAATATGTATATACGTATAACTTAAAATGCTCGTCTTACCGTTAGTAGGCCTCATTCACGAAGCCGATCTATAAGAGGGGGGGGGGGGTAAGGTTATGGCCTATAAAATGGTCGTTTAATGGGTGTCCACTCTCACCCACCGCTTGTTTGATTGGTGGAGGGTCGTTAGCCGAATGGGTAGGATAGGACAAACCTTTCCTCATTAAAAGTATAATGAATCTATATAAAATAACTAAATGTTTTTAGAAAATTATCAATCTTAGTTACTTTAGGAAAAGTGACTTGATGCAATTCCATGAAATTACACTTTGTACCCTTGCTAAGAAGTTAGTGGAGCATGCGTGGTTAACCGACACACTAATTGGTTCTAAGAAAAGGTTGCAAAGGGTGACTCATTGTTTGTCATAGTTCGATGGAGCATGTATAGTTAACCGACACATCGAATAGGTGACTGTAACAATGAGGGCACCATGTACAGTTGCATGGTTATTCAAACCCGCTTTGTGTTCCTTGGCATCCCAGTCACAAACTTGAGGGGCATATAGAGATTTAAACATGCCATTGGAAGGTTCAATGAATCTCAAAAGAATCTAGGATTTTTCAATATATTTAAAACTTAATCTTGTTTTCGTTTTTTTAAGATGGAGAATTAGTGAATCGTCTTTCACTTACCTTTGAATTATTTTCATGTTAGATTACGGCATCCCTCTTCTAATTTGGAAATAATGTTGTTGGATACTAGCCCTAATTTTTCATCTTGGGTGTTTAATTAGGGATTCATTTCTAATCAAACTTTGTTCTTTTCTTCTTCAGATGTCGGACTCAAACAACAACAACGCTTCAGGCTTGACCTCATCTGGCTCGTTCTCACTCATGAACTTGTGTGGGAGAGTGATCTTTGACGGGTCCAATTTCAATGATTGGATCCGTAACATCTGAATGGTCACTCGTTACGAGGACAAAGAGTATGTCCTCGATAAGGAACAGAAGGAGGTGAACATCAACACTAATACTCCCGAAGAAATTGCTGCCTTTGAGGCCCATAAGCGTAATTTGAAAAAAAATCCGATGAAGGCATCTTCTTGGGTTACTCAAAAAACAAGGTTGCATATCGTGTTCTCATCCATAGAACAAGACTGGTAGTTGAAAGCTTGGACGTCAAATTCAATGACTATTATGTGCGCAACAAACTCCCATCAACTAAACCAAGTTCATCCTGGAAAATGACATTCCACCGTCATAAGGACCCTTAAACTTAGTTGAAGTTAACTATGATGTCCTCTTTGATCCCGCAAGGATTGCACATATGTCAGAGATATTGGTGTCTCCAATAGCACAACAAGAACATTTAGAAGTATTTGGACCAACCATTTCTGAAGGAACCTCATTCAATACTTCCACCTCGTCGGTTGAGGGGGAAAACTCAAATCCTTTAGAAATCGCAACCATCGTGGTTCCAGTACTTGAAGATACTACTATGGTACCTGTCTACAAAGTAACCAATCAGTCAATTGTGTCTAAAGATTCAGAGGACGACGAAGTTGAAAATATTGATACCGAAGGGGATCGAAGGATAGTAACTCAATCTTCGGTTCAAGGGGAACCATCTTCGGTTCAGGTGGAACCATTACCAGTCCTGGGGGAGTTGTCATTAGTCCAGGGGGAACCTTCAGATTCAGCTGCTAAACCAATCCCAACAGTAAAAGACTCATTTGCGGGATGCTCTCAAACCGAGGGGGAACAACCTTCAACAAACAGACCCGAAGACTCCTCTAAAGTAGAGGATATTCCTTCTAATGCAACTGTTGAACATCAACAATCTTGTCTACACATTTGGACGGAAGACCACCCACCTGTCCAGATCATCGAGAATCTAATTGTAGGTATACAAACTCGTTCCTCTTCCGATTTAACTAATCATTGTCACTATGCATCGTTTATGTCATCAATCGAGCCCAGAACCATGAAAGAAGCACTTCTAGAGCCTGCTTGGATTATTGCAATGCAAGAGGAATTGGCTGAGTTTGAAAGAAATCGGGTTTGGAAGCTGGTACCGAAGCCTTAAGGTTACACTATAGTTGGAACTAGATGGGTTTACAAGAAAAAATTAGATGAATCAGGTGCGGTGTTTTGTAACAAGGCTCGTTTGGTTGAAAAAGTGCACATTCAACTAGAGGGTATTGACTATGATGAAACACACACTCCCGTTGCAAGGATGGAAGCCATACATATTTTCCTAGTTTATGCAGCACATAAGAACATCAAAGTCCAACAAATAGATGTAAAAAGTGTGTTTCTCAATGGCGAATTGAAAGAAGAAGGGTATCTACTGCAACCTCCATACTTTGAAAGTTCAGAGTTTCCCAACCATTATTATAAGCTGGAGAAATTGGTCTACGAGTTAAAGCAAGAACTTAGAGGTGATGAGTTTTGGACATAAGAACTTTCCCTATGTGCACATACAACCCTATAGCTTGGATCCAGGTTTCTCTAATTGAACATGCAATATATCCAAGACTTTCATGGCTAGATCTAACTACAAAATCATATGAAAACAGATCTAGAATAATACCTTGAGTTACTTGCTTGAAGCTTTCTTCTTCTTGGAGCTTAGAGTCACAAATGTCACTCCTCTAATGGCTTACAAACACCAACTAGCAAGAAGATGATTTGAGAGATATGAGGAAGAGGAAAATCAGCTCTAGGGTTACTCCGATAACAAGGGTGCCGATTTCCACAACCCCAAGGGTCTATTTATACTTGTGAGCTTCTAGGGTTTCACCTTAAAACCCTAATTGGATAACTTAGCATCAAAGCAATCCAATTCCCCTCTTGATAAGGCCTTGGACGATTTCTAGGTGATCCACATCCCTAAAATCGTCCAACCCATATCCATTAGGGTTATTTGCTCAAAATACAACTTTCACACATTTGACAGTTTATGCCCCTTTATTCAATTAATCTCTTTAAGTCACTAAATTAATTCTTAATTAATTAATGACTTATATTAATCAAATAATATTATTATTCCTTTAACATATTATCCTTATAATACATTAATAATAATATCTCTTCTCTCTAAATCACCCTGCCAAGTTGCTATAGTGAAGGCAACCCAAAAGGACCATGCACAATCGGGTCAAGTACTTACCAAATATAGTTACAGACTTAGACACTAATCCAACAGTCTCCCACTTGGATAAGTCTAGTTACTATAAACGTAAACACAATCCGATTAGCAATCGTAGCTCTCGAAGACGCTGTCAACTCTGATCTTATCAGTAACCTTTCCTTTAGATGAGGGATCATATAGTCCTCTATTTTGATATCGTGCAGACGATTATCATACTTGTCGTCCAACAACTATTTTTCTCGATCTCAGATTTATTCGACATAGAACACAATTGAACACATCAATTCAGTCCTGACCGGGCCCGACACTTAAGTCAAATCAAATCATCGAGCGGCCGTGATATCGCTTTTACCCTCTTAGGATAAAAGTAACAGATAAACTTCGACTTATATGCATTTACTTATCAACTAATCAACTATACACAACAATGCGTTTTATGACATGAATTTACTGATGCGGTTTCGCATTATCAATGTACAACCAATTAGTAAATAATAAACCATATATCTAGGTTTTAAGACCATATGATATTATCGTCTTGCGATCACTCCAAAGTGATTCCAGCAAGCGCGGGTTTTTTCCAATGCTCAAAACTTGTTCATAAGCACTCATGAACGTTGCAACAAACCTTTGCTATGTCTAATACCATTTAGACAATCTACACACCAATTCATGACAATCTTCATTCATACCTACTTCCAACATATGAACGATTGTGGACTGTTTAAATAATTCGATTATTCTCAATAACCTCAATTATTTTGGAAGTCAAAACATGCAAAGTGAAACAAAATCTAAACAATTAACATAAGACAGTAACTTTACTTATAAATAATACTCTTTTATTTAATCATCAAATGTCAATTACATTTATATATTACATGTTTCTAAAACTATCTAATCTAAACTAATATCATCCTTCAGCCCAATACTCCTAGCATGCTGCAAGTGCCTAACCCTGCTTAGTCCCTTCGTAAACGGATCTGTTGGGTTATCTTCTGATGATATCCTCTTAACCATGAGGTGTCCTTCTTCTACTCAATGTCTAATAAAGTGATATTTTCTATCGACATGCCGAGATCTACCATGATCCCTCGGTTCCTTGGTCAAGGCAACCGCTCCTTCATTATCACTGAAAATTTCCATGGGCTCCTTTATAGCAAGCACAACTCCAAGATCGCCAATGAAGTTCTTCAACCATATTGCCTCTTTAGACGCTTCGCTCGCTGCAATGTATTCTGATTCGCACGTTGAATCAACTACAGTTTCCTGTTTGGAACGTTTCCAAGTCACTGCTCCTCCATTAAAGGTAAAGACCCATCTCAACTGCGAACGGTAGTTGTCCCTGTCGGTCTGGAAACTGGCGTCACTATACCCTCGCACCTTTAAGTCATCACTCCCTCCGAGGACTAGAAACCATTCCTTGGTCCTCCGAAGGTACTTAAGGATATTCTTGACCGCAATCCAATGCGCTCTTCCAGGATTCCCTTGATATCTACTGACGATGCTCAAAGCAAAGGCCACATCAGGTCGAGTACAAGTCATATCATACATGATCGAGCCAACTGCGGAAGCGTAAGGTACTCGGCTCATCTCAGCTATCTCGGCTTCGGTACTTGGACTTTGAGTCTTACTCAACTTGGTATTACTCTGTATCGGTAGTTCTCCCTTCTTCGAGTTTTCCATACTAAAACGTTTTAGTACCTTATCTAAGTAAGTATTCTGACTAAGTCCTATTAGTCTCTTACTTCTTTCTCTCAATATCCTCATTCCCAAAATATAGGAAGCCTCTCCGAGGTCCTTCATAGCGAAAAACTTCTCGAGCCAGGACTTAACTTCTTGCAGAGTCGGGATCTCATTTCCTATGAGTAGTATGTCATCGACATACAAAACGAGGAAGCTAACTATACTCCTACTGGATTTGACATATACACATGATTCATCTTCGCTTCGTACAAATCCAAACTCTTTGACTTTCTCATCAAAGCAAAGATTCCATCTGCGAGATGCTTGCTTAAGTCCATAAATGGACTTCTCAAGCTTGCACACTCTATTTGGATGCTTCGGATCGACAAAACCCTCTGGATGAGCCATATAAACATCCTCAGCCAACTTCCCATTAAGGAAAGCGGTCTTGACATCCATTTGCCATATCTCATAATCATGAAAAGTGGCAATTGCTAGCATCACCCTAATAGATTTTATCTTCGCAACCGGTGAGAAGGTCTCATCATAGTCAACTCCGGGAGTTTGAGTAAAGCCCTTCGCCACCAATCGCGCCTTATATGTGTGCACATTCCCACCACGTCGGTCTTCTTCTTGAAGATCCATTTGCACCCAACCATATTACATCCGGGCACATTGTCAACCAAATTCCAAACTTGGTTGTCATGCATGGACTGAATCTCGCTGTCCATCGCCTCTTTCCATTTTACAGACTCCGGGCTTGCCATGGCTTCCTTATAGCAATTAGGTTCATCTAGATTTATTAGTGTGCTATCACTAATATACGTGTCCCCTTTGGTAGTAATATGAAAACCATACAACTGGGGTTGAACTCTAACTCTTTCGAAACATCTAAGAGGTAATGACTCGTCAATTGGTTCAACCGGAGTTTCCTCCTTGGGTTGAGCGCCAGCGGTAGAGGTTCCTTCATCACTCGACTCTTGAATCTCTTCAAGATCGATCTGCCTCCCATTGTCTCCTTGGCTTATGAGTTCTCTCTCTCTCTCGGAAAACCCCTCTCCTAGCAATGAAGACAATATTGTCACTCGGTCTATAGAAGAGATATCCAAATGATTTCTGCGGGTAGCCGATGAAAATACATCGCTCACTACGGGGTTCGAGCTTGTCATGAGTTTCTCGTCTTACGAAAACTTCACAACCCCAAACCTTGATATGTGCCAACGAGGGAGCTTTCTCTGTCCACATCTCGTAAGGTGTTTTGGCAACCTTCTTTGTAGGGACTCGGTTAAGGATATGGGTGGCAGTCTTTAAGGCATACCCTCAAAATGAGATAGGTAGAGAAACACAACTCATCATTAAACGAACCATGTCTAACAAGGTTTGGTTGCGCCTTTCTACCACACCATTTAACTGCGGTGTCCTAGGTGGCGTCAATTGTGAAACTATTCCACATTCCTTGAGATAGTCGAGGAATTCAAGACTTAGGTACTCTCCTCCTCGATCGGATCAAAGCATCTTGATTTTCCTACCCAACTGATTCTCCACTTCATTCTTGAACTCTTTGAACTTTTCAAACGTTTCAGACTTGTGTTTCATTAAGTAAATATACCCATATCTACTATAATCATCGGTGAAAGTCACGTAGAAGCGGTTTCCATCCTTTGTGGTGGATCTAATGGGCCCACATACATCGGTATGTATGAGATCAAATAAACCCTCACCCCTCTCACAAGTGCCAGTGAAGGGTGATTTGGTCATCCTTCCAAGTAAACAAGACTCACACGTGTCATCTTCCCTAAGGTTGAATGACTCCAACACTCCATCCTTTTGGAGTTGGGCTATGCGCTTCTTGTTGACATATCCATGACGACAATGCCACAAAGATGCTTTATCCATACTATTGGAAGAATCTATACACAACACATCATTTCCTAGGTTATCTACTGTTGGGTTTTGAGCAATCTAACACTTCCTAAGTGTGCATGCAACCCTAATAAACCTTGGATCTATGTTTGTCTAAATACATGCAAAATAATAATTTTCCATGGTTCATAACCTATGTAACATGGCATGGAGTACTTTTAAACATAAAAGAATTAGATGAGATTACATACCTTTTGACGATGAGTTTGATTCCTAAGGAGTTTGAGGGCCAAGCACCAATAGTGTGAATGCCTCAAATGGAATCACAAATCACCACAAACTCATGGAAAACTTTGAGAGAGTGTATACACACTTATAATTTCGGTCACACACAAACACACATACTTTCTAGTTACACTAGTCACACTAGTGGGCATTTCATGCAACATAAGCATGCTTATATAGTGTACATGATTAGGGTGAAACCCTAATAACCCATGACTTTTCCTTTCCCAAGGATCCATGGGTTAAAAGCTCCATGGATCATCCATGGACTTCCATATAAGCCTAGCCCATTAACTAATGAGCATTAGCCCACACCATATAAAACAATAGCCCAGAGTTTAATTAGTCTTCCTTTTAATCTCTAAATTAATTCATAATTAATTTAAGACTAAGACTAATTAAATAACTTCATATTAATATATTATAACTTACAATATATTAATAAACATATGTGTATAACTCTCATAAAATTATCCATAAATAGTTTGGATGAAATGCAACCCAAATGGACTATGCCGGGTCGGGTCAAGTATATACCAAATAAGTTATGGACTTAGACACCTTATCCAATAGACTCCCACTTGGATAAGTCTAATAACTATATTTGCATATGTTACTTCAGGAACCAACCAACAATCGTAGCTCTCGAAAACTCTGTTGAACTATGAAGAAAACTCTGTTGAACTATGAAGCGCCATTTTAGATAAGTGATTATATAATCCTCTGTTCTCATGATATCAGTCGGACAAATACATGGAACAACATTGTACTTATTGTCCAGCAGTTTGTTTCCCGATTTCCGATTTGTTTGACAAGGAACTTAATCGAACACATCAATTTAGTTATGACCGGCCGGTACAGAGGTCACAACAAAATCATTGAGGGGCCCAGATATCGCTTCTATTTCTAGAAGGAACAGATAAACTTCGACTCATATGCTTGTTCTACTACTTGTTGAATTGTACACAAAGGCACGTTTTATAACATCAAGTTACTGATGCGTTTACGTGCAATCAATACACAACCAACTCATAGGTAACAACTCATATCTCTAGGTTTGAAGATTTATATGATATTACCGTCTCACGATCACTCGAGATAAATTCCATGAAGTGATACAAGTGAGCGTGGGTTTAATCCAATACTCATAACTTATGAGCACTCATGAATGTTGTAGCAACCATTGCTATGACTAAACCCATTTAGCCATCTACAAACTCGATTCATGACAGTCTTGATTCATACCTACTTCCAACATATGAACGACTGTGGAGTGTTTAAATAACTTAGTCATTCGGAAAGAATAACGTAGCTATTTTGGAAGTCAAAACATGCAAAGTGAAACACAATAATAATCGAATCCAATATGGTCTCAGAACCCTTTTGAATATAAATAGAACCACCTTTTATTTATCACCATATTGATTACACATTATTCATTGTATAATGTTTCAAACAATCAACTTAAGACTTCAATAAAAACAACATTCGTCCCATGCTCCTGGCATGTACACTTTGTTTTTCTAAACAATAGTTATGCCATACTCCAAGTATGCACACTATGTTTGTTTATGATCCTTACATTGTGATGTAGATCAATAGAACATGATTCCATTGATACTCATTTCACAATCCCAAATCCTTATTGTAAATGTGAGAATCCCCGATTCCTATCATTTACCAAAAAATCTGTTAGATTTTAAACTTTTATGCAATGTTCCTCTTGTAATGATTATGCACAAAGTCACCAAAACCTTGTCACCAGTCATTACAGAGTATTCCAAAGAAGGTCAACTTCTATGGAACGGAAGTCTCATATTCAAAGTACATTGCTTTGAACATCCTTCTTGCATTAAGGTTTTCTAATCTTACATAGATTGAATAACTTCCACCTATGGAGACATTTCCATAGTCCCATTTTGACTATCACTTCCGAACAAGAGTTACTTCTTTTCAGAAGATGTCAATATGGTCCTTTCCGACAACTTACATCATACTTCCAACTTTCCCTGAGCAACCAATCTTTGGCGAACCTCAGATTGTCCTCGACAATTGCTTAATCACTTTAGTCATATCCAGTTCTAGACTTTTCCCTTCTTAATGCCTTTAGCATTTGGAAAATTTAGAAAGGATGAATATTATAGCACATGAAATCGATCCTATATCCGAAGCATATGGGACACGATTCATGATGTCTCACATAAAGACATGATACTAGACCAGTCTTTTGCTACAATATTTTTTATTTGCCATGTTTTCAAAATTTAACTATGAAGAGGGATGCCGTAATCATAATCGAATTTTGAAAACGCAATATATATAGAATTTCTTCAAGTTGAACCATTCCAACATAAAATTCATATATATATATATATATATATATATATATATATATATATATATATATATATATATATATATATATATATTCTTGACTAAAGATGATTAAAATCTCAATCTAAGCTTTAGAATTGAAATGAAGTACAACTTTTCAACCCCTGCAACTTCACGAATTGAAACTTTGTTTTCTATAATTAACATTGCTAACTTGCAACACTAAACGTAATAATCATGCTCCCACTAACATGATGATTATCAGCATAACACTTATGCTCCCACTAGCTCTGACATATTTCCAGAAATTTGCTGGACTTCTGAAATTTAGATTCATACACACTTTCTTAGATAGCTCACATGTGTGTCTAAACAATTTTCAGGACTATGAAAAGGGATGCTGTAATCATAGTCTCAATTTCTTAGGCATTTGCCATTTCTCACAAGTCCATGTTAGTGTGCCGGTTAACCACATGCGCTCCACTAACGACTTTTGAAAATGCAAATAACACAATTGATATCTACGTAAAATCTACTTAGTGAAAGCGTTTCCTCACCATCATTTTCATGAATTGGAGAGAAACCTTATGACACTTAGATTTTATAGTGTATGAGTTCCTATCCATGTGAATTTGTCAAAACCATAATCACAAGATAAGATTAGTGACAAATTTAGCCTTACATGGATTAAACTTGTTCAGTCTTAGTTTCTTGTCACCTTGGTAGCACAAGTCCCACCAATGCTTCCAAGTTGAACTCTGATAACTTACATGCAAATTCAACTTATTTGAAGTAGGTATAGAAATAAGAATTATGTCAACACGATAGGTTGCAAACCTTAAGTCGCGTGCTAGTGATAAATTACAGGTTTTACTCTTGATTAAATCTTGAAACTCTTTCAGGATCTTTAAGGCTCCCACTGTCCCCTTGACATATAAGTTTCCCCAGTCAAGAACCTTTCCTTGACAAAACAAATATTAAAGGGACAGTGCAGATTCTTATCAAGACTAACACTTCACACAATTGGTCTTAGTTGGTCTTTGTCTCATCTAAGACATCACAACTTACCAATCTCAAATGTACAAGGGTAGAAAACATTTTACTCTTACATTTGACTAGTGTTAATAAATCTTACTTTATGTCACTCAATGTTACAATCTTGGAGTATGACTCTAAGAATTGTTTTGGAATGAAGTATGACTCATCTTTTTGATTTTAACCAATGCAACAATTCATGACCTCTCTTCTTAGCCATAACAATGCACTAAGACGTCCTTAGAGTATGAATTTGTGATATGGTTTCCTAATCATTAAGATGATCATGAAATATGATACTAAAGTACTCTCCCATCCTTTCAGATTTGTGAAACTTTTATCTTTCTTCCTAATTTGATTCTTCTCATTTGTTTTGTCATACATTGTAACCTTTCCAATGTTACAGAATTATACTTAACCTCATAAGTATAATCATATTTACTAATCTTTAGTAAATCATGACAAATCAATCTTTGTGGTGGACCTTGACCAGCGCACATCCAGTGTACCTAATTCCTTAGTCCTTTAATTGACTCACATATACATGTGATCAAAGAATTAGTCTTAATTTTCAAAGATGAAAATTCTCATACAATACAACTTGTATGATTCCAAGTTTCTGTCCAATTGAAACTTGGGTGATGAAAAACTTTCTTCTTTTGGTAAATTCAGACACTACCACAAATGAAAGAATCAAATCCACTTTCCAATATTGCTATTACTGGAAACATATAAGCAACAATTTTCCATAGATGTCATTGTAAGGATATTTTTAAAATAAATAAAATTAAAACCCTTTTTTTTCTTTTTTTTTTAAACTTTGCGGAAAAACTTATCCTTACAATCCACATGAAAACCTTGTTGTTATCTATTCATAAGCAATATATTATAACTCTTAAGCAACAACTCAAAATTCTGATTACCGAACCATGCGATCGAAACCCACCTTCGCAATCAGAATCAACATATACTTACTTTAAGCTTCCTATCTTTTCTTTGATTCTTAAAAACATAAACATGTGACCCATTCACATTATGTAAGAAGAATCTCCAAATAGGAACTTAATAGAGTTAGACAGTGGAATTTACCCGAAGTAGAGTCAAACCTCTTGACTTGATCAACCTTATGACCTTTCAGGTGAATAGGGCAGCTTCGCAACCAATGCCCCTTCCTTTGGCAACAAAACACATGGACCCTTTGGTAATGGCACATAAGACTATCTCAGATTTAGCCTTTCTCTTTACCATTTGGTCAACCGAGTTGACTATAGCCGATCCCTTTCCATTGGGAAGAGAAATCCTTTTCTAGATATCCAATGCTACCATTGTCAATGTCCATGTAGACTTGGGAAGTTGTTCTTTTAATCAAATTTGCCTTACTGGTGTTCCAAATCATTGCTGATTCCACAACACCAAGCAAATAGATAACATTATTAAGGGTCATGTCATAGTCTGCCTCATAGTAGTCCCAAAGAGACTCACTATGTTACTAAGAAAGCGATTGAACATCCAACTTTCACGAGACTTTGACACCCAACTCTCCCGGCTTGTCAATATGTGACTTTATCTCCAAGATGTGAGCACTCATAGACTATGCTTGCCAATAAGGACTGAGTGACTTTAAACTTTTCAAGAACTTGTGGGTGAGGGAGAATAATTGGAGAAGGTGGAGGAAGTGAAGCATGATGTTGAGGGACACCATCTTCAAGAGATTTGGGAAGATCATAGTTGTCTGAACCAGACATCTATAATGGGAGAAAATCAAGTTAATTGATTCAAAGTCCTTAATATAACACCCAATATGAAATATTAAGGCTAGGACCCAACACAATATTTTATAATTTGGAAGAGGGATGCCGTAATCCAAGCTATAAAATATTTAAAGGTAGGCGAATGACGATTCACCAATTTCCACCATAAAAAAACGAAATAATTTATTAGGTTTTAATTGGATTTGAAATTCCTAGATCTTTTGAGATTCATTGAACTTTTCAATGACATGTTTCAATCTCGAGTGTGCCCTCTCAAATTTTGTGACTGGGATGCCGAGGATCACAAAACAATGTGTGAATAACCATACCAATTCACTTGGTACCCTTAATATTATCACCCAATCAATGTGTCGGTTAACCACACACGCTCCATTTATCTATGACAAACATTAAGTCACCCTTCGTGATCCTTACTAGTCCAAGTTAGTGTGCCGGTTAACCACACACGCTCCACCAACGACTTGGTAAGGTACAAAGTGTGAATTCCATGGGCTAGCACCAAATTCACATTTTTCCTAAAGTAACTAAGATTGGGAATTAAATAAAACATTTAGTTACTTTATAATAATCATTATACTTTTAATGAGAATTTAAAGTCATTGTCCTACCCGTTCGGCTAACGACCCTCCACCAGTCAAGCAAGTGGTGGGTGAGAGTGGACACCCATTAAGTTGCCATTTTATAGGCAACAACCTTATACCCACCTTATAGACCGACTTCGTGAATGAGGCCTACTAACGGTAAAACGACTTGTTCTTATACACATATATATATAATAATTAACCATTAATGTTATAAATAGTATAAGTGTTGAATTTTAACTTTTAAAACTCTAAGGGTTTGGAATTAAATTTTATTAAAGTGTGTGAAACTTTACAAATTCCAAAACTTGAGGGCAAGTTTTGTAACTATCCAAAACTTTTCATTTCATAACTTATGAATTAAAGGTTCATAAAAATGAAGACTCTTCATTTTCATGTAACTTATGTGTTTAAATGTGTGTTAAAGAAAAGTGACCTTTGGATATCCATAACTTGAGGACAAATTATGGACTCCATTAAAACACATAAATTATCAAGAATTAATTCTAAACAATTCAGCAAATAATTCCTATCATCTTCTAAATTCATAAGAACATAAACATGATCATCAAAATTTCAAGAATTATATGAACACATAAAAATCATGGAATTTTGATATATGCTATTGTAAATGGATTAGAACAACCATTACACCAACTAAAATAAGTTTTAAAACATCAAAATAGTTTAGGGTAAAGTTTCTAGTCCATTTCCAGCAGCAAAAGTCGAAATTCTGCATTCTGATCATTCTACTCGCCGAGTGCACGAACCTACTCGCCGAGTAGGATGAATTTTGCCTTGAACTCGGCGAGTCCCCCCATGGACTCGGCGAGTCCATCAGCCAGACAGCAACAATTTCAACCTTTTTCACTATTTTGCATCAAGTATCAAACAAGCAAGCCTAGGCTCTAATACCACTGTTGGGTTTTGAGCAATCTAAAACTTCCTAAGTGTGCATGCAACCCTAATAAACCTTGGATCTATGTTTGTCTAAATACATGCAAAATAATAATTTTCCAAGGTTCATAACCTATGTAACATGGCATGGGGTACTTTTAAACATAAAAGAATTAGATGAGATTACATACCTTTTGACGATGAGCTTGATTCCTAAGGAGTTTGAGGGCCAAGCACCAATAGTGTGAATGCCTCAAATGGAATCACAAATCACCACAAACTCATGGAAAACTTTGAGAGAGTGTATACACACTTATAATTTCGGTCACACACAAACACACATACTTTCTAGTTACACTAGTCACACTAGTGGGCATTTCATGCAACATAAGCATGCTTATATAGTGTACATGATTAGGGTGAAACCCTAATAACCCATGACTTTTCCTTTCCCAAGGATCCATGGGTTAAAAGCTCCATGGATCATCCATGGACTTCCATATAAGCCTAGCCCATTAACTAATGAGTATTAGCCCACACCATATAAAACAATAGCCCACAGTTTAATTAGTCTTCCTTTTAATCTCTAAATTAATTCATAATTAATTTTAGACTAAGACTAATTAAATAACTTCATATTAATATATTATAACTTACAATATATTAATAAACATATGTGTATAACTCTCATAAAATTATCCATAAATAGTTTGGATGAAATGCAACCCAAATGGACCATGCCGGGTCGGGTCAAGTATATACCAAATAAGTTATGGACTTAGACACCTTATCCAAGATCTACAACAATAACAGTTTCATAAATTCCATTACAAGGCATTGCTTCAAAGGATAAAACACCATTTAGATAAGCATAAATAGAACCATTCATATTATTAAACGAATATCTAAATCCTTGCCTAAACAAACCATGAAATGAAATGATGTTTATTGTCATATCTGGCGAGTAGCAACAATTATTTAAATCTAAACCTAATCCATTACTAAGAACTAAAGAATACACTCTAATCTTGGTAACAGGCGACAATCTTCTGTTCCCCATGATTAGATTTATTCTTCCTTACTCCACATCTCTATCTCTTCTTAGTCCCTGCAAATCAGAACAAATGTGGTAACCAGATCCTGTATTAAGAACCCAAGAAATAGTATGAGGTGAATTTTTAGATTTAATTTTGTATATACCTGCAAAAGATAGCTTGATCTTTCCATCCTTGATGGGTTGCAGATACTCCGAGCAGCTTCTCTTCCGATGCCCTATTTTGTGGCAATGATGGCACTCGACCTCCTTCGGGTTAGGGTTGGGCTTAGCGGGATCAACCTTGGTCCCAATAGAAGAGGAACCATCTTGGGACTTTCCCTTACGGTGGCTCTTTGATGAAGCCTTCCTCTTCTTGCCCCTTCCCTGCCCTATAGCCAAAACAGGAGCAGCGATTGATACGGGAGTTGGTGCAACAGACTTGTCCTTTAGGTTGCTCTCAGCAGTCCTTAGGAGTCCTTGGAGTTTACATAGGGTGACCTCTTCCTTGTTCATGTGGTAGGTCATCCTAAATTGGTTATAGCATGAAGGCAAGGAGTAAAGAACAATGTCAATAGTCAAATCTTCCCCAAAGTTAACATTTAACTTGCGAAGACGATCAACATATCGTTGCATCTTTTGCAAGTGCACGGTTAACGATTCTCCACTTCCCATCTTGGCGTTGATCATGTTAGTGGTGATCTCGTAGCGCTCTTGCCTCGCGCTTTGGTGGTATCTCTCCATCAAGTCTTGATGCATTTCATAGGGATACATGTCCTCATAGGACTTTTGGAATTCTTGGTTCATAGTGGCTATCATGATGCAATGGACTTTCGTTGCATCACGTTCGTGTGTCTCAAAGACAACCATCTATTCAGGAGTAGCGATTTCCGGGTTGACCTTCTCGAGTTTTTCGTCGAGGACATACTCTTTGTCCTTGTTGCGAGCAATGGTGCGAATGTATCTTATCCATTCGCTAAAGTTCGTACCATCGAAGGTCACCTTTTGGCAAAGACTCATTAATGTGAATGAGTTAGCAACAGTGTTGTTTGCGTTCGACATCTACAAATAGAAAGGACAAAGTTTGATTAGAATTTGATCCCTAATTAAACACCCAAAATGAAAAATTAGGGCTAGGATCCAACAACATTATTTACATATTAGAAAAGGGATGCCATAATCCAACATGCAAACAATTTGGAGGTAAGTGAATGACGATTCACTAATTCTTCACCTTGAAAACATAACCTTAAGTTTTATTGAGAATTCCTAGATTTTCTTTTAGATTCATTGAACCTTTCAATGGCATGTTTAAATCTCGATATACCCCTCTAGTTTGTGACTGGGATACCGAGGATCACAAAGCCGGTGTGAACTACCATGAAAATCTACATGGTGCCTTCATTGTTACAATCATCTATTCGATGTGCCAGTAAACCACACACGCTCCATCGAACTATGATAAACAATGAATCACCCTTTGCCACCTTTGCTTAGAACCAATTAGTGTGCCGGTAAACCACACACGCTCCACTAACTTCTTAGCAAGGGTGCAAAGTGCAATTTCATGGGATTGCATCAATTCACTTTTCCTAAAGTAACTAAGATTAGGAATTTTATAAAATAGTTTAGTTACTTTGTAGGTTCATTATACTTATTAATGAGGAGAGAGAGTTGCCCTATCCTACCCGTTCGGCTAACGACCCTCCACCGGTCAAGCAAGCGGTGGATGTGAGTGTACACCCATTAAGCGCCATTTTATAGGCAACAACCTTATACCCACCTTATAGACCGGCTTCGTGAATGAGGCCTAGTAACGGTAAGACTAGCATTTTAATTTTACTTATATATATATATATATTAAGCCTTTAATAATATAATTGTATAGGGTTGAATTTTAAACTTGTAAAACTCTAGGGGTTGAAATTTAAATTCTTCTAAATTAAACTATTAATCACAAAATTCAAATTTCAAAAACTTCGGGATAGAAATTGAACTTTTCAAAACAATAGGGATCAAATAACAAATAATTCAAATTAAACAATTAATTTCATAATTATCTATATTTGACCTAATCCAATTTTAGTCATTAGATAATTACCAAATAGTTTTCAATAGTCCATATTTATCACATAAATAAACAATATTTAAAAGATTTGAAATTATCTATATTTATGTCAAGGATAATCATTAAATTAAGTTAAAATTCAGATTTTTACATAATAAAACGATTTAGGTATCAATCCAAGACAAAACAACAATAAAATCCCGAATTATCCTCTGTCTGACGCTCAGACTCGCCGAGTCAAGCTTTGGAATCGCCGAGTAGGGCCAACTCGCCGAGTCCAAATACTGACTCACCGAGTTGGGTCGAACAGAGGTGAACAAAAAACGATTTCCAACAAGCAAAACAGTTAAGCATCACATTCAATTGAAACCAATCATGGCTCTGATACCACTGATGGGTTTTGGACATAAGAACTTTCCCTATGTGCACATACAACCCTATAGCTTGGATCTAGGTTTCTCTAATTGAACATGCAATATATCCAAGACTTTCATGGCTAGATCTAACTACAAAATCATATGAAAACAGATCTAGAATAATACCTTGAGTTACTTGCTTGAAACTTTCTTCTTCTTGGAGCTTAGAGTCACAAATGTCACTCCTCTAATGGCTTAAAAACACCAACTAGCAAGAAGATGATTTGAGAGAGATGAGGAAGAGGAAAATTGGCTCTAGGGTTACTCCAATAACAAGGGTGCCGATTTCCACAACCCTAAGGGTCTATTTATACTTGTGAGCTTCTAGGGTTTCACCTTAAAATCCTAATTAGATAACTTAGCCTCAAAGCAATCCAATTCCCCTCTTGATAAGGCCTTGGACGATTTCTAGGTGATCCACATCCCTAAAATCATCCAACCCATATCCATCAGGGTTATCTGCTCAAAATACAACTTTCACACATTTGACAGTTTCTGCCCCTTTATTCAATTAATCTCTTTAAGTCACCAAATTAATTCTTAATTAATTTATGACTTATATTAATCAAATAATATTATTATTCCTTTAACATATTATCCTTATAATACATTAATAATAATATCTCTTCTCTCTAAATCACCCTGCCAAGTTGCTATAGTGAAGGCAACCCAAAAGGACCATGCACAATCGGGTCAAGTACTTACCAAATATAGTTACAGCCTTAGACACTAATCCAACAGTCTCCCACTTGGATAAGTCTAGTAACTATAAACGTAAACACAATCCGATTAGCAATCGTAGCTCTTGAAGACGCTGTCAACTCTGATCTTATCAGTAACCTGTCCTTTAGATAAGGGATCGTATAGTCCTCTATTTTGATATCGTGCAGACGATTATCATACTTGTCGTCCAACAACTATTTTTCTCGATCTCAGATTTATTCGACATAGAACACAATTGAACACATCAATTCAGTCCTGACCGGGCCCGGCACATAAGTCAAATCAAATCATCGAGCGGCCGTGATATCGCTTTTACCCTCTTAGGATAAAAGTAACAGATAAACTTCGACTTATATGCATTTACTTATCAACTAATCAACTATACACAACAATGCGTTTTATGACATGAATTTACTGATGCGGTTTCGCATTATCAATGTACAACCAATTAGTAAATAATAAACCATATATCTAGGTTTTAAGACCATATGATATTATCGTCTTGCGATCACTCCAAAGTGATTCCAGCAAGCGCGGGTTTTTTCCAATGCTCAAAACTTGTTCATAAGCACTCATGAACGTTGCAACAAACCTTTGCTATGTCTAATACCATTTAGACAATCTACACACCAATTCATGACAATCTTCATTCATACCTACTTCCAACATATGAACGATTGTGGACTGTTTAAATAATTCGATTATTCTCAATAACCTCAATTATTTTGGAAGTCAAAACATGCAAAGTGAAACAAAATCTAAACAATTAACATAAGACAGTAACTTTACTTACAAACAATACTCTTTTATTTAATCATCAAATGTCAATTACATTTATCTATTACATGTTTCTAAAACTATCTAATCTAAACTAATATCATCCTTCAGCCCAATACTCCTAGCATGCTGCAAGTGCTTAACCCTGCTTAGTCCCTTCATAAGCGGATCTGTTGGGTTATCTTCTGATGATATCCTCTTAACCACGAGGTGTCATTCTTCTACTTGATGTCTAATAAAGTGATATTTTCTGTCGACATGTCGAGATCTACCATGATCCCTCGGTTCCTTGGTCAAGGCAACCGCTCCTTCATTATCACTGAAAATTTCCATGGGCTCCTTCATAGCAGGCACAACTCCAAGATCGCCAATGAAGTTCTTCAACCATATTGCCTCTTTAGACGCTTCGCTCGCTGCAATGTATTCTGATTCGCACGTTGAATCAACTACAGTTTCCTGTTTGGAACTTTTCCAAGTCACTGCTCCTCCATTAAGGGTAAAGACCCATCCCGACTGCGAACGATAGTTGTCCCTGTCGGTCTGGAAATTGGCGTCACTATACCCTCTCACCTTTAAGTCATCACTCCCTTTGAGGACTAGAAACCATTCCTTGGTCCTCCGAAGGTACTTATGGATATTCTTGACCGCAATCCAATGCGCTCTTCCAGGATTCCCTTGATATTTACTGACGATGCTCAAAGAAAAGGCCACATCAGGTCGAGTACAAGTCATAGCATACATGATCGAGCCAATTGCGGAAGCATAAGGTACTCGGCTCATCTCAGCTATCTCGGCTTCGATACTCCGACTTTGAGTCTTACTCAACTTGGTATTACTCTGTATCGGTAGTTATCCCTTCTTCGAGTTTTCCATACTAAAACGTTTTAGTACCTTATCTAAGTAAGTATTCTGACTAAGTCCTATTAGCCTTTTACTTCTTTCTCTCAATATCCTTATTCCCAAAATATAGGAAGCCTCTTCGAGGTCCTTCATAGAGAAACGCTTCCCGAGCCACGACTTAACTTCCTGCAGAGTCGGGATGTCATTTCCTATGAGTAGTATGTCATCGACATACAAAACGAGGAAGCTAACTATACTCCCACTGGATTTGACATATACACATGATTCATCTTCGCTTCGTACAAATCCAAACTCTTTGACTTTCTCATCAAAGCAAAGATTCCATCTGCGAGATGCTTGCTTAAGTCCATAAATGGACTTCTCAAGCTTGTACACTCTATTTGGATGCTTTGGATCGACAAAACCCTCTGGCTGAGCCATGTAAACATCCTCAGCCAACTTCCCATTAAGGAAAGCGGTCTTGACATCCATTTGCCATATCTCATAATCATGAAATGCGGCAATAGCTAGCATCACCCGAATAGATTTTATCTTCGCAACCGGTGAGAAGGTCTCATCATAGTCAACTCCGGGAGTTTGAGTAAAGCCCTTCGCCACCAATCGCGCCTTATATGTGTGCCCATTCCCATCCACGTCGGTCTTCTTCTTGAAGATCCATTTGCACCCAACCGTCTTACGTCCGGGTACATTGTCAACCAAATTCCAAACTTGGTTGTCACACATGGAATGAATCTCGCTGTCCATCGCCTCTTTCCATTTTATAGACTCTGGGCTTGCCATGGCTTCCTTATAGCAATTAGGCTCATCTAGATTTATTTGTGTACTATCACTAATATACGTGTCCCCTTCGGTAGTAATATGAAAACCATACAACTGGGGTTGAACTCTATCTCTTTCGGAACGTCTAAGAGGTAATGACTCGTCAATTGGTTCAACCGGAGTTTCCTCCTCGGGTTGAGCGCCAGCGGTAGAGGTTCCTTCATCACTCGACTCTTGAATCTCTTCACGATCGATCTGCCTCCCACTGTCTCCTTGGCTTATGAGTTCTCTCTCTCTCGGAAAACCCCTCTCCTCGCGACGAAGACAACATTGTCACTCGGTCTATAGAAGAGATATCCAAAGGATTTCTGCGGGTAGCCGATGAAAATACATCGCTCACTACGGGGTTCGAGCTTGTCATGAGTTTCTCGTCTTACGAAAACTTCACAACCCCAAACCTTGATATGTGCCAACGAGGGAGCTTTCCCTGTCCACATCTCGTGAGGTGTTTTGGCAACCTTCTTTGTAGGGACTCGGTTAAGGATATGGGCGGAAGTCTCTAAGGCATACCCCAAAAATGAGATAGGTATCGAAGCATGACTCATCATTGAATGAACCATGTATAACAACGTTCGATTATGCCTTTCTACCACACCATTTAACTGCGGTGTCCTAGGTGGCGTCAATTGTGAAACTATTCCACATTCGTTGAGATAGTCGAGGAATTCAAGACTTAGGTACTCTCCTCCTCGATCGGATCGAAGCATCTTGATTTTCCTGCCCAACTGATTCTCCACTTCATTCTTGAACTCTTTGAACGTTTCAAACGTTTCTGACTTGTGCTTGATTAAGTAAATATACTCATATCTACTATAATCATTTGTGAAAGTCATGTAGAAGCGGTTTCCATCCTTTGTGGTGGATCTAAAGGGCCCACATACATCGGTATGTATGTGATCCAATAAACCCTCGCCCCTCTCACAAGTGCCAGTGAAGGGTGATTTGGTCATCTTTCCAAGTAAACAAGACTCACACGTGTCATCTTCCCTAAGGTTGAATGACTCCAACACTCCATCTATTTGGAGTTGGGCTATGCGCTTCTTGTTGACATGTCCAAGACGACAATGCCACAAAGATGCTTTATCCATACTATTGGAAGAATCTATACACAACACATCATTTCCTAGGTTATCTACAACCATAACAGTTTCATAAATTCCATTACAAGGCAATGCTTCAAAGTATAAAACACCATTTAGATAAGCATAAATAGAACCATTCATATTATTAAACGAATATCTAAATCCTTGTCTAAACAAACCATGAAATGAAATGATGTTTATTGTCATATCTGGCGGGTAGCAACAATTATTTAAATCTAAACCTAATCCATTACTAAGAACTAAAGTATACACTCCAATCTTGGTAACAGGCGACGATCTTCTGTTCCCCATGATTAGATTTATTCTTCCTTACTCCACATCTCTATCTCTTCTTAGTCCCTGCAAATCAGAACAAATGTGGTAACCAGATCCTGTATTAAGAACCCAAGAAATAGTATGAGGTGAATTTTTAGATTTAATTTTGTATATACCTGCAAAAGATGGCTTGATCTTTCCATCCTTTATGGCTTGCAGATATTTCGGGCAGCTTCTCTTCCAATGCCCTATTTTGTGGAAATGATGGCACTCGGCCTCCTTCGGGTTAGTGTTGGGCTTAGCGGGATCAGCCTTTGTCCCACTAGAAGAGGAACCATCTTGGGACTTTCCCTTGCGGTATCTCTTTGACGGAGCCTTCCTCTTCTTGCCCCTTCCCTGCCCTATAGCCAAAACAGGAGTAGCGGTTGATATGGGAGTTGGTGCGACAAACTTGTCCTTTAGGTTGCTTTCAGCAGTCCTTAAGAGTCCTTGGAGTTTTCTTAGGGTGACCTCTTCCTTTTTCATGTGGTAGGTCATCCTAAATTGGTTATAGCATGAAGGCAAGGAGTGAAGAACAATGTCAATAGCCAAATCTTCCCCAAAGTTAACATTTAACTTGCGAAGACAATCAACATATCGTTGCATCTTTTTGCAAGTGCACGGTTAACGATTCTCCACTTCCCATCTTGGCGGTGATCATGTTGGTGATGATCTCGTAGCGCTACTGGAGATTCAGTTGTGAAGTGTTTTCGGGTACAAGATCTCAGATGACCCTACTGGAGATTCAGTTGATCATAATATAGACCGAGGAATAATTGGTTCATTTATGTACCTCATCGCAATTAGACCAGATATAGTCTTCGCCACGGGTTTATGTGCTAGATACCAAGATGATCCCAAAGTATCACACTTTTCCGTAGTAAAGCGGACATTCAAATATCTCAAAGGGAGGAAGGCCTTAGGTCTCTAGTATCCAGCAATAAATGACTTCAGTTTGCCGGCTTTCACCGACGCAGACCATGCAAGGTGCAGACTTAATAGAAAGAGCACCTCGGGAGGAAGTCAATTTATGGGTGGAAGATTAGTAAGTTGGTATTCAAGGAAACAAAATTGTGTTCCGCCGCCAGTTGTTGCTCTCTGGTCTTTTGTATGAAGACACAACAATTGGATTATAGGTATAGGATGTTATGGGTACCCATCTAATGTGATTCAAAGAATGCAATAGCCATTTCGCAAAATCCAATTCCTAGTCAAAGATGAAACACATAGAGCTACGGTATCACTTCATTAAGGATCATATCCTCAAAGGTAATATTGAACTAATCTTTGTTCCAACTCATGAGGAAATAGTTGATGCTTTAAAAAAAGCACTTGGCACCAAAAAACTTAATGGGTTTTTAGAAATGTTGGGTATGATGAACCAAGACCCTTAATTCATTCTGAAAGGATAATTACTGGAGATCTCATAATCTTTAGGTGTAATTAAATTTGCTTCTTTTCTTTTAAACAAAACTCTTCAAGCATTTTACTTACCTTATCTATTTCCAAAATAATTGATATAGTGCATACTTTATAAGTTGCTCCTTGCGATGCTCTGTATACCGAAGACCCCTTATAATCTATGTACTCCTCGAGTCTATTTATTATTTGTATTTCTGACCTTTGTGTTCAAGTTGCTCTTTAGTATCATCCCCCGCAGACACATCCAACAACCCAAAGCCATCTTGCATCAGACATATTAAATTTTATTGTGTGCTATTTAATGAATATGGAACCTCATTCTTTTAAATGGAAAATATTTTATTCTTCATTTAATTTGTCGGACATGAAAAACAGTTACTCTTCAAAGGACTTTTCATAACCAGGCTTATTTTTGGTATATGATAAACACGTTGAATTTCCTTAAAAGAAATCTTTTTTGAAAAAAACCTTTTTCCAACCTATCCCATCAAGCAACCGTTAGGGTCACATCCGTTCCACTCCCCCACTTTATTCAACGGATGAAACCACTTTGACCCCACGAATATCCGACGCATCATCTCGGGCCTACAACAACATTTAATGCTTCGTCTTTTCCCGGGAAACATTTTTGATTTATTTTAACCGATAAAGAAAAGAGCCCAAAGGTTTTTAATAACTGTCATTAAACTAATTTTAATCAATTTTGAAATCCGGAAGTATAAAAATCCCATTTTTCTTCTCCAAGAAAGTTTTCGCTTTTTGAACTCTTACTCTTCTTGCGAAAACCTTTTTCGTGCCAGTTCTTCAAACCTTTAGTAACAATGGTGAAATTAGGAGTCTTAAAGAAACAATCTAAAGCTTCCTGCTCTGTTAAACCTTCCGGATCTAGATCAACTATCAAGGATCTCACTCCTTCCATCGTAACAAACAACTACATAGGCATTTTTCATGATCATGAAAGCTACAATGACTCTACACTCCCAACACCAACGAGGTCTTTTCTGTGCTGTACCAGATGGGGTATCAATCAAAGCTCAAAGGGGTAGTTGAATTCAAGAAGGGAAAATTACTTGTTGTTTGGAAATACGTTTGTCACTATGTAATCAGGTGTCTATCTAGAAGGACAGGTAATATAGACAAAATGGGCAAGACACTTCTCAACATAGTGTGGAGCATCTTCACTGGAAACCTGGTAAAGTATGGAAACATTCTCTTGGAGGATTTTCTTCAATATGTTAGCAAGGGGACCCCAAGGAAGGGATGATGGAACTCACACCTGCAAGGTTATGGTCCCTATGTTTGGTCGATCTTCAGAAAGATGCAAACCTCAGTCTTGGCAATGACACCAAACTCTTCTCCGCAAGATATCTCAAAAGGTACAATCCATTCAAAGAAAAATCTCTCTTCGGTCCCATTCGACGTCTTCCCATGTACATTCTTGAGTCTATTGGACTCACTACTCGTCTACTGGTTGACTACATTGTGGATACGAGTGGTATTGCCCCTACCGCTCTACCTCGCCAAGCCCACCATGTCTAATCAAAGTCCAAGCCCTGCAGCCCAAGACAAAAAGGGTTAAATCACTGGCTATCAAATGCACTCCCTCAAATGTTGTATAAAAGGGTGTGAGTGCTTAAAAGAAGAGGAAAGCCACTGCCGCATAGTCCACTTATCGGGTTCAACCTTCTCCATCCAAAGCTCATGATCCACCAATTAACATGGTTAGTGACAGTTTAAATGAGCCTTCAGATTCCAGAGACACTTTCAGAACGAAAAAGTTGATGCTTACCCCTACCCATGGCCAAAAGCAAAACAAGGCAGACGTTGGAGTCTCTCAAAAGACTCTCACAGTCGTTCGAATCCATGCTGACTCACCCAAAGCAACCCAATCTAACCACTCTGATACAATAAGTGTATTAGTTTCATCCAAACATGGAGACAAAACCCAATCTGGACTCCAAGTGGATCCGAATGTCGACAATTTCCCTAAGTTCTCCAAGGATTCACGTCTGCACTTTATATCACCGGAGGAACTAAACTCCATTTTCCTTCGTGTCACACAAACACTTCATACACCAGTTTTATTGCAGGGTCCTTTTTCAGAGACCCTTATTAGAACAGAGTCGAGTCCACACTTGGTTTTAGGCCAATGAAACTGATGAAGCTTCGGAAATACTGCACCGTCGATATTATGACCAAGCGGGCTAGGCATGGTGAGCACCATTGTGCAAGGATACATGGACCTGAGGGACACCTCGGTTCATGAAGGAATTGATGGATATTCGTCATATGATACCTAATCTCGGTATCGACCAACAACTGAATCAGGGATAAGGGAGTTAGAAGCTTTCAAAAGAGCACTGCAGGCAAACAAAGCAAGGAAAGTCCAACAACAACAACAAAAGGAATAGTTTATTCTTCATGTGGCCAAATATTGGGCCACTAAGTTTAACAATGCCAAAACTATGCATGACATATTAACAATTCATAAAGGGATGTCTGACATGAAAACACAGTTCAAAGGGTTTAAGCTATGGAAGACAACGCTAGTGCATCAAAGCCTCCTCCCACCAATACTGAATAACATGACTCCATTGAAGGAGAAACCGCGATTGAAATCAGTTCTAAACCACTCTTTGGGTTAGATGATAACAATAATGATGAAGTCCAACAACCTCTCCCTTACAATGAATTTATAATGGTTTTGGATGATGAGGAATCCAATGGCTCACAACATTCCACCTCCAATCCCAATCAAAAGAAAAAGAAGAAGTTGGCAGTGACGTGGAAAGAATTCCATGATCTTCTATCGAAAGTTGATCAAATTTTGGTTATAGTCTCTTCAGGCACCCAGCAGACAACAACAGATGTATCTCAACAATATCTAGCTAAACGAATCCAAGCCTTGGAAACCAGAGAGAAACTTACTACAGAGAGAATGATTCTACATATAGAAATGGGGATTATACAACTTGACAATCAAAGAACTTTGGATCATAGGGAATTCATTTCCAAGGTCAAAAATGTTATCGAAGAGGTGAAAGAACTCAATACCGAACTTCAACAAAACCTATAGGATAAGGAAAACAAATCTAAGCAGCTCATCGATGAAACTCACATTGCTTATGAAACAGGGTATTCAGTTATGCAAGACACTATCAAAGGGTTGAAGCGATCACTTACAAGAAAAGAAAGTGTTGATGAAATCCTTCACCTTACTAAGGGAATTTATCAAACACTTTTCAACCCAGATATGCTGACCAACAAGGAAGTGAGTGCTCAGATGGCAACCCAATTCAAAACCAAAGGCGATCACTTCAGCTTCAAGACACTATCAAAGGGTTGAGGCGATCACTTACAGCAAAATAAAATGTTGATGAAATCCTTCGCCTTACAAAGGGAATTTATCAAACACTTTTCAACCTAGATATGCCAACCAACAAGGAAGTGAGTGCTCAGATGGCAACCTAATTCAAAACCACTTTCTAGAAGCTTGACAACATGAAAACTTGGTTTGAGGAGCAGATGGAGCATGCTTCCTCATAAGGAGGAAGTGGTCCAAACCATGGAATAAGGATTGAAACTCTTTCATCTTCAAAAACGTCTATGTCAAAAACCCCCTCGGTTCACCAATCCAACACTCCTCCTCGACAATAATCTTCTTCACAGCACAACAAACATCAACTTATCATGGTTCTCCTCGGCATTCAACTTCTCACAATTCTCCTCAGCATACAACTTCTCACAATTCTCCTCGGCATTAAAAAACTCCAGCCTCTCCTCGGCCTCAAACTCCTCCTCACTTTCAAAACTTAGAGGAAACTGTTTCATCAATTCACTCTGATGACTCCCCAGCCACAGTTCAAAAGAAACAAGATTAGAGAGTTGTGAAATTCGCAGACGTGATTTGGAGAGCCTAAGGTTTCGATACCACTTTTGATGAAACATTGATGAATTCTTGGGTTAATCGTACCTGAAGACTCTTGGACTTAGACTACATTCCAAGTCTCACCTATGCAGAACCTCCTTCAGACGGATACTGGGATATTCCAATTTCTTCGAACTCCAAATACTTTCTCGTTTTTCAATCCTTTGAGCTCAACATTCCTGACGACCGAAGACTTCCAATGAAGTTCGAAAGACTGAATCTTTTTCATGTCCAGCATGGATATAAGTTTGAGAACATCTGGTCAAATGATAAACCAGAAAGAGTGAAGAACTACAAGGCTAGAAAGTTCATGAAGAGTGAATTCTTTCAGTGTACCCTCTCCCATAGAGGATGTGACTACATTAGAACACAAGAAGACTTTATGTTCATGAACTCAGAGGAAATTTTCCAGCTCGCCCGAGTATTCCAACTGAAAGCTGAGAAGTATCCAAAAATGAAAGTTGCATTTGAAAAGGCTTATGAATTTCTGAAGGCCCTGGTATGCGAATTTAGGAAGATTGACGTTGAAATCCACCCGATACATGCTAAAAAATTTAATTTACCTCCTTTTGAACCAGCTCCAACATTCACCAAGGGTTATCAAGACATGAATCTTGGTGCAACAAACTTTCCAAAGATTGGGGTCATTTACAAGAAGTCCCAAACAGGTCCAAGATTCTTCATTCCTGTCATGGCCATTCATTGTTTAACCAATAAACAACCAGAGATCACCTTGTCTGTTGTTCAAAGATCCAAATTCATCACCAAAGAGGTGAAGTTTGAAATTACCAAGCGAATCAAATGGCTCTTTGAAGTAAGAAAATTTTAGTGGATCCTCATTAATTTTCTTAAGCTTAATCAATGAATAACTTAGCAACGAGGTCGCTTTGGGGGAAATTGTTGAAACAAGAAAGTGACCATCTGCAGCTAATAATGGACCCGAAGACCCAATGCCTTTTTGAACCGAAAAAAGAGTCTGTCGAAGATTGTTTGTCATTTTTTGACACCCAAAGACAAGATGAAGACCCGCAGACGTCTGTAACATGAAGACTACAACAAGTTACCTTTACTGACTTTGCTTGTAAACTTAGCATTATCTGGTGTACTCGTTAGGGACACCTAAGTCAGCTGCTTTGTAATTGTTTATTATTTTAATGTAACTTTTGGGCCTTTATAAGTAGAGCATTCCACTGCATGTTTATTTACCAATTATGAACTTATCAATAGAAGATCTACTCATCACTATATCTAAAGTTATCTGATTGATACTTTATCTAAGTCCCTCTTCACTTGTGTTGTTCATCATTTACTAAATTTTGTTTGCATGCAAAACATGTTACGATTCAATTAAGTGCCTGCTTGTTTAATGCTTATTGGTATAACTTGTTTCTATTGACGTTCCTTAATTTTTCGCAATCTAACTATTATTCTTGAGCTAACAAAGATCCATTGAGATTAACTTATTATTACACAATATATTATCTCGTTACTAACTTTTATTAAGTTCTTCTCTCAACAAAAGAAGGCAACAATGGTAACAGATAATCAAATAGACTTTTCTCAGCTACCGATGAGAATGTTTCCTAAAAATTAATTTTTTGAGTTCTAAGAAAAATCATTTCTACCATTCTAGTTGTGAATGTGTGTACATTCCTACCTATGTTAGTCTTCACATAGAAGATCTAATCGCAACCCATTGTCATAAGACTAGGTTTAGTAGCAACCAATTCCAAAATTAGTTATCCTTCATGGAAGGAATTTCTCTATCCTTAGACTCTTCTAATGGTAACCATATGGCCCACCATTGCGTCCTAGTAGCTATTAGGCTTATCCAAATTGATTAATGTTTTATCACTAATCAATGTATCACTTTCCATAGTTAGATGAATGTCATAAACTTGGAAGATGCTCTAACTCTAGCATATTTTGTGAAGAGGGAAAGTAATATCATTTGAGTAAACTGGATTTACCAACCTCATTTTGAGAGCAACTGCCGACTATAGTTTCAATGTCGGTCATATCTCAAATTTCTTCAAGTTCAGTATGACTCCCACTGACTTCTTGATATCTATATGTTCTTTCTCTCAAGGAACATTCCTTTCGAGCTACAAGCAGCACATATATCAAAAGTCTTTAGTGAATACTCAACATTGTAGTACTTCATAAATCTCGATTCAAATTAGTCATTGGTTTCTTGTTCAATGAAAGACCTCACAACAACATATCTAAATGTGAGGGAACTTTCCAACTTCACATTTCATGAGGTGTTTTCAAAACCTACATAGTTGGATACAAGGTTCAAAATATGCTCTATTATTTCAAGTGTATATTCCCAAAAAATTGTGAATAGTAGCTGTAAGGTCACACCTAATGATCTGATGAGTCAAACACATAACATGTTGATCTATCTGTGTCAGAGTCTAGGAGTCGACAACGCCAGCGCCCGCTTAACAAGTTCAACAACGTCAACTTATAGTATAGTTCTTCTGTTGTAATCTTTTGGATATTAGGCAGTTATTATAGATAAATATAGAATAGAACGGATCTCGTATCTTTATGATAAAATCGGTTCTTACTATAGATTAGATACAATCCCATCAATCAAGGGATATACATGTATAGATTAGTATATATATATATATATATATATATATATATATATATATATATATGTATACAACATTAGGGAAAACCCAAATGTTGTGGTGATAGCGTTAGTGTTTATGGCTTTGTGTTAATTGTTTTTATGGCAAACCTTGTCTTCTTGGTGAAGACAAAAACCTCTGTTCTTGGTGAGAGGAACATTTGGAGTAATTCTTATTTCATTTATTTATGTTTCATTCATACTTGAAGTGTATCCGATCCTTATACAAACCTTCAATCGGTATCAGGGTAGGTTTGTGATACACTCAAGTAATCATGTCGTCTTCCTTAGTTCCTTAGTAACCTGTTTGTAACAAAATCCCTCCATCCGATCAATACAACTTCTCTGATTGGAAATCAAAGGCTATGAATGTTCTAGAGTACATGGATTTTGATATGCTCGACGTCATCAATAAAGGTCCTATAGCCGTTTTACATAAACCATAAAACAATGGTGAATCTAGAAGTAAGCTGAAATGGAAGTCTGTATCATGTTACAACAAGGAAGAGAAAAGGATGCAAAGCCTTGATGTAAAAGCTAGAATTGTTATTGGAAACTATCTTCCTTTTTATGTTTATCGTTTGGTCCAAAACTGATCAACCGCTCAAGAGATGATGATCACCCTATCATCTGCTTTTAAAAAAGAAATCTCTTTAGACGATGAAGTTAAGTGTCTTATTGCTCAAATTGTTGAATCTCATGTTGACGCTTCACATGATAGCATTGGGATTCTTGATGCTGATTATTCTACCGCTGGTAATCTCAAACCAGAAAGGTATGATGCATCAACATATCACGTAAAAGATCATGTTAATTCTTCTTCTATTCATAATCTTGGAAAAGATGACTCGATCGATCTCTTACGTTTGAATTTATTGATCTCAAATAAAGAAAAATCTTCTCTTAGTCTTGAGCTAAATACTTTCAAAGAAAACTTTTCTCCCTAGAAAAATCTCTTTCTGTGTTAAAAAAGGAAAACCCTTGTATATTGGTTACCAATAGTTTTCTTCACACTGAAAATGTAAAGGTTGTTGATCATGATAAACGTATTCAAATTGTCTTGAATTTCTGGGCATCATCTCACTTTAATGTCACAAAAATCATTAATGCTCATATTCTAGATTAGTGTAAGAAAATCTTTGGAGGTGATATAGAAGGTGTTGTATCTCTAACCAAAATTGAAACTAAAGAAACCTTTTATAAAGATGATAGTTTAAAAGAAGACTTTAAAAGTAGATTTGTGAGCTCTCACTTTGTAAATCAAACCCTTATCGATTCTCATTGTTCTACTCATTCTAATGGCATTACTAAGTGTGTTACCAAACTGTCTGCTTTTGATGCTTCTCTACAACCTTCACATCGTGAGTATGTTCTTCCCTCCATTAAGAATTTGCTAAAATTTCCTATATGTAATGGTGAAGTTCATTCTGTAATAGAATTTTTTAGCATGTTTCCTTATTGCTCGGTTAGCAATTTTGAATCTGAAGATCATTTAAAGCCTTCTACTCTTGACAACTCTTCAAAGGATCATAATTCTCATGACAAGATAGTTTATGGGCATACCATTGATACCACTCATTATTCCAAAGCTAAATCATGAACTCTTAAATCAAATGATCAAAGTTCTTCAGATTCAACAAATGAAAAGAAATCAAAATCTAATGTTAAAAGAAAAAAATATTGGAATTAAAGTTTGTTATCGATGTGGTGAGGCCTCTCACAAAGTCAGCGAGTGCTGCTTTGAAAGGGAAACTCGCTGAACTGTCTCCCTGATGATTGTTATAACATTTTTTTTCTTAGTGATCCTTTGTAAATGGATCAGTGTATATTTCGTGTATATTTTTTTCTGGACTTATTGTACATATTAGTTTCAGGGTAAAGAGCATCTTTGGTATTTAGACAGCGGCTGCTCAAGATATATGACAGGATTCAAATCTCTCCTAGAAGATTTCATAAAGAATTATGGTCCGACAATTACATATGGCAATAATGGCAAAGGAAATACAAAGGGTACTGGAACCATCAAGTGAAATTATGTTACTTTCAAGAATGTCTCTTATGTGCAAGGCCTTCAGTATAATCCCATCTTCATCAGTCAACTTTGTGACACTGGCTATGAAGTTCTCTTTAATAAGAAAGAAGGAAAAGTTGTTGATCAAAAGAACGTCACTATTTTTACTGCAAATCGACAAAACGACATCTATATTATGGATATGTTTTCTACTGACAAATCTCTTCGATGTTTCTTTTTCTCTCGTGCTTAGTCTCATGTAAGTTGGCTATGGCACAAAATGCTTTTGCATCTGAATTTCAAGAAGATATTAAGGAATGCGGGGAATCAACTTGTGAGAGGAATTCCTAAGATGCAATTTGTCAAAGACAAAGTGTGCTCATCATGTGAAAAAGGGAAGAAAACCAAGTCTTCGTTCAAACCAAAGTCTTGTTATTCAATCATCAAACCTCTTCCTCTTATTCATATGGACCTTTTTGGACCAGTTCTGATTAAGTCAAGGGATGGAAAGAAATACGCTCTTGTCATTGTGGATGAATTTTCAAGGTTTACATGGGTTGTGTTCTTAAGAAATAAAATTCATGTCGGTGATGAAATCATTGCTCTCATTAAGCAATGGGAAGTTGACTATCATCACAAACTAAAGCAATTGTGAAGCGATCATGGAAGTGAGTTCAGAAACTCTTCTTTGGAAGATTTTTGCTATGCCTTAGGAATCTATCAAAACTTTTCAGTAGTTATGACTCCCCAACAAAATGGAATTACAGAAAGAAGAAACATAACTCTTATTGAAGCTAGTAAAACTATGGTTGTTGAAGCTAGTCTTTCATTATTATTTTGGGCTAAAGCTGTCAATACAACGTGTTATACTCAAAACTGGTCTATTATTGTCAAACATCATGGGAAAACTGCTTATGAGTTATTGAAAGGAAGAAAGCCAGACATTTCTTATTTACATGTGTTCGGATGTGTATGTTTCATCTTGAATCAAAGAGATCATCATTCAAAGTATGATGCTAAAGTTGATGATGGGGTATTTCTAGGATACTCCAGCGTATCCAAGGCAAATTTTTGAAGAAACAATTCATATCATATTTGATGAGGACTCATTCATTCATGATCGAGTTGATCACCCTTCATCAATTATGAATGAATTTACCTATAGTCCTTTAGACCATGTTCCTGAGCTATTGTCAAATGATGTTGATCCCATTGTTCCCAATGTTGATCAATTAATCACTCCACAACCTATCTCTGAAGATCAGCCTGTCATTTCTGAAGAAGCTGATCCATCCAATCAGGAAGAATCTGCCCAAAGCAATTCAAATGAATGTTCTAACCTAAGAATCCTTCGAGATCATCCTGAATCTCAAATCACTGGAGATTTAAATTTTGGGATTTTCACTTGTATCAGAGTCGGCAACAACTTTTTCATGTTTGTTAACTTTGTCTCAATTAAGGCCATGCCAAATGAGCTAAACGAATTTGAACGTCATCGTGTTTTGACTCTTGTTCCCAAATCTCAAGGAAAGACTACCATTGGTACTCACTGGGATTTTGGAAACAAAATGGGTGAAGTTGGAATCTTAATAAGGAACAAATCCAGGCTTCTAGCTCAAGGTTTTTGTCAGCTTGAAGGGTTAAACTATGATGAAACATTTGATCCAGTTGCAAGACTTAAAGCAATTCGTTTGATTCTAGCTTTTGCCTCCTTCATAAACTTCAAAGTCTACCAAATGGATGTCAAGATTGCCTTTCTACATGGAGTTCTTCAAGAAAAAGTCTTTCTAAAACAACCTCCAGGGTTTGAAATTGAAGTGTTTCTAGATGATGTGTATCGTCTTGATAAAGTTTTCTATGGCTTAAAGTAGGTTCTCAGGGCATGGTATGACATGTTGGAAAGTTATCTTCTCTCAAGTGGTGATACACACAAGGAAATATCGATAACACTCTATTCATAAAGCAATCGAGATCTCATATCATTCTTGCTAAAGTGTATGTGGACGATATCATCTTCAAATCCACTAATGAGAAGCTAAGTTTAGAATTTTTGGAGGTTATGGCCAAGAAATTCGAAATGAGCATGATGGGTGAACTAACTTTCTTTTTAGGATTGTAGGTCAAAAAAATAATTGATGGTATTTTTGTTTGTCAACCTAAATATATTGTAGATATGTTGAATAAGTATTGTTTCACTGATTGCAAGTCGGCAAAGACACCAATGTCTTCATCAGCGTCTATTGGCACTGATCCGAGTGGCACTGATGTGAATGCAACTCTATTTCAAGGAATGATAGGCTCTGTACTATACTTACAGCCAGTCACCCTAACATCATGTTTTCCACCATATTATGTGCTCGCTATCAGTCCATTCCAAAGGAATCTCATCTTCATGTTGTCAATAGGATCTTCCGGTACTTAAAACATACACCCAATCTTGGGTTATGGTATCCTCGTGACTCTGAATTCAAGCTGGTGGGATACATTGACTCCGATCATGGTGGGTGTGGCATTAATCGTAAAAGCACTTCAAGAGGAGCTCAAATGCCTAGAAATAGATTGGTAAGTTTATCTAGCGAAAAGCAGGCATCAGTGGCTTGTTCTACCATTGAGGTTGAATATGTTGCTGCTGTAAATATGTGTTGTGCCCAAATTCTTTGGATTCAAAATCAACTCTTAGATTATGGTCTAAACTTCTCAAAGACACCCATCTGCTGTAAAAACACCAGTGCCATTTAGATGATTCAAAATCCAGTGCAACATTCCAAGACCAAGCACATCGACATTCTCCATCATTGCATCAGGGACATAGTTCAAAAGGGAAAAATGGAATTGTTCTATATTCCATCCACTGATCAACTAGCTAACATCTTCACCAAGTCATTGGATGAAAAGAGTTTGAGCAAATTAATTGTTGATCTTGGCGTCCTTTTTATGGTTTAATTGTTAATTAACTGCTTTTTGATCTTATGAAAAACGCCAAAAAAAAACAAGTGTTTTTTCATTATAAATGCAAAATTTTACATTTAATATTTACATGTATTTCCTTTTCAAATCTATCTAAGATTTTTCTACATCTTATTTGACAGGCTTTAAATTGTCTTAAAGGATCTCAATGATCTTGGTACTGAGAAAAGGGTGGCATCTTGTCCTTTTCCTCTTACGGATACCCTCTTGCTCCTCCACTCACTATTATGGATGCAAAGAGCTACCATCAAAGCAATAACTCTTAGGTTCATCTACTGACTCATAATCCGATAAAACCTCAAATGCCTTTGTGTTAATATTGAATACATGATGGTTTTGTGGATTTAAGTTAGTTAACTTGTTGGTTACAAAGACTTTTCTTTGCTTCTCTCTTGCACCTGATGAAGCTTGGATTATAAATGTGACGCTTCAATAATAAAAGGCATCATCACTTGTGATATATTTTGAACTATGTGATATGTTTGATCTTGATTGTTTACTTCTCTTTTATAGCTGAATTTGCACGTGGTAATTATCTCGGAAAATGGAAGGGCATTAACGACCATTCAATTCCAAATATATGATGGATCAAGTATTTGTCATTTTTCTAAAAAAAGCTACATATTTTTCTGTTTAAACTATTTCTTGTTTGATTAATTATTTTGTTTGTATTCTTATATTATTCTCTTGAACCATTATATATAAAAGGAATCTGAAGGTGGAAATTTGATCTTAGTATGAAACTTATGACACATCATCGTTCCTAGAAGCATGTTGTTGTATGTGACTAAATCTCTTTAAGTCTCTCATCTGTGAGACCATCTGCTGAGAAAATTGAGTCACCCTCTCACGTTGATTGTCTAGCATTGTCTAAACTCTCAAAAGTGAGATAGCTTGGTCGAAATATAAAAAAATATTGATAAAAAGTCTAGCGTGTTTATTATTTTTGAGTTAATCATCTTTACTTTACCCTGTCCCTGGAAGTATGTTTTCCATATACACCAAGTCTCATGTTCTGCTAAAACATTGAGCATAACCTAATGGCTTACCCTGATTGCATAGTCATCAATGTAAGAGATACTTGTCAGGTCCTTAAATGACTAAGGTTTGTTCGTGTCCTTGACCTCCTAGTTTTAGGTACACATGGTACTATTATGAATTAATGGTAAATTTTTGATTCTAGATTGCATATTAATTTATGATACAAAAGTTTAAACCACTTCCCATTGATGAGTTAAATTGTTACTGATTCACGTTGATTTCATCTCAGTGTGACTGAAACAATCCATTTTTCCCTTTACATTCTTCTTTAAAGTTTTATGATTCAACATAATGTACCATACGTTGATGAGAGCTTGACAAATCTGTGTCGATGGGTATATCATTGTCCGTAACGTATTACATGCACCTATCCATTCTTGCCATTTTCTTCTAATAAAAGAGATTTATGATTCAATGTATGAAACCACATGTTGACGAGATCTCACAACACTATATAAACGAATAAAAGAGATATATGATTCAATGTATGAAACAACAGTGCTCGGGGTTTGTAATGTGAGAATCAAGTCTGTCTGTGCTAGTTGATGACATTGGACTCCTTGTTACAACAGGTGTTACATCGATTCGAGGAGTATTGGTTGTTAGGAATGACATGGTGTTCTATGTCGATGTTCTTATCACCACTAGTTTCATTTTTCTTGTTCCCATTGGGTCTATTTGTTAATGCTTTCTAGGTGTTTTAGTGACACAAAGGCGATGGTATAAGGCAAGGGAATTCGTAATCCGAATTCTGTCAGGTTTTCCCAATATAGATGGATGTGACCTAACCGTACCTACTTAGGGTTTTCAAAAGATAATTGACCGCAGGTTTTGTCCTAATCAATATATAGCTCAGGGACAGGAAAATAAGGCAAAGTCGCATGCTCTTAGCATGTGGGATCCTAACTATATACTAACGTTCATATGGATCCATCATGGTCCGTTCGTAAGGATCTCTAGCTTCTCCGTGATTTACGGATTTGCTCGAATGGGGAAATAGTTTTTGTTTATGTTTTCAATTAGCAAAACCTTTTTGTGAAAATTTGTTACATAAAGTTTATTGTTTGAAACGTACCAAGAATCTCGGTAGGGTTTCTTGTCGTCTTTTCATGTCTAGTTGTCAACTCCTTCTAGGTTGAGGGTTGGAGTGACGCATGGGGCCGGGGCCCTACAGTAGCGGGAGATGTGCCCCATCTTGTTGCACCTTTTGCAATGAAATGTCTGGCAGGCTCCCCGTTGATGGTATTTGCACTTGTTGCAAGGTGGATTGTTCCCAAGGTAGGATTGTCTCGATGTGGGAGGAATAGGATTAGTAGGGGTAGATATTGATCCCGCTTATTGTCTTTTAGTAAGCCTTTGAGTCCAACTGCCTCCTTTTTCGTTCCCAAAATTTCGTTTCTTGTTCTTAGGTTTAGGCTTAGAGTGCATTGGTGAGTTTTCCCTCGTTGGTTTCCTTGGTTGTTGTTATGATTGAAATTACCAACATTGCTTCTAACTTCGTTTGTGTTGTTGGCATTGAAGTATGCCATGATCGCTGCCACGGCAGCTGTTACAGTGGTTTGGAAAGTGGCGGAGTCTATCCGTAAGACGGTGCATGGTCGGGGTACTTGCAGTTAGTTTCAAGTGATTTTACTCATATAATCTTAACGTACTGGTGTTAAATGTGTCAACCTACATCCCCATGATGCAATTATGGTAGAGAGTGGAAACATGTATTGTCTGACGTAAAGTCTGTCAAAATAGCACATAGCTAGCAATATAGCTAATGGATTTGGTTGTATGAATTCTCCGAGGGTGTACTCCTCTTGGTTTACTACTACTGGTTGCAATTAAAGGCATTATGAACCTACGGCGAGTAGTGTGGTGATCCTCTTCTACCAACATGGTGCACAGAGTGCTTGGCCATTTCACTTGTATTATGAGTGCCCTTTTTGTGTTCCTTACATTGCTGAGGCTATCCTTGCCTTGATTGCTATGAATTGTGGTCTCCAAAGGATCACTTCCTAGTTTTCTGGTCTTACTTGTGGGTTTCGTAGGCAATTTGGAATGGTGTTCTTGTTACTCATGGGGGATCGGATTTACATTCTCGTATACCGGGCTTTGTTTATGGCCTCCAATACTCCATGACAAAGGGTTGGAAACCGGAAGTCACTTCGGGTTACTTGTGGCCCAAACGGATGTCTAATTCGTGAGGGTGTTGGCTATCGGAGTTCGGTGCACGTCGATTGTGGATCGGATTGTCTTTTGTGGAGATGCGCCCTAAACCGGGTAAGAGTCAATCCCTAAGCTTGTCTTTGCATGGGTATTGTTTTGTTTCTAGGTATGTCCATTCCGGGGGCACTTATATTGGGTGGTTACGTATCTGGGAAGAGAAAGGTGAAAGGGTCTTTGGTCTACTCTCAATTGGGTAAAGCTCGTGAAGGGTTTCCTTGGCGCTTTCATCCTTGCTGGTCTCTTAGTCAGAATCATCCCTTTCACAATTCATCTTTGGGTATCCTTAGGGTCCCCTTCTGGGTTTTCCTCATGGCCTTCTTTTGGTCTCTCTTTGCCCCATCCGCAAATCACCGTGACTGGGTAGTAGAAGTCTTAGTGAGGAATTTCAACTATGTCGTTCGAGAAAGAGTCGAGGTACGAGATATACGGAGATGGTTTAGGTGTGGGAGGGGTTTATAGTATCCTAAAATACTCCTATAGTATTTTAAACTTGATGTTCGATTCTAATATTATCTTGTGTGCATAGTTGGTAGGTTTTAGGTTTGTTGCAACACTACCATCACTCCCAAGCACAGGTTGGCGATATCTTAAATAAATATAGTTGATCATGCTATATTTATCCTAGATATAATTACATAACTGCCCAGGTTTGACTGTAGTTTTCAACCTTTAGTTACTTTTGGTTTCTTCTCGTTATGATACTGGGTTAGTAAATATGTATACTTTTATATGATAATTATCTTATTAAAGTATACTTTTAAGTAGAGTGTGTTTTAGTCCCATTGTATTTATAGTTGTATATCTTGTATGGCTTGATATACCAGTTCACTATAATCAATGCTTTGATACCAATCTGTCACTCCCCCAGACCAAACGGTGGAAACGTCCGGAGGCGGGTGACTTCATTATGCAGTATCATAATAATTGAATATAAATGAAACAGAGCAATCCAAACATCATACATTGAGATAACAAACTTACATTGTTTACATATTGTATTTGTCCTTCGATTTACACAAAATAGACATAAGCAGAAAATTCCAAACTACAACTAAATAGTCCTGCATGCGCGTTCCTTTTGACCTACTTACTAGATCCCTGAGAATACAAGTCGTTTTGAAAAGCGTCAACTAAAAAGTTGGTGAGTTCATAAGCGTTTTTGCATGAAATAGTCTTACACTTGTTTAGAATCGTTCTCATTGTACTTTCAGAAAATCCAATATTTTCTATGGAATCATTTGAAGTCTTGCTTTGAAAATTATAGTTATATACATGCGTGCCAACACTTTTGTTCATCCTTATAAGGAGTAATCTTTGAAAAGTTGTATAGTTTGTAAAGGCGTGTTGTTTTCGAGAGTAGTTCTTTTATGTAGTAATAACCAACAGTTTCCAGAAAATCCCCTATTTCCAAAAAGAATATAGTTGTAAATCTTGTTTTTCTTATTGAGCATAAGTGAGTGTGCGTTCTACTTTATCGTTATCAAAATCGTATAAAATCGTTTTCCTCCAGAAAATCCTATATTTTCTGCTATAAAATATTCGTAAGTTTTGTTTTCAATTGTGTATACTTGCATGTGTGTGTGTTAGTTTATCGTTTTCAAGTCGTTTACATACAGCTTCCCCAGAAAAATCCTATGTTTTCTTAATGGTAAAATAGCAATATTAAGACTAATACTTGTTAGTTGAAAGAAATCAACATGGCGATTGTGGACACTCTACGCAATGAAAAAGGACAATCAACACAACAAATGCGGACCATCACTACCATGCGTAGAATAGTTAGCACAAAGTGCCAAAATTTATTTATGAGGTTTTCCTTACATAAATTTCTAGCTAACATAACGTATTCTAGTGAGTGGTTATAACCATACTAATATGACCGAGACCTGTTTTGGCGTTTCTCAAGCGCCCTTGTTTTGTTAAAGACATTTGTCACCCTAGACTGTCCAGTCTAGCTGTAGCGAATAGTGAAGGTGCGGGGTGTCAACCCCGTATAGAGCTTTACACAAATTCCCGCTCTCCCTCCAGGAGACTTTGGCTATAACTCCTTACAGGACTTTAGACGTACGCTGATATTTTTATGTTTAGGTACTTTTGAGATCCGTCTGACTAGAACACTAATAACCTTTTGAGCAATCGTTTGAGATCCATTATTTGTTAGATAAAATAATGATATCCGTACTTATTGAATAGAAATATCGTTTTCGTTCCATCTCGTTTATTATGCTTGTTAACTGGGTGCCTCGTGTTCGTTTCGTTTCGTTTATTGAAAAATAAGCCATTTTGAACGTTTATCAAAATGACCCAATATTATCGGAATTGGCAAAAATGGTCTTTCCTTTCTGATAAATTGGCGGCTCAGGCCCATATTAGTCAAAAGAAAAGTGTCAAGTTATAATTTGTGTAAATTCATGACTGTAGGTTATGACATGAATTTTCTGTTTTATGACATATAGAACATTACTTATGTTCCTGAAGGTTTTACGACAACAGTTTATGTCATGCAAATACTTTTGTCTTGAAAACTCTGTTTTCATATATTTTTCTTGATAAAATTATTTATATTAAATATTTGTAAATAATCACAAATAGTTTATTAATCTGGTGAAAAGTCATGAGTATGACATAATATTCCAAGATAACCCATATATTTTTGTTTGGCTAAAACTCATCCAAAATATGATAATTTCCATAATTTAATCACTTTCAAAATATTTTGTCCCACAACTTGTTTAAGTTACTCTTGAAGCAAATCCTTATAGTTGTTTTTATAATAATTCATGACTTATACTTGGTAACATACTAGTTCGTGTTTTCAAACATGATTTGTGGAACATAATCCAAACTCTTGAGGCTTAACCAAAATATCGAGTTTTTGGACTATTTATAAGGGGTTTCATACTTAAGCACAGGTAATAATGGCATGCATACACAAAAAGGAAATAGATTATGATTTATGCAAGACTTTGACTTGTATTCTACCCTTAAAAACAATAAAACTTTGAGAAAAGGTGGGGGTATGAAGCTCACCTTGGTTAACTTGTTGGGTGATTTGAAGAGATGATGAGGAGTTTCCAAGTTTCAACACTTGAAAGATTCTTTGAACTTTAGAAATATCCTAGTAATAATTTTATGTGTAAATATAATAAATTCTTAGGAATATTGTGGAGAATCACTAGTCAAAGAAGATAAAATACTTACAAAAAGAAATCTGGAAATTTTCTTTGAATGAATGAAATGTGGAGCTTGATGGAGTTGAGAGTATTCTTAGGAGTCTTTTGAATGTGAATATGAGAAATGGGGAAATGGGAGAGTAACTTATGTATCTAAATGGGAAGGATAAGGGGTGACTTGACATTTTCTTAGAGGACTAGTGTACAAGGCTAGTTCTCTTTGGATAATATATGTTTTACTAAGCTTTGCATGGGAAATGAGGGATATGCATCACATCATAAAGTCAAACTACTTATCGTCTTAGAATTCCTTTTAAAAAAATCTTGGGCATTATTTTATATAAATATGTTTAAAATAATTAATTTAGGCATAAAATAGGGGTTTAAGGGGTTTAAGATATAAAAATTACGAGTTTGGAGGAATTTCCGACATCAAAATGGCTTAAAATGAAGAAAAGTCTGAAATGGACAAAAATCCGAAGTGGAACCTTGTTCCTGCGAGGGTCCGAAGTCAGCTTCTAATTTCCGAAGTGAATTCAGGGGTTCCGGAGCCAACAGGCGGGTTCCGAAGTCATTTGCCCAAATCCGGAGTGTTCTTCTCGGATCCGAAGTCCATGCGAAGTCCAGAGGTTCCGACCGGAGATGCAAATGCGACTAGAAATTCTGAAGCAGGTCACGCGCTACCTTCCGGAGTCATTCCTTCCAGAGTCAACCCTTCCGAAGCAGCGAGGAGATCCGAAGCATGGGAAGGTTTCCGAAGCTGCTATTCCTCTTGGTTCATCATAAGGCATTTCGGACCAAGAGGGTTTCGACCAAGAGGTTCAGGACCAAGAGAGTTCCGGACCAAGAGGGTCCTTTTGGGTTTTCTCCTTATGTTTTGAGTTGTTTTCGACTTAGTAAGGTACATAGAGAGATTTGAGATACGTGGAGAGATTTGGGAAAGATTTAACTTACTTGGAGAGATTCGATATTCTTGGAGAAGTTTGATACACTTGGAGAGATTTGATATACTTGGAGAGATTTGGGAGAGATTTCACATACTTGAAGAGATTTGGGAGTGATTCGATATACTTGGAGAGTTTTCATATACTTGCAGAGATTTGGGAGAGATTTCACATACTTGGAGAGATTTCACATACTTAGAGAGATTTGGGAGAGATTTCACATACTTGGAGAGATTTAGGAGAGATTCGATATACCTGGAGAGTTTTCATATACATGGAGAGATTTGGGAGAGATTTGCATTCTAACACTACATGGCTCATTAGGAACTTATATTGTACACTTAAATGTGTTAGCACAAGTCTCACAATAGTCCTTGCTTACCTGAGGACGGAATTTCCTAGCCAAAATGCTCGTTGTGACATCATCCCCCGGTTAGAGGTAATTTCGTCCAGATAATTCTTTCGAAAGGTAGGGTCATGAATGCGAGAATAAGTGAAGGTACTTTTGATTTATCTGGTCTTTGCATTCCCAAGTGAATACCGACTCACGCCTAGATTTCCCTTGAACCTTCACCATCGGGATGCGGCTTTGTTTTGTGTGCTTAACTTTTCTATAAATAGTCTCGATAGGCTGATCAACTATTAGGAGGTTCTAGCTCCCTTAATCTTGTCTAGCTGAACTGAGAGAGTTATGTCTGATAGACACTTCCTAGGTTCGACACATGGAACACCAGGATGTACGTCACTAAGCTTGGGGGGTAGTTGGAGTTTGTGGGCTACCGGACCGATCCATGCGAGGATCTCGAAGGGTCTGGTGCATCGGGGATTTAGTTTACCTTTCCTTTCAAATCGTGTCATCCTTCCTCGTGGGAAGATCTTTAATAATACCCTGATACCCTATTTGGGATTCCAAGGCTTTAATCTACTATCTAGATAGCTCGTTTTTCGGCTCTACGATGTTTGGAGTCGTGTTCAGGTTTGTACTATCCTTTCTGTGGTTTCTCGAATAATCTTGAGTCTAGTGAGTGTATTATTGGATGTTTGTCCTCTTGTCAATTGGGTGTCTCCCACCTCAACTCGACAGAGGATGATCTGCACTTCCAGCCACGTAGGGCCTCGAAGGATGCAACTCCTATGCTCGAGTGGTAGTTGTTGTTATATGAGTACTCGAGTATAGGCAGGTAGGTATCCCAAACTTTGTCAATGTCCATTACACAGGCTTCTCTTCGGGCTGCGGATTCTTGTTTACCTTGATCTTGTCAAGTGGGATTTCTAGGGCTTCGGTGGTCTGACAGTTATGAGTGTTGAATATATGGAATGTGAAATGTCTAAAACAGAGTTCTCAGGTTAATCGGAGGCTATGGGTCATCGGGCCTTACTCTGTGAGGACTTTAGGGATGGGGATCCTGGTGTCCTAGAAGTAGAGTTTTTTGGGCCTTAAGAGTTGGTACTATGGTCACCAAGGTTGAGTTTGCATGTGTTGCAGTTGACCTTATGAGTCTTAGATTATCATGGGAGTTTTCTTCCTAGTTTTTTTTCCAAGCTAATGGTAGGTCGGCCTCTGCCAGTTCCTTGTTGGTGGTTGAGCGAATCTTCGATTCAAGGTAGGGACTATCGATCCTTGAGGATGGGTTTGTTTGGCTTACTCGTAGTCAGTGGTGCTTATGGTAATTTCGTCTTTCTCCCTTATGAGTTAGATAGGTGCTTCCTCTGGTTAGGGATAGGGTCTGACGTTTCCTTTATCCCTTATGCCGATCTTGGGAAGGATAAGGGGTGACTTGACATTTGCTTGGAGGACTGATGTATAAGGCTTAGTTCTCTTTGGATAATACATGTTTTACTGAGCTTTGCATGGGAAATGAGGGGTTTGCATCACATCATAAAGTCAAACTACTTATCTTCTTAGAATTCATTTAAAAAAATCTTTGGCATTATTTTAAATAAATATGTTTAAAATAATTAATTTTGGCATAAAATAGGGTTTTAAGGGGTTTAAGATATGAAAATTACGAGTTTGGAGGAATTCCCGACGTCAAAATGCCTTAAAATGAAGAAAAAGTCCGAAATGGAAAAAAATCCGGAGTGGAGCCTTGTTCCTGCGAGGGTCCAAAGTCAGCTTCTAATTTCTGAAGTGAATTCAGGGGTTCCGGAGCCAACAGGCGGGTTCCGAAGTCATTTGCCCAAATCCGGAGTGTTCTTCTCGGATCCGAAGTCCATGCGAAGTCCGGAGGTCCGGACCGGAGATGCAAAGGCGACTAGAAATTCCGAAGCAGGTCACGCACTACCTTCCAGAGTCATTCCTTCAAAGTTAACCCTTTCGAAGCAGCGGGGAGATCCGAAGCAAGGGAAGGTTTCCAAAGCTGCGATTCCTCTTGGTTCCTTATAAGGCATTCCAGACTAAGAGGATTCCGGAACAAGAGGGACCTTTTGGGTTTTCTCCTTATGTTTTGAGTTGTTTTCGACTAACAAAGGTACGTAGAGAGACTTGAGATACGTGGAGAGATTTGGGAGAGATTTCACATACTTGGAGATATTCGATATACTTGGAGAGGTTTTATACACTTGGAGAGATTTGATATACTTGGACAGATTTGGGACAGATTCGATATACTTGGAGAGATTTGATATACTTAGAGAGATTTGGGAGAGATTTCACATACTTGGAGAGACTTCGGAGAGATTCGATATACTTGGAGAGTTTTCATATACTTGGAGAGATTTCACATACTTGGAGAGATTTGGGAGAAATTGCACATACTTGGAGAGATTTGGGAGAAATTGCACAAACTTGGAGAGATTTGGGAGAAATTGCACATACTTGGAGAGATTTGGGAGAGATTTCACATACTTGTAGAAATTTAGGAGAGATTTCACATACTTGGAGAGATTCGATATACTTGGAGAGTTTTCATATACTTGGAGAGATTTGCATTCTAACACTACATGGCTCATTAGGAACTTATATTGTACACTTAATTGTGTTAGCACAAGTCTCACAATAGTCTTTTCTTACCTGAGGACGGAATTTCCTAGCCAAAATGCTAGTTGTGACAGGCATGCCCTCCAATTCCCGCAACTCATATCTAGCATACTCCAGGGTTTGTTGGCTACAGCACAGAGCAGTACAACCTCAACCCAACCCATACAATATGTCGATATATAACAGATAATATCAAATATAGATAAATAGACAGTATCACAGGTAGTCCTACAGATCTACTATACTAGCATATCAAAACTAGCACACATATATATACCATACTTAGCATATCAAAAATATCCGATTATCAAACCAATGGGTTGGCCTTGGTGCCTTTGACCCGTAAGTATAGTGAGGAAGACTCGCCTCACAATGCCAAACTGTGCTGAGACCTACGTCTGCTAGCTTATGGAAAATCCCGAACTATCACAAAAACAAACGTCTAATTAACAATTGGAATACTATACTTGACTAAGGACCCATACTTAGGGTAAATACCCATTTTACCCTTTCCCTAATTGGGCCAAGGCCCAAGTCCAAATCTCTATCCACAAGGCCCAACTTACTTCAAGGCCCACACTTGGCCTAATTTTCCAAATTGGGCCTTATCCAAAGGTCCGATTCTCTAATTAGCCCAAAACACATTTATCCAAATAATCAATTATTGCCCAAGTATCAAAGCCCAACAGATGGCCCAATACACGAAGCCTAAAGTCTAAAACCCAAACAGAAGACATTCGCGGGGCGTACCCTTTCGGTACGTTGGGCGTACTTCACCTCGCATTGACCACCATCGGTATGGTTGACTAAGTATGCATGGCGTACATCAACTTACGAGGGGTGTAACCTCGCAGGTCTTAAAATCCTTATATGATGGATTAAGCACCTAAGCTCAAACTTCATATCCATGACTCAAAAGTACTCTAGAACCATAAAGTCTCAGACTTTAAGACTTTGGTCGTCCAAAAAGGGCTTAATATAAGGTCTTAATCCATTAAGACCTCCTACAAAGAACAAGTGACCAAACTAGCTCAAGGGACCTCATTTTTATTCCTTAGAACCCATCCTAGGGTCTAAAAGGACAGCCCAACACGTCCAAAACAAAGTGTAACACCCATAGATTCGGGTTAGTCAATTTAGAGACAATAAGCATCAAAAATAAATCTTTTTGATATAATATTATTTAAAATAAATAATCTTGACCAAGTTGTAGTATATGTCACAAGGGTTCCGTAAATATAAAGAACACTAAATCCCTAGTTATAACAAAGAAGTTATGACCCGTCGAAGTTTTACGGCAAAACCGGCACGACATCGAGAATCGTAAAAACGTGAATTTACAATAAAATACTTTATAGCCTTAGCGATCTGAGCAAAATTCGTAGTATATGTTAAACCGAGAGTGTGCACAAAAAGAACGTCCAAATCTTACTTCGTATGAGGAAGTTATGATTTTTCGACGATTTAGCATAGCAGTGCACAACCCGAAATTTGAATTTTAGATCAGTCGATTTTTAACCAAAACAGTCTAAACGAGAATTTAATATCTCGTTAATAGGAGCTCAACGATAAAACACAGTTGAAAATAGAGCTCGTATGCTAAAGATATGGATGAAACTTAGTCCCTACTCTTTAAGCGCGAAAAATTCGATACACATTTGTAAATTCGAGATAGAATGAGAATTAGCTGATGGAGACTAAATGAAAGTTGTAGTACTCATAAATACCAACGTATGGATATAAATAACGTCGAGAATAAAACTCGTATGTTAAAGATATGGAAGAAACTTGGTCCCTACTCTTCGAGCGCGATAAATTTGATACAATTTTGTAAATCTGAGATAAAATAAGAATTAGCTAACGACGTCTAAATGAAAGTTGTAGTAATCGTAAATACCAACGCATGAATATAAAGAACATTAAAAATGGATTTCGTATGAACGAGCATTGACAGCTATGGACTTAGTACCTATCATATGAACCCTGGAAGCGATGGACTTCGGAATGAACGAATGCAGGATAGATGATTCTTAGGGTACACCCTTAAGAATAACAAAGATAATGGGGGTGGGTAATTGGGTTAATTGTTTGATGATTAAACATAATAATTATATTATTATGGGTTGAAAACCCTATGTACTCACTAGGTTTCCCAACCTAACCCACTCAGTTTATTTGTATCATAGGTGTCAATATGAAGTTACATTACACTAAGAGATTAAGGAGACATAAATCACTAGTGATAATGAATGTAAGTTCTGTTTATGCTTATGTTTCTGTATTGACGATGGCATCCCAATGTTTTAAAATGAATAAAATACATTTCTTCGGAGATTCTTTGACAACGTATTTATCATGTTTTTTTAGGAATAAATTCCGCAACTCTTTTCTTTAAAAGGTTACTCTGATTTTCAAAATAAAGCATAAAAAAATTGGTCTTTTCTGGACGTGAAAATGGGGATGTCATAGTTGGTATCAGAGCATTAGTTTAAGAGAACTAGGAATAAGGATTTATTTCTAAACTTAAACTTAGAATGCTAAGCGATGATCGTGAGGAGCGTGTCTAATATATTTTAGGAAGTATGCCTGAATAGACACAAGCACTAGCTTAATTAGGGAAGATTCCTAAAACGCTTCTATGTGCTAAATAATTTGTGATGTTTTATGCTATCGTTTGATCGGATCTATGGTCTGTTGCCGACCGGATCTGGAAATTTTATGTGTTCAGATTTCTAAACGTTTAGTTACGATATTAGAAATGGCATATAATTTTTTGAAGTAATAATAAGGAATACGTGTTTAAACCTTCCTCTATCTATATTCACGGCTCGATACACCAAACGACTGCTTTGGTGTGTAGAACATCATGGTGAAGACTCATAGTGAATTGAGTAAATTGAGGAAATGAGAAGGCTTACGATACTGAATGGTACCTATCGAAGGATATCATAAGAGTGATATCATGTCTTTAGAATGCATCTAATAAATAATACGTCTAGTACAGGAGAAGTACACTTTCGATTAGTAGAAAGAAAGATTTTTGGTATAATGCATGAAGTTGTCCCATCGTCTGACATTTCCATCACCAACCGAGTTGAATCAGAATTGATGATTGAAGATACGCATGGAAGAAGTCCTAGTAGAGTCTAGGGAAAGTTATATGATTGTTTGGACATATTTGTATGTGTTAAAATTGTTTTTGTGATAATAACTTGGAGATCTGTGAGACAATATTTGGGACGAGTATGAGTACGTGTGAAAAGTAGTAGAGGCCTATACTACCAAAAGCACAGGACTCACGCTTGGATCAGGGAAAGTCACAAGGTTACCAATAAACTAGTAATTGATTATGTTTTGTTCATGCCTGTCGTTACCATCGTTCTGGTAATGACTGAGAAGATGATTGTTAATTTGACCCTAGTGTTCATATCAAATCGAGTCTAACTAAGATGATTATGTTACATGGTTTAAAGAACCAAGATCGATGTAGCATCTGACTTAAGTCAGAAGATTGAAGTGAAAGATAATCGAAGCGATCAATATAAGTATTGCAACTGTTGTTAAGGTAAGAAGCTTGTAGCTAGAAGTGCTACATGCTATAATGTGATTATATCACATTAGAACATGAAGGAAGGTATATTTCGTTCTGGAATTTGACTCTAAAAGACTCGAGTCTAAGTGTTGCATCATACGAAAATATGTCCTTAGAACATATCCCATCGGTCTGTTACGGAAATCGAAGTAAAGACTGTTTCCGAAGGTGCAGGAGTCTCCAATAAGGATCGAGATTGTGACTTGAAGATCACGATTGAAAGTCCAACGTGAGATAGAGAGCGGGTGCAAGATCGAGCACCGCATGCAGTCCAGAAGTCCAAGAGTTAGATACTCATTCGAAGGAACATATGAGTTATGGTTATTATCTAGGATGAAAAGATAATGTATGCAATCATTATACAAGCCCTATTCCATTGACGATTTTGGGGCGTAATCATCCAAAGGGGGAGATAATTGTAACACCCGCAGATTCGGGTTAATCAATTTAGAGACAATAAGTGTCAAAAATAACTCTTTTTGATATAATATTATTTAGAATAAATAATCTTGACCAAGTTATAGTATATGTCACAAGGGTTTCGTACATATAAAGAACGCTGAAATCCGAGTTATAACAAAGAAGTTATGACTCGTCGAAGTTTTACGGCAAAACCGGCATGACACCGAGAATCATAAAAAAGTGAATTTATGATAAAATACTTTCTAGCCTTATAGATCTTAACAAAAGTCGTAGTATATGTTAAACCGAGAGTGTGCACAAAAAGAACGTCCAAATTTGACTTCGTATGAGGAAGTTATGATTTTTCTAAGATTTAGCATAACAGTGCACAGACCGAAATTCAAATTTTAGATCGGTCGATTTTTAACCAAAACAGTCTAAATGAGAATTTAAGATCTCGTTATTAGGATCTCAATGATAAAAAGACAGTCGAAAATGAGGCTCGTATGCTAAAGATATGGACGAAACTTAGTCCCTACTCTTCAAGCGCGGCAAATTTGCTACAGATTTGCAAATTCGAGATAGAATGAGAATTAGCCGATGGAGTCTAAATGAAACTTGTAGTAATCGTAAATACCAACGTGTGCATATAAAGAATGTAGACAATAGAGCTCGTATGTTGAAGATATGGACGGAACTTGGTCCTTACTCTTTGAGCGCGATAAATTCGATACAGGTTTGTAAATATGAGATAGAATGAGAATTAGTTGACGATGTCTAAATGAAAGTTGAAGTACTCATAAATTCAACGCGTGGATATAAAGAACGCAAAAAATGGAGTTCATATGAATGAGTTATAATTTTTAATAGCACATTCACGTATTAAAATAAAGCATAAATCTTATATACGTCTACATATATATACATATGTATATATCATTAGAAAGGTATCAACGATGCGGTCGTTCTAAGACTAATTTTGAGTATTTTCTACATTAGTTTACTACAAATATCATTAAATCTATTTAAAATAGTATTATAAGTAGGTGTTTAGTCATTTAAGTAAATATAGAGGGTGATTTTTGAAAATTCAATTACTATAAATAAGAGCCTCTAGGCTCTCATATTTCTTGCACCATTCTCTTGATTCAAGAGTCTTTCTCTTCTTATCCCACGAGCATTTCAGCCCCTCGTGATCCAACTTCTCTTTCTGTAGTTTTTAGTATAGTAAGGTGGCCGCTGAAGTGTTGGAAGAATCTTTCTTAGAAAGATTCATCGACGAAGTTTTGCCCCTGCATAGTCCGACTCCTAGCTAAGTAAGTTATGTTACCCTACTTTAAATATAGCTTATAATAACGTTATTATGAACCTATAAATAAAATTTGTCATTATACTGATTGAACTACTTACGGAGAGGTGTCTAGAATTGTCACGTTGGGTTTGGTTGTTGGATTTCAGAAAAACTATATGTCGAAATGGTCCTGCCTCCCAACTGTCCTGCCTGGCTGATCCTTACTTGATAGATCATGAAGTAGACTCTGAGTTAATGATGAATTTAGACTAATAATTAGTCGCAATAAATATTAGACTAAAATCTAGTGGTAATAATACTAGGTTTCGTCGAAGGATATCATATTGTTAAGAAGCGAAGCGCTGCGATTTCGAGTCGTCACTTTCACAAGTGAGTGCATAGTTATTTTCATCTTACACATAGATATGAAGTATTTTATATAAATTATGTGCTATGTGTACATATTATTTAAATACTTGCTTTCTATGTTGGATGAACAATTATATACATGTTTTATTTGATGTAAACTATATATGTATTTTATATTTACGAATATGTTGGGTAAAACATGGGTAGATGAACGATGAGAGATGAAAGTGTTGGATAAGGTGTCTAAGTCCATAACTTATTTGGTATATACTTGACCCGACCCGGCATGGTCCATTTGGGTTGCATTTCACCCGAACAATTTATGGATAATTTTATGAGAGTTATACACATATGTTTATTAATATATTATAAGTTATAATATATTAATATGAGGTTATGTTATTTAATTAGTCTTAGTCTTAAATTAATTATGAATTAATTTAGAGATTAAAAGGAAGACTAATTAGATTATGGGCTATTGGTTTTATATGGTGTGGGCTAACACTCATTTGTTAATGGGCTAGGCGTGGATGGAAGTCCATGGATGATCCATGGAGCTTTTAACCCATGGGTCCTTGGAAAAGGAAAGGTCATGGGTTATTAGGGTTTCACCCTAACCATGTACACTATATAAGCATGCTTATGGTGCATGAAATGGCAACTAGTGAACTAGTGTGTGTGTGCTTGTGTGTGGCTGAAATATACAAGTGTGTATACTCTCTCAAAGTTTTCCAAGAGTTTGTGGTGTTTTGTGATTCCATTTGAGGCATTCACACTATTGGTGCTTGTCCCTCAAACTCCTCAAGAACCAAACTCATCAAAAAGGTATGTAATCTCTTCTAACTTTTTATTTTGAAATGTTCCCCATGCCATGTTAGATAGGTTATAAACCTTGGAAAATTATTATTTTGCATGTATTTAGACAAACATAGATCCAAGGTTTATTAGGGTTGCATGCACACTTAGGAAGTGTTAGATTGCTCAAAACCTAACAGTGGTATCAGAGCCTAGGCTTGCTTGTTTGATACTTGATGCAAAATAGTTGAAAAAGTCGAAAAACTTGTTGTCTGACTGATGAACTTGACGAGTCCATGGGGGGACTCGCCGAGTCCATGTGTATCTTCAACCTACTCGCCGAGTAGGTTCATGCACTCGACGAGTCGGAGCGACAGAGTGCAGATTTTCGACTTTTGCTGCTAGAAATGGACTAGAAACATTACCCTAAACTGTTTTGGTGTTTTAAAACTTGTTTTAGTTGGTGTAATGGTTGTTCTAATCCATTTACAATAGCATATATCAAAATTCCATGATTTTTATGTGTTCATATAATTCTTGAAATTTTGATGATCATGTACATGTTCTTATGAATTTAGAAGATGATAGGAATTATTTGCTGAATTGTTTAGAATTAATTCTTGATCATTTATGTGTTTTAACGGAGTCCATAATTTGTCCTCAAGTTATGGATATCCAAAGGTCACTTTCTTTAACACACACATTTAAACACATAAGTTACATGAAAGTGAAGAGTCTTCATTTTTATGAACCTTTAATTCATAAGTTATGAAATGAAAAGTTTTGGATAGTTACAAAACTTGTCCTCAAGTTTTGGAATTTGTAAAGTTTCACACACTTTAATAAACTTTAATTCCAACCCTTAGAGTTTTAATAGTTAAAATTCAACCCTTATACTATTTATAACATTAATGGTTAATTATTATATATATGTATAAGAATAAGTCGTTCTACCGTTAGTAGGTTTCATTCACGAAGCTGGTCTATAAGGTGGGTATAAGGTTGTTGCCTACAAAATGGTGACTTAATGGGTGTCCACTCTCACCCACCGCTCGCTTGACTGGTGGAGGGTCGTTAGCCGAACGGGTAGGACAATGACTTTAAATCCTCATTAAAAGTATAATGATTATTATAAAGTAACTAAACCTTTTTTAGTTCCCAATCTTAGTTATTTTAGGAAAATGTGAAATGGTGCTAGTCCATGGAATTCACACTTTGTACCTTACCAAGTCGTTGGTGGAGCGTGTGTGGTTAACCGGCACACTAACTTGGACTAGTAAGGATCACAAAGGGTGACTTAATATTTGTCATAGATCAATGTAGCGTGTGTGGTTAACCGGCACATTGATTAGGTGATAATATTAAGGGTACCGAGTGAATTAGCATGGTTATTCACACCTTGTTTTGTGATCCTCGGCATCCCAGTCACAAAACTTGAAGGGCACAATCGAGATTGAAACATGCCATTGAAAAGTTCAATGAATCTCAAAAGAATCTAGGAATTTCAAATCCAATTAAAAACTAATAATTCATTTTGTTTTTCATGGTGGAAATTGGTGAATCGTCATTCACCTACCTTTCAAATATATTATTACTTAGATTACGGCATCCCTCTTCTAAGTGTAATATATTGTGATTGGGTCCTAGCCTTAATATTACATTTGGGTGTCTTATTAAGGATTCTATATATCTAATCTAAACTTGCTTTCTTCTTTCAGATGTCTTCCAACACTAATGCTTCAGGCTCTAACCCAGCTGGTTCTTTCTCTCTCATGAATCTTTGTGGGAGAGTCATCTTTGATGGTTCCAACTTCATGGATTGGATTAGGAACATCAGGAAAGTTACTCGTTATGAGGACAAGGAATATGTCCTCGATAAGGAGTTAAAAGAGCTTGATGAGTCTACTGCTACTCCTGAGGAGATCGTTAAATTCAGGACACATGAGAGAGATGCTACTAAGGTGGCATGTATCATGACGGCCACGATGACAGCCGAGCTCCAAAAGTCATATGAAGATTTCTACCCTTTTGAGATGCAACAAGACCTGATGGAAAGGTACCATCAGAGTGCTCGTCAGGAGCGGTATGAAATAATCTCCTCCATAATAACTACCCGTATGAAGGACGGTGATTTCGTCACGGCTCACATGCAAAAGATGCAAAGGTATGTGGACCGTTTGCTGAAGCTGAATGTGAACATCCCTGAGGAGTTGGCAATTGACATCATTTTGCACTCCTTACCTTCTTGTTATGACCATTTTCGTATGACATATCATATGAACAAGGAGGAAGTTACCCTCAGCAAGCTTCAAGGACTCTTGAAGACCGTGGAAACCGGTCTTAAGGGCAAGGCGGTTGTTACCTCTCCTACTCCTACTCCAACATCTACCCCTGTTTTAGCTATTGGGAAAGGAAAAGGGAAAAAGAGGAAGCACCCTTCGAAGGGTACCAAGGGAAAGTCTCTTGAAGGCTCCTCATCGAAGACCAAGAGCGGTTCTGTCACTCCTTCTGCCATTCCCAAGGATGCTGAATGCTTTTATTGCCATGAAAAGGCACACTGGAAGCGAAACTGCCCTAAGTACTTGCAGGATCTAAAGGATGGGAAAGTGAAACCCACCCATGCAGGTATTTACACTATATTGTCTAATTACTCATTATATTCTAACTCTTGGGTGCTTGATACAGGATGTGGTATTCACATATGTTCTGATATGCAGGGCCTAAGAAGAAGTGAGGATGTGGAGCACGGGAAGATAAACTTGATCATGGGGAATAGGAAGGCTTCGCCTATTTCCAAGATTGGAGTTTATACTTTGTTGCTTAATAATGGGTTAAAATTATATTTGAATAAATGTGTGTACTCGTCTAAAATGGCGAGAAATATTATTTCTTTTCATGCTTTGTACAAACAAGGTTTTACCTTTTCGTTTGATAATGAATGTGGTGGTATTAATGCTTTCTTTAAAAATGTGTTTTATTTTAAAGCGTTACCTTGTGATGGTGTGTATGAAACTGTGTCGATTGTAGACAACTTAGGAAATAATGTGTTGTATATTGATTCTTCTACTAGCCTAGATAAAGCATCATTGTGGCATTGTCGTCTTGGACATGTAAACAAGAAACTCATAGGCCAACTCCAAAAGAGTGGAGTTTTGGAATCATTCGACCTTAAATCGGATGATAGTTGTGAATCTTGTCTACTTGGAAAGATGACAAAATCACCCTTCACTGGAACTTGTGAAAGGGGTGAGGGTTTGCTGGACCTAATACATACTGATGTATGTGGGCCTTTCAAAACCGCCACAAGGGATGCAAATCGGTATTATGTGACTTTTATTGATGATTTTAGTAGATATGGGTATGTCTACTTAATCAAACATAAGTCAGAAACCTTTGAAAGGTTTAAGGAATTCAAACACGAAGTAGAAAATCAATTGGGCAGGAACATTAAGATGCTTCGATCCGATCGAGGTGGTGAGTATCTTAGTACCGAGTTCCTTGACTATCTTAAGGAGTGTGGGATTGTCTCACAATTGACTCCTCCCAGGACACCACAGTTGAATGGTGTAGCTGAGAGGCGTACTCGAACCTTGTTAGACATGGTTCGCTCTATGATGAGTCGAGCTTCACTACCAATTTCTTTTTGGGGGTATGCCTTAGAAACTGCCGCCCATATCCTTAATCTAGTCCCTACAAAGAAGGTTACCAAAACACCTCAGGAGATGTGGACTGGGAAGGTTCCCAATTTGGACCACATCAAGATTTGGGGCTGCGAGGCTTTCGTGAGGCGTGAGACTCATGATAAGCTCGAACCCCGAAGTGAAAGGTGTATTTTCATCGGCTACCCATAGAAATCCTTCGGTTACCTCTTCTACAGACCCAGTGAGAATATGGTCTTTGTAGCAAGAAGAGGTGTCTTTCGTGAGAGAGAATTTATAAGCCAAGGAGACAGTGGGAGGAAAATTGATCTTGAAGAAATTCAAGAAGCAATTGGTGAAGGAACCTCAAACACTAGAAATCAACCTGAGGAGGAAACTCCTGTTGAGCAAGCTGACATGTCTATACCTCCGAGGCGTTCCACACGGGTTAGGAACACACCTTCGTTTTATTATGGCTTTCATATTACTACGGAAGGTGATACGTTTATCAGTGATAGTACATTGGTAAATTTGGATGAACCTAGCAGTGTTAAGGAAGCCATGGCAGGCCCGGAGTCTGCTAAATGGAAGGAGGCTATGGACAGCGAGATACAGTCCATGTATGACAATCAAGTTTGGAACTTGGTTGACCATGTACCAGGCCGTAAAACAGTCGGGTGCAAATGGATCTTCAAGAAGAAGACCGACATGGAAGGAAAAGTGCATACTTATAAGGCTCGACTGGTTGCGAAGGGTTTTACTCAGACTTAGGGTATTGATTATGATGAAACCTTTTCGCCGGTAGCAAAGATTAAGTCTATTAGGGTTATGATAGCCATTGCAGCATTTCATGATTATGAAATATGGCAAATGGATGTCAAAACCGCTTTCCTTAATGGAAAGTTGGCTGAGGATGTTTATATGAATCATCCAGAGGGTTTTGTCAGTGCAGAGTACCCTAATAGAGTATGCAAGCTTGAGAAATCCATTTATGGATTAAAACAAGCATCTCGTAGCTGGAATCTTTGTTTTGATGAGAAGGTAAAAGAGTTTGGCTTCTCGAGAAGTGAAGATGAGTCTTGCGTGTATGTCAGAGCTAGTGGGAGTATAGTTAGCTTCTTGGTATTGTATGTGGATGACATACTACTTATAGGAAATGACATCCCAACCTTGCAGGAGGTTAAGTCCTGGCTTGGGAAGTGCTTCGCTATGAAGGACCTAGGGGAGGCTACCTATATCCTAGGGATAAGGATATTAAGAGAAAGGAGTAAAAGACTAATTGGACTTAGTCAGAGTACTTACTTGGATAAGGTGTTGAATAGGTTCAACATGCAGAATTCCAAGAGAGGAGATTTACCGATCCAAAGCAATGCCAAACTAAGTAAGACTCAGAGTCCGAGTACAGAGGCAGAGATAGCTAAGATGAGCCAACTACCGTATGCTTCCACTGTTGGCTCGATCATGTATGTTATGACTTGTACCCGCCCTGATGTGGCATTTGCTTTGAGCATGGTCAGCAGGTATCAGGGGAACCCTGGCAAGGCTCATTGGACCACGGTAAAGAACATTCTCAAGTATCTGAGGAGGACTAAGGATTGGATCCTTACCCTTGGTGGGAGTGATGACTTGAGAGTATTAGGGTATAGTGATGCTGGTTTTCAGACTGATAGGGATAACTTCTGCTCTCAGTCGGGCTGGATCTTTACCTTAAATGGAGGGGCAATTTCTTGGAAGAGTTCCAAGCAGGAGACGGTGGCTGATTCAACTTGTGAATCAGAGTATATAGCAGCGAGTGAAGCAGCAAAGGAGGCGATATGGCTTAAGAACTTCATCGGAGACCTTGGAGTTGTACCAGCTATTAAAGAACCTATGGGGATTTTCTGTGACAAAAATAGTGCGGTTGCCTTAGCCAAGGAACCAAGAGATCATGGCAGATCCCGACACATTGACAGAAAATATCACTTCATAAGACACAAGATTGAAGAAGGACTCCTCGTGGCAAGGAGGATATCGTCGGATGAGAATCCTGCAGATCCCCTTACGAAGGGACTGACGAGGGATAAGCATTTTCAGCATGCGAGGAGCATTGGGCTGAGGGACGATATTAGTTGTACAGATTAGATAGATTTCCTGAAACTTGTAAAATGTAATCGACGTTTGATGATGAATAAAATTTGTGATTTATTTATGAGTAAAGTGTTACTATCATTGTCAATTATTTACTATTGTTTCAGTTTTGCATGTTTTGACTTCCAGAATAATTAGTTTATTCAAACCTCCACAATCGGTCATACATCGGAAGTAGGTATGAATCAAGATTGTCATGAATTGGGTTTGTAGATGGCTAAAGGTGTTTAGACATGGCAATGGTTGCTGCAACATTCATGAGTACTCATAAGTTATGAGTATTGGTATAAACCCACGCTCACTTGTATCACTTCATGGAATTTATCTCGAGTGATCGTGAGACGATAATATCATATAAGTCTTCAAACCTAGAGATATGAGTTGTTACCTATGAGTTGGTTGTGCATTGATTGCACGAAACCGCATCAGTAACTTGATGTTATAAAACGTGCCTTTGTGTACAATTCAACAAGTAGTAGAACAAGCATATGAGTCGAAGTTTATCTGTTCCTTCTAGAAATAGAAGCGATATCTAGGCCCCTTGATGATTTTGTGTTGACCCATGTACCGGGCCCGGTCAGAACTAAACTGATGTGTTCAGTGAAGTTCTTAGTCAAAAAAATCGGAAATCAAGAAACAATTGCCAGACAATAAGCAAGACATAGTTCCATGTGTTTGTCCGGCTGATATCATGAGAACAGAGGATTATATGATCACTTGTCTTAAAATGGCGCTTCATAGTTCAACAGAGTTTTCGAGAGCTATGATTGCTGGTTGGTTCCTGAAGTTATATAGGCAAATAGAGTTATTAGACTTATCCAAGTGGGAGTCTGTTGGATAAGGTGTCTAAGTCCATAACTTATTTGGTATATACTTGACCCGACCTGGCATGGTCCATTTGGGTTGCATTTCACCCGAACAATTTATGGATAATTTTATGAGAGTTATACACATATGTTTATTAATATATTATAAGTTATAATATATTAATATGAGGTTATGTTATTTAATTAGTCTTAGTCTTAAATTAATTATGAATTAATTTAGAGATTAAAAGGAAGACTAATTAGATTATGGGCTATTGGTTTTATATGGTGTGGGCTAACACTCATTTGTTAATGGGCTAGGCTTGGATGGAAGTCCATGGATGATCCATGGAGCTTTTAACCCATGGGTCCTTGGAAAAGGAAAGGTCATGGGTTATTAGGGTTTCACCCTAACCATGTACACTATATAAGCATGCTTATGGTGCATGAAATGGCAACTAGTGAACTAGTGTGTGTGTGCTTGTGTGTGGCCGAAATATACAAGTGTGTATACTCTCTCAAAGTTTTCCAAGAGTTTGTGGTGTTTTGTGATTCCATTTGAGGCATTCACACTATTGGTGCTTGGCCCTCAAACTCCTCAAGAACCAAACTCATCAAAAAGGTATGTAATCTCTTCTAACTTTTTATGTTGAAATGTTCCCCATGCCATGTTAGATAGGTTATAAACCTTGGAAAATTATTATTTTGCATGTATTTAGACAAACATAGATCCAAGGTTTATTAGGGTTGCATGCACACTTAGGAAGTGTTAGATTCCTCAAAACCCAACAGAAAGATGGTATGAGTAAACATTGGCAGCTATAGACTTAGTGCCTAATAGATAACATCGGCAGTTATGGACTTAGTGCCTATTAGATAAACACAGGTAGGTATGGACTTAGTACTTATTAGAGAAATGTTGGTAGCTATGGACTTAGTACCTGTTAGATAAATGTTGGTAGCTATGGACTTAGTGCCTGATAAATAAAGATTAGCATCTATGGATTTAGTTCTTTACGAACGAGTATTAGCAGCTATGGACTTAGTACCTATCATATGAACCCTGGAAGCAATGGTCTTCGGAATGAACGAATGTATGATAGATGATTCTTAGGGTAGACCCTTAAGAATAACGAAGATAATGGGGATGGGTAATTAGGTTAATTTTTTGATGATTTAACATAGCAATTATATTATTGTGGGTTGAAAACCCTATGTACTCACCAGGTTTCCCCACCTGACTCACTCAGTTTATTTGTATCACAGGTGTTAATATGAAGTTACATTACACTAAGAGATTAAGGAGACATAAATCACTAATGATAATGAATGTAATGGTAATAGCGTTAGTGTTCGTTTTTGGCAAACCCTAGCTTTGGGAAAACCCAAATGTTATGGTAATAGCGTTACTATATATACAACATTAGGGAAAACCCAAATGTTATGGTAATAGCGTTAGTGTTCGTGGCTTTGTGTCAGTTGTCTTTATGTCAAACCTTGTCTTCTTGGTGAAGACAAAACCTCTTTTCTTGGTGAAGGGAATATTTGGAGTAATTCTTGTGTCATTAATTTATTTTTTGTTTCATTCGTACTTGAATTGTATCCGATCATAATACAAACCTTCAGTTGCGAAGCACGACTCATCATAGATGGAACCATATATTATTCGATTCTACTTTTAGTAACATCATTACATTATGATGTCCTTGTAGAAGCTATTTATGGAAACCATTCCACAATCTCTAAGATGACCGTAGAACCTGATACTAAGGCATTCTCCTTTCCTTTCAGATTGGAGAACCTTTATCTTCTTACCCAATTAATTCCCTACTTTGTTTTGATACTCTTTCAGACTTTTCAAAGTGTCATAATTATGCTTAATCATAAAAACATAACCATGTTTATTGAACCTATTAATAAATATGACACAGTAGTATATGTCGACCCTTGTGGTGGATTCGATGGGTCCATACACATTCGTGTGTAGAAGATCCACCAATCCTTTATCACTATTACATGTCCATGTGAATGGTGACCAAGTCATCTTGCCAACATACAAGACTCGTAACCATCATCCAACTCAAGGTCGAATGATTCTAAGTTTTGGTCGAATTGGAGTTTGGTAATGTGATTCTTACTTATGTGGCCAATGCGATCATGCCACAAGCACAATCATATCTAAACTATTAGAAGAATCAATGTTTAAGTCATCACTACTATTTTAAGAAACACAAACTACAACTCCATTAATGTCATTTGCAAGAAGATGTTTTACACATAAAACCATAATCTTTATAAACTATAATTGTCACCTTCCCATTATCAAATGAAAATTGAAATTCATGTTTATACAACGCATGAGATGAAATTTTTATTTCTAGGCATCTGTAAAGAGTAATAGCAAGTGACTAAATTTATCTGAACTCCATTGCTAAGCACAAGCTCAAAATCATCAATCATCAAGACATGAGACATTCTTCCAATCCAATGATTATGTTTAGCTCTTTATGCTTAACTTCCTTCTTTCCTATGGATTCCTATAATGCCATCCACATATGATTTCCACAACAACCATTAAGGAACCATGAATTTGAAGTATTTGGAGTTAGATTGTTAAAGTACTTTATGTAAAGTCAAACATTTTACTTTACCATCCCACAAAATACTTAGGGCAAGTTCGTTTCCTTTGATCCTTGTCAATGCATTAATTGCAACTTGGCTCTTTTGAATCATGGTTGCGTGGAATCGAGGACACATTATTCCATTCCTTAATAATGGGAAGTTTTGGTCGAAACCAATCCTTTCCATTTATGATTCGAACGTTTCCTATTTATTCCACCAACATTCAAAAGCAATAACTGTAATTGGATAATAAATCTAATTCCTTTCCAGCTTTTCTTAGTTTGGAGAAGGTTTATGAATATCATCAATGTTTTCCTCCATACTATTCATATGATAAATCAACTTGAAATTATCATAAGAACTAATGAAAGATCCAAGCATAAGATCAACAATAAGACTCTTGTCAAGGATAAAATTATGATTCTTGAGTTTGTCTATGTAGCTTTCGTTGATTACATAAAAAACTCGCTCCTTCAATTCGAATGCAATTAGGAACTTTCGATGTTTTTCAAATCACTTTTGTCTTTCCCTTTGGGTGAAACATTTCACTCAAATACAAATTCGTTTCATATGTTCACAAAATCCTTTTGGAACATCGAGGACATAGACATAATGATTCAAGAGACCTTATTTGAAAAGTCTACATTTTATGGGAATAACAACTTATCTAAATTTCATGTATTATTGATTTAGAGATATGCTCACTATGGAGATCTTTCTGAAAATCATAATCGAGGAAGATCCTATAATAAATGATCCATTCTCGAGAGAGAGCAAAAAGAAGTTATGATTTAGAAAGTAAGTGATGATGTTGGAGAGGATTCCACTTAACCTAGAGGAAAAAGTTTAATTAAGTCGATTTTATCCTCAATTATTAACCCAATTTGAAATTAAGGCTAGGATCCATAAATACGATTCGTAATGTGAAAAGGGATATTATAGTCATATCACGAAACTATTCTAGGTGGGTAAAGCATTTTACCAATTTCAATCAAAAAGAAATTCCTAGATCTTTTGAGATCATTAAATAATGAATGGCGTGTTAATCTTAGCTTATGTTCTTCGATTTTGATACTGGGATACCGAGGATCACAGATAAGATGTGAATAACCATGCAAACCTGTGTGACATCCTCAAGGTCGTTTATGATCTCACATTAATGTTCCGATTAACTACACATGCTCCATCAACAATCATAATTTCGAGAATGTGCCATCATTTCAGATTTTAAGTCCCATATTAGTGTGTCGGTTAATCACACACGCTCCACTAACGGCTTAGAAAGAAATAATGTGCATTTTCATGGATTAGCATACAATTTCACATTTTTCCTAAAGTAAGTAGAGTGAGATTTTATAGAACGTTCTATTACTTTATACATTATACTTTTAATGTGATTAGTGTCGTGTCAAACACGTTCAGCTAATGACACTCCACCACACAAAGAAGCGGTGGGTGAAAAGGACACACATTCAGCAGTCATTTTATAGGATGTTTCCTTATATCTCTTTTATAGTATGACTTTGTGAATGAGGCGTACTAGAGATTTGACTAACTTCTAATGATACATATAGTGATAGACATTTATACATACATACATATATATATATATATATATATATATATATATATATATATATATATATATATATATAGGGTGTATTTCAAAAAAAATTAAATTACAAGGTTCAAATCATATTAATTCAATTAAAACTTAATAATTAATATTTGATCTAAATAGGATATAAGAATTATCTATTAATTAGACTTTTTATTAATATTTCTTTAAATCTTGTTAGGGTAATTATATTATCTTATAATTGATAATTATCTTATTTAATCTTCCTTTCATATTCAATTTAGTATTCCTAATTACCTAGTTGATATATTCAAATTTTATACATTTAAAACAACATGGATTAACAAGTAATTGTCCTATCTTTTGAGTTAAGGCAAGAAAATCCAAAATCACAATCCAGACTGTCTTTGCATCATGACAGAGGACTGGTCATGACGTGATAAATTGTTTTCTAAAAAATGTTTGTTTCAATTTCATCTATTATGTACCATTAATGTGAAAATCAAGGCTTTGATACCACTAGTGGGAATTATAGGTTACAATAACAATATACTTGCAGAATTTCACTTAACACTTAAGGGTATATGCAACCTAAAATTGATCTATGTCTTTTTCACATCTAATAACAACATACTTATGAAAGACACAAACTTAACCCTATAAATTCGAAATTCTTGGTCAAGAAAACATACCTTTTGTAGATACCAATCAAGCTAATCGAAGTCTTGTAGTCTCCTTGGAAAACCTAGCTCCAATATTGTGCAATCCTCTAATGGTTCACACCGAAAACGAAAGAAACCCTAGGATTAAAGGACAAAGGGGATAGAATAATAGAATTTCGTTCTCCACCTTAAGGTATGAGAGAGACACGAAATCAAGATGCCCAATAGTCCTATTTATAATCTAGGTAACTTATGGACAAAACAAGATTTGAATGATTAAATAATAGATTTAAGCCCAATTCAAATCCATTCCTTATATACCATCATGAGGGTTGTGGAAACCTTAATAAAGGCCACAAAACCATCCATGCCATGGACTATTCTAGAATTGTCTATTTTATTCAACTATTGAATAATTACAATTTACCCCTTGCACCTTTAATTAATTCCAATTAATGTCGAATTTCCAAATTAATTCTGATTAATAATTAATCAATTTTGACTATTTCTAATTCATTTATTATTCGTATAACAAATTAAAAAATCATTATTCTATAATTTATAATTAATATATCAATCATATAGAATATTAGCGTATCACTTATCTATTTCATTCGATCAATCCAAGCCATTTCCTAGTTATGATGGCAACCCAAAAAGGACTTTACTTTTATCCATCAACATTATACAGATTTAGTTAGGACCTTAGACACCAAATAATTCACCACATCCAACCATATTCGTTGTCTAATTGTAGAGGTTATGAATTGTAAAAGTCGAAATGTTTGTTTGCTTAGTTTCGCATTTTTAGTTATTTTACTAAGTCACAGTTTTATGCGAAGCGTATTGTAATAGACTTACTATATTTTTTGTACACTCAGGTTTCCTATAAATAGGGACTGAGCATAAAAGTAGAAAGAACTTTTGCTCTCGAGTATTCTTTCTGCTTAAAAGCTTTGTAATCAGTCTTCATCAATATAAGATCTGATTAATATTTACTCGTTGTGTTCTTACTTTTCAATCATTCATTCATAATTGTTTTCTTTATCTCGATAACAATTCTCTTCAATTGGTATCAGAGCAGGATTCAAACTGCATCGATCTGATTTTCGTGTTAGAATCATTTGCTTTTTGAGTAGTAACTTTACTTAAAATTTTCCACGCATTTTGGTTTTGAAAATCACATTTGATCTTCAGATTTGAATTGATTCTGTCTTTGAATTGTTTAGTCGAGTGATCGATTAGTAATTTGTGATCATTTCTGTTGATCAATTCTCAAATTCATCAAGTTTTTCAAGCTTTCTGAAAATTTCCGTGTTCATCAATGGCGAACTTCAACATGAATACAATGAGTTCTTGCTCTCACTTGCTTGGTTCCTCAACCAATATTCCGATGTTAATCCCTAAATACTATGATCAGTGGGTTGATAGAATGGAGGATTACTTAAATGGAATTGATGAAGAACTTTAGAATTGTATCAATGGAACAGTGCAAGCTCCTGCTAATGTTCAAGCAATTGGACCATCTACTACTTCTGCTGAAGTTGCTGAACAACAAAACCGTTTGAAGAAGAATGAAAAGAGATGCATGAGGGAACTAAGAGGTGCTCTACCTCATGTGGTTTACAATTACATCCGTAGTTGTAAAACAGCCAAGGAGATCTGGATTACTCTAAAAGAGAAGTATCAAGGTAGCACAAAAGACGAAGATCAACTATGTGAAGCAATGTCTAGTTGAACTGAAGGAATTCAGACAAAAGGATGCTGAAACTCTTGAAAATTACTATGATCGTCTCAATGAGCTTGTGGATCGCTGCAATAGGTATGGAATCACTAGGTCTCTCATGGAGTTCAATTTAACTTTCATCATGGGCCTTTGCAAGGAATGGCGAAGTGTGAGTACGATGATTAAGAATCAACAGAGTTTTGAGACAACCAGCTTGAATGATCTCTACAATCAGCTGAAAACACATGAAAGTGAAGTTTCAGAAATGTATGAAGAATCAAAACAAAGTATAGGAGGACCTTTGGCTCTTATTTCAAAGGTATCAGAAGTTGAAATTAATGAAACAGATGGTTCAGACAATGAAGGCTTCTTAATGAACTCAGATGATGAAGTTGTGGCATTTTACTCAAACAACAGAGTTAAGAAGTTTTTCAAAAAGCCTTTTAATCCAAAAGGAAAGGCAAATGATGCGAAGGGTGGAGTCTCAAAAGCTGGAGGAGAGGAGAAGAAGAAAATGGAAAAAGTTGATGAAAAGCAAAAAGATGATAAAGATGTGAAGAAACTGAAAGGTGATTCTGGAATCTATTGTCACTACTGCAATGGTGCGAATCACTTCGCAGCTGATTGCATGTTGCGAAAGAAAGAGGAGAAAAAGAAAAAAATGAAAGATGAAGCTTACTATTCGGAAAAGATTGAAGAGTTGCGTGCAAAGACAAAAGGAATGTCACTTGTTGCGAAGGGTGAGTCTGATGAGGAAGAAATTGGAACATATCAGATATGGTCTTCAGGATCCGATGACGAAGAAATGAGGCATCCAACTCATGGAGTAATGTTCGCAAGCTTTGAAAAAAATTGCGAAGAGAATGTTTCAGGTAGCTACTTCGTATCCAAATCCACAAACAAATCACCAATGACCACCAAGGTACGTGCTATTCTTGAATCTTTCAATATTCCTTTATCTGCTTATGAAACTGAAATTACCTCTTTTGATGATATTGTTGCTTATTTTGATTCTGTTATTGTGTCTGCTAGTATTGAAGCTCAAAATTTAAATATGCAACTAGTTGAGACACGAAGAGAGTTAAAAATAAAACGAAGCAGAGTAGACAAACTTGAATTGCAAATCAAAAATGTAAATTGTGATAGGGACAATCTTGGAAATGAAGTTAGGTTGTTGCTAGCACAAAGAAATATATACTGTAACTCTGCTAAGCGTTTGTATGCAAAATTAACTGCTTTACATCATTCATCTGACATTAGCAAAGAACAACATAGGAAACTTTTACCTTTTCTTGAATATGATTGTGAAAAAGTTGATGCTGTGTCTTATGATTGCGAAAACACAATTGCTCATTTTGACAAAATACCTGATGATAGATTCGCATATGGTATTGTCAAAATTGACGAATTTTTGAATGTTGATGAGTTGGTTAGTATTGTCAATGAAAGTTTGACAAAGAATGAACAAGTGAAAATCTTAAAGAAAACTGAAAACTCAAATCTTGATTCTCAACTCAATTATGCTGATATTGATGACAATTCAGATAATGTGAGTGAAATCAGTGAGATTGAAGAGGAAGAAGAGGTTGATTCAATAGTCAAAGATGACATTGAAAAACCCTCTACTTCGCAACATTGTAATTTTGATAATGTGGAAGTTGAAAACTGGAAATCTGATGACACTGATGAAAACAAAGAAGATGTGAAGAATTCACATGAAATACCTCCATGAGTTGTGGTTGATCAAGTGTTTGAAAATACAAAAGAATTTGACAAAATTTTAAATGAAAAAGGTGCACATTATTTGGAAACCAACACTGTGGTATATCCAAATTTTGTATGCACTGATAACACCATTTTTCCAAATCAAGTTTTTGTCACTACTGGGAATGCTGAGAAAATTCACCCTGAATTCAACAAAATGGTTGTAAAAAAGATAATCAAATGTCAACTACTGAAGGTTTTTTCGCAAATCAAAACACAGAAGAAAACAATTTAACTCAAAATCCTTATGTGTTTTAAAGACAAAAATCATCACAAAAATGGGTAGTTAAAGGCGAAAAAGCAAACAAAGTTTTTGAAAAAGTTGAAAAACCAAAGGTTGAAGTGAAATTAAATTCTCATGAATTTAAATTGATGGTTGGAAATTATTCAACAGAAAATAATGTTTCAAAAAGAAAAGCAAGAAAAGCAATTTTTTGGCAAGTTGTGTCCAATGATAAATCAAAAGTTGAAAAAGAACAAATTTCAAAGTCAAAATCGTCAAAATTTCAAAGCATAAATAAAAAAAGGATACAACCTTTCATAAATCAATATATTCTGTTGACAAGATTCCAATGAGAAATAATGACAAACTTGTTCGCAAATATGACAACAATCGAAAATTTGAGAATTCGCAAAAAATTGTGAAAAATACAAAGTTTCAAAAAGTTGGCATATTCATGAATGATTCATCATCTTTGAATGTCACAACTCAAAGAAAAATGAAGTTTTCTCCTAAACAACCAAATTTTCCAAATCCTTCAGTCTCAAAACCGACCAAAGTTTCGTATACAAAAGGAAAATCTGATGTAGGTATGATCAATCGTTGGCTTGAAGGGAAAGGAAGACAATATCAAAGTGGGAAGTTTTCAGAGAAACAAATAAAAAATGCATTTGATAAGTTCGCAAATAACTCTTCCACTGGTAGTTCATCATCTTATAATTCGCAAGTTCCAGTACAAAAATGGAAACCAGTTATCAAAGTTGCGAATGTTGTGAAAGATGAGATGAAACTCAATGAAAATCCAAAACTGTTGAACAACTATATTTCAATATCTCGATCTGATGATGTTGATATAATTGATAGTGTCACAGACAAAGTGAAAACATGGTTTTTAAATTCAAAGCATTTGTTCAAAAATACTAATGGAGGACCCAATAAGTCTTGGGTTCATAAATTTTTCCAATAAATGCAGGTGATGTGTGACGAGCAATATGATGCGAAATGGTATATTGATAGTGGTTGCTCTCGTCACATGACTGGAAGAAAGGAAAACTTGCGAGATTATCGAAGCTTGGAAAATGCAGGAGTACTCAAATTCGGAAATAATCACAAATGTCAAGTGAAAGGCTATGGGAAAGTAACAAATGGACAATTCACTGTTAACAGGGTTGCTTATGTTGAAGGTCTTCAACATAACTTGATTAGTGTTTCGCAGCTTGTTGTGGGTACTGGAAACCAGGTTGAGTTTAATGAAGAAGGAAGTATTATTTCAAATGCGAAGACAAATGAAGTACTTCTCAAATCCAAAAGATATGGTGATATGTTTACACTGGACATCAAACCAATCGTGGGCAAACCTGATGTGTGTTTACTATCAAAGGCATCTAATGATGTCAGCTGGCTTTGGCATAGAAGATTGTCACATTTGAACTTTTGCAATATTAACAAACTTGTCACTGAAGATTTAGTTCGAGGTTTACCTGTACTAAAATTTGACAATGATTCTCTGTGTGCAGCTTGCGAACAAGGAAAACAACATAGAAAAGGTCATCCAATTGTGATAGATTCAAAAATCGTAGAACCATTGAAACTTCTTCACATTGACTTATGTGGACCGTCGACTGTTGCTACAATCAATAAAAAGTGGTACATTTTAGTTATTGTTGATGATTTTTCTCGATTCACATGGGTATTTTTTCTCAGGTTAAAATCTGAAGCTGCTCAGACGATGATTGATTTTATCAAAATGATTGAGATTAGCCTTAAAAAGAATGTTCGCAAAATTAAAAGTGATAATGGTTCTGAGTTTAAAAACCAAACTCTTGATTCATTTCTCATAGGTAAAGGAATTTCGCATAATTTCTCATCACCATATACTCCACAACAAAATGGTGTTGTTGAAAGAAGAAATCGATCTCTATGCGAAGCAGCCAGAACCATGTTAACATATGCGAATCTACCTCAATATCTTTGGGCTGAAGCAGTTTCAACTGCATGCTTTACTCAGAATCGATCATTCATTCATCGAAGATTCAATATCACTCCATATGAAATACTCAACAATTGAAAACCTAATGTCAAATTTTTCCATGTTTTCTGTTGTAGGTGTTTCATAATGAATCTTAAAGATAATTTGACAAAGTTCCAAGCTAAAGCTGATGAAGGCATATTCTTAGGATATTCGCAATATTCAGTAGCATACAGGGTGCTAAACAAGCGAACAAGAAAAGTTGAGGAAACTTTCAACTTAACTTTTGATGATTACTATCTTAAACAAACGAATAGTAAATTTGAAAATAAATCAATTCTTGTTAATTCAGATACACAAATTGATAATTCTGAAATAAATGATTTTGATTATGACATAATTTTTGGAATTCCTGACAGGGCAATTAATGCGGAAAACAATGCTCCTGATAATCAATCATCAAAATCCTCAAAACATACTGATGATTCAACAATCACTACAAGTTCAATATCTTGCGAAAGTGTGCCTGAAGTTCATGGAGGGGGAGCATACAATTAACAATGAACACAGAAAGCAAACTTTCGAGGGGGAGAATGAAAATTTGAATCATCAAGTTGAGGGGGAGCATTCGCAAATTCAACAGGATCATCATTTTGAGGGGGAGCATCAAGATGAACATCATGTTGAGGGGGAGCATGATGAAACAGAGACAATTAATCTTGATGAAAATGATGAGTTTCATGAACTAAATGATAATTTTTCTGTTCCAGGATCTGAAAATGAAGATATGTATGAAGATGCTGATGGGTTTTAGCCATAAGAACTTTCCTATGTGCGCATGCAAAACCCTAATGCTCGGATCTAGGCTTTCTAATAAACATGCATTGAATCCAAGTCTTCTAATGTCTAATTAGATTAAATAACAACATTGAAACAGATCTAGAATCATACCTTTGAGTTCCTTGTTGATCTTGAGGTCTTGGAGCTTCTAGAGTCACAAGTGTCACTCCTCTAATGGCTTACAAACACCAATAGCAATAAGAATGATTTAGGAGAGAGGAGAGGGGAGGAATTCGACCAGAGTTCTCTTGCTTTTTCAGAAGTGTCGAATTCCCTATGCCATGGGGTCTATTTATACTTGTAGATTCCTTAAGGATTACAGATAAGTCCCTATCAGATAATCTTCTCTTAAGGCTATCCAAATCCATTCCTAGATAACTCTAATGGACGATTTTAGCTATCCTAATCCTCTTAGAATTCGTCCATAGTATATCCAAATGGATTTACAGTTTAAAGCTTAACTATCAAACAATTGACAGTTTATACCCCTTTATTTAATTAATCTCTTTAAGTCACCAAATTAATTCTAATTAATTCTATGACTTATATTAATCAAATAACAATATATTATTCATTATATTATTCACATAATATATTAATAATATTTACTCTCTCTTAATAAATCATCCTATCAAGTTGCTATGGTGAAGGCAACCCAAAAGGACCATGCACAACCGGATATAGTTACAGCCTTAGACACTATTCCAACAGTCTCCCACTTGGATAAGTCTAGTAACTATACTAGTACAATTCGGTTTGCAATCATAGCTCTCAAAGACGCTGTCAACTCTGATCTAATCAATCTTGTCCTTTAGATAAGGGAACGTACAGTCCTCTGTTAGATATCATGCTGACAATCCTATGGAATGGTTAGTCAAGCATTTAGGTTTCTCGATCTCTGATTTATTCGACATAGAACTTAATCGAACACATCAATTCAGTTCTGACCGGGCCCGGCACATAAGTCAAATCAAATCATCGAGCGGCCGAGATATCGCTTTTACCTTCTTAGATAAAAGTTACAGATAAACTTCGACTTATATGCATTTACTTATTCATTAACCAATTATACACAACAATACGTTTTATAACATCAAGTTACTGATGCGTTTTCGCATTATCAATGTACAATCAATTAACAAATAATAAACCATATATCTAGGTTTTAAGACCATATGATATTATCGTCTTGCGATCACCTTTTATATCGTATTCCACAAGGTGATTCTAGCAAGCGTGGGTTTATTCCAATGCTCAAAACTAGTTCATAAGCACTCATGAACGTTGCAGCAATCCTTTGCTATGTCTAACACCATTTAGACACTCTACACACCAATTTCATGACAATCTTCTTTCATATCTACTCCCAACATATGAACGATTGTGGACCATTTGAATAATTCGATTATTCCTAATAAACTCAATTATTCTGGAAGTCAAAACATGCAAAGTGAAACAATAGCTAAACAATCAACATAAGATAGTATCATTACTCATAAATAAAACTCCTTTATTTAATCATCAAATGTCAATTTACATTTATCTATTACACGTTTCTAATACTATCTAATCTATGCTAATATCATCCTTCAGCCCAATACTCCTAGCATGCTGTAAGTGCTTAACCTTACTCAGTCCCTTCGTAAGCGGATCTGCTGGGTTATCTTCTGATGATATCCTCTTCACTACGAGTTGTCCTTCTTCTACACGATGTCTGATGAAGTGATATTTTCTGTCGATATGTCTTGATCTACCATGATCCCTCGGTTCCTTGGTTAAGGCAACCGCACCTTCGTTATCACAGAAAATCTCCATGGGCTCCTTTATGGCAGGTACGACTCCAAGATCACCGATGAAGTTCTTTAGCCATATTGCCTCCTTCGACGCTTCGCTCGCTGCAATGTACTCTGATTCGCACGTTGAATCAGCTATGGTCTCTTGCTTGGAACTCTTCCAGGTCACTGCTCCTCCATTTAGGGTAAAGACCCAGCCCGACTGCGAACGGTAGTTGTCCCTGTCGGTTTGAAAACTGGCGTCACTATACCCTCGCACCTTCAAGTCATCACTCCCTCCGAGGACTAAGAACCATTCCTTTGTCCTCTGAAGGTACTTAAGGATATTCTTCACCGCAATCCAATGTGCTTTGCCAGGATTCCCTTGATATCTGCTAACCATGCTCAAAGCGAAGGCTACATCAGGGCGAGTACAAGTCATAGCGTACATGATTGAGCCAACTGCGGAAGCGTATGGTACTCGGCTCATTTCTGCTATCTCAGCTTCGGTACTCGGACTCTGAGTCTTACTCAATTTGGCATTACTTTGTATCGGTAATTCTCCCTTCTTTGAGTTTTCCATACTAAAACGTTTCAGTACCTTCTCCAAGTAAGTGTTCTGACTAAGTCCAATTAGTCTTTTACTTCTTTCTCTTACTATCCTTATTCCCAAGATGTAAGAAGCTTCTCCGAGGTCCTTCATAGCGAAGCACTTCCCGAGCCAGGACTTAACTTCCTGCAGAGTCGGGATGTCGTTTCCTATGAGTAATATGTCATCGACATATAGAACGAGAAAGCTTACTACACTCCCACTGGCTTTGACATATACACAAGACTCGTCTTCGCTTCGTACAAATCCAAACTCTTTGACTTTCTCATCGAAGCAAAGATTCCATCTGCGAGACGCTTGTTTAAGTCCATAAATGGACTTCTCAAGCTTACACACTCTATTCGGATGCTTCGGATCCACAAACCCTTCGGGCTGAGCCATGTACACATCCTCAGCCAGCTTCCCATTAAGGAAAGCGGTCTTGACATCCATTTGCCAAATCTCATAATCATGAAATGCGGCAATAGCTAGCATCACTCTAATAGATTTAATCTTCGCAACTGGTGAGAAGGTCTCATCATAGTCAACTCCAGGAGTTTGAGTAAAGCCCTTCGCAACCAATCGTGCTTTATATGTGTGTACGTTTCCATCCACGTCGGTCTTCTTCTTGAAGATCCATTTGCACCCAACGGTCTTACGTCCGGGCACATAATCAACCAAATTCCAAACTTGGTTATCATACATGGATTGGATCTCGCTATCCATTGCCTCTTTCCATTTTGCAGACTCCGGGCCTGCCATGGCTTCCTTGTAGCTATTAGGTTCATCAAGATTTACTAGTGTACCATCACTAATATACGTGTCCCCTTCGGTAGTAATATGAAAACCATAAAACTGGGGTAGAACTCTAACTCTATCGGAACGTCTAAGAGGTAAGGATTCGTCAATCGGTTCAACCGGAGTTTCCTCCTCGGGTTGAGTGCCAGCGGTAGAGGTTCCTTCATCTATCGACTCTTGAATCTCTTCAAGCTCGATTTGCCTCCCACTGTCTCCTTGGCTTATGAGTTCTCGCTCTCGGAAAACTCCTCTCCTTGCAACGAAGACAACATTGTCCTTCGGTCTATAGAAGAGATATCCAAAGGATGTCTGCGGGTAGCCGATGAAAATACATCGCTCACTTCGAGGTTCAAGCTTGTCGTGAGTATCTCGTCTTACGAAAGCCTCGCAACCCCAAACCTTGATATGTGCCAACGAGGGAGCTTTCCCTGTCCACATCTCGTGAGGTGTTTTGGCAACCTTCTTAGTAGGGACTCGGTTAAGGATATGGGCGGCAGTCTCTAAGGCATACCCCCAAAAAGAGATTGATAGCGAAGCACGACTCATCATAGAGCGAACCATATCCAATAAGGTTCGATTACGCCTTTCTGCCACACCATTCAACTGCGGTGTCCTAGGAGGCGTCAATTGTGAAACTATTCCACACTCCTTGAGATAATCGTGGAATTCAAGACTTAGGTACTCTCCTCCTCGATCGGATCGAAGCATCTTGATTTTCCTGCCCAATTGATTCTCCACTTCATTCTTGAACTCTTTGAACTTTTCAAAGGTGTCTGACTTTTGCTTGATTAAGTAGATATACCCATATCTACTATAGTCATCGGTAAAAGTCACATAGAAGCGGTTCCCATCCTTCGTGGTTGATCTAAATGGTCCACATACATCGGTATGTATTAGGTCCAATAGACCCTCGCCCCTTTCACATGTACTCGTGAAGGGTGACTTAGTCATCTTTCCAAGTAAACAAGACTCGCATGTGTCATCTTCCCTAAGGTCGAATGACTCCAACACTCCATCCTTTTGGAGTTGGGCTATGCGTTTCTTGTTGACATGTCCAAGACGACAATGCCACAAGGATGCTTTATCCATACTAGTGGAAGAATCAATATTCAAAACATCATTTCCTAAGTTATCAACAATCATAACGGTTTCATATATTCCATTACATGGTATAGCTTCAAAGTAAAAGACACCATTTAGATAAGCCAAAATAGAACCATTCTCATTATTAAAAGAAAATCTAAATCCTTGTCTATATAAACCATGAAATGAAATGATGTTTCTTGCCATTTCTGGCGAATAGCAACAATTGTTCAAATCTAAAACTAAACTATTCCTAAGCACTAAGGAGTACACTCCAATCTTGGTCACAGGCGACGATCTTCTGTTCCCCATGATTAGATTGATCCTTCCTTGCTCCACATCCCTACTTCTTCTTAGTCCCTGCACATTAGAACAAATGTGATAACCACAACCGGTATCAAGAACCCAAGAAATAGCATGATTAGAATCGTTAGATTTGATTGTATATATACCTGCGAAAGATGGCTTGATCTTTCCTTCTTTGATCGCTTGCAGGTAATCCGGGCAGCTTCTCTTCCAATGTCCTATCTTGTGGCAGTGGTGGCACTCTGCCTCCTTCGGGTTAGAGCAGGGCTTGGCGGGATCAACTTTGGTCCCACTAGAAGAGGCACCATCTCGGGCTTTCACCTTGCGATGGTTCTTCGATGAAGCTTTCCTCTTCTTTCCCTTCCCTTGTCCAATAGCCAAGACAGGAGCAGCGGGCGGATTGGGAGTGGGTGCAACAGACTTGTCCTTGAAGTTGCTCTCAGCAACCCTCAAGAGACCTTGGAGCTTGCTTAGGGTGACCTCTTCTTTGTTCATGTGGTAGGTCATCCTAAATTGGTTGTACATCGGAGGCAAAGAGTGAAGCACCATGTCGATCGCCAAATCCTCACCGAAGTCAACATTTAACTTGCGGAGGCGGTCAACATACCTTTGCATCTTTTGCAAGTGCACGGTAAGAGATTCTCCATGACCCATCTTCGCGGAAATCATGTTAGTGAAAATCTCGTACCTCTCTTGTCTCGCGTTTTGGTGATACCTCTCCAATAAGTCTTGATGCATCTCGTATGGGTACATGTCCTCGTAGGACTTTTGGAATTCGGAGTTCATGGTGGCGATCATGATGCAATGTACTTTCGTTGCATCTCGCTCATGAGTTTCAAAGGCGGTGATTTCGGCGGGAGTAGCAATTTCGGGGTTGATTTTCTCGAGCTTCTCATCGAGGACATACTCCTTATCCTCATAGCGAGCAATGGTGCGAATGTATCTTATCCATTCGCTAAAGTTCGTTCCATCGAAGGTGACCTTTTGGCAAAGGCTCATCAACGTGAAAGAACTAGCAGCAGCGTTGTTTGCGTTTGACATCTACAATTAGAAAAAGGACAAAGATAGATTAGAATAAGAATCCCCAATTATCACCCAATTAGGGCTAGGATCCAACAACAACATTTACATACTAGAAAAGGGATGCCGTAATCTAATATGCAAATAAATTGAAGGTAAGTGAATGACGATTCACTAATTCTCCACCAAAAGCTTACACTATTAGTCCTAAGTGTTTTTGAGAATTCCTAGGTTCGGATGAGATTCATTGAAACTATTCAATGGCATGTTTAAATCTCGATATGCCCCTCTCGTTTGTGACTGGGATGCCGAGGATCACAAAGCGGGTGTGAATTACCATGCAAATTCACATGGTGCCTTCATTGTAACAATCACCTATTCGATGTGCCGGTAAACCACACACGCTCCATCGAACTATGATAAACAATGAATCACCCTTTGCCACCTTCGCTTAGAATCAATTAGTGTGCCGGTAAACCACACACGCTCCACTAACATCTTAGCAAGGTGCAAAGTGTAATTTCATGGGATTGCATCAATTCACTTTTCCTAAAGTAACTAGGATTGGGAAATTTTAAAAATATATGTAGTTACTTTATATTTCTTATTATACTTTTAATGAGAGGATGAGGTTGCCCTATCCTACCCGTTCGGCTAACGACCCTCCACCAATCAAGCAAGCGGTGGGTGTGAGTGTACACCCATTAAGCGCCATTTTATAGGCCGCAACCTTATACCCACCTTATAGATCGGCTTCGTGAATGAGGCCTACTAACGGTAAGACTAGCATTTAGTTATACATATATATTATTCTAGTAATATCATATTTGTATAGTGTTGTATTTTAAAACTTTTAAAATCTAGGGTTTGAAATTTAAGTTGTCTAAATTAAAACTTTTAATCACAAAAGGTAAATTTCAAAACATGAGGGTAGGTTTTAAACATTTAAAACATGGAGGATCAAATAACAAATAATTCCAATTAACAATTAATATCCTAATTATCTATATTTGATTTATTCAAGATTTCTTTGAAAGATAATTACCAAAATAGTTAAATAATTAATTAATTATCATATAAGGAAATTAAATATTTAATTAGTTGATAATTACCTTTTTCTAGATCAAGATAATAGTCATATTTATCATAAAATCGGATTTAGGTTGATCTATTATGATTAAGGTAAGTTAAGATAAGATAAACACAAAGAAATCCCGAATCTGGCCATTCCTGACGCCTGGACTCGCCGAGTGCACAAATGGACTCGCCGAGTCAGGCCTACTCGCCGAGTCCACTTTGAGACTCGCCGAGTCCATGACTCAGAAACCAAAAATTCGAATTTTGCAGGTTTGTTTCAGTTAATCAAGCAACAATTTACAGAAAACCAAGCCAGGCTCTGATACCACTGATGGGTTTTAGCCATAAGAACTTTCCTATGTGCGCATGCAAAACCCTAATGCTCGGATCTAGGCTTTCTAATAAACATGCATTGAATCCAAGTCTTCTAATGTCTAATTAGATTAAATAACAACATTGAAACAGATCTAGAATCATACCTTTGAGTTCCTTGTTGATCTTGAGGTCTTGGAGCTTCTAGAGTCACAAGTGTCACTCCTCTAATGGCTTACAAACACCAATAGCAATAAGAATGATTTAGGAGAGAGGAGAGGGGAGGAATTCGACCAGAGTTCTCTTGCTTTTTCAGAAGTGTCGAATTCCCTATGCCATGGGGTCTATTTATACTTGTAGATTCCTTAAGGATTACAGATAAGTCCCTATCAGATAATCTTCTCTTAAGGCTATCCAAATCCATTCCTAGATAACTCTAATGGACGATTTTAGCTATCCTAATCCTCTTAGAATTCGTCCATAGTATATCCAAATGGATTTACAGTTTAAAGCTTAACTATCAAACAATTGACAGTTTATACCCCTTTATTTAATTAATCTCTTTAAGTCACCAAATTAATTCTAATTAATTCTATGACTTATATTAATCAAATAACAATATATTATTCATTATATTATTCACATAATATATTAATAATATTTACTCTCTCTTAATAAATCATCCTATCAAGTTGCTATGGTGAAGGCAACCCAAAAGGACCATGCACAACCGGATATAGTTACAGCCTTAGACACTATTCCAACAGATGCACCATTGGAATTTAATCATGATTATCCACCACTTAAGAAATGGACAAGAAATCATCCCAAAGAACAGGTAATTGGCAATCCACAAGATGGTGTGTTGACAAGAGCTCAAATTCGTGCGAAAAATGAGGTACTGAATGCGAACCAAGAACTGTGTATGTTTAATGTCTTTATTTCAAAAATAGAGCCAAAGACAGTAAAGGATGCTATGGAACACTCAGATTGGGTTGTTGCTATGCAATCTGAACTGGCTGAATTTGAACGAAACAAGGTTTGGATATTAATTCCTAAACCGTCTGATGTTTCAATTGTCGGATTAAAATGGATTTTTAAAAAATAAAACCGACAAAGATGGCAATATAATTCGAAATAAAGCTAGACTAGTTCTTAAAGGTTATTCACAACAAGAAGGAATAGACTAGAAGAAACACTTGCTCATGTTGCAAGACTCGAAGCAGTTCGCATATTTTTAGCTTATGCAGCTCACAAAGGCTTTGATGTTTTTCAAATGGATGTGAAGTGTTTATTCTTAAATGGAGAACTTGAAGAAACGGTCTATTTTGAACAACCACCAGGATTTATAAATGATGAACATCCTGATCATGTCTACATTCTAGACAAGGCAGTGTATGGATTAAAACAAGCACCAAGAGCGTGGTACGCAACACTTACAAACTTCTTGAAACAATCTAAATTTAAACAAGGATCAGTAGACCCCACATTATTTCGCAAGAAAGTTGGGAATCATCTAATGCTTGTTCAAATTTATGTTGATGATATTATTTTTGGCTCGACCGACCCAGCATTGTCAATTGAATTTGAAAATCTAATGAAAAGTCAGTTTGAAATGAGCATGATGGGAAAAATTAATAATTTTCTTGGTTTGAATATAAGACAGAACAGGGATGGAATCTTAATCAATCAAGAAAAATATACGAAGAACTTGCTTGAAAAGTTTGGAATGACCAATAGCATGAAACTAAGAGTACCAATGGTTGTAGGAACAAGACTAACTCCTTCGTTAGATGCTCCTGCTGTTGATTTAACACTTTATCGAAGCATGATATAATCTTTATTGTACTTAACTGCAAGTAGACCTGATATTATGTTTTCGGTTTGCAATTGCGCTAGATATCAAGCTAATCCCAGAGAACCTCATTTGACTGCAGTGAAAAATATTTTTCGCTATCTTAAGGGAACAGTTTCGTTAGGACTTTGGTATCCTTCGAAAACGGGGTTTTTCATTCAAGCTTTTTCAGATTCTGATCTAGGAGGATGTACTTTGGATAGGAAAAGTACGAGTGGTGGATGTCAACTATTGGATGGGAAGTTGGTGAGTTGGCAATCGAAGAAACAAACTTGTGTGGCTATATCAACTGCTGAGGCTGAATACATTGCTGCTGCTACTTGCACATCACAAATTATTTGGATTCAGAGTCAACTTCGTGACTATGCAATAAACATGAAAAAGATTCCCTTGTATTGTGATTCGCAAAGTACAATTCGCATTTGTCATAATCCAGTACAACATTCAAAGACAAAACACATTGCTCTTCGATATCATTTTATCAAAGATCATGTGGAAGATGAGAATATTGAAATTCATTTTGTTAAAACAACTGAACAACTTGCTGATATTTTTACAAAACCTCTTGATGAAAAATCATTTGTTAGAATTTTAGCAGGTTTGGGGATGATTGATGCGAATTCAATTCCAAAAACTCAAGCATGAAAGTTTCGTTCAGCAGTTATGAGTCAAACTTGTTCAGATGTTACTGTTCATCCACAGGCTTCACATGGCTTCGCATACACATTTCTTCGCATTTGCACTCATGACAACTAAGGTTAGGTTTACGATTCATTTTGAATTTTTTTGAAAAACTTGAAAAATCCAAAAAGATTTTATGTTTATTCATTTTCGTTTTTGAAAAATCAAAAATCCAAAAAGATGTTATTTTGTTATGTTTTTAATTTTGAAAAATTTAAAAATCACAAAAATATTCTTTAGTGTGTTTTGAGTTTAGTCCAGGGCTTAATGCGAAGAGGTCATGCTTATATGTTTCTATGGGAAGGTATCATTTTTTTTAATTTGAACTAGTTAGGATGTCCCTAGAAGCATGCTGCAGCATGTTGACTCAAGCCTCATATGACTCTATGTGTGAGAAAAGAAAGCCTTAATGAAATTATCTCATGAAAATTTCTTCCCAAAAGGCTTGTATTCGCATAAGTCAAAAGCGCTACCTTACTCTTCTCATATGAGTTAAGAGTTTTCTGTTTGGTCCACAAATAACAGAGGTACATTCGATCTTATAACCAATCTTTTTCATCTCAAAATTCTTCATACAAATCACACACAAAGACGTATGTCCGAGAGGTCTCTGATCAAACCCATAGAGACTTAGATATACAAAAATTTTGTGTTTATGATTTGGCATCATGAGTCCGTGATGAAAGTGAAACCCAAACATCATAAACTTTGAGGAATTGACGGGGAACATAGTTCCAGATTTTAACGAAACTTTTGTTTCAGTACCAAAATTTCGAAACTCCAAATCATATTCAATTTGCATGTGTGGTCTTGATCAAACATTCGCAACCCACGATGTTTGTTACCCAACAAGATCCAGTACAAAAATTTTTATGAATATGATTTCTGTGTGAGTTTTATTCGCAAATCCTAGTCATGATAAATATTCTCAAAAGCCAACTTGTCACTGACTACACTGGTCATACAAGTAATTTCATTTACAATTTCTCACCTTATGTTAAGGTTGATATGTAATGAAATTTGAAACCAACCCAAAAGTATCTTTCAAAAGAAGCCCTTTGATACTTATCAAAAAGTATTCGATTGTAATTCACGGGAAACTACACAAGCTTTTGATCATCTCTCTTGATGATTAACGAAGCAACCTTTGCCTGGGGTTTAACTGCCTTCGTGTCAAATAGAATTTTTGACATCACAGAATTCCAAATTTTTTTTTATTGTTTCTCATCTTATTTCTTTGGAACACTGCACTCACGAAATCCTTGAGGTTCTGAGTAATACCAACTCAGGCTAATGATTTCGCAAATCTGGCATATGACTTCACTTTACATCCCAAAACTGAAAGAGCCTTGCCTCTATGCGAAGGGTTTTAACGGTTCAAATTCTATAACGGGAAAATTGACATGCTGTGTACTCAAGATGGTTGGTATTTTGTCCATTTTTCTAGGAGATGTGACAGTTACTTTTTGCAGCATGGCTATCTTTTACAGTCATGATCCGATTTTCAAGGTGCCACATCGGATAACATTAAATGTGTCCCGCTTTAATTTCAAATCGATTTGGGTAACCTATAAAAGGGGGATCAAGATCATTGTATACGGTTACGCGAACAAAACTCTCACAATCCTAAAGATCTTCAAACTTCTTCAACTTCATCTCGTTCAAACCCTATCAATGGCCGGTACTCAATCAAACACTGATGAAGTTCTCTCACAATCACTCAATAAGATCCAAATCACCAACTTTCTGGTTAATCCCAATGTCTCATCACACCCAGAAGGATTGAAGATGTTAATAGTTGCCTTGAAAAGATCTCCTCTGTCTACTGTAATGTTCAATTCTTTCTCAGTTCCGATGACTTGGTTGTCATTGGCAGCATCATTGGCTTCATACAACTATGCCACTGATGTTATTACCTTCAATCTGATGAACAACAAAAGGGTTAAACTCACCAAGAAACTGTTCATCGACTTCTTGAACATTCCCAACAACCCTCCTTTTTTCAAACCTCTCAATTCCCAAATAATCTTTATGTTCAATGAGATGGGTCATCAGCCGGCACTTGAGAAGATTAGTGATTTCAGAAAGTCTGGATTACCCTGTATGTGGAATTTTCTATTTGGAATTTTCCTCAGATGTTTGACAGGAAGAACAGTAGGTGTTGACAGGGGGCGTATGGAAGTCTACGCGATGGTGATGGGATTATATTATGATATTAGTGTTGATTATGGAACTCAGTTGTGGAAGGAGTTCGTAAAAAGTTTGGAAAACACTAATTCTGAGAAAGGTATTTCATGCACAAAGAATTGGAGCCTTATTTTGGAAAAGGTGTATGAAAAAGAGGGAATTCAAGTTCCAGAGGGTGCTAAGGTTGCGGAATTTTCATTGTATCAATTTCCGAAGGAGGTGGAGGATGATGAAAACATTTTTACTCATGTTACTCGCATTCCAGATGCGATGCTTCGCAAAGTATCATCCACTCACAAAGTGTTGATACGATACATGAAGACATTTGATCCAGCTGTGCAGACTGGGATCTTGTTAGAAGTAATTGCCAAAACCCCAAAGAAGAAGAAGGTCACCAAGAAGGATGAAAACGTTCAATCTTCGAAACAAAGTCAAGAAGAAGAGGTTCAGATAGAGGAGACCTCGTCAAAATCGAAGAAGGAAACAATACCCTCAAAATCAGGGGTATTGAAAAGATTCGCAAAACAGAAGTAAGAAGTAAGAGGATGACAGTTCGCAGTATTCCAGCTCCTGTTTCTCCAGGATCAAAGAGGCAACGAGCTCAGGATGTTGCGAAACAGATGCAACAAACTCTATTGAAGAAGCGAAAGTTGATTATTCGCAATGAGTCTTCTGATGAAGAGGTGGTTCCAGACACTCCACCTGTTTCTACACCGGTAACCGTTTCTATTCCACCTGTTTCCATTACAAATGTTTCGCAAATCTCCACACAACCCATTCCACTTGAAATAGTCACTACCAAATCAGTTTCTGAGGAGGTACCTATTTTTGATACGGTTGTCAACATATCTGATACGGGAGCACCTATCACAAGTGTTGAAACCACTTTGCCCATTAGTCTACCATCTACATTACCCATTTCATTACCACCAGTATCACTTCCAACTACTACAATTTCCACAACCTCATCCATTTTTGACCATCCTCTACAAAATCCATTCACAACCTTATTTCCATCACAATCACCTGAAACTCCTCAACCTTCGCAACCCATGTCTGATAATGAAACCGAAGGAGGAGCTTTTGGAGGAGTATTTGAAGATATACACTTTGATTCAGAGGATGAGGATATACCTTATCATATGCTTATGACAGGAAAGCAATTCAAAGTCCTGAATCAAAAGTTGAATGCCATTATTCAGTCACAAGCTGATTCTGGCAGAATGTCATCTATATCAGGATTGGAGGTTGATGTTATGATCAAGGCTGCTGAGAAAAGAATACTTGATAAGGTTGATCAGACAGACAAGAACAATGATCTTCGCATTAAAGCTCAAGGAAGTACATTTAATGGAGTTGTTAAGGATTTACAAATTGTTGCAAAAGAACGTCATGTTCTGTTTGTGCAGGATGTAAAGAAGGTTCGGGAGGATGTGAACTTCAAGATTGAAGAATTAAAGACTGAACTTGCGAAGGAGCTTCAAGCTATTAATTTTCAACATATTGAAGTACAGAAGAGGGTTGATGTAGTTGTCTCAGACATCAACAAAGCTATTGCTGCTCCTATCTTTGAAGCGAATCACAAAGAAAACATGGAGAAGTTTGATCCGTTGATTCAAATGGTGACTGAGTTGAAAGCCTTGATTTCGCAATCTTCATCTCCGTCTATTCTCACTCCTGAATTCTTGTCTCTCAAAGTCAATACTTTGGAACAAGCAATTCAGAAGGCACTTGCTCCGATTGCGAACTTCACCTCTTTACTACCGAAGAGTGCCCCACCTGCTTTCACAGGGGTGCAAGGGGAGAGACAAACTCAAGTAAAGAGGATGATGCGAAGACCGTGGGGAAAGTCATATCTACTCAGTTCAAATCTACTCTTCCAATATTCACTATGCCAATTTCCTCAACAACAATAACCACAAGACCAATAGCCAAAGGAATAACTATTGGGTCAAAAGAAGGAAGTTCTAGTGCGAAACCTCCAACTGATAATGTGGGAAAAGGAAAAGGGATTTTGTATGAAAAGTCGAAGGAGGAGAAGAAAGCTGAAACAGAGGCTGAGATGGAAAGGATGAGGCAAGTTTAAAGCATAATGAGGCAAAGGGCAAATGATCCTCCCACAATAAATAAAGGAGATCCTACAAAGTTATACTCTTATGAAACTATAGAGTCAAAAGTGGTGGGAAGGGAGATGTATGAATTTGAGTAAAAGCCAAAGAGAAGTTACGATATTGCGAATTCGGAAAAATGCCAGTTGGATTTTCCGATAAATGAAATGCTTTTCATTACAGCTCAGTACAAGATTAGTGAGAAGTTTGATAATGCTGATGACTACATACACATGAAAATCAGATTTCATGCTGTATTGGGAAAGAATCCAGATGAAGTATGGTCTTTAATGAAGATCAAAAAGGTGTTGACGATCAAGAAGGATACGATGTTTGAAGACATGCTTCAGAATTTTCATTATTTTGTTATTCGAGCTGATAACAAGCAGTATGATTTCACAATAGCTGACTTCCCTCTGATGAATTGCAATGATCTTATACAAGTGGCTCTTATTTTCAAACATATGGAAGAAAATAAGCTCAAAGGATCTGAAACTGAAGTGTTTAGAATCGGGTTCACACATGTCAAGACTTTTATCGATAATTACTTCGATTGTTTGGCTTTAACTGATGAAGAACTTGCAACTACTTTGGGAAGAGAAGTGAACGTTCCTTGGGAAGATACCTTGACCCAGTCAGCATTATCCAAGTATGTTGTTGGGGAAATATGCCTGAAACCTTTTGGGATGGTATTTTCAGGAAGAGATACGAAGGGGAAGCCCAAGAAATTTTTGTTCAAGGTCACGGAGGTTGAAAGATATACTTCTTCACAATATACGAACTTTATTGTTCGTATGAAAAACTGCAAGAAGAATAATGAAGGAGACAAGAGAGAGCTTAAGAAGGTGATTTCTTGGTATGGAGAAGTGCGAAAGACAATTCACTCAGCTGTTCAGAGGCCTATGGACTGAATAGCTTCGACTGTTTACAAAGGGGGAGATTGTAGAGGTTATGAATTGTAAAAGTCGAAATGTTTGTTTGTTTAGTTTCGCATTTTTAGTTATTTTACTAAGTCAAGGTTTTATGCGAAGCGTATTGTAATAGACTTAGTATATTTTTTGTACACTCAGGTTTCCTATAAATAGGGACTGAGGATAGAAGTAGAAAGAACTTTTGCTCTCGAGTATTCTTTCTGCTTAAAAGCTTTGTAATCATTCTTCATCAATATAAGATCTGATTAATATTTACTCGTTGTGTTCTTACTTTTCAATCATTCAATCATAATTGTTTTCTTTATCTCGATAACAATTCTCTTCAAATGTTAAAGTTCGGTTGATCACTTAACCCCGTATATGTAATGCCTCCAAATCTTGAGGGCAAAAAACTATAGCCCCCAACTCCAAGTCATGTGTCGGGTAATTCGCCTCATGAGGCTTTAACTGCCTCGATGTGTAAGCAATCATAAGATTCTTTTGCATGAGCATTGATCATAATCCCAAAATCGTTGTGTCACAGTAAACCACAAAATCGTCCATACCCTCGGGAAGAGTGAGAATCGAATTCTCGCACAATCTTTGTCTTAGAGTCTCGAAAGTTTCCTGCTGATCAGGCCCCCACTAGAAAGTAACATTCTTTTTCATCAAGCGGTTCAATTATACAACGATCTTGGAGAAATCTTGAATAAATCTCCGATGATAGCCCACTAAACCAAGAAAACTCCAAATCTCAAAAGGTGTGCTCGGAACCATCACCGCCTCAATCTTTTTCGGGTCTTCCAACATACCCTTTTGGTTGACGATATGCCCCAAAAATTGTACATCGCACAACCAAAACTCATGTAACGCCCGCAAATCTGGGCTAGTCAAATTAGAGGCAATAGGGGTCGAAAACGACTTTTCGACAAAAGATTATTTAGAATAAATAATCTTAACCAAGTTGTACAGTATGTTACAAGGTTTTTGTACATATAAAGAACGCCGAAATCCGAGTTATAACGAAGAAGTTATGACCCGTTGAGGTTTCGCGACGGAACCGGCACGATACCGGGAAGCGTAAATAGTGAATTTACGATAGAGAGAGATTTAGCCTTAGCGATCTAAACGAAAGTCGTAGAATATGTTAAACTAAGAACATCGATAAAAAGAACGCCCAAATCTGACTTCGAATGAGGAAATTATGATTTTTCTAAGATTTAGCATAGCAGTGCACAGCCCGAAATCCGAATTGTAGATCGGTCGATTTTTAGCCGACGGGATCTAAATGAAAGTTGTAGTACTTGTAAATACCAACGCATGGATATAAAGAACGTCGATAATAGAGCTCGTATGCGAAAGTTATGGACGAAGCTTAGTCCCTACTTTTCGAGCGCGGCGAATTCGATACAGTTTTGTAAATACGAGATAGAATGAGAATTAGCCAACGAGGTCTAAATGAGAGTTGAAGATCTCATTAATAGGAACTCAACAGTAAAAAGACAGACAAAAACGGAACTCGTATGCGAAATTTATGGACGAAGCTTAGTCTTTACTTTTCGAGCGCGGCGAATTCGATACAGTTTTGTAAATCCGAGATAGAATGAGAATTAGCTAACGAGGTCTAAATGAAAGTTGAAGATCTCATTAATAGGAACTCAACAGTAAAAAGACAGACAAAAACGGAGCTCTTATGCAAAAGTAACGGACGAAGCTTGGAGACTACTTTACTATACACTTCCTATAAATACAAGGGTGAACTCCTCATATTTTCTTCACACCATAAGCCTTTCTTTCTCTCTCTAACTTCTCTCTAACCTCCCTAAACCCCTCCCAAGTCTAGGGAACCTCCCTAGCACGAGAAGAAATCCCCAAAGCGCCCGACGGCTCCGAGAAGAAAAGCTTTCGGCTTGGAAACGCTGCTCCAGCGAAGCCCGGTTTTTAATAAAAATTCGCTGTAAGTGAGCTACGCCTATACTATATTTAATATAGATTTTATTTAATTATAGTAACATTATTAGGACCTTAAAATAATTATTTGGGCTATTATTATGAGTTATATTGAGTGTTATTTAACGCTTATATAATAGTAATAATAGCTAGACTATTAATTAGTCGTGGTTAACGTTAAAAACTAAACCCTAACGGTATTGATACTAGGTTTTGTCGAGGAAAATTGTTTTGAGATAACGAAGTGCTGTCTGAGTTCGGAATCACCACCTAATCAGGTGAGTGCATAGTTACTTTCATCTTACACATAGATATGAAGTATTTTATTATAAATTTACGTGCTATGTGTGCATATTGTCTGAATACTTGCTGTCTAGGCTGGTGAAAGATTTTTATACATGTTTTAAATGATGTAAACTGTATAAAGTATTTTATATCTACAAGATATGTTGGGTAAAACATGGGTAGATGAATGATGAGGGATAAAAGTTGAAATAGAGGAACATTAGTAGCATGGACCTAGTGCCCTATAGGTATACATTGGCATCAGTGGACCTAGTACCCTATAGATGAGCACTGGCAGCTGCGCCACAACCCGTAGATGTTTTAGATCTATGGTAAACGTCCTAGCAGCTGCGCTCTAAGGACAGTATCAGCAGTTGTGCCTAATATGGAGCCTTATGACCATGACAGTGGCGTTAAAAGGTCAATACCGGCAGAAGCGCCTCATAGGAAATGTCCCAATTCTGGCAGCTGCGCCTAAGTGACAAGATTAGCAGCTGCGCTTGATCAAAGTGTCATTGGCAACAATGGACTTCATGTTGTTTCCTTAGGATGATCCTTAGGAATGAATGAATGAGAAATAGCTGGTTCTTAGGGTAGATCCTTAAGAATAAAGAAGATAATGGGGATGGGTAATTGGGTTGATTGTTTGATTGTTAAAACATAATAACTATATTATTGTGGGTTCAAAAACCCTATGTACTCACCAGGTTTCCCAACCTGACCCACTCAGTTTATTTGTATCACAAGTGTCAATATGAAGTCACATTACACTGAGAGATTTAAAAGAGATATAGATCACTAGTGTAAATAAATGTAAGTTCTGTTTATGCTTATGCTTCTGTACTGACGATGACATCCCAAATGTTTTTAAAAGTGACTAAAAATATATTTCTTTAGAAATGCTTTGATAACACGATTATCATGTTTTTCTGGGAACAAATTCCGCAACATTTTTATTAAAAGAAGTACTCTGATTTTTATAAAGCATAAACAAAATCAGTCTTTTCTGGCCGTGAAAATGAGGATGTCACAACTCATATTTGGAGAACTTGGCATAAAGTCTCACCCTCTCAGGGGTGAGAAAAAATGGGTACCCGACAAAATTGCTTCGAACCGAAACTGGAACCACCGAGTCCTAACATATTAGAATTGAAACTGCAACCGCCCACACCAGTTCTTTAGATTTCGGAACCGGTTCTAATGCTAGATACCCGGTTCCAAGATACTTTTAAAATATTTTCAATAAAAAAAACTAGTTCGTAGTACTCAAAGATGGTTAAACACGGGACTTTTGAGTCTTATAAAAACCCTCGGTAACCCACAATGACGTCTCTATTATAAAGAGTGACCTTCCTCTTTTATCCTTACCACCACCGATGTGGGATAGGAATATTGAAACCAAGTATTCATTTTTTTCACTCACATTCTACTTACATATACTTTGTTTAAACACATTGGTTGCTAATTTGTTTTTAGTATCCACTTTGTTTGGAATAAACCAACACATGTTAGAACCGTATGCGATGTTTTATATTATATATATATATATATATATATATATATATATATATATATATATATATATATATATATATATATATGGGTAAAGTGAATATACCTAACAACCTTATATAAGCTTAGGTACCTAACTCCATAATATTACATCGGTTTGTATCATATTTACATTGTAATTTCCTAAGGTTCTTAAACTTCAACCCCATAATTTGATTACTTCCAAAATCTCTGGACTTTCACCGATATATTTCTTTTATATCACGTCTTTCTATCGAATACCACCTGATGGGCTTCATATCCTACCGCTACAAATGAAAGGATGTAGGAGAAATATAATGATGACTTTCCATTTTTTTCTGAAGTAAATCAAGTTTAGGGATGAAGTTTAAGAACCTTGGATGAGTGCAATGAAAATTTAATGCAAAATGACGTAGTTTGATGAGGTTAGGTACCTAATCTTATATAAGGTTGTTAGGTATATTCACTTTACCCTATATATATATATATATATATATATATATATATATATATATATATATATATATATATATATATATATATATATATATATATATTATTGGTTAATAAAAAAACTTGGCTTATTCAATATTCAGATCCTTGGGTGTGGATTTGTATAATTAGATTACATGATTCTCATTTAAATAAAACAACCACATTTATATATATATATATATATATATATATATATATATATATATATATATATATATATATATATATATATATATATATATATATATAAACCGGTTCCAGTGGTTAACCAACAGTTATCGGTTCTGTAAAAATTACAACCGTATCTGAAACCACTTAAGACGGTTTTTGGTTTCGGAATTGAAGGTTTAGAGGCGGTTCTGGTTCCCAAAATGGGTACTCGGTTCCGCTGCTTACCCTTACTCCTTCCTCGGGGTTTTCAAAACCTCCATTAAGTGCTCCTGATGTTGCTCGTTCGCTTGGGAGTAGGCCAAAATATCATCAATAAACACAATCATCTACCGATCCAACATCGGTCAGCATACTCGGTTCATGAAATCCATGAATGTTGTTGGTGCATTGGTGAGCTCGAAAATCACCACAAACTCGTAATGACTATAACAAGTCCTTAAGGTCGTTCTCTGCACATCCTCGTCTCTGACCCTCATATGATGAGATCATGATTGAAAATCAATCTTGGAAAACCAAGATGCACCCTAAAGATGGTCGAATAAGTCATCTATCCTCAGGTGTAGATAACGGTTCTTCACCGTCAGCTTGTTCAACTCCCAGTAATTAATACACATCTAGTGTGAACAATCATTCTTTTTCACAAATAGAATCGACGCTCCCCATGACGAACTACTCGGTCTGATAAATCACTTATCTAATACCTCCTAAAGTTGGGTAGAGAACTCATGCATCTCTCATTGAACATATTCAGAACACAACCCTGATGAACCCTCAAAGGACTAATTGAACGATCATCGATGATCTCCACCTCCAAAGGGTAATCTGGAGTCCTTGGAGCATAGCTAAACTCCTTGCTAAGCACAAGAGCCAGAAAAAGACCGGGTAGCACCCGAATCGAACAAAACATGTGCAGTCATACCATTGATTAAGAACGTCCTCATACATGATCAATAAAACCTAAGCATAAATAAGGAAAGCAGTAAAAGATATGGTAAAGATACACACCGATAACGGCATTTGGAGCTTCTCACGCCTTCTTATCTGTCAACTGGAACACACTGCTCTTCACCATTGGTGCCTCTGCCTTGCCATGGTGGCCATCAGTGATCCTCAAAGTGACTGGTACAGGCGCCGCCATTTCCCCTCCTGTCAGCTATAAACAATTAACCTTTTTATGGAATATCTATCCACATCTCAAACAACCCTTTCCTTTTTCTCGACAACCGGACTCCTGATTCTTCCTACACTTGGCACAATGGCCTCAAACTTGAAGGCCCCTCGATTTCGAGTCATCAGACCTAGGTCTTCTAGCTTGGCCCTCCGATGTCGGTGTCTGTACTGGTATATGCGTCCTCGTAATCTCCAAATCGATTTCCTGCTCTCGGGCTCTAGCAATCATAGCATCAATGGTTTTGCAACCCCAAAAAACTTACGAACTCACAAATGTCATCCGTCAGCATGTCATCGTACCTCATCTTGTCCATCACTTCATCAACTGCATATTGTGGAACGAATAGAGATCTCTCCCAAAATTTGGTGGTAAACTTTGCCACAGTCTTTGTGATCTAGCGAAGGTCCTAAAAATCCTTATCGCCAGCTACTGCACTTCGATCGCTAGTGCAACCTCCGCTCGGAACCTTGTCACAAAATCTTCCCAAGTCATGGTCGTCACGGCCGCAAATCCCACAGCATGACCAACCTTCTCCTACCAATCACAACCTCGATCCCTTAAAAGGTAGGATATGAACCCCACCTTCGACCCCTCGAGGCATAGGCTCGTTCGTTGATCATTCTCCATGTTAGCAATCCATCAGCAGCTGGCAATTGGGTCTTTAGCCTCAAAGAACTCTGAAGCTCCACGAGCCTTGAACTCCCGAAAAGAAAGAGTTCGAGCCCCCAGTTGTCCTATTGTAATCTCGTTCGAAAACCCCGAGACGCTCATCCAAAAGCTCCATGCTCCCTTTCTTGATGGTACCGAAAATCACAAGATTCGCTTCTATAATACCGCGAGTAATCTCCGACATGATGAACTCGCACATCCTCTCATCAATTGACTCTGCACCATAACTAGAACCAGAACCTCCTCCTAGAGTGGTCACCATACTAAAATACAAACATACAATGATCAAAAAAATACTTAAGGGATCTTTCACACCACAAGCTCCTTAGAATATTTGAGACCATCCTTGACTCGAGTACAGATCCAGTGCTTTTAGGTGTATGGGCCCAATACTACCTTCTACACCTATCCATACTTTCCCCAAGGACCATCCTAAATCCTCTAAGTCGCTCCACTAAGGCAAATCACAAAACTCTATAATAACCAACATACACAAATTTTCTACAATATTTCCTAAAATCTCTTATGAATCCTCATCTCACTTGCTCCTATACTACAAGGAACTTATACCAACACTGCCGGTTGCCTTATGCATGCAAATTATACAAAAAATAGGACAATATAGATTGTCGAATAAATGATTCTACCCTAAGACCATAAGCAGGCAAGGAACAGGAAATAAGACCAAACCAATCATTCTAGGGCCATATTATCCTAATTATATACAATTTTAAAACATACACTTAACAATTATCTGATTCGATATAAATCTCGAGTAATACATAACATCCAATCCCCTAGGCTATAAGGCATCACAAAAATTAGGAAATTCTAAAATATGATTCCTGAAGGTATCCTTAGCCCTACTTTAGTATGCAATTCACATAACACGCATACTAGTAATAATACTTAGGTATGGGTATTTTGGGAATCACGTACTTGAGCTCAACTTATTGCACACATTGCACCCCTTTTATTTATAGATCTATTTTTAGAAATTTTATTTCCTTTTCAAATAGATTATCAAATCCTCAGTTTGAGTTCAAATACACCCAAAAGTGTACCCGAATCCCACAAACCAAGGGTCTGATACCAACTTTTAGCATCCCAAAAACATTGGTAAAATTTTCATTTTTCTAACACCCAAAATACAACCAATTTGTTCCAAATCCACCATACTATAAAATATTCTCAACATCATAGTGAAATCAAATGTCAATGCTGAATAAAATCAAGGGGATGATGTGTAATCACATCTGCAATCACGTCGGGCCCTTTCCTTCGAACTGAAGTACTTGAAAATGTTAAACCACAAAACCGTAAGCACAAAACTTAATGAGTTCCTCAAAATACCACATACCCTATAAATGGGCCTAACCTAACATATAAATATATGGGCAAAGTCCAACATATATAAATGGGTCCAACCTAACATACAAATGGGCCTAGCTCCAACATACATAATAATGGGCCCAACCCAACATATAAATAAATGGGCCCAACCCAACATAAACATGAAATAGGTCTTAAGTAGCTCATACTCACAAGAATCAAGGTCAAGGATGGGAGTGATTAAACTCCCATCTTTATCAATCTACAACCTCAAAAATAGGGATGTTATTCGGGTCGGAACCAGACCAAACGACCAAAACCCGAATAACTCGAGAACCGAATAAAGATAATTGCATGAACCGAAAACTGAACCGATTAATCAATACGGGTTTGGTTCGATTCGGGAATTGATTGGTTTATTTTGTTTATTACCCGAATAATATGTACAAGATGATTAGAGACTTAATATAACCAAAACAAACTGAATAAACCGTATTAGGAATCTATAACTCGAAAAATAGAATAACAATGTACTTTTATACATCATCATACAACATTCAAAGACTAACATAACACGATAACACATTGAAAGAATAACATTTACATAGCAGACTAACATAATGAGAATTACTTGCTTACTTAAGTTTCTTGAGTTGGAGACCAATTTTCCATGACTAGAAAAACTAGGAATTCATGAATCCTTAGAGGTAAAAGGAAGGGTCGATTTTTGAAATTCTGAAACAAGAGGAAGGATCGACAGAAGTGATTTCGAGTTTGGAAATAGTTAAGAAGATTGGTCGATTTTGAAACGATGAGGATGAGCATAGGGTTTTTATTTATGTTCTGAACTACGAGGACAGAAGTGTGAATCGGGATTTTAATTTCTGTCAATTAGAGAAATGGGATGAGGAATGCTTATTCAGGTTGGGTATTTAGAACAGAATAAATTGTTATTCAGGTAACTCGAACCGAATAACCCGAGAACCGAATAAGTATAATGAAGATACCCGAAACTCGAATCGAACTGCTTATTCAGACCTAATTCAGTTCGGTTCGGTTCGGGTTTTCAGGCCAAATTTTCATCCCTACTAAAAAATGATAGAATATGCCACTCATGAGGTCCGAAGTAGCTCATACTCACGAGAATTAAGGTCAAGGGACAAAAGCTCATAAAAACCCATAACTAACCAGATCTATCAACAGAATCATCAGGGTTCAAGCTTTATACCTCCTGGCAAATGTTGAAGAAGAATAAACTCTAGATCTACAAGCTATGGACTCCTAAGTATTTCTTCAATGGCCTCCTTCTTCACAAAACACATAAAGAATCAATCAATTGCTTCAAAGTTCACACTAGGGGGCCATGGTTTCAAGGTGAATGAATGAAAGGGCTGAGGTTGAGTATAGATAGGGTCTTAAGGAATTAAGGCCCTTCAATATGGTTCACAACCTCATAGTTAAGGTTTAAACCCTACGTACCTACGCCCTGCGTAAATATATCTACCCCCTGCATAGGGCATTAAACCCTTGCAATGGATTTTTGACCTACGTCATGCATACGTGAATAACCTACACCCCACGTAGAACTAAATTTCCTAAAAAATTATAACTTTAATAATACAAGAAATATACATGAGGAAACGAGTGTTACAGTAGGCCTTGCTAGGCGATCACTACTAGAAAACAGCCCTTTAATGACACACAAACAATGACACGCGTTGATAGAGGACGTGCATTTGTGCGTGCCCTAAAAATAATTTTAGGTTTGCAAAATTTGAAGGATAAAGGACACGCATTTGTGTGTGCCCCAAAATTAATGTCCAACGAAAAAAAATTCAAAACACGGAAGGCACCTAAATTTAAGTGGGTGTCGTGCAGAGATGTCATTTTATAAAATTTTAATATGCGTGTCCCTCTTTCATTAAACTAATGGGGGAAACCAAATCCCTAAAAAATTCAAGTACCCCGCCTTCCCCAAAAATCGAACCTCGCAAAGAAGAACTAGGGCTTTCATGGAGTCGGTAATTGGGGGTCTACGACTCCTCAAACTTGAAAAGCCGGCGATTTTAAGGTTTTTATTGTCCCCGATATCAAAGAAGAACTAGGGTTTTTATGCTCTGGACCTCACAAGCGCGCACCCTTTTTCACTCCACTCTTTCTCTCTCTACAAACAACTAAGAAGCAGCAACAACAACACAAGAAAGATGGGTGAAGGAAAAGGATCATCCCTAGTTCATATTCTAGTTATCATCTTATGCTTAGATGCTTTTGGTTTCGCCATTGTCGCCGAACGCCGCCGTAGCACTGTACTTTTTCTTTCTCTCATCTAAATTTGAACTGTTCATGTTGATTTCATCTGTAAGCTAGGGTTTTCTGCTCGATTCCTCTGTTTACATTGATTTTCTCATGTTTAGTGATGATTATATCTGCTGACTTGCTAAATGAGTTCATCATTTCAATTCCATTCTTCTGCTTCATGAGATCTAGGTTTTTCAATTCCATTCTGTTTTTGCTTATAATTTTTTTTAGTGATTTTTTGCTTGTAACTGTTCACATAATAAGAAGAGTAAAATTTCAGAGACTGTAAAGGCTGATAGTGAAAGCTTCTCTTTGCTATCATCAATAGTTCCAATTGGTGCATCTTGGCAGAAAATATATCTCCTTGCAAGAAAACAGAAGAAAATATACGTTGAACTGCTTGAAGTGGCCCCCCTCACTTTGACCCTAAGGTGATTGATTCATTTAACAACAGCAGCTCACACCAATGAAAATAAAAATACACTAGCCCCCTTACACACTCGAAAACTTAACTTATCTCCCTCTAGTGTTTTACATTTTCAAAGCCTCTAATAAAATTGACCTTTCAATATATTGAAAGATGGAAAATACGTGCAGCCTGGTTTTTCATATCCAGTGTACATTGATGATAATACAGATGAACAAACCTTTGGTTTTAAATCTTGCCCTTCAATTGACAATCTAGGAGACAAAAAATCCGTTGATGCACAACATCATTATATAGTTATTCAACTTGAAGGAACTTCCACTTTGTCAACTCGTGTTTCTATCGATCTTGTTGGTGTTAGCTTCTTTGAGGTGGATTTTTCCAATTCAGTTGATAATTCCAGGGGTATTTCTAAAGGTGTCAGTAGTGGCTATTTTGTTCCTGCAGTAATTGATGTTTCAGTTCAACGAAACACAAATTTCGTTCGATTGTACTCAACATTAAGTTTACTTTACTATTTACCCATGTTAATTTAGCTCAACTTGTAATGGGTTTCTAGCTATTTTCTCTAAAAAGATTCATAAAATGCCAGGTCATACTAAAAAATGCAACAACAATGCCATTTGAAGTCAGATTCGATATCCAATTTGGTGTATCTCCCAAGATTCTGGACCCTATATATCTAGGACACGAGTTTCTTCTTCCTCTACATTTAGCAGAATCAGGTCTCGAATAAGATGGCGTCCTTTAGGGAGCACTTCCTTATGGATTTAAGCTTATAGAATTTCCATTATTCTTTCTAATTAAAGTAAGACTAGAAATTTGAGGTCATTTGTCTACTACCCTTCTCTTCTAAGTAGTCATCCTTTTCGTTTTTGTGTGTCTGTGCATGATGTGTGTTTGCCTTCTGCTGGGACTGGGAGGGTAAACAAGGGATCAAATTTATATATTCATGATGCTATTGCTAACAAGATAGAGAACTAGGATCAGTCAAATAAGAGGTGTTTTCACCTGATTATATTAAGTAATCCTTCAATAGTGAAAAACTATTTACAAGTTGAAGTATTTGTCATGATTGAGAGTGGTGGAGTTTCACGTAGCATGTATTGTATACGATTGTGATGTTTTTATTCATGATTTGTTTATGAATGTAGGGTGTGATCGAATGTTCTTCAGCGAGATAATGAAAGAAGATTTTGATATAATGCGGTGTATTAACTCTAGAGTCAGACATCTTGTCCAGCTTCATTGCAAAATTGGTATGCCGAGATAGTTACTACACTTGTTTCAATGTTTCAAAAATGATCAACAAGCACTTGTACTGGAAGGGCAGATGTTAATCAAATATGTTATCATGAATGCAATAGCTCTTAGGAAATTCTTAAGAAATATGACAAAGTAAGCGAATATCCTATTCTTTCTTTAGATTGCTATTTTTTATTTTATTTTTGGATTGATGTGTTGCCATTATGATTAATGTTTGTTTTTCAGGTGCACAACTCTGTATGTGGTGTGAACTTAAGGTCTAAGTTGCAGGCTGAACACTTGGAGATCTTACTATCACCATGGTTGATTGAATTGGTGGATTTTTATATGAATTTCAATGAATCAAATGAAATGATATGCTATGAGCTTTTTAGTTATTTCTCTTGTGATCTCAGTGTTATAATTTCAAAACTTGTATTGAAATTGCTGCTTCCAGATTATGTAGTTCTGGAATACAGTCTAACTTGTGTTGTTTGCTTGGTATGACTAACTATATATCGAAATTATGAAAAGTTCATAGCTTAAGATTACATTTACAGTGTTACCCTAATGTGTGAATATTCACCAAACGAGACAATACCTGGTAACTTCACTATTTTTAAAATTTTGAATTTATAATGTGTAAAGATTAATTCTTTAATATTATTATTATTATTATTATTATTATTATTATTATTTCACGTCTCAGATGCAAACAACTCATATGTAGATCAAAGTATTGAAGACGAAAAAACAACCTCAGACGCATCTCTTTTTACATTATCCAAGGTCGATATAACATTGACAGGTGGCGAAACCACACTGGTGAGTTTGAGTTTTGAGTTTGACTTTACAGTTGACCATTTTATTTATTTATTTATTTATTTATATATTTTTAACTTTTTTCAGGCTCAACTAAGTGTTACACCTAGAAAAGAAGGTCGGCTAAAATTAACTGGTGTGAGTTGGAAGTTAGCAGATTCAATGGTTGGATTTTACGCTTTTGAACCGGATTTAACAAAAAAAAAGAATTTCTAAAGGGAGAAGGAAAGCTAAACAGAATACAAATAAACTTGAATTTTTGGTTATCAAGGTTCATACTCTCTCTCTCTCTCTCTCTCTCTCTAAATTATGTAAATTGAAACCACGTTGCTATTTTTAATTTTTACTATAAATTATTTTTTTCTCTTTCCAGAGTCTACCCAGACTTTAGGGTATTATTAATAACCTCCCAAGTACAGATTATACTGGATATTTGCAACGTCTGTCACACGAACTAAGAAACTCTTCAGAGATTTGTAACATCCCGTTTAAAATAGAATAATCAAATAATAGACCCGGAACCCCCAGAAGTGATTTTTATTGTATTGTTACAGTCCAAAATCGAATAAGAATTGGTGGGGTGTTGGTTTCGGGGAGCCAAATGATATAATTTTGATTTCCGAGGGTTAAAGTATAAATTTGGGATTTCTTTGCAAAGAATTTGTCATGGAGGGGCGATATGGTAACTTTTGGGACTTAAGTTGTTATGAATCCTGGATGCTTGGGGCTGATTGGTAATTTTTGGACTTGTGTTGAAAGGAATTTTGTAGAGCAGGGGCTGTAGTGTAAATATTGGACTCTATCTGTATTAAATTGTGAAGTCAAGGGCCAAACTTGTAAAATGTGTCAACTTTCATATGAGAACGGGACTTAAGCCGCTACTTACCCTCGTCCCATTCACTTTGAATGCAACCAAACCCTAAATGCTCCTCATCCTCCAGCCGCCATACTCGCCTCACCCATCTTTGGCGCCACTGCCACCCCGACTACCTGGCATCGTCAAACGCCCCTGTTGCCGACAGTAAAGAACAACGATGGAATCTGGTAATGAGTGCATGTGTATTGTTGTTGTTCTCTCATTGATTGCTCTTCCAGTCGCCGCCAACCCCTTCTTCACCGCCCTGAGCCACGGACGACCATTTCGTATCCAACTTCGTTGTCGGACTTCGTGAATGGCCGAGAGGGGACTGCTGAAGATCAGTGGAGTTGTGGCCACCATAGGTGCTACTGTTGGAAACGAGGACCACCGATGGGTCTGTTCCTATACCATTATTGTTGTCATTTGAAGCAGCCATCGACGTGGGAGAGTTCTGCAGTCAAGACCATTGTTGCCCGCTTTCCATGTTGTTGCTGCCGCCACGGCCCATATCAGGTGGGTGTCGGGTTTATTTCCGGGCAAGAATATGCGTATACTACTATTTTATGATGTTAGCATTCGTGTGTGTCTATCGTGTGTGGGTGGTTATCTTAGTTGGAATCTCAAGAGGGCCACCACCACCACTATGAGGTGGTGGCTGCCGCCATGCACCACTGCCGGCCACCATAGGGTGGCTGTGTGTATGTTTATCTATTTAGTGTGTGTGTGTGTGAATATCTTGGGTATAAGCATTGTAACATGTAACTAGAAAGTGAAATAATGGAAAAACCCTAACCACCACCGTGAGGTGGTGGCTGCCGCCTCCTGCCGCCACCGACCGCCGTGTCGGGTGACGGTGTGCTTTGCATTGTGGTATTGATTCGTCGGGATGCTTGGAACCCTAATAAGCCTAATGAAACTATGATGGGCTTAATGGGGCCCAATAAATCCCTAATTGACCTAATAAAATCTTAATCGGCCCAATGAGGCCCAAAGTGACCTAGAAGCCCAACCGGTTGACTAATGGGCTAGTATTGGGTAGGAAACCCTAATTAGGGTTTGGTAGACCCTAATGGCATAAAACCCTAATTCGTGGAAATTGATCGGGACACACACACACACACAAGCCTATTTAATAACTTGAAATATTACATAATAATCATTGGTAAATTAACCTATGGCAATAATGGACTTAATGGATTAACTCCTTAATGGGTTAAGTGAGAAACACTTAACCCTAATCGTCATTTTATAAGAAACCCTAATTTTAGTTGGGTTTATTGTTGGGCCTTCTCTTGGGCCTTGATGATTAGATTATTAATGGGCCATCCAAGAGCAAGCAAATGGACTAGAATAATTAATGGGTTTTAGGATAAGGCCCATGTGAGGGACTTGGGCCTAATTTGGAAAATTGGGCCATAGATGGGGCATAATTGGGCCTTTGTGATTATGTTATACTGGGCCTTAAGGAAAGACCATTTAGAGGTTTAGGCCCAATGTGGAAAAATTAGGCCACATGTTGGGTTTTGGCCCATTACTTGACTTTTGGGCTTTTGGTGTGTGAGTTGGACCTTAGGCTTGGAACCTAATTATTAACTGGGTGTTGTTTGATGTTGACAGTTCGGGAAGCTGTCAACCAACAGTTGGATTTTTATCTGCAGGGCTTCAGTAGTGCTAGGTGAGTTATCTTCACTATATAAACAGGGTCTACGGCACCAAGGCCGACCCTTTATGATTTACATCCTGGTTTAGGATTGTTGCTATGTTACTGATATGCTGATTTACATCCTGGTTTAGGATGGTTGCTATGTTAGATTTTGGATAGAACGGTATCCTAGTTATAGTATGCTTGTATGCTGTTATGATCTGTTAGTTCGGTATCCTGCTAGATAAGATGTTGTTATAATATTATGATTGTTATATCGATATCCTGGTATATAAAATGATGATATGTTAGTGACCTGGTTAGATCAGTATCCTGGTTATAGGATGTTGCTATGATTGGTGATCTGTTAGATTGGTATGCCTATTATATATATATATATATATATATATATATATATATATATATATATATATATATATATATATATATATACAAGTGTATGATTTTATGTACACGTGTTTGCTTGATTTGGGGTTGGGTTGAGGCGGTCCTGCTTTGTGTTGGAGGCCAACCTACCCAGGGCGGTCCGGATAAACTGAACGCCCTGCAAAGGGATTCAATAAGACTGAAGGACCGGCGAGCGGTCCGGATAGGCTATAAGCCCTACGAGGCGGTCCAGACGTGCCGAAGGGTCGGAGAACAGTCCATATAGACTGAAGGCCTGTGAGGCGGTCCATTCAGGATGACGACTCATTATGCATGTTGTTATGTTTTGGTTATATGATATGGTTATGTTTGTATGGTGTTGGTATTTTGGGGAAACTCAGTAAGCTTCGGGCTTACAGTTGTTGATTTTGTTTCAGGCACTTCTGATGATTGCGGAAGGGCGAAGGCGTGATCGTGCACCTCCTCATATTTTCATGATTTATTCTGGGAATACTCTGATGTCTAAACTATTTTGACAACAAACTGTACTAACTTAATGGTTTAAAATGTATTGAAAAGTTTAAATTTGGCTTGAATTTTATGGGTGTTACAAGTTGGTATCAGAGCCTTGGTTTGAGTGAATTGGAGGACCACTCGTGTGACTCCGGTTTCAAATCAAGGAAAGGTTTTCAAAATAATTTCTAAAATGGTTTTCAAAATAAATAAAGGAGGATGCAGGGTGTACGATCAGCCGGAGCCAGTAAGTAGACCCCAAAATACCATACAAGTTATTCGATTATGTGATATGTTACAACAACATGTTAGTACTAGGCTAGGGATCTTCAGGAATTGCATGATAGAATTGCTTGATTTCATGATACCTGCTAGCCTAGGGTTTCCTTTATATGAAATTGACATCATTACTGTAGTTGCTTAGTGTATACATCACAGTTATACATAATCAAGATCTTATAGCCCGAGAATGTTTGATTTGGCCTTATGTTCTGTTCTTGTTGATTTGGAGCTCAGGGTAAGATTGGATATTCGAAAGTCTATGGGGTCCAGCTTTATGTATGGCTAGCATATACTAGTGCTACAGGGTTAGTGGAAGTTTCATGGATGGGTGGGTTGTGTGAGGCCGAGAGGCCAGTTATGAGACACTTAGTTTTCTTCTAGGAGTGAGGATTGAGCGCTCGCCATGCTATGTATTCAGTTAGGGCGTTGTGGTGATACTTGAGACAAATATGGGTAGGTGTGGAAGGTAGTATGGGCCCGTACTACTGAAAGCACAGGACCCATACGTGTAGCAAGGAAGTCACAACCCCTGGGGTTGGGTAGGGAGTTGGTCCCCTGTCATTATATGGATTATCATAGATCTTTCTAGTATCTTACCAGAATGGTGGTTACGAGACGTCGTGAGGACGGATCCAGGTTAGGATCGGGAGCTGGTAGCCAGGATAGACCATCATTGTTAGAGGATCGTGTCAGTGGGATCATCCGGGAGGAGATGATTGAGATTGTCCGGGGACTGTTGCCAGAGATGTTTCGATATATCAAGACAGCCATGGTTGAGTAATTCGTCGAGCGCTATGCAGCCCTAGTTGAGACGGTTGTCGCGACAGCTATAGCAGCTGTAACGACGGCAAGGGGAGGAGTTGGTTGAGCTTTCCGGTACTGGGATTTGTTACTGGGACATATTCTGATGAGCAGAGGGTTGTAGTTATTTGTGATCAGGGAGATGTTCTATACTCGTTACATTCCACGGGTTAAGCGGGAGAGTCTAGCACATGAGTTTCTAGATTTGAGGCTTCGGGGGTTTTTTCTCGAGGCCGGAATGTGAGTCGCAGGGACTCCAGAAAGGAGTGATGACTATGTTCAGCAGGGGTTTTGCAGCTGGAAGTGGAATGGTTAATTGATGGATTGGATTGTCGTTTTGTAGGGCAAGGATTGTGCCCTCTAAGTCTTTCGAGCTCAGAGGAGTGAACAGGCTTGTGACCCCCAAGATAAGGTTGTATTCCAGCTCGGGGTTAGTTGGTTGCAGGGATAGACAACATTATTTCAGCGCCGGTGAGCGCAGGTGGGTTGATGTGGCATAAGTGTGTTGTGAGGTCCAGTTCGCCTTGGATCTCTTGTATCAGGCGGTAAGGATTGATTGTGTGATATATTGCACTTTTAGGACTATAGACTGTGTCTCGGGAGTAGTTGTAGCCCAGTTTAGGGCAAAGGTTATTTGCAGTTCAGCTGTGGATGATTGAGCTGGTGAGTGAGACAAGGTGCGAGGCCCTGAATGATATGATTCCTAGAGACGAGAGCGGGAGGATTGTTGGAACGCTTGGGAAGAAGGTTATTATGTGGGAGGTCTGTGGACAGGGTCCCACAGGATGGTTATTCAACATTCTCAGGATTTAGTGATTTTAGTAACCGTTATTGACTGGCGTGGGAAAGCGCTAAGGGAAGTAGCTCGTTGTTGAGACATTAGTTGGAGCATCTATTTTTGGTCTTTAAGATTTCGGTGTGGGATCATTCAATATTTAGGGATTGTTGGTTTCCCCAGGATTCAGGAAGTGTTCATCTAGTTATTAGAAGCGTGTGATCATTCGAGATTGGCTAGTAAAGGAGTACTAGCTGGAAGGGTCTGGTTGTCATTAGATCGATCTTAGGAAGTAAGAAGGCTTGGGAATTCTCAAATTCCCATGTATTGTGAAGACTTAGTTGAATCTAAGTGAGGGAGGATCGACCCGGAATGCAGAAGCATGATCGGTTTTGAAAATGGTGTAAGTTTCGCATTGTTGTCAGGAAGGAAGACAACCCTAGTGGCTGTTTGGTTTGAGTGTTGTGTGAGTTGGGAGTTCAGTGAAACTCCCCAACATATGAATCACGTCTTCTTGGTGCTTGATAGCAGAATTTAAGGAAATCATGTTGGGATTCTAAACATGAATTGAGTTCAGTTGTGTGTTAGGACGAGTGCGTGTTCGACCAGTATGGGAAGTGTTATAAGACTACAGGGGTAGCCGTAGCATTCACTAGAGATCAGATAGTGTGAGAGGTGTTGTAAGTCTGCGGGTGTAGCCGTAGCATTCACAAGGTTATCAGATGGTACTTGAGTGATGTAAGTTTGTGGGTGTAGCCGCAACCTTCACTTGGTTGGTAGATAGCATGAGCGCGTTGATAAGACGCAGAAGGGGCAGTAGTAACCACCAGTTCAGGTGTAGTAGTGAGGATATGGAAATCCACGAATGGGTTTATGGGTTTCCCCAGAGGGATTAGACCTGGTTAAGCCAACGATAAGACTGAAGGAACACCACTACAGTTAAGAGGTCAAGGAAGCAAGGAATTGCTTGAGGTCATTTGAGATATAAGTCTATCGTTGGTCAGGTAGCAATCACTTTTAGCCTTGGATTTGGTGACGCCAGGATTTGACGCATGGGTCCAATCGGTTAGATCATGAGGTTGTTAGAGCAGTGGCATGATAACTAGTGGCAACTAGTTCCAGGGAAGGATTTTGTTCGGAAGTCGTGTGAGGCAACTATGTAGGAGCCCTTTAGCTTTGCGACCGGGCCGGAACCCGGTATGTCAGATGATTGGTGAACGAATTGAGACTAGGGAGGTCTTGGTAGATTTTGGAATACATCCATGTGGCGGCATAATGTTTCAGGCAGATCAGTGCTCAGATAGTCTCCGCGTTTAGGGCGGTATTGACAAATTGGGTCTTTAGGTGTATCAGAAGTATCTAGATGTTGGAACCTTCAGTTATCAGAAGTCGGATAGTCAGTTTAAGGGATACGTGGAATAGTAATAGCAATGGTTCAGTATGTGCGGTCTGTCAAGGAGTCAGATCATCTCAAGATTTTAGGATTCAAATTGAGTAATGTGTTTATGTTGCAAGGAATGCAATTACCTTCAGACTATAGAACCCTGGGGGGGGGGGGTAGGTTACGGTTTCCTTGGAAAGGTTGGGTATGCTTGTAGTAGTGTCCATGAAGTTCAAGTAGACGGGTGTGTAAGGAATGATATGAATAAATTTCGAGGACGAAATCAAATTTAAGTGGGGGAGAGTTGTAACATCCCGTTAAAAATAGAATAATCAAATAATAGACCCGGAACCCCCAGAAGTGATTTTTATTGTATTGTTACAGTCCAAAATCGAATAATAATTAGTGGGGTGTTGGTTTCGGGGAGCCAAATGATATAATTTTGATTTCCGAGGGTTAAAGTATAATTTTGGGATTTATTTGCTAAGAATTTGTCATGGAGGGGCGATATGGTAACTTTTGGGACTTAAGTTGTTATGAATCTTGGATGCTAGGGGCTTATTGGTAATTTTTGGACTTGTGATGAAAGGAATTTTTGTAGAGCAGGGGTTGTAGTGTAAATATTGGACTCTATCTGAATCAAATTGTAAAGTCAAGGGCCAACCTTGTAAAATGTGTCAACTTTCATATGAGAACGGGACTTAAGCCGCTGCTTACCCTCGTCCCCTTCACTTTGAACGCAACCAAACCCTAAATGCTCCTCATCCTCCAGCCGCCACACTTGCCTCACCCATCTTTGGTGCCCCTGCCACCCCGACCACCTAGCATCGTCAAACGCCCTTGTCGCCGGTAGTAAAGAACAACGACGGAATCTAGTAATGAGTGCATGTGTATTGCTGTTGTTCGCTCGTTGATTACTCTTCCAGTCGCCGCCAACCCCTTCTTCACTGCCATGAGCCACGGATGTCCATCTCGTGTCCAACTTCGCCGTCGGACGTCGTGAATGGCCGAGAGGGGACTGCTGAAGATCAGTGGAGCTGTGGCCACCGCAGGTGCTGCTGTTGGAAACGAGGACCACCGATGGGTCCGTTCCTCTACCATTGTTGTTGTCGTTCGAAGAAGCCATTGATGTGGGAGAGTTCTACTGTTAAGACCGTCGTTGCCCGCTTTCCATGTTGTTGTTGCCGCCGCGGCCCATCTCAGGTGGGTTTCGGGTTTATTTCCGGGCAAGAATGTGCGTATACTGCTGTTGTATGGTGTTAGCTTTCGTGTGTGTGTATCGTGTGTGGGTGGTTATCTTAGCTGGAATCTCAAGAAGGCCACCACCACCACCGTGAGGTGGTGGCTGCCGCCATGCACCACCGCCGACCACAATAGGGTGGCTATGTGTATGTTTGTCTATTTAGTGTGTGTGCGAATATCTTGGGTATAAGCATTGTAACATGTAACTAGAAAGTGAAATAATGGAAAAGAAAACCCTAACCACCACCGTGAGGTGGTGGCTGCCGTCACCGGCCACCGTGTCGGGTGGCGGTGTGCTTTGTGTTGTGGTATTGATTCGTCGGGATGCTTGGAATCCTAATGGGCCTAATGAAACTCTGGTGGGCTTAATGGGGCCCAATAAAGCCCTAATTGACCTAATAAAATCTTAATGCGCCCAATGAGGCCCAAAGTGACCTAGAAGCCCAACCGGTTGACTAGTGGGCTAGTATTGGGTAGGAAACCCTAATTAGGGTTTGGTAGACCCTAATGGCATAAAACCCTAATTTGTGGAAATTGATCGGGACACACACACACGAGACTATTTAATAACTTGAAATATTAAATAATAATCATTGGTAAATTAACCTAAGGCAATAATGGACTTAATGGATTAAGTCCTTAATGGGTTAGTGAGAAACACTTAACCCTAATCGTCATTTTATGAGAAACCCTAATTTTACTTGGGTTTATTGTTGGGACTTCTCTTGGGCCTTGATGATTAGATTATTAATAGGCCATCCAAGATCAACCGAACGGACTAGAATAATTAATGGGTTTTAGGATAAGGCCCATGTGAGGGACTTGGGCCTAATTTGGAAAATTGGGCCATATTTGGGCCTTTGTGATTATGTGATATTGGGCCTTAAGGAAAGGCCATTTAGAGGTCTAGTCCCAATGTGGAAAAATTGGGCTACATGTTGGGATTTGGCCCATTACTTGACTTTTGGGCTTTTGGTGTGTGAGTTGGACCTTGGGCTTGGAACCTAATTATTAATTGGGTGTTGTTTGATGTTGACAGTTCAGGAATCTGTCAACCAACAGTTGGAGTTTTATCCGTAGGACTTCAGAAGTGCCAGGTGAGTTATCCTCACTATATCAACAGGGTCTACGGAACCAAGGCCGACCCTTTATGATTTACATCATGGTTTAGGATGGTTGCTATGTTATTGATATGTTGATTTACATCCTGGTTTAGGATGGTTGTTATGTTATTGATATGCTAGATTTCATCCTGGTCTAGGATGGTTGCTATGTTATTGATATGCTAGATTACATCCTGGTTTAGGATGGTTGCTATGTTATTGATATGCTAGATTACATCCTGGTTTAGGATGGTTGCTATGTTATTGACATGCTAGATTACATCCTGGTTTAGGAAGGTTGCTATGTTATTGATATGCTAGATTTCATCCTGGTTTAGGATGGTTGCTATGTTAGATTTTGGAGAGAACGGTATCCTGGTTATAGTATGCTTGTATGCTGTTATGATCTGGTAGATCGGTATCCTGCTAGATAGGATGTTGTTATGCTATTATGATTGTTATATCGGTATCCTGGTATATAGGATGATGCTATGTTAGTGACCCGGTTAGGTCGGTATCCTGGTTATAGGATGTTGCTATGATTGGTGATCTGTTAGATTGGTATGACTGTTATATATATATATATATATATATATATATATATATATATATATATATATATATATATATATATATATATATATATATATGCAATTGTATGATTTTATGTACACATGTTTGCTTGATTTGGGGTTGGGTTGAGGCGGTCCTGCTTTGTGTTGGAGGCCAACATACCCAGGGCGGTCCGACTAAACTAAAGGCCATGCAAAGGGATTCAGTAAGACCGAAGGCCCCGCGAGCAGTCCGGATAGGCTGTAGGCCCTACGAGGCGGTCCAGACGTGCCGAAGGGTCGGAGAACAGTCCATATAGACTGAAGGCCTGTGAGGCGGTCCATTCAGGATGACGACTCATTATGCATGTTGTTATGTTTTGGTTATATGATATGGTTATGTTTGTATGGTGTTGGTATTTTGGGGAAACTCAGTAAGCTTCGGGCTTACAGTTGTTGATTTTGTTTCAGGCACTTCTGATGATTGCGGAAGGGCGAAGGCGTGATCGTGCACCTCCTCATATTTTCATGATTTATTCTGGGAATACTCTGATGTCTAAACTATTTTGACAACAAACTGTACTAACTTAATGGTTTCAAAATGTCTTAAAAAGTTTAAATTTGGCTTGAATTTTATGGGTGTTACAAGATTCCTGTGATGGTATATTATGCTTTCAATATTCTGTACCTGATTTCCATGAAAATGTAAAAAAAAAAATTGAACTTTCCCTCTTGTTTTCTCTTAATTAATTTCTTTCTCCTTCTAATGGATGAGGGTAATTATGTCAATGCAATAGATGGTTTGAAAAACTCCTTTTCATATTAGTCCATGTACTCATTCAAAATGCTTGGTCCATAAGGGCCATTAGGGCTTACATTACAGCCAGAGGGCTATCACCTGAGGGGTATAAAAAATATTATTTCTTGTTTAATTTAATCCCAGAAAGTCAAATATTTCAAAATTAGAGAGGGAGGCAGGTGTGAAATTTGAACACATATCCACCCCTCAACCTGCTGATATTGCTAAAGCTGTTGGTGGTGATGTTGCAGAAGCTATAATTCAAGTTGTTGATAGGTAAAATACACTGGTAGTGATTTTACGACTATAACCTTGACTTGTTAAATAACATGGTTGTTAAATTTCTTTTTGCAGTGTGATCCCTGTTTTCAAGTGGGCTGCTGAAGAGTTGTTAAACAATTACGACCTAACATCAGTAGAGCTTCTTGCAAAGGCACTTGCCAAGAGCATTGTGAGTCTTTATATTTTATGTATTTTAAAATTTGATTTTATATTTTTTCCTTATTGTAATATGGTTTATTTTTTACATGGATATACTGAAATCAAGCACATGTCACTCTTATCATCTATAGAAAATCATGTCACGGTGCATCTTGAGGCTAGAAGACCTGTTTACACACCTTCGTAAGATTTATATATATATATATATATATATATATATATATATATATATATATATATATATATATATATATATATATATATATATATATATATTTGATAAATAATAACTCAAGGTTTTGAAAATTGTATATGATTAGAAACAATGAAATGTTGGGAGTTAATTATATTTTAACCAATCACAGGCCTAAGCCAAACTTTTATCATCCAGCCTCTAATAATCAATTATGGGTTGTATCAGTCTATGATCAAAAAATTAGTAACCAGCGTGCTTCTGTTATCTCAAAGTCAAAAACACTATTTTTGTCATTACCCTTCATCAAAAAGTGAAACTTTAATTGTTGACTAGTATTCGGAGGCTGATGTGTACAAGCAACTCTCTTACTTCTATTATCTTCTGGATGCGGATCGCTGCATTGACAAAGTTATTTTTCTCATTAGTTAAAAAGTTAAGATATTGATATGGTTTGTTTTATAATTAGTTAACATGCCTGGTAAGACTACTAGACATGATTTTTAGTACATGTCAAAAGAGGAGTTAGTGAGTTCACCTAGAAAAGCTTGAATACTAAAGTTGAAAAGGAGTCGGTTTGAAGTCAAAGTCCAAGTTTAGCTATATCCTTTTCATTATTCTCATGTTTTCCCTAGATTGCATATTATCTTTACTTGTTTTCATAAATTCAAATGTTTTTTATTATGTTGTGTTTAGTCTTGAGAAGGATTATGGAATGAAATATTGTCCATATGAAGCAGGTGTTGATGTTTTCTTGTCTGGATACGTTTTTTACTTGAAGATTTTACATGAGAGAGGCCTAGACTTGTTAAATGGACAATGTAAGAAAATCTTGTCATTTTCATTTTGAAATTCAATTAAAGGTTAAAAATAAGAACAAGGTAGAAATATAATGATTTGTATTTTGTCTTAATGCAGCTGAAAGTTATCAAGTAAAGAGAGTTTCCTCAAAGGTAGCAAGGAAAGAATTAAGAATGTTGAAGTTGGTGAGTGGATTTTCTGTAAAAAATCTAAGTATTATATATTACAATTTTATCTAAATGCTTTGAATTATAAGAATAAATAGTAATTAAAAAAATTATAATATGTTGTCACATGCTGCAAGAGATGTTGGAGCTCTTAGAGAAGCTAAGGACAAACTGGAGAAGTGAGTTGAAGAACTGACATGGAGATTAGACTTTGAAAAGCATTTGAGGGTATATTTTTTTTATATTTCTTGTATCTTATTAGTTTGTAAATTTTTGTTACAGCTTCTATTGATTTGTTTTATCATTCCATGTAACGATTATTTGTATGACATTAAATTTTATGCAATGGATTGTATTTTTTGTATATGATATTTTATTTTCTATTATGAGACATTAAATACAAATTTAATTTGAAAATTAGTAAATCTATAAATAATATTTTTTTTTGAACATATAAAATTATGATACGCAAAAATGTGTGTCATCTTCATTTATGACATAACCTTTCTTGACAGAGGCTTTAATGATACGCAACGCGAGTTGTAAATGCGCGTCGTAAGGTTACGACACGCAAATGCGTGTCATTTTTATGACAGGGCCTTTCTTGATACGCAATGCATATCGTAAACGCGCGTCGTAAATGCGTGTCGTAATTGTGCGTCGTAAATAGACGACGCGCAAAAGCGTGTCGTCTCTCGTTATGACAGGGTCTTTCTTGACACTCATTTGCGCGTCATCTGCGCCTTTTACAACACGCATTGCGCGTCGTAAAATGATGTTTTTCTAGTAGTGGATTCAGTTAAACTGTAGGCTCGATAGAGCGGTCCAGGTGTACTGTATGTAGGCTTTGCGAAGAGGTCCAGTCAAATTGTAGACTCATGTGTGCATACATTCTATGTGTATTATTGTATGAAATATTTTTGTTAACTCACTAAACTTTGGTTAACAATTGTGGATTAAATATTTTTCAGGTACTTATTGGATAGTGAAGACGATACTGTACACACTCACATCATCTGTTTTATGTTCTGAGATTCCATAATGTTTTCCTTATAATTCTGATTTTGAATTATGATTTATGAACAAATGGTTTGACCTGAAAGTTACTTCATCAAAATGGATGTTTATTCTCTTTTAAAACTTGAAACGTTACGATAGAAAGAAAAACTAGAAGGATATTTGATTTCTCTTGGAAAAAAATCTAAAACATGAAGTTGGTAGGATATTTTGTCTTCTTTCCATGCCAACTCGAATCATGTCAATCAAAGCAATGGAACGTTGGGCATGATCAAACGGTAACATGTGGTCTATTTTTCCAACAACATTCTCATCGTCCATCACTTCATATGTTTCGTCAACATGCTTGTCAGCTCGTGTATTACCTTTTTTGTATTATTTCTTCACTTTTGGCAAATGTATATTCCATTAAAAATAATATCGTAGTAGTAAAATTGATTGTTTTGAAATTAATTAAAGACTAGTAAGAGCACTGTAAAATCAACCGACCAAATCTTCTAAACTTATTCCAAACTCGTTCCGAGATTGGACCAGAACATTCCAAATGAAAAAAGAAAATAATTGTTAATATATTATCTTTGATGTCATGGTGGCTAACTGGGTGACCGGTTAACTTGGAGAGTTTCAATCTTATTAGAACTTTTATTACTTTCTAAGATTTTCGATTAATGATTAATATAATGATTGCATGTCTTCCTATTTAAATAAGACATAAATAAAAAAAAATACTAACAAAAAAAATTAAAGAAAGAGACAGGTCACAGGTTCACATGATAGTTTCATGGTAGATGAGGCTTTGACGTCTTCATATGTAGGAGAATAATGCAAAAAATTAGTGGGCTCGAACAAAATCAAAACTTAAAAAAAAAAAAAAAAAAAAAAAAAAAAAAAAAAAAAAAAAAAAAAAACGCGTCCATTTCTCCAAACATCCATTTTTTCTTCGATTTGTCGCATTTCTCTTTAAGGTATACTCCATAAACTTTAAAAACCTTTTCAATAATTATTCAATTGTATTTGAATCGTTTATTAACTCTAATATAATATGTTTACTATTAAATGAATAACGACCACCAAAGGCCTTGTAGCCCAGTGATATCAAGTGGTGCCCTTCCTCTTTAAGGTCGATGGTTCAAGTCCGTTGTGGACATAGGTGGAATAAGTGTTGTTAGCTTAGAAATATATTAGATTTGCTGGTTCAATATATATATATATATATATATATATATATATATATATATATATATATATATATATATATATATATATATATATATATATATATATATATATATATATATATATATATATATCTACCTCTTTTCCCGAATAAATGAGTAAATGTATTTGGAGTCAACTGCCACATAAACGATGGTGTAATGGTATGGGTCACACATCGTATCAACTTGTTTAATTGTATACATTTAATCCTTATGGCCAACTACTTCAGGTAAGTTGGAAAAAATGACTTAAAAGGGTAATATATTTTTTATTTTCTACATATTTTGTCTTTAATATTTTTTTGCACATTTAGTGTTTAATATTTTTTTTTGTTGCAAAATAAATTTTTGTTGTTTTGTACACATTCAGTACTTATGATCGGTTTTTTACGTTTTTCTTACAACATCCTATGGGAGATAACTATTAGTAAGGTGTTCGAGGATGTTCATGCTTACAACCACCGTTGTGTCGGCTACTTGGTTGCTTAGTTATTGTGGTTTGGCTTAGGTCTTGTGTTATGAATGTCAAAACTTCTTCAAGCGATCACAAATTTTAACGATCTTATTATCCACACATTCGTATTTCAGTATACTACAATTTTCATTTAGGTTACTTCCGTTAAAAAGTAATACACTTTTACTTACGATATTTATATCCATGTGTTATTTACGAATGTATGTATGAACATTTTTTTTTATAAAAATCATAATTAAAAACATATTGTTTTTTAACGGGAGTAATCTAAACGAAAATTGTAGTAAACTCAAATATCAACGTGTGGATATAAAGATCGTTAAAATCCGTGATTATATGAAATAGTTATAATGTTTAGAACGCAAGAACTAAGTCAAACCATAAAAACTAAGCAACTAAATAGTCGATGTCACTGTGACCATAAAATGAACAACCCCAAATACCTTATTAATGATTGTCCCACATAATATGTTGTGAAAAATCTAAAAAAAAAAAAAAACTAGTCATAAGTATTGAATGTGTACAAAAACAACAAATATTTATTTTGTAAAATAATTGTTAAGGACTAAATATGTACAAAATGAAAAAAATATTACATTTTAAGTCATTTTTTTCGGATTAACTGAATTAGCCGGTCATAAAGAGTAAACATGTATAGTTAAAGAAGTTGAAATGATAAATATAAATAAAAAAACTCAGTTACCAAATATATAAAAATAAAAAAATATATTGTTATCCCTATTTTTATATTTTATATTTTGTGAACAATCACTCTTCTATTAACCTCTTCCACACTTTGGCGGGAAAACTCACATATAAACCTCTTCCACTCTCTCTCTCTCTCTCTCTCTCTCTCTCTCTCTCTCTCTCTCTCTCTCTCTCTCTCTCTCTTATACACAGTTACACACACATCAACCCTAGAGCTAGACCCGACTTCATCAACAATCTCTACACTCAAATACTCGTTTGCATCGGCCGTCTCCAGTACACTTTTCTAAACCCTAATGTTTTATTACCTTTCAAACTACTGTTCTATCAAAATTCTCAAGTATCTGCTGAACTTGTAGGGAAGATCAACGACTAGTCGAATTTGCAGACTTACAACAACTTGAGAACCCGGATTTGCATGTTGACTCTGTAAGAATGATGAATTTGTTCAACAAGATAAGGGAACTCATTTCTGCTCTCGACTGCCCTTGGAAATTCACTCTAAAAGATCTCATTAAGCCTGAAGCTGATCGCACTGAGTTCTTTCTTGGTACTATCCTCAATTTTCTCATTCACAGGTAATTTTTTTTTTTTTTTCAATTTTCATACGTCATTTTGGAATTCTTTATTTGTTCTCATGCTGTAAGACCCCAACCCTAGACATGTTACTGGTGTTCTGATCAGATTGTTCAAATTAGTTAGCCGTATGCTTGACATTTACATCTTGTGATTATTATACTTACAAATAAGACTCACAATTTTACCAAATTCTAAAATGCATCCACTTCTAATCATGAAAATGTATCACCATTTTGCCATCCACATAACCTGTTATGTTGTTTTAAACACCCTAGAGGCTCAAGAATGGATGAATTAAATCCAGTGTTGGAAGATTTGACAAATCTTGGTGAGCAACAACAGGAGGTGGAGGCTAGAGTATTACAGGTAAGTTTAAGAAATATAATTGGTTTAGTTATTCATTCAATCAAATTGAAATAGCTCTATCTATCTTCATCATAGTTGAACACAGAGATTTCAGAGCTTAATGAATCAAGGGAAAGTGAGACGCCTCTCATTCATGAAGTGGAGATCAAAATTAAAGAGCTTCGCCAAACCATTTCAGCTCTTAATAATCACCAAATGTCCCTAAAGGCTACATTCAGAAAAAAGAAAGATGCAGCAAAAGAAATGGATGAAAAGGTAAACATTTGGTTTGGTTATATCACTTCACTCATATATCCTTACAATTCTTTATTTTGTTTTTCAGATATCAAGTGCTGAATTTGCTTTGGTTCAAAGTGCTCAAGAAAATGCAAGTCTGCGTTCCAAAATTATTCAATCTCCAGCTAAACTACAGGTGGAAGTTAATATAACAATCAACTGAAGCTTACAATGACTTGATTCATTTTTTTTTCTAATCTTTTTGTTTATAGAAAGCACTTGAGGAGAAGAAAGCAGTTCAAATTGAGGCTAAGAATGCAGAAAGAGAAGCAATGCAATCTTTTCTTGAAAAAACTGCCACCCTTGAAGTCTATGCAAAGGCATTTCACTCATATTATCTATACATCATGACATGGCACTTGTAGTTTTATATAAAATTTGCATGAAAATATAAAGATTATATCTTTGTTTGAATGTTCTTTCTCAGGCTAGCAAGAAAATGACCAAACATCTGAAGCAAATATTACTCAGTAAATCACAAGAGATTACTAAAGAGGTGAAAGTGTTTTATTTATTGATAATTAAAACTAGATACAAGTTATATGTATGTAAGTAATAAATTCATTTTATTGGGTGTAGTTTTTGGAGTATTCGAATTCTACTTGGCACTTGGTCTCTCAAATTGGGGCAGAAGTACAAGGCATCACAAATTGAGCTTTTTAATGCTCTATTTTTGGTTTGATGATTATATATGACGCTGATATCTCAATTTATTTTTGGGTTAATGTTAATAAGGGATTAATGGGTTAGAAACTATTATAAGTATTATAATTTGGTCACTGGTAACTGTTTGTAACTATTTACGATCTTTAAACTAACTGAAAATGTTTTATATCAACCAATATTGCCTATGATATCTCATTATTCCAGTTTCTATGCCAGCATGGTAATTATAATTTATTTATTTACATTCCACATTACCTTCACCATCCACAGTCAAGAAATCACACCAAAAAAAAAATTTAAGATCAAGAATTTTAACAACTTTTTGCAACCCAAAAAGATCAAAACCTCTAAATAAAAAAAAAAAAAAGGTCAAGATGCTTGATTTCGAAGCATGGGGAAGATGAACAAGAGAGAGGGATTAAGTGAAAATGCCAAGATAACGATGTAGATTAAAATGCAAGATGGATGACAATTCATAATTCATAAATACTAATAATAATATTCAAACACTTTAGCACTACATGGATTCCATGTGGATTCCATGTCGGACGTGTACTCTATGTCGATGGTTAGTTTGGTAGAGAATGAGAAACATGAATTTACATGGACATGGATATACCTTATTTTTAGATTTTTCTTTTCAGGGATATATAAGGTAACAATTGAAACTTTGACGGATGAAAAATTATGTACGTTTGGAGTTGGGCATCTTTTCACCCTTTTATCCATGTCCCATTTATTGAGAACGCTAAGTTCTCAATATGTTTTACATCAAAGCTCCTTTGGGTTTAAACCAATGAATCATAACTACTTACACGTTATTCAATTCACAAATTAACTATTCACATCATCAAAAGGAGCGAATAGACGAGCGCTTTGGGTCGCCGAGCTAAGCGCACATTGGTGTGATTGAAAATCTTGAGAAGATCCAAAGAAAGTTCCTATAGGAAGGGAACGAAACAAAAAATAAGATTCATTGGGAAGCATGGGAGAAGGTAGTTGTCTCCAAAGAAAACGGTGGACTGGATGTTGGGTCGATAGAACATTAAACATTGCTCTCATTATAAAATGGTGTTGGAGACTGAAATCTGAACCTACAATACGACAGGTATTCACAACCTTAATAATAAATCACTTGACTACCTCGCAAAAAAGAAGATTCATGGTGTGTGGAACAACATTTCAAGCACCAAAAGAGTTATCGAATCCATGGGCCTACGTTTCAATGGCATATTCAAGCAATCTGTTAAATCTGGAGATAATACTCAATTCTGAAATGATGTATGGACTGGAGCACAAAAGATGAAGGTAATACACTCATCTTTATATGAACCGGAGGAACACAAAAGTTGCTTGGTGGCTTTTTGAATACAAGATGGTCGAAACAACTGGAATTGGAAGTCCTGTGTAGTCGATGCAGGTTTATCTACTGATATGGATAGACTAATTAGGGCAATTGAGCCATCTTGACTTCAACCAAGTTTAGATCACTTATCTTGCCAGTTGGCTTCGGATGGTAAGTACAAGGTCGAGTTACTCCAGAATAAAATTGAGCATAGTCCTACGTCTTCTTCATCTTAGACCCTAATCTGTTGGAGTAAATTAATCCCCATCAAAGTAAGTAGCTTTATTTAGAGAGCGGTTCAAGGGCGTATCCTATCTATCATTGCTCTTTCTCATAGGGGCATTCTGCTATACTCATCTTTATTTGGCTCTTGCATTAATGACCCGGAGTGTGCTAATCATATTTTAACTGGATGTCCATTCGCGAACCTAATCCGAAATAAAATTTTTGAGTGGTGTGGGGTAAATAATATAGAGGTACAAAGTGTTGGTGATCTTCTTAAGTTTGCAAATTCGTGGGGCAGGTGTCCTAAAAAAAGGAAGAGATTAATAGTCATATGCTATGGACCAATATGGACCTTATGGAAAACAAGGAACGAGAGGATATTCCAGGCGAGACATTGCACTCCTTCGAAGGTGGTTGAAAATATCAAGTCCTTAGTGCATCTATAGATTAAGTGTAGAGGTAAAGGTGGTATTTGCAATTGGATGGAATGGACTATTTCCCCATTTTCTTTTATGTAATCTCTTGTTTTTGTTTCTCATCTTGTTTCTTGTTCTTGGCATCCTACAACTTCTTGCTTTGGGGGTCATGTTTATAATAAATTTGCTGTTTCCAAAAAAAACTATTCACATCATTATAAAAATGATGTATTTTATTCGTTTATAGATACACAAATTTCAAGAGCCGCATAATTGCTTAAGAACAGTAAACACGTCATTACTTGTAACATCCCCAAAAACTATGATAAAATTTTTCATTTTAAAATCAACAATTTCAATCATCAAATAGTTCCAAGTTAATCACAATGAATAATATCCAAAACATTAGAGTAAAAATATCCAAAAAGTGCGGAAATCATGAGGGGAGCAGTGACGGACGCAGACTGTTTTAGTAGTGGTGTCTCATGTCCTTCAAGCGAGTGCACCTAATAGAAAAAATCAAAAAAAAAAATTTACACTGCGTTCCGGAAATTGAGTAGTAGCCCAGGACCCCAAATGCCCCACTAAGGTCCACCACTGGAAGGGAGGATGTTGTGTCATTACGTCGGGCCCTTCCCTTTCGCACTGAAAGTACCTAAAACCATAAACATAAACTGTAAGCACAAGACTTAGTGAGTTCCCCAAAGTACGACATATCAAACATACAACTGGGCCTATCCCTGAGTATATTCCAACCTGATATACATATATGGGCCCAACCCTGGGGTTTATTTCAACCCGATCAAACAAATATGGTCCTAACCTTGGGGTTTATTTCAACCCGATCATACAATAATGGGCCCAACCCTGAGGTTTATTTCAACACGATCATATCATAATGGGCCCAACCCTAGGGTTTATTTCAACCCGATCAACAAATATGTGATGGGTTTCAAGCAATACATCAATCCTATGGTGTACATGCAAACCCTAATAGCTTTTGGATCTAGTTTGTCTAATGAACATGCAATTAAATATCCAAAGCTATAAACCCTAGATCTACCATACAATTAATCATATTAACATAAAATAGGGTTTAGATCTGACCTTTGATTGTTATATAGCAATAACAATCAATCCTTAGCTTCAGAAAGCTTAGTGTCTCAAGTGTTGCACCTCTAATGGAGTCACAAACACTACTAAGCAACTTGGATGAAGAGGGAGGAGAGAGGAGGCACCAAAAATGGCTAGAAACCCTAAGGGAACACTTCACCACGTTTTTGGGGCATAGGGGTCCATTAAATACATGTAGGCTATTAGGGTTTGCAACTAGGAAACCCTAATTTGACTGCTTAGGCCCTAAGCAGCCCATGGACTCCTTTAACATATCCCTTGGACGAATTCCTTATGGGCTTCCCATAGAATTCGTCTAACCTATATATTATTAGGTGATCCATAGCCCAATTGTAATTATCTTATAATTACAACTCCAGTCCCCTAAGTTTAATTAATCTCTTTTAGTCACAAAATTAAATATTAATTAATTCTTGACTAATATTAATTAAACAATATGATTTCTCCTTTAATATATTATTCTTATAATATATTAATATATCATAATTAATCATTTCTCTCCTTAATTCTTCCTACATATTGCTATGGTGAAGGCAACCCAAAAGGACCATGCTTATAATCGGGTCAAGTACATACCAAAATAGTTATGGACTTAGACACTAATCCAACAGTCTCCCACTTAGATAAGTCTAATAACTATTTTGCATAACTTCAGAACCTGATCAGCAATCGTAGCTTTCAAAAGCCGTTTGTCAACTCTGATCTTATCAGATACGTGTGTCCTTTAGATAAGGGATTATATATTCCTCCATTCTCAAGATATCATATAGACATAAGACATGAATTTTAATCATTCTCTCTATACTGTTTCCCGACTTCCGATTTATGACGACTGACAACAGACTACAATTGAACACATCAACTTAGTCTCGGCTTGGCCAAGCGCTTAGGTTTCATCACTAAATCATCGAGGGCCCACATATATCGCTTTTATCCCACTTTGGGCAAAAGGAATGGATAAACCTCAACTCAAATGTTCGCTTGCATTTACTGATCGAATCACACACAACAATAAGTTTTATAACACCAAGTTACTGGTGCGTTTTCTTATTATCAATGTGCAACCGACCAACAAATAACAACTCACATGTTTCGGTTTCAAAAATATACAATATTATCGTCTCACTAATCACTCGTGATAAATCCATGAAGTGATCCAAGTGAGCGTGGCTTTCTTCCAATACTCTAATCTTATTAAAGCAGTCATGAACTCTGCAGCAAACTTGTGCTATGTCTAAACTTTTTAGACAATCTACAAACTTTTCATGACAGTCTTGCTTCATACCTACTTCCAGAGTATGATCGACTATGGAGGTTCGAATAAACCAGTTATTCTGGAAGTCAAAACATGCAAACTGAAACAAAACAATAATACTTAATCCTATATGGCCCCAAACTTGTGGGAGTAAATAAAACACTTTTGTTTAAACACCATATTGATTGCTCATTATTCATTGTTTACTGTTTCAGAAAATCAACTTATTACTCAAATTACAACAATAGTTGTCCCATGCACAAAGCATGCACACTATGTTTCCTATGGTCCTTACTTTGTGAAATAGATCAATTGAAAACCTTTTCCAATGATGCTCATTTCACAATTCCCAATCCTTATCATTAGTGTTAGAACTCAAGGTTCTTGCCACTACTAGAATATGCTAGATTCTAACATTTTATGCAACGATCCTTTCGCAAAGTCATAGCACAAAAGTCACCAAGACTTGGCCAATGAAATTACAAAGTACTCTATCGGAAATCATTACAAGACAATTCCATAGACGTGAAGTCTCACATTCAAAGTACATTCCTTTGAACATCCTTCTTGCATAAAATTTTCTAATCTAGACATAGACTCTCAATATCCAACTCCTAATATGGAAACATTTCCATATTTGTCATATGACAACTCATTCTTAATAGAATCTTATCTATTCATAATAATTTCGATATGGTCCATCCAATACCATGCTTCAAATTATTCACAAGTGACCAATCCTCAGCGAACTTTGGATCGTCCTTTGATAGTTGTTTAATTATTTTAGTCAAAACCAATTCTAGTCCTTTTTCACTCTTAATGCGCTAGACATTTGGAAAATTTAAGAATGGTCAAATATTATAGCATTTGCAATCAATCCTATACCCGATGCGTATGGGACACGATGCCTAATGTCTTATATAAAGATATGATACTTTATCAATCTTTTACCATAATATTTTATGTGTCACGTTCTCACAATTCGAACTATGAAGAGTGATGCTGTAATCATAATCGAAATTTAAGAACACACTATGTATCCTTTGACTAAATTTATTAAAATTTCTCAATCTAAGCTTTAGATTTTGAAACGAAGTATACTATTCTCTCCCTTAATTATAGCAAAACAACTTTTCAACCCATGCAACTTTGCAAATTGAATCTTTGTTTTTCTATAACTAATATTGCTAACTTGCAATACTTGCCATAATAATCATACAAGCATAACACTTATGCTCCCACTATCATGATGATTATTATCATATAAGCATAACACTTATGCTCCCACTAGCTTTGACATGTATTCAGAAAACAGTTGAATTTCCAGAAAACAATGCCTATTGAATTTTTGAAGTTCATATTTCTAATACCAGATGCTTCGATAAGCCTTTATCTAAGCTTCTTAAACTTATACACCTTTGCCTTAGATAGCTCATATGTATGTCTAAACAATTCAGTTGTTATATCAATAAGTCCCAAATGTTAGACTAATTGCCAAATCTCACAATTCGAACTATGGAAAGGGATGTCGTAACCATAATCGAATTTGAGAATACAATTTTCACAATTGTTATCTTCTTAAAATCTATCTTAGTGAAAGCATTTCCTCATAGTCATTTTCATGAAGGAGGTAATCTTATGACACTTAGATTTTATGGTGTATGAGTTCCTATCCATGTGAATTTGCCAAAACCAAGTTTGCGACAAATCCAAACTCATATGGACTGAACTTTCTTGATTTTGATTTCTTGCCTTATGGTCACACGAGTGCCCACCATGTCTTCCAAGTAGTTTAGCAACTTATCCTTACATATCAATGTACTTTCCATCGATCAAGGTGCTTTGTCTTTATGCATTCAAATGAGATTTCATAGAACTCACATACATAATTAACTCAATTGGAATGACACAAAAACAAAATAATGTCAACACGATAGGTTGTAAACCTCAAGTCGTGTGCTAGTGATGATTGATAAGGTTTATTCTTGATTTGTTCTTGAAACCTTTTTTCAATATCATTAAACTCCCACTGACCTCTTGACATATATGATTCTCTTGTCAGGAAACTTTCCTAGACAAAACAAATATTCAAGAGTTAGTATAGTTCTTATCAAGACAAAACACTTCACATAATTGGTTCTAGTTGGTTTTTGTCTTATCCAAGACAACACAACTTACCAATTTCAAATGTGCAAGAATAAGAAAAATTTTCCAAATTCCACATTTGTTGAGTGTTATAAACCTACTAAAGACTTGTCACTCAATTCATAATCTTGGAGTATGACTCTAAGATTCGATATTGGAACGAAGTATGATTGACTTCTTGATTTAACCATTTCCATAATTCTCGATTCCTCTTCTTAGACATACAAATGTACTAAGACTCACTTAGAGAATCAACTGATACATGGTTCTTAATCATTAAGACCTATCATAAAACACAATAAAAGTTACTCTCACTTCTTTTTAGGATAGAGGAACTTTTATCTTTCTGCCTACTAGACTCTTCTTATTCATTTTGCTATTGATTGAAACTCTTTCAATCAACTCAGAATCATACTCAATCTTATAAGTATAATCATATTTACTAAACTTTAGTAAATCATGACGAATATCTTGATCACTGTGGTGGACTTGATTGATGCACAACATTGCGAACTCGATCTCCTAGTCCTTCACTTTACTCTTTGTCAATGAATTAGTCTTGAATTTCCAATTATAAAATTTCTCATTCATCACACAACCAAGTTGTATGATTCCAAGTTTCTGTCCAATTGAAACTTGGGCGATGAGAAACTTTTCCTATTTGGCAAATTCTCGACATTTCCACAAATAACATAATTAAGAATAAAATCCATTATTGCTAATAATAGAAACCTTCAAACATCAATTTTTCATACATGCCATTGCAAGGATAAATAAATAAGATAAAATCAAAATTTATTTTATTGCGGAAAATTTTGTCCTTACAATGCAATTCAATTGAAAAACTATGTTATTACTTATTTCTTAGCAATCTATTCTAACTCCAAGTAGTAGCTCAAGAATCCAATCTTCAAGTAATGCGATCGAAATCTATTTCTTCACGATTAGATTCAGCTCACTTATTCCTTTAAGATTTCTCTATTTTCTTCGATCCTACAACACATCAAAATGTAATCTTATCACATCATGTATTAAGAATCTAGAATAGGAACTTAAAAAAGTTATTTAATGGATTTTTACCTAAAGTAGAGTCATACATCTTGACTCTCCCATCTCTTAGATCTCTCAGGTAAATAGGGCAGCTTCGTCTCCAATGCCCTTTCTCTTGGCAATAAAAGCAAATGGATTCCTTTGGCACATTACATGGGACAATCTCATGCTCAGTCCTTTCTGGACTTTCAATGTTGCCAGTGTCTAATGAAGTATGGGAGTTTGATCGACCAATCAAGTTTGCTTGACCACTGCACCAAATCATCAATGATTCAGCAACAATAAGCAAATAGGTCAAATCAATGAGGGTCACGTCGTGAACTATCATATAGTACTCTCTTACGAACTTACTATATGATTCAGGAAGTGACTGAAGAACCCAGTCAACAGCCAACTCACTTGAAATCTCGACACCCAACATCCTTAACCTGTCAATGTGTGACCTCATCTCTAAGACGTGTGCACACACAGGTTTCCCATCTTCGTGTTTACTTGCCAAAAGGGATTGAGTGAGCTTGAACTTTTCAAGCCTTTGAACTTATGGGTCAAGGAGAACAATTGGAGGAGGTGGAGGAAGTGAAGCATGACTCTCATTTCCTTGATCGTATCTTGGAACGTCATCTTCATTTGGAAAGCTTGTTCCAGAGGGTTTGGGAAGACAATTGTAAGATTTTGACATCTACAAAATGGAAGAAAAATCAAGTTAATTTGATTGAGTCCTTAATAAAACACCCAAGTGAATTATTAAGGCTAGGATCCAACACAATACTCTACAACATAGAAGAGGGATGCCGTAATCTAGTTGTAGAATATTTGAAGGTAGGTAAATGATGATTTACCAATTTCCACCATGAAAAACCAAAAGGAAATTTAAGTTTTAAATGAATTGAAACTCCTAGATATTTTGAGATTCATTGAACTTTTCAATGGCATGTTTAATCTCGACTATGCCCTTCTATTTGTGACTGGGATGCCGAGGATCACAAATAAGGTGTTAATAACCATACGAATCTACGTGGTGCACCCAATGCTACTAACACCTAATCAATGTGCCAGCTAGCCACACACGCTCCATTGATCTATGACAAACATCGAGTCACCCTTCGCTACCAATGTCATCCCCAAATTAGTGTGCTGGTTAACCACACACGCTCCACTAACGTTTGACAAGGGTACGAAGTGTAATTCCATGGATTAGCATACAATTTCACATTTTGCCTAAAGTAACTATAATTTGGGAATTTGTAAAAGCATTTAGTTACTTTGTACTTCATTATACTTATAATGGAAGGGTTCTGTCCTATCTTACCCGTTCGGCTAACGACCTTCCATTAGTCAAGAGTGCGGTGGATAAGAGTGGATACCCATTCAATCGCCATTCTATAGGCAATTTCCTTAAACACCCCTTATAGACCAGCTTCGTGAATGAGGCCTGCTAACAGTAAGACTAACTATTTACTCATATATACATATATATATATATATATATATATATATATATATATATATATATATATATATAATATTAGACTTTTAATGTTATATATAATATAGGGTGTATTTTACACTTTTAAAATACTAGGTGGTTTAATTTAGTAAATTATACTTTTAATTTAATTAAATGTAAACCAAAACTTTATGGGTTTATTAAATCTCTTTTAATTATACACTTTAATTAATTAATTAAACCATAAGGGTGTGATTTGAACTTTTCAAATTACTAGGGTTTTAGAATTTAAAATTTCAAATTAAGACTTTTAATTAATTTTAAAATTCAAAACATGAGAGCAAGTTTTGAAACTTTTCAAAACATTAGGGTTTAACTTATTTAAATTTCAAAAACAAAACTTTTAAGTTCAAATTTAAACTATAAAACCTAAAGGGAGTAATTTGAAACTTTTCAAACTTTATCAAGAACATTCTAGATCAAAAAATTCAAATAAGGCAATTAACAACTAATTGGTGGTTATCTAATTTTGATCTAGTCCAATTTCTTGCAAGATAATTCACCAGATAATTCAAATAATTAAATTTAATCATATATGGAAGTAATTATTCAATTAATATGAAGATATCTTTTATTTTGGCAAGGATAATCACTCACTATCATAAAAATCCGATTTTTATCAATAAAAAACGTTCTGGTAATTATCCTACAGCAAAAAAAGCAAGAAAATCGCAAAATATAGTTGTCAGACTCACTGACTCGTCGAGTACCCAGTGGACTCGACGAGTTCAGTCATGGACTTGGCGAGCCCAGCCTCAAAGTTCAAAAAATTTCGTTTTTCAGCCAATTTTCGATCAAGTAAGCATCAAATTCACTAACAAACAACCCTAGGCTCTGATACCACTGATGGGTTTCAAGCAATACATCAATCCTATGGTGTATATGTTGGATTAGTGTCTAAGTCCATAACTATTTTGGTATGTACTTGACCCGATGGTGCATGGTCCTTTTGGGTTGCCTTCACCAAAGCAACTTGATTGGAGAAATAAATAGAAAGAGAGGATAATATGATTTATTAATATGTTATAAGGATAATATATTAAAGGAGAAATCATATTTGTTTAATTAATATTGGTCAATAATTAATTGGGAATTAATTTTGTGATCAAGTGTAATTAATTAAACTAGAGGGGCTGAATTGTAATTATGTGATAGTTACAAAATAAGGTAAGAATTATCTTATAAGTATGGTGAACGAATTTAAGGTTGGAAAGCCTTAGAATTCGAGTATGATAAGGATTCAAGGATTATCTTATTGGTTGCTTAATGGATAATCAACTAGATAAGGATAATGACTGAAACCCTATCTCTACACCTATATAAACACCCCTAGGGTTATGAATTCGGGTATCCCTTCCCAAGAGGTCCCAAATACGAATTCTAACCTCCCTCCTCTCTCTATATACCTTCTCCACTTGCTTATGGTGTTTGTAAGCCATTAGAGGAGTGACACTTGTGACTCTCTGCTTTCCAAGGTCAATTCAAGGAGGAATTGGATTGTTGTTGCTATATAACAATCAAGGTATGTTCTTAAACCTATTTACATGTGAATTCTGATTTCCATATGCTAGAATTAGGGTTCAAGTCTTGGATTCAAAGTATGTACAATAGAGAAACCTAGATCCGAGCTTTAGGGTTTGTATGAGCACATAGGATGTCTTATGACCAAAACCCATCAGTGGTATCAGAGCCTTGATTGGTTTCAATTGTATTGATGCTTGACATAACTGAAAAATTCGATTTTTGATGTTTTGGAGGCTGGACTCGCCGAGTCCATGGTTGAACTCGCCGAGTCCATGCAGACTCGACGAGTCCATGTCTGACTCGACGAGTCAACTCGTCAGATAATGCTTATCTCGGGATTTCTTGCTGTTTTTGCATTGGGATAATTACCTTATCATGTTAGATTAATATTAATCCGATTATATGATATATTTGACTATAATCTAATTGAAGATATTTATCAATTAATAGGATAATTGTTTCCTTATAAGATAATTGATTAATTATTTTAAGTAAATTGATAAATTATTTTGCAAGAAATCATCAAATATGGATAATTATGTGATTAAATGTTAATTTGAATTATTTGTTATTTGATCCTTGTTGTTGTGAAAAGTTTCATATTTGGCCCTTTAGGTTTTATAGTTTAAATTTGAACCCCAAAAGTTTTGTTGTTTTGAAATTTAAATAGTTGAAACCCTAATGTTTTGAAAAAGGTTTCAAAACTTGCCCTCAAGTTTTGGAATTTAAATTTTGATTAAATAGTTTAATTTTGATGCATATTTAAATTCTAAACCCTAATATTTGAAATGTTTCAAAATTTGCCCTCAAGTTTTGGAATTTAAAAGTTGATTAAAAGTTAATTAGGAATGTTAAATTCTAAAACCCTAGTTTTGAAAAAGTTCAAATACACCCTTATGGTTTTATCAATTAATTAAGGTGTATAATTAAAAGAGATTTAATAAATCCATAAAAGTTTAGGTTAACCATTTAATTAATAGTATAATTGTTAACCACATAGTATTTTAAAGTTATAAAATACACCCTATACTATATATATAACATTAAAAGTCTAACATTATATATATGTATAACTAAAAGTCAGTCTTACCGTTAGTAGGCCTCATTCACGAAGCTGGTCTATAAGGGGTGTTTAAGGAAATTGCCTATAAAATGGCGATTGAATGGGTATCCACTCTTACCCACCGCACTCTTGACTAGTGGAGGGTCGTTAGCCGAACGAGTAGGATAGGACGAAACCTTCCATTATAAGTATAATGAATTACTAAAGTAACTAAATGTTTTCACAAAATTCCCAATCTTAGTTACTTAGGCAAAAGTGAATTGATGCAATTCCATGAAATTACACTTTGTGCCCTTGCGAAGACGTTAGTGGAGCGTGTGTGGTTAACCGGCACACTAAATGGGTCTAAGCAAAGGTAGCAAAGGGTGACTCAATGTTTGTCATAGTTCGGTGGAGCGTGTGTGGTTTACCGGCACATCGAATAGGTGACTGTAACATGTGAGGGCACCATGTAAGTTTGCATGGTTATTCACACCCGCTTTGTGATCCTCGGCATCCCAGTCACAAACAAGAGGGGCATATCGAGATATAAACATGCCATTGAAAGTTCGATGAATCTCAAAGGATCTAGGAGTTTTCATAGATTTAAAACTTAAATTCTTTTTCGTTTTTCGTGGTGGAAATTAGTGAATCGTCATTCACTTACCTTCAAATATTCTGCAATTAGGGTTACGGCATCCCTCTCCCGAGTTGTAGAATATTGTGTTGGGTCCTAGCCTTAGTATCTCATTTGGGTGATTTACTAAGGACTCAATCAATCAACTAACTTGAATTTGTTTTTCTCCCGTTTTGTAGATGTCAAAGTTCGACAACTATGGTCTTCCCAAATTCCGTGGAACAAGCATTCCACATGAAGATGGTATTCCACGATTTAATCGAGGAACGAGAAATCATGCTTCACTTCCTCCTCCTCCTCCTATTGTTCTCCCCAACCCACAAGATCGAAGAATTGAAAGGTTCAATATCACTAAAGCCCTATTGGAAATGAAACATGAAGATGGTAAACCCGTGTGTGCCCACGTTCTAGGAATGAAATCACACATTGATAGGTTGAAAATGTTGGGTGTGTCATTCCCGAATGAGTTGGCTGTGAATTGGGTTTTGCAGTCACTTCCAGAATCATATAATGAGTTCAAAAGAAAGTATTATATGATGAATCATGATGACAACCTCATTGACCTAACTTACATGCTCATTGCTACTGAATCAGAAATGATTTGGCGAAGCAATGGAGCGTATTTGTTGGGAGAGTCAACCGACCATACTTCTGAGGACGTTCTAGGAGAACCGACCTGCGTTTGCTGCCAAAAGAAAGGGCGTTGGATACAAGTCTGCCCAAAAAGCCTGAAGAGTCCAGAAGCTGGGAGAGTCAAAGAGTATGGCTGCGCTTCAGGTAAAATCCACTATCTAACTCCATTAAGTTCCTATTCATTAATTCTTAATACATAATGTAATAAGATTGCATTTGAATGTTTTACAGGATCGGTGAAAAGAAAGGAAGCTTGGTGAAAGAGCAAGATGAATCTAATCACAAGGAATGGATCTTGATCGCATGGACTTGAAGATTAGATTTTGATCTTAGATAGTTATGATAGAGTTGTTAGAAAATTTTCTTTTGAAATACATAGTTTTCAATGGATTTTGCATTGTAAGGACAAATTTTTCCGCTGCTTTTATAAATAAAGTAAATTTTGTATGACTTATTTATTTAATTGTTTACAATGAAATCATTATGAGAATCGATGTTTGAATATTTCTACAACGAATGGATATGATTCTTGTTAATGTTATTTATGGAAATGTCAAGAATTTACCAAATAGGGAGAGTTTCTCATCGCCCAAAGTTTCAATCGGACAGAAATTTGGAATCATGCAACTTGGTTGCATGATGAATGAGAAATTCATATTTGGAAATTAGACCAATTCGTTGACAAAGTGTCAAGTGAAGGACTAGGAGATCAAGTACACAAAGTAGCGTGTTGATCAAGTTCACCATAAGAATAACAAAGATATTCATCATGATTTACTAAAGGCTTAGTAAATATGATTATACTTACAAGATTAAGTGTAATTCTGAATTGATTAAAGGGTTTAGATCAATAGCAGAACGAATAAGAAGAATCAAGTAGGCAGAAAGATAAAAGTTTCTCCATTCTAAGAAGATGGGAGAGTACCTTTTATGCTTTATGATAGGTCTTAATGATTAAGAACCATATCTCAATTGATCCTCTAAGTGAGTCTTAGTACAATTGTATGTCTAAGAAGAGGAATCAAGAATTGAAGAAATGGTTAAATCAATAAGTCAATCATACTTCGTTCCAATAACAAGTCTTAAAGTTAAGATTGTGACAATGAGTGAAAAGTATTAAGAAGGTTTAAAACATTCATTAAATGTGGTAAGTTGTGATGTCTTAGATAAGACAAAGACCAACTAGGACCAATTTATGAAGTGTTTTGATAAAAGCTACACTAACTCTTGAATATTTGTTTGTCAAGAAATGGTTTTTGACAAGAGAATCTTATATGTCAAGGAGTCAGTGGGAGTCTTAATGGTCTTGAAAGGTTTCAAGAACAAATCAAATAAACCTCATCGATCATCACTAGCACACGAGTTGAGGTTGACAACCTATCGTATTGACATTATTTTGATTATGTGCTGTTCCAATTGAGTTAATTATGCATATGAGTTCTATGGGTTCTCATCTTGAATGCATAAAAGGCAAGGCACCTTAATCAATGAAAGGTACATTGATAAGAAAAGGTGAGATGCTTAACTACTTGGAAGACGTGGTGGGCAGCTGTGCTACCATGAGGCAAGAAATCAAGATTAAGAAAGTTCGATCCATATGAGTTTGAATTTGTCGTAAACGTTGGTTTTGACAAATTCACATGGATAGGAACATTTACACCGTTTAAAATCTAAGTGTCATAAGATTTCCTCCTTCATGAAAATGATTGTGAGGAAATGCTTTCACTAAGAAAGATTTTAAGAAGATAGTGAAATTGCATTCTCGAATTCAACTATGGTTACGGCATCCCTTTCCATAATTTGAATTGTGAGGTTTGGCAATTAGTCTTAATTGTTTAGACACACATATGAACTATCGAAGGCAAAGGTGTATAAAGAATCCTTGATAAAAGATTATCAAAGCACTAAGTATTAGAAACATGAACTTAAGAAATTCAATAAGCATTGTTTCTGAAAGTTAAGATGTTCATGAATACATGTCGAAGCTAGTGGGAGCATAAGTGTTATGTTTTATAATAATCATCAAGATAGTGGGAGCATAAAAGTTATGATTGTATGATTATTAAGGAAAGTATTGCAAGGTTAGCAATATTAATTATAGAAAACAAAAGTCATACTTTGCAAAGTCGCAATAGTTGAAGAGTTGTTTTGCTATAATTAAGGGAGAGAATATTATGCTTCATTTCAAATCTAAAGGATTAGGTTGAGAAATGTTAATAAATTTAGTCAAAGGTACATAGTGTGTTCTTAAAATTTCGATTATGATTACGGCATCCCTCTTCACAATTCGAATTTTGAGAACATAGCAAATAAAACATTATGCGTCGTGTCCCATACGCTTCGGGTATAGGATCGATTGCAAATGCTTTAATGTTTGACCATTCTAAAATTTTCCAAATGTATAGCGCATTTAGAGGGAAAAAGGACAAGAATTGGTTTTGACTAAAACAATTAAACAACTATCAAAGGACAATCCAAAGTTCGACGAGGATTGGTCGCTTGTGAGTAGTTGGAAGTATAGTATTGGAAAATATGGAAATGTTGGATGGACCATATCGACATCATTACGAATAGATAAGATTCTATTAAGAAAGAGTTGTCATATGGAACATATGGAAGTGTGTCCATATTGGGAATTGAATATTGAGAAATCTATGACTAGATTAGAAACTTCTATGCAAAAGGATGTTCAAAGAAAGTACTTTGAGTGAGAGACATCACGTCTATGGAATTGTCTTGTGACAATCTCCGATAGAGGACTTTGTAATATCATTGGCAATAGTCTTTGTGACTTTAGTGCAGTGACATTACGAAAGGATCATTGCATAAAATGTTAGAATCTAGCATATTTTATAAGTAGCAAGAATTTGATATTCTTTAACTTATGAAAAACGGATTTGGAGTTGTGAAATGAGAATGATTGGAAATGTGTTCAATGTGATCTATTTCACAAAGTAAGAACCATAGGTAAACATTGTGTGCATGCTAGGAGCATGAGACAAGTGTTGGAATTCAAGTGAGAAGTTGATTACCCGAAACGACAAATAATGAGTAATCGATATGGTGATAAATAAAAGGAGTTTTATTTATACTCAAAGGTTTGAGGCCATATGGGATTAGTATTATTCTTGTGTTTCACATTTGCATGTTTTGACTTCCAGAATAATTGAGTTTATTAAGAATAATCGAATTATTCAAACGGGCCACAGTCGTTCATATGTTGGAAGTAGATATGAATGAAGACTGTCGTGAATTGGTGTGTGGAATGTCTAGAAAAGTATTAGACATAAGCAAATGTTTGCTGCAACGTTCATGAGTGCTTATGAATATGATTTGAGCATTGGATTAGACCCACGCTCACTTGGATCACTCCATGGATTGTATCACGAGTGATTGGTGAGACGATAACATCTTATATTCTTGAAACCGAGATGTGTGAGTTGTATCTTGCGAATCGGTTGCACATTGATAATATGTAAACGCACCAGTAACTTGGTGTTATAAAACATATTGTTGTGTGTAATTCGGTGCGTGAGTACAAGCGAGCATTGTATCAAAGTTTATCCGTTCCTTTTATCCAAAGTAGGATAAAAGCGATATCTTTGGGCCCCTCGATGGTTTAGTGATGACAAACGTAAATGCTCGGCCGGGCTAGGGCTATTTGATTTGTTCAATTAGTCAGTCGTCATAAATCGGGAATCGAGATATAGTACAAAGAGAATGATTTGAAATCATATCTCATATGATATCTAGAATGGAGGAATATATGATCCCTTATCTAAGGACACGCGTATTTGATATGATCAGAGTTGACAGCGGCTTTGGAAAGCTACGATTGCAGATCGGGATCCGAAGTCATACGCAGAATAGTTATTAGACTTATCCAAGTGGGAGACTGTTGGATTAGTGTCTAAGTCCATAACTATTTTGGTATGTACTTGACCCGATGGTGCATGGTCCTTTTGGGTTGCCTTCACCAAAGCAACTTGATTGGAGAAATAAATAGAAAGAGAGGATAATATGATTTATTAATATGTTATAAGGATAATATATTAAAGGAGAAATCATATTTGTTTAATTAATATTGGTCAATAATTAATTGGGAATTAATTTTGTGATCAAGTGTAATTAATTAAACTAGAGGGGCTGAATTGTAATTATGTGATAGTTACAAAATAAGGTAAGAATTATCTTATAAGTATGGTGAACGAATTTAAGGTTGGGAAGCCTTAGAATTCGAGTATGATAAGGATTCAAGGATTATCTTATTGGTTGCTTAATGGATAATCAACTAGATAAGGATAATGACTGAAACCCTATCTCTACACCTATATAAACACCCCTAGGGTTATGAATTCGGGTATCCCTTCCCAAGAGGTCCCAAATACGAATTCTAACCTCCCTCCTCTCTCTATATACCTTCTCCACTTGCTTATGGTGTTTGTAAGCCATTAGAGGAGTGACACTTGTGACTCTCTGCTTTCCAAGGTCAATTCAAGGAGGAATTGGATTGTTGTTGCTATATAACAATCAAGGTATGTTCTTAAACCTATTTACATGTGAATTCTGATTTCCATATGCTAGAATTAGGGTTCAAGTCTTGGATTCAAAGTATGTACAATAGAGAAACCTAGATCCGAGCTTTAGGGTTTGTATGAGCACATAGGATGTCTTATGACCAAAACCCATCAGTATATGCAAACCCTAATAACTTTTGGATCTAGTTTGTCTAATGAACATGCAATTGAATATCCAAAGCTATAAACCCTAGATCTAGCATACAATTAATCATATTAACATAAAAGAGGGTTTAGATCTGACCTTTGATTGTTATATAGCAATAACAATGAATCCTTAGCTTCAGAAAGCTTAGTGCCTCAAGTGCTGCACCTCTAATGGAGTCACAAACACCACTAAGCAACTTAGATGAAGAGGGAGGAGAGAGGAGGCACCAAAAACAATTGGAAAACCTAAGGGAACACTTCACCACGTTTTTGAGGCATAGGGGTCCATTATATACATGTAGGTTGTTAGGGTTTGCAACTAGGAAACTCTAATCTGACTGCTTAGGCTCTAAGCAGCCCATGGACTCCTTTAACATATCCCTTGGATGAATTCATTATGGGCTTCCCATAGAATTCATCCAACATATATATTGTTAGGTGATCCATAGCCCAATTGTAATTATCTTATAATTACAACTCCAGTCCCCTAAGTTTAATTAATCTCTTTTAGTCACAAAATTAATAATTAATTAATTCTTGACTAATGTTAATTAAACAATATGATTTTTCCTTTAATATATTATTCTTATAATATATTAATAAATCATAATTAATCATTTCTCTCCTTAATTCATCCTACATATTGCTATGATGAAGACAACCCAAAAGGACCATGCTCATAATCGGGTCAAAGTACATACCAAAATAGTTATGGACTTAGACACTAATCCAATACTCGGCCGGATATTGCATACGTTGTGAGTGCAGTAAGTCGTTTTATGCATGCACCAAATGAAGATCACATGAAAACAATTATTAGAATCCTACGCTGTCTTAAGTCATCCCCGGGAAAAGGTTTGTTTTTTGCTAAATCTGGAAGTCTTGAAGTGGAAGGGTATACTGATGTTGATTGGGCCGGAGATAAGTTGGGAAACTTATCTATTTATCCCATACTCGGCCGGATATTGTATATGTTGTGAGTGCAGTAAGTCGTTTTATGCACGCACCAAATGAAGATCACATGAAAACAATGATTAGAATCCTATGCTGTCTTAATTCATCCCCGGGAAAAGGTTTCTATGGAGCAGAATTTCTATGGAGCAGGATGGTAATAAGAAAAAAAAAACGTATGAATGGTATTTACGTTTGCAAAGAATATATAGAAGATTGTGTTTGCAAAGAATAACAATATATATGCAGATTTTTAGGGATTTAATTTGCAATCAAAATAAACAAACTTTCAAATTTAATCGGAATTTTCGAATCTCAATATTGATTAACCTAATTTTTCAATTTATTTCCATAACTTTTATTCATTTAAAATGATTGGTTGAATATTTTGAAAGCATTTCATTGCTGATTTTCTGAGATTTATTGCATTTGGAATTAATGGTATTTACGTAAATATATAGATGAATAAAAGAACGGGAAAAATCGATTTTGGGGGTTTTATAGATTGACACGTGGCAGAGTTCTACTTATTTATTAGGATTAGGATTAGGATAAGATTTAGAGTGTTTGAAATTGGTTTGTTCAATAAATTCTAATGACCACAAACAAGAACGGGCTTTGTTTGAAAGTTGAAACACGTGTGATCCCCGAATCTTCTATAAACCTAAGAACTTGGTCAGCTATTATAAATTTAATTAACCAATGAACGATGTATTATCATTTCTTTAGGTGTTTATGTTTAAACATTTAACTTTAAATAATGATAGTTAAAGTTCATTCCAACCGAACAAAAACATGTTTTTTATATATAATTTAGTGAAAAACTAGTGGATTATCTTCTACAGTTGAATCCAATTAAGAAAATGTTTTTTTTCCTGTAGTTGCATATTATAATGTCCGTTTCGTGAAAAAAAAAAAAAAAAAAAAAAAAAAAAAAAAAAAAAAAAAAAACTGGTTGATTCTGATCATCTTGATACTTATCATCGCTTTAAATATATTCAAAATAGAAAACGAAACAAAGCGCATCTAGTGTAGTGGTATCATAGTACCCTCCCACGGTACTGACCGGGGTTCGATTCCCCGGATGCGCATTTTTAATGTTAAATTTTTGAAAGCTCAAAATGAGCCTCGACAAAAGAGGACAAAAGGATGATGCCTCATGGTGGTTGATACAACTAAAGATTTGGAACAACCTCTTTTCTTAAAAAAAAAAAAAAAAAAAAAAATTAAATCCTATTTGAAGACGTTTTCTTTAAAAACGTTTTTATAAAGCAAGCATGTTAAAAATGCTTGGAAAAAAAGGTTTGACACAAATCGGGTTGAATAAAGTCACAAAGAGAATATCATCCTAATGCCTTAGTTTAGTGGTAAAACATGTTGCATGTGAAAAAAATATCAAGGGTCTGAATTCATTCTCAAGCCACCCCCCTCTATTTTTTTAAAAAAATCAAAATGTTGTGTCTTTTAAGGAAAAAAAAAAAAGTGTAAAGGATGATGTGATATGTTACAGAAACTTCCATTTCATCAAATGAAAAACGAGTAAACACGGTTCACTATAAATATACTTGGATCGGGTTACCCAATATTATATATAAAAAACTTCAATATTTATCCCCCTTTAACTTTACAAAAATCTTTATACTTTTTTGAGTGTCGTTTAAGATTTATGGCAAGTGATAAGTATGAGTTCTACTAAGCTTTATACATGTTGCCGCTTGTCTTCCCTTCCAAGTAACGTCATTGCATTTCTTTTATAATAACAAACAAAAAATATATATTTTTTTCTAAACGGATAATTAGTACTATAGGTTTTATTGTCACAAGTGTTTCAGAAGGTAGTTGGAAATTATTTTTGAAATATGAAAAACTATATAAAGAATAATTGTTTAATAAAGATAAATATAAAAATAAAATTTTAAAAGCAATTCTATAAATTGATTAAAAAAACTCAATATTTTTTTCGCTTAAACGCTACATGGAATAGTTTTTAGATTTGAGGTTTTTTGTTTAAAGCAAAAAATAAAAACTAAAAGCTCTCAAATATTCGATGCAAACATGCTCTTTGGATAATCGACCCCTTCAAAATTAATCTGGTTGGATCATTTTTATTTTATTTTTGTCAAAACTATTTAAACTACCAACAGCAAAGAGAATTGCAATTCTATTTTAAATAACCATATAGCTAAATCAATTATCTTTTTATTGCTAGATCATCAAATTATACACAACAAACTATAACGTCAATTCCGATTGCCATAAGTAATCTTCTATTCTTTAATCACTTGAGTAAATGATACTTGATATAATTCTCCACATCTAATGATTGGGTTACTTGTAGAAATCTAAATACAAAATGTTTTTACTACTTGTCTATAAAAAGTTGTTAAAAGAAGTTACTCATAATAATGAAACATTACTTTTGAACGTTATAGTCACTAAAAGGGAGAAAATGAAATTGTAAAATCTTGGCACATAATTGGACAAAGATTTGTGCAATCAAAGTGTCATGTTCTCTTGGAATCATGATTCCGATTAAATCATTTATCCAAAAACAGAGTATTTGATGGTGTCTCAAATTTCACATGGGGCGGTGTTTCACTTTCGCGATTATAGATCTAGATCGTCCAATCAGTGTAGGGGTGGACTTTTGTGCTCCAAATTGGAATAGTTACAATAATGATCCTTCGACAACACTTATATTGTTACTATTTTACCTAAACTATCGCAAAACGATACTATTGTTACTAAACTTAGGAAATACGAACATCCTTTTCCCTTTATTTTTTAGGTAATCAATTACATTATGTCATAACTCATAAGCATACCCGATCACAAACTCTACAAGCAGTGGCGGAGCTACATTGGGCGGTGAGGATACTACAACATCCCAAAAAAATTGTTTTATATAAAAAAAAGTTATTTGTAAATATATTCTATGTTATGATACCCAGCTAAAAGGATTGTATCATGTTTTTTAATGTCTAAGATAAGATAATTACATAAAATATATATCGTCATATCAAAATTTCTGACTCCACCACTGGCTATAATATCAGGCCTGAAGTTTGTAATCCATCCTACAAAATTAGCTTTTCAACCAAACATCAAAAGGTTGATTCTTGACCCTAATTAGGCCATATCACCTAATTTCCCTGGGAGCAAGGCCGGCCTTGAGCACATGTAATATATGCGACCACACATGACTTATCTTGTTTGGGGGTCTGAAACTTTAATTTGTCGCTACTTCATCACTAGTTGTCGCAATGTTATTACTATCTGTCACTAATCCGAAATTTTAGAGGTCCATTTTTTATTTTGGCAGATGACCTTTTACATTAACAACCCATCTTAGGAGTATTATATAAAAGTTTGCACCACAATTGTTTGGACTCATACAGGAGTATGCATTCTTTATCTAAACCCTAAGGCTACTCGGAGTGGGCAACGCCCACTCCCGTTATTATGCCTAATAACACATAATAACACCAATGAACACCGCCCCTCTCTCATGTTATTCCATGTTAAAGGCATCCCCGTTGTTTCCCGTTACCACCATAACATCTCTTAACGTATTTTCCTTCTTTTTCTCCTAGTAACGCGTGTGGGGCGTTGCCCACACCCACCACTCTAAAATACCAATTTGGAACCAACCGAGCTAGGAGCTCTTATGAGTTATGATTGTTGGTTTGAAAGTGTTGACCAGAAGGAGCTCCTTTGCTTGTATCTTTTAAAACTAGTGTTATAAAAAAATAAAGTAGCCTTATGATTGAAAGAAAACCACAATAGTAGCGTTGGTAATTTTAAGAACTATTTGATGATTTCAAGAACTAGGTATACTGATCCAAGAAAAATATAATGGTGAATATAATTACAAGGTTTTTTTTTCAATAATTATATATATCGACAAAATTACATGTTTCTTTCTCGTGTTTAGGTCATTTTTGGATTTGGTCAAAGAAAATAATAATAATAATATGCGGATTTAGTTATTTTTCGAAGTTTTTATAATGTTTTGGTCAATATTTCATGTAAAACTTTTACTTTGCCACTTAGGTTAATTTTTACATTTTATTATCATTTTTTTTAAACATCGGTGATTTTATTAAAACTATCAAGGAGCTAGAAAAAAACAATTACATCAAAAAGTAGCAGAAGTAGGATTATGGAGTCAATTAAATGTTAGAATTTGGGGTCTTAATAATATCACTTTATTTGGATATTTATTAGATCGTGATTGCAATCATTTTTCAAAATCTGTGATTTCGACCCTATAGCCTGGGGGGTCACGAAATTAGATTTGGGATAATCCAAAAAATTTCAATTTAGAGGACAGACTACTTCTAAATTAGAAACACATAAAATACCTTGTTTTTTTGTGTTCTTGAGAGATAGATCAATTCAAATGTATGATTTTCATGTATATGTTTTCCAACTCATTTTATGGAACCAGTAAACGCTTTTATACAAGAGGAAAGTAGCTAAACGGAAGTTGCATGCTTTTTGGCGCAAAAATTGTTGGTTATTAAGACATAACCAACTTATGACATCATCATGATATGACCAATAGTTTTGGCGGGAATTTGCATGGCTTGACTTATATCTGCTTGGAAGGTTGGTAGCCAGATTGATTTTGATGGTTTTAGCGCCATGGGTCGGAGGAAGTTGTTGTGTAAATTCATTGGATTTTTGGAATTCAATATGGTTGAGATCTTTCATGGTTGAGAGGTATAAGGGATCAAGCGGAATGCAAGTGTCGGGCGAGTTACTATCAGATTCACACTTTCATGGATGTATGGGTGGCCCTCGTATCGGAAGCTTCTAGGAAAAGATCTCCTTGTAGCTCGATGTCCCTTCTAGGTCAGTGAATATAAAGTTCAGAGGTGCTTGTTCCACTCATGTTGAATGTCAGTTGATGGGTTTGTTAGCTTGTTGAACGTATCGCTATCGTTAGTAGGGTAAGAACTGTTGTGATACGTCAACTTTTGGGTGTAGGTGATGCATTTCATATGGATTTGTTTAGTTGTTGAGATCGTTCGAGTTGTATCGGTTGACGATGTAGTAGGTACATCGATCTTTCGACAAGTTTGGAGTATCAGACATTTGAACTGAGACTTAGGGTGTTGGAACAACGTTATTCATTTTAGGGAGTTTTGTAGATAAGTTGTGCTTATGAAGGATCTGTTCGGTTATTTAAGATTGAGATATTATTCTAAGTTGAGAAGGTTTATGGTTGGGTTGCTCGTTGATATGGGTTGTGATCACAAACTGGAAACCTTGGGGTTTTGTCTTTATAGATTATAGTCATATAGTAGAATTTGTTTGAGGAATTCAGATCCTCTTATGACCAAGAAAGGGCAAGTGTGGGTGGCAAGAACCAATCAGAGGATGTTTTTGGGCTGGCTAGGAAATTCGAATGGTAATGAAGTTGTTTGAGCGTATTTGATTCCAAGTGGGGGGAGCGAATCTTTTAGGATTAATGATATAATTTCAAATATGGGTCAACTTATAAATTTCATAACTTGTAACTCCCATATCCCGAGGTAAATCAGTAATTTAAGAATTTACGGTCGCCACGACATTAGGGGAGGCAGCACGACGTGGCACTTCAAGAAAATCACAGACTCATTTAAGGCCGCCAAGACGTGGCAATATATGGTCACGGTGTGGCAACTGGCAAATGACAAACTCTATTTTCGGGTTTTGCTCTCTATTTAAATGAATGAGGAGGTTAGGGTTTGCTCACCCTCTGCCTCCAGCAGCCCCATTTGAGATTTGAAAACTCTAATCCTTTCCTCATTTGTTTGAACCTTGTTTTGGTGATTTTTAAAGACATTGAAGAAAGGAAGAAGGAGAAGTGAGCTTAGAATCTGCAAGTAAGCTATCATTCTTGTTGTAGCAACCACCTGGACTCTTGTAAGATTTCAAAAAGTGAACCTTTATGCTTTATGTGATTAGATCTAGCTATGATGTACCTTAATATTGATTATTTGCTGTTGAGATCTCATAAATTTGCAACTTTATGAATCTCCATGCCATTTACAACATATGGTACCTTGGATTTGAAGTATTAGTGAGCCTTGATGCCATGCATGGATCTTTGGGTCAAAAACCCTCATTTTGACCTAATAAGGTGTTGGATTAGGTGTCTAATCTCATAACTATAATTTATATAAACTTGAATTGATAGTAGCACAATCTTTTTGGGTTGCACTCAAAGCTAGAAATTAGACATGATTATTATGGAGAGAGAGAGAGAGAGAGAATGATTTATTATTTGATTAATAAATTAAAATATATAATTTTTTTAATGTATTATGAGAATAATATATTAATTAGAAATTATGATATTTGATTAATAATTAATCAGAAATTAATTGGAATTAATTTTGGAATTAAATGGATTAATCTATAGTGTAAGGGTTGTTTGAAAATTTATTGATAGTTGAGGAAAATGCTCTAGAACCTCCTTGTGAGAGCTAGGACGAAATCATCTAGTAAGGGCCTAGATTTTTTGTCCAAAGGCTCTTGCATGGAAGCTTGTGGGCTGCTTGGTCACAAAGTAAAAGGATTAGGGTTTCCTCCTGTGACATCCCCAAAATCACGGCCAGAAAAGACCAGTTTAATTTATGCTTTTAAAATAATTTCAGAGTAATCATTTGATTAAAAGAGTTGCGGAATTTGTTCCCAAAACGAAATATGATAAAATAAGATTTACCAAAGCATTTCTTAAAGAAATGTATTTTCATTATATAACAAAACTCGGGATGTCATGTTCCGATACAGACAAAAGCATAAACGGCACATTATAAGCCTTACAACAGTTATATACACTACAGACCTATAATCAAAATATCTTGATAAGTCGTCCAACTTATGCTCTCGCGCCACTACTTTTAATAAAAAGAAAACTGAGTGGGTCAGACTTGGGAGCTTGGTGAGCATATATGGATTTCAACCCACAATAAATATTTATATTAATTTCATCAACCAACAATAATCCAATTACTCATTCCCGTTATCCTCACTTTACGTTCCTAAAACAACTATCACAAGTGACCTAGTCTAAGGATTTTTCGTCGGGGCGACATCACATGCTTCGGGGTTTCCTCAGCAATATATGTAAAAAAGGCAACCATGTGGGGGATGGAGTACAACAAATAAACACCGAAGTTGATTAACACCTACAAATGACGAGCCTGTCAGCGTTCCACTAGACTGTCTAGAAAAGTCTGTGGTCGTCATCTAAACTCCTCTAGATGACTGGATCACAATAACATCGAGACCTCTCATCAGTTTATCACACGTCAACTATCTACCTAGTTCTACCCAACATTTCTGTAGATAGCAACATGCATATTCATTCAGATTCAACTTATAAACTTGATAAGATATACATTCAATACTCATTCCAGATAAACAGATCACATATATATATATATATATATATATATATATATATATATATATATATATATATATATATATATATGGCACATATTCTATATGAGATACTTCATATTTATGTGTTATAAGAAAGGTGAATATACCCTCACTCAAAACATATACTTAATACATACAACAATACTCGTATTAAAATCATGTATATGAAAAGGACTATGCCCTCACTTGATAAGAAGATTATCGGACAGCACTACGGCTCTAAAAGCAGTATTCTTCGATGAAACTGTGATCTCTTCACACACCGGGCTTCTCGTAGGCAGAGCTTCAGCTCGGAAACTCTTTTCTTCTCGGGATCTTTGGAGCTTCGGGACTTGCTTCGGGGTCAGGATGATACCGGGGCTTCGAAGGTATAACTTGCACATAAAACGAGGTAATATGGGTGAAAGGAAAGAAATTGAGCAACAAAACTTGGCGGGCCTCGCTTTCTATTTATAGGAGGCTGAAATTATATCCTCACGTCGTGAGCCAAAAGTGATCATGTCGTGAGCTCGATGTCATGGCGTTCGTCATCAGGCCACTTGCCCTGGAAGACGTCCATCACCTGCTCACGTCGTGAGCCACAAGTGGTCACGTCGTGAGCTCTGACACAAGGGTTAAAGTTCGTGCCCCGAACTTCAGAAATTCATATCTTTTTCATACGAGCTCTATTTTTGACGTTCTTTATATGCACGGGTAGGTGAGATTATGCTCTACAACTCTTGTTTAGACTCCGTTGGCTAATTTTGACTTTAACTTTTATTATATTATTTTAGTAGGCTAGGACAGGAAAACTCCGTTAGAAATTCATAACTTCTTCATCTGATGTCCGTATTCGTCTGTCTTTTTACCGTTGGACTACTATCGACGAGATCTTCAATTCTTGTTTAGATTGTTTCGGCTAGAAATCACTCGATCTCATATTCGAACTTTGGGCTGCATACTGCTAAGTTGAAACTTCAAAAAATCATAACTTCCTCATATGAAGTCAGATTTAGACGTTCTTTTTATGCATATTCTCGGTTTAACGTATTCTACGAAATCCGTTTAGATCAATAAGGCTAAATATTGCTCTATCATAAATTCATTATTTACGCCACACAGTGTCGTACCGGTTCTGTCGCGAAACTTCGACAGGTCATAACGTCTTCGTTATAACTCGGATTTCAGCATTCTTTATATATCTAGAACCCTTGTCACGACCACTACAACTTCCTTCATAGATATAGGGTTTATCTAATATTTTACTTTATTGGTTATTTTTATCCTTAATTCATTTAAATCACACGATTAAGCAATAAACATGTAGCACCTGGTTCCTGGTATGTAAGATATCTCTGAGTATTTTGTATTTTGGCCTTGGACTCGGCAAGTTGGAGGCCCAACTCGCCGAGTAGAGGCGAGACTTGGGACGTGGTTAAGTTGGCGACTCGGCGAGTCCATATTATGGTCTCGGCGAGTCCACGCTGTCTGATGAAACCTTAATTTCCAAGGGTTTGCACCCTATTTAAACGACCCTTTTGCGCCCCAACGCCGCCCCATTCACCCTCAGAGTCCTAACCCTCGTTCAAAGCTTTATTCCTTGAGAGTTTGAAGCATTCCTAGTGTGTTTTGAAGTTTTGGAGAAGGGAGAAGATTGGATCAAGAAGAAGAAGAGGAGGCCAGCCATCTTTGAGCAATCTCAAAGTTTCCCTTGAGGTAAAACTCGATTTCCCCCTCTGTTTTCATGCTTATTGTTCCTTATAACTCCATTAAAGCCCTTTTTAATCCATTTCCAAGCTTATGTATGCTTGTGGACTCGTAATAAGTTGGGTAACTCCTAGATCTAGGTGAGATCGAGCTCCAGGAGCTTGGATCTACTGCCTTTATGGACCCATGTTGCATGTACACCCTAGATCTACCCTTTTTGGTGCATTTTGAGCCCTAAAACCCTCATTAGTGAGTATCTACACGTAAACCTGGAAACTTTACGTGTTATTCATGCTCTAGGAACCCAGATCTGTGGATAGCATAAGCTGGATTCAAGCAAAATCGACCATTTAGAGACTGCATGGTAGCGACTCGGCGAGTCGTTCATCTGACTCGGCGAGTCTGCTCGCGAGTCTCCGAGTTTGTCCCCTTTTCGTTGTGTCAAGTAGAGTAGTGAGTCACGGGGTGTGACTCAGTGAGTTGGAAGCCGAACTCATCCATGAAGGAACTCGACGAGTCATTGCTCTGATTCGATGAGTTCAAGTCAATCTCCTTGGATCAAGATCAGAATCGGCGAGTTGTTCATACAACTCGGCGAGTCGCAACATAAGTGTTCATCGGATGAAGATGAACTCGACGAGTTGTTCATACAACTCGGCGAGTAGCATGAAGGACTTGAACATCAGTTTGGAAGGAGAACTCGTCGAGTCAACGCCTAACTCGACGAGTAAAGACGGGATCCAGGTCAGTCGATTGGACAGGGACTCGGTGAGTTGGCGAGCCAACTCGGCGAGTCGGGTCAACTGAAAGTTGACTCTGACTTTGACTTGGGGCATGATCAGGGGTAAAATGGTCATTTTACCCAAGGGACAGTTAGCAGTGTTTGATTGAGTATGTTGTGGGAATTACAGCCGGAGGATTTCCGGAGCAGCAGCAGCAGCAGTAGGCAGCCAGTTCCCGATCAGATCAGCAGCTACTTCGAGGTGAGTTACCTTCCAGTAGCGGTGGGTCTACAGCCACAATGTCGGCTCACCAGTAGGAGTCGTATGTTAGATGATTGTCTTTGTGATATCATCTAGGTTTGCTACTACCTGATATGTTATATGCTAGCATGATATGTTATATGTGATAGAAGTAGAGAGCGGTTGTTAGGACCGAAGGGTAGTGCAGACACCCCAGTAATGTCTGACAGTACGTGATGATATGTTTGCATGCTGGCTTGTTATGTTATATGCGATAGAGGTAGTAGGAGGGGACCAGTCCCCGAGTTCGATTGTTAGGACTGAAGGGTAGCCCAGACACCCCAGATATGTCTGATAATATTTTATGTATGATATATGTGTAAGTAGCAGTAGGGGTGAAATAGTCCCCGAGGATCGGTTGTTAGGACCGATGGGTAGTCAGCACCCCAGAATAGTTTGACACGGGTAGTCAGCACCCCAGAATGGTTTGACACGGGTAGGACGACACCCCATAATGGCCGCAAGGGTAGTCGGTACCCCAGAATGGCCGTACCGGGTAGTCAGGCACCCCAGAATAGCCTGGCAGTATGTATGTTATGTGTTTGTATGGTGCGTGGTACGATGGGGGAACTCACTAAGCTTTGTGTTTACAGTTTACAGTTTTGGTTTTAGGTACCTCTTCATCAAAGGGGAAGGAGTTGGCGCGGTAGCGGCACATCATGCACACACACTGGTTTCCGCATTTACGAGATTTCTCTGGGATTTATACTCTGATATTTCGATTGGTTGTATGATTTGGCTTTTAGACATGGCTTACGTTGTGATGTGGTTTGATCAAACAATGTTCTTAATTATTAATGTTTTCTAAAGTAATGTTTTAATAACGAAATTTTTGGACGTGAAAATTGGGTCGTTACAAGTTGGTATCAGAGCCCGGGTTTAAGGGATTCGGACACACCTTCGGGGGTGTCTGAACTCAAATCGAGGGATTAAAAGATTTTCCAAAAAAGAAAATGTTTTCTAAAGATTGAGAAAAGGGTTTTGAGAAAGAACGAAGTGTGTGATGTGCGCAACCGGCCGAGCTCAAGTAAGTATTCCGCAAAGTACCTATACAACTTTATGCTATGTTTATTAGCTTTTGTAGAACAACATGCTAGAATAGGACTAAGGATCTAGGAGTGATGACTTATGTGCCTGCTTTATATGTTTCATCTGTATGAGAAATTGCATGCTAGTGTTGAGTAGACAGCAAGTAGGATAGCCTGATTAGGTTATGCCTGATAGTATGAACTTAGCATTGTATGGTAGTACAATGTTCCTGTAAGCAGATAGAGCTGATTGAGATTGTTACCCTTGTCTGAATGCTGCTTGCTTCGTGCTTTGTGGGACTTTGAATAATAGGAGTTAGCCATTAGGTGAATACGTCACGTCACATGTGATCAGGGTTGAATAATGTTAAAGTGTTGGATTTGATCCTATTGCGCAGCTCTTGTTTGAGTCCAACCGTTGTAGGGACGAGTCTATTACTCGAAGGATTATCTGAGCCTCATCACATATGATGGTATTCAGGTAATGGCTAATTGGAATTACAAGGAAGCCTGCAGGAGTTGAGGACTGGATGGAGTAGAGTCAGAGATTTCCCTAGGGCAAGCCTAGGATGAGTATAGTGGAGGACAGCAATAGTGAAAGGGATCTGGCGGAGTCGAGGCGGTCCTTGAAGAAGGTACGGATAGATGTGGAAGGTAGTATGGGCCCGTACTACTGAAAGCAGAGGATCCGTACCCGAACCAAGGGAGGCCAAGTTGAGACCAGGGAACTTGTAGTAGATGTGATCCCTCAAGAAGTGTTAGTATCGCTAATAATTGTTATTTATGTATTGCAAAATGGTGGTACTTCGATCGAGGCCGATAGATGGCGGTTCAGGAGAGGGGTCAGGTTCGGGATCAGGTTCCGAGCCGGTAGATGAGGGACTACGCGAGTTCATTGGTTCAGAGATCACCAGGGGTATCCTTGAGTCGACCCCATTATCTTCGGGTCGATCAAGGAAGGGATCATCGAGTTGATGGAGGATCGCCTCAGGGCGTTCAGGAGTGACATGGCATCTGGCAAGTCGGGATCTCACACGCTGTCCTTTAAGGACTTCAGGGGCAGTGGTGCGCCAGATTTCCACGGGGTGAAAGACCCCATTGCTGCCAGGCGATGGATTGCGGACATCGAGTCTGCACAGTTGACTAGCTTCTGCCCCGAGGGGTCGAAGGTGAGGTATGCAGCAGGGTGTTTACGAGACCGAGCCCGAGATTGGTGGGAGTCAGTGGGTGACTTGTTAGGAGCCTCAACTATCGAGGCTATGACGTGGTCGGACTTTGTGACCAGGTTCAGGGCAGAGTTTGCGCCGGCTGTCGAGCTTCAGCAGCTGGCCAGGGAGTTTTTGGACATGAGATAGACGATGGAGACTGTGGCGGAGATCACCGCCAAGTTCCGGGAGAGGGCACTATTGGTGCCCCAGTATACGGGCGATGAGGACATGAGGAGGACCCACTATCATGACATGCTCCGGGCTGATATCCGGGAGCACGTTAGTTTTTTAGCTTGCCCTACCTTGGACTCCATGATTGCCAGGGCGAGGGAGAGGGAGATAGATTTGGAGCATATCCGGAAACGGAAATCAGAGGAGGGACAGACAGGAGGGGCTTCGGGGAAGAAGCCTAAGGGATCAGATAGTAGGCCGAAAGGCCAGTCAGGACCGAGCCACTGCAGGAAATGCGGCAGGCCTCATGAGGGGGCATGTAGACTGGGATCGTCAGGCTGCTATAAGTGCGGCAAGACGGGGCATTTTAGTAGGGATTGTACTACCCCTGCACCTGTGTTACAGACATCGGAGTTGCTGTGTTTCCACTGCAACCAGAGAGGCCACAAGAAGGCCAATTGTCCCCAGCTGACAGCTACAACGTCAGTGAAGGCGCCAGCACCAGTGACCCTGCGGATTACTGATGGCCGGCAGGGCAAGGCAGAGGCTCCAGTGGTGAGGAGTCGGGCATTTCAGCTGACTACCAAGGAGGCGCGCGTCGCACCCGATGTGGTGATGGGTATGATTCTTTTCCTCTATTTTCTTTTTATGATGTTATGATGTTGATATGTGCTCAGTATATATATATATATATATATATATATATATATATATATATATATATATGTGTGTGTGTGTGTGTGTGTGTATGTTAGGATCGTTCCATGTGAACGGTATCCCAGTTCAGGTGTTGTTTGACTCGGGTGCTACCCGATCGTTTGTTTCTCTTGCGCTTAGAAAGAAGTTCACTGAGACTTCGGGCATGTTGGATTGCCCTTTGGAGGTAGAGATTGTTGACGAACGATCGGTGCGAGCGTCATCAGTGTTCAGGGATTGTGTTTTGAGGTTATTCGAGGAGCTCTTTTTGGTGGATTTGTTTCCCATTCCGTTACGTGGGAACAAAGTGATTATAGGCATGGATTGGCTGAGCCCTGATGGGGCAGTGATAGATTGCGCACAACAGCTAGTACGGGTCAGGACCCTAGGTGGTGGAGAGTCAGTGATACATCGAGAGAGGCCACAGTGTGGACCCACAGTCTATTCGGCAGCGAGGGCTAGACGATACCTTCAGCAGGGATGCGCAGGGTATATTGTGTATGTGATGGATACCCAGGAGGCGGGTAAGGCGACCGTTAGCGAGGTTCCGGTGGTGCGAGATCCCGCAGATGTATTTCCAGAGGAGCTTCCTGGAATACCTCCGGAGCGACAGGTTGAGTTCAGGATTGACCTCGTTCCTGGTGCGGCTCCGATAGCCAAGGCACCGTATCGGTTGGCTCCTCCTGAGATGCAGGAGTTGTCTACACAGCTGCAGGAGCTGTTAGACAAGGGATTCATTCGACCGAGCAGTTCACCCTGGGGAGCCCCGATTCTGTTCATGAAAAAGAAGGACGAGTCGCATAGGATGTGTATAGATTACCGGGAGCTGAACAAGGTAACGGTGAAGAACCGATACCCACTCCCGAGGATTGATGATCTCTTTGACCAGCTTCAGGGAGCATCTTGGTTCTCCAAGATTGACTTGCGTTCGGGTTATCATCACATGAGGGTCAGGGAGGAGGATACGCAGAAGACCGCGTTTCGGACGCGCTATGGCCATTATGAGTTCGTGGTGATGCCGTTTGGGCTCACCAATGCTCCTGTTGCGTTTATGGACCTCATGAACCACGTGTGCAGACCGATGCTGGATCGGTCTGTGATAGTTTTCATTGACGACATCTTGGTTTATTCCAAGACACAGGAGGAGCATGAGGAGCATCTGAGAGAGGTATTGGAGACCCTGAGGAGGGAGAGCTTGTATGCCAAGTCCTCCAAGTGTGAGTTTTGGTTACGCGAGGTGCAATTTCTCGGACACCTTGTCAACCAGAACGGGATTCTGGTAGATCCGGCCAAGGTCGAGGCCGTGATGATGTGGGAGGTTCCGAAGTCTCCATCTGAGATTCGGAGTTTCCTAGGATTGGCAGGCTACTATCAGAGATTCATTCAGGATTTCTCCAAGATAGTCGTACCCCTGACGCGGCTGACGAAGAAAGTCGTGGTCTTTCGGTGGGGACCCGAGCAGCAGGCTACGTTTGACACACTAAGACAGAGATTGTGCGAGGCGCCAATCTTAGCCCTGGCAGAGGGCGTAGAGGATTTTGTGGTTTACTGTGACGCGTCCATTTTAGGGTTGGGTGCGGTACTAATGCAGAGGGGGCATGTCATTGTCTACGCTTCGAGGCAGCTCAAGCCTCACGAGGCGAACTACCTGACGCATGATTTGGAGTTGGGGGCGATGGTTTTTGCCCTCAAGATTTGGCGGAATTACCTCTACGAGGTTCGATGTACCATCTACACGGACCACAAGAGTTTGAGGTACCTCATGGATCAGCCGAATCTGAACATGAGGCAGCGTCGGTGGTTGGACGTGGTGAAGGATTATGATTGCGAGATCCTCTACCACCTGGGGAAGGCCAATGTGGTGGCCGGTGCGCTTAGCCGCAAGGCGGCACCGATCAGGGATATTTGTATGAGGATGACTGTGGTGACTCCCCTGTTGGAGCAGATCCGGGAGGCTCAACAGGAGGTTATAAAGGAGGAGCATCAGAAGAGTGAGCGAATAGTGGGTCAAGTCACCTCTTTCAAATATGATAGCCGAGGACTATTGACACTACACCATAGGGTGTGGGTGCCTTATCACGGAGGCCTGCGCCAGATCTTGATGGAGGAGGCGCATAAATCCTGATTCTCTATTCATCTAGGGGCGACGAAGATGTATAGGGATCTTCGTCTAGATTATTGGTGGCCCTGCATGAAGCGGGATGTGGCTTGGTACGTCGAGCGGTGCTAGACCTGCAGGAAGGTCAAGGCCGAACATCAGAGACCGCATGGCAAGATGCAGCCGTTGGACATCCCGTTGTGGAAATGGGAAGATATCATGATGGATTTTATCACGAAACTTCCCAAGACCGCACGTGGAGTAGATTCGATTTGGGTCATCGTGGATCGATTGACCAAGAGTGCTCATTTTATTCCGATTCAGGAGAGCATATCGGCCGAGAAATTGGCCGACATCTATGTTAGGGAGATTATGGCGCGACACGGGGTGCCAGTATTGGTTATCTCGGACAGGGATGTGCGTTTTACTTCCAGGTTTTGGAAGAGGTTTCATGACGAGTTGGGCACTCGTTTGCATTTTAGCACCGCCTTTCACCCGCAGACAGATGATCAGAGCGAGCGCACCATCCAGACTCTGGAGGATATGTTGCGGGCGTGCGTGCTAGACTTCGGTGGTAGATGGGATACTTATCTTCCCTTGGCTGAGTTCTCATACAACAACAGCTACCATGTGAGTATTGGCCGTCCCCCATTAGAGATGTTGTACGGTCGGAGGTGCAGGACCCCGATATGCTGGGGTGAAGTTGGCCAGAGAGTCATGGGGAGCATCGAGGTGGTGCTCAAGACGACCAAGAGGATCCAGCAGGTTCGGAGCAGGCTTCAAACTGCTCAGAGTCGACAGAAAAGTTACGCCGACAAACGTCGATCCGACTTGGAGTTCCAAGTCGGGGATATGGTTCTCCTGAAGGTGTCGCCTTGGAAAGGCATCATTCGATTCAGGAAGCGGGGCAAGTTGGGCTCGAGATTTATCGGACCATTCAGGGTTGTAGCCCGGGTGGGCAAGGTGGCGTATAGGCTGGATCTTCCAGTCGAGCTCATCCAGATCAACAACACTTTCCATGTTTCTCAGCTGCGGAAGTGCCTAGTCGATGATTCAGCAGTAGTGCCGATAGAGGATATACAGGTTGATGACAGCCTGAATTACATTGAGCGCCCAGTCGCAATCCTCGACAGGAAGTTGAAGGATTTGAGGAACAAGCGAGTGGAACTCGTGAAGGTGCAATGGCAGCACCGGAAGGGATCGGAGTGGACTTGGGAGCCGGTGGAAGAGATGATGGAGCATTACCCCGAGCTGTTTCAGGTTCGAGCAGCAGACTTCGAGGACGAAGTCTAAAATAAGTGGGGGAGATTTGTAGCACCTGGTTCCTGGTATGTAAGATATCTCTGAGTATTTTGTATTTTGGCCTAGGACACGGCGAGTTGGAGGCCCAACTCGCCGAGTAGAGGCGAGACTTGGGACGCGATTAAGTTGGTGACTCGGCGAGTCCGCGCTGTCTGATGAAACCCTAATTTGCAAGGGTTTGCACCCTATTTAAACGACCCTTTTGCGCCCCAACTCCGCCCCATTCACCCTCAGAGTCCTAACCCTCGTTCAAAGCTTTATTCCTTGAGATTTTAAGCATTCCTAGTGTGTTTTGAACTTTTGGAGAAGGGAGAAGAGTGGATCAAGAAGAAGAAGAGGAGGTCAGCCATCTTTGAGCAATCTCGGAGTTTCCCTTGAGGTAAAACTCGATTCCCCCCTCTGGTTTCATGCTTATTGTTCCTTATAACTCCATTAAAGCCCTTTTTGATCCATTTCCAAGCTTATGTACGCTTGTGGAATCGTAATAAGTTGGGTAACTCCTAGATCTAGGTGAGATCGAGCTCCAGGAGCTTGGATCTATTGCCTTTATGGACCCATGTTGCATGTACACCCTAGATCTACCCTTTTTGGTGCATTTTGAGCCCTAAAACCCTCATTAGTGAGTATCTACACGTAAAGTTGGAAACTTTACGTGTTATTCATGCTCTAGGAACCCAGATCTGTGGATAGCATAAGCTGGATTCAAGCAAAATCGACCATTTAGAGACTGCATGGTAGCGACTCGGCGAGTCGTTCATCTGACTCGGCGAGTCTGCTCGCGAGTCTCCGAGTTTGTCCCCTTTTCGTATTGTCGAGTAGAGTAGTGAGTCACGGGGTGTGACTCAGTGAGTTGGAAGCCGAACTCATCCATGAAGGAACTTGGCGAGTCATTTCCCTGAATCAGCGAGTTCAAGACAATCTCCTTGGATCAAGATCAGACTTGGCGAGTTGTTCATACAACTCGGCGAGTCGCAGCATAACTGTTCATCGGATGAAGATGAACTCGGCGAGTTGTTCATATAACTCGGCGAGTAGGATGAAGGACTTGAACATCAGTTTGGAAGGAGAACTCGTTGAGTCAACGCCTAACTCGACGAGTAGAGACGAGATCCAGGTCAGTCGATTGGATAGGGACTCGGCGAGTTGGCGAGCCAACTCGGCGAGTCGGGTCAACTGAAAGTTGACTCTGACTTTGATTTGGGGCATGATTAGGGGTAAAATGGTCATTTTACCCAAGGGACAGTTAGCAGTGTTTGATTGAGTATGTTGTGGGAATTACAGCCGGAGGATTTCCGGAGCAGCAGCAGCAGCAGTAGGCAGTCAGTTCCTGATCAGATCAGCAGCTACTTCGAGGTGAGTTACCTTTCAGTAGCGGTGGGTCTACGGCCACAATGCTGGCCCACCAGTAGGAGTCGTATGTTAGATGATTGTCTTTGTGATATCATCTAGGTTTGCTACTACCTGATATGTTATATGCTAGCATGATATGTTATATGTGATAGAAGTAGAGATCGGTTGTTAGGACCGAAGGGTAGTGCAGACACCCTAGAAATGTCTGACAGTACGTGATGATATGTTTGCATGCTGGCTTGTTATGTTATATGCGATAGAGGTAGTAGGAGGGGACCAGTCCCCGAGTTCGGTTGTTAGGACCGAAGGGTAGCCCAGACACCCCAGATATGTCTGATAATATGTTATGTATGATATATGTGTAAGTAGCAGTAGGGGGTGAAATAGTCCCCGAGGATCGGTTGTTAGCATCGATGGGTAGTCAGCACCCCAGAATAGCTTGACACGGGTAGTCAGCACCCCAGAATGGTTTGACACGGGTAGGACGGCACCCCAAAATGGCCGCAAGGGTAGGACGGCACCCCAGAATGGCCGCAAGGGTAGTCGGCACCCCAGAATGGCCGTACCGGGTAGTCAGGCACCCCAGAATAGCCTGGCAGTATGTATGTTATGTGTTTGTATGGTACGTGGTACGATGGGGGAACTCACTAAGCTTTGTGCTTACAGTTTACGGTTTTGGTTTCAGGTACCTCTTCATCAAAGGGGAAGGAGCTGGCGTGGTAGCGGCACATCATGCACACACACTGTTTTCCGCATTTACGAGATTTCTCTGGGATTTATACTCCGATATTTCGATTGGTTGTATGATTTGGCTTTTAGACATGGCTTACGTTGTGATGTGGTTTGATCAAACAATGTTTTTAATTATTAATGTTTTCAAAAGTAATGTTTTAATAACAAAATTTTTGGACGTGAAAATTGGGTCGTTACAAAACACATAATACTCAAATAATACATTTCTATTACTTCAAAACGAGTTACAAAGGTTAACCTAGTCTATTACATCAATATTAATGCCTAGCCTAGAAACACGGGTGTTACACCTCCCTTAAACCCTAGCTTTGGCTTTAAGCTACCTCGCCTATACAAGGAGCCATGTCCTTCACAATTTTGACACTCCTAACTCTTAGAGACTTTTGGCCAAAATTCTCCTCCTCCCTCTCCATAATCCTTAGTTGCTAGCCTTGGGTGTGGACCATCAGAGATACGACGCTTGTGATGCTAACTACCAAAGTTTTGAAGAAGAAGGATTGAATATTGCTACTATAACAATCTAAAGGTTAGTTTTCTTATATTATAAATTAGGTTATTCATAGGAAAGTTTTTGTATGCTAATGTTCATAGTATGTTGCTATATGTGAAAGACATAGATCAAACTAGGTTGCATGTGCCATAATCAGTTGAATTGTTTTGATTGTTTTCCACTTATGGCATTGTAGTTGTAACCTGGATTACCCTCCAGTGGTATTAGAGCCTAGGGTTTTCTTTCATGTATTCGCACATTAGTGAATCGAAAAACGAAACCATTTTTGGTTTAGTCGCAGGTCACGACGTGAGCTATGAGGCTCATGACGTGAGCTCGGTAAGATCCGAAAATCTTGACCAAATCTACCTACTCTAATTTAATGGATAATTATCTGATATATTTGCTCGCTAAAATCTGGTTTTACTGAATATATCATGATAATATGACTGCCTTAAAGTTAGGAGATTAATATTTGACTTGATTAATTGTTTTATGATTAATATGTTTGATTTTTTAAATGGTTAAATAATTAATTTGGATATTAATGGAACTTAATAATTAATGTCAAATATTATTGGGTTTATTTTAAATTTAAATTAAAAAGGTTTAATTTTTGAAATTTAAAAATGTAAACTAATATTTTCGAAAAGTTTTAAAAATACACCCTTATACCATACAATGAAAATCCAATTCTGATGATCCCCCTGTTTCTGATCCCAAAGAGGCCACTTGCTTCTATTACAATGACAAGGGGCATTGGAAACAAAATTGCCCAAAATACTTGTAGGATATCAAGGATCGCAAGGTGAAGCCAACCTCAGCAGGTATTTATACTGTCTTATCTAATAAGTCATCATATTCTTGTTCTTAGGTCCTTGATACAAGATGTAGGTTTTGTTGGGTTTTGAGCATTCTAACACTCCTAAGTGTACATGCAACCCTAAATACCTTGGATCTATGTTTTCTCTATTATACATACAAATAAGAACATCCAAGGTATAATCCTAATCTAGCATACAAAACAATGAGTGTAACAAGATAGAATACATACCTCGTTGATGTGGAAAGTCTTCATGAAGCTTGAGTGCCTAGCCCCAATAGTGTGGAAGCCTCAAATGGAATCACAATTCACCAAAAGACTTAGAATAACTTGAGAGAATTCTACACTTCATGAAATCGGCTAGCCCTTTTACTTCACACCCTAGTGGCCGATTTTGGTCAAGAATAAGATGCTTATATAGTTAGGGTTACACCATGTAAACCCTAATTGACATGGCCTTTCATTTCCATGATCCATGGGTACAAATACACCATGGAGCATCCATGGACCATCCTATGGGTTTTAGCCCAACTTGATTATCCATGGAGCATTAGCCCACTATACAAGTATGGATGATTTACATAATCAACCCATATATTTAATTAGTCTTCTTTTGATCACTTAATTAATCCTAGATTAATTCTTGATCAATACTAATTAAGTAATCTTATTATTCTTATTATTAATATACTAGAACTTATAATATATTAATAACCATAAATGTCTTATTTCTCTCATTAAAGTATATCCAAGTGCATGATGCCATGCAACCCAAATGGACCATGCCGGGTCGGGTCAAGTCTTACCAATTATAGTTATGGACTTAGACATTAATCCAACAGTCTCCCACTTGGATAAGTCTAAAACTATTATTGCGTATGACTTCAGGAACCAACTGGCAATCGTAGCTCTCAAAAGCTTCTGTCGAACTCTGACCTTGTAGATGAACTCTGACCTTTGTCAATGACTTGTCCATTAGATAAGGGATCATATATTCCTCCATTCTAGATATCGTATGGACTGAGACATGGATTATAATCATTATCTCTGTCCATTTGTTGTTTCCCGATTTCCGATTTATGACGACTGACTAATTGAACAAATCAAATCAGTCCTGGCCCGGCCGAGCACTTCCATTTGTCATCATCAAATCATCGAGGGGCCCACAGATATTGCTTTTATCCCGAAGGTAAAAGGAATGGATAAACTTCGAATCATATGGCTTGTTCTTCTACTTGTTGAATCATACACAAAGGCACATTTTATAGCACCGAGTTACCAAATGCGTTTTCGTGCAATCAATGTACAACCAACTCATAGTAACAACTCATATCTCTAGGTTTGAAGAATATAAGATATTATCGTCTCATGATCACTCGTGATAAAATCCATGAAGTGATTCCAATGAGCGCGGGTTGAATCCAAAACTTAGAACTTATGAGCACTCATGAGTGTTGTAGCCCTTTGTCCAACACCTTAGACCTCTACAAGCCAACCATGACAGTCTTAATTCATATCTACTTCCAACATATGACCGACTGTGGATGGTTTGAATAACTTAGTCATTCCGGAAGAATAACCTAGTTTATTCAGGAAGTCAAAACATGCAAAGTGAAACACAATAATAATTGAATCCAATATGGTATCAAAACCTATGAACATAAATAAAACACCTTTTATTTATCACCATATGATTACACATTATTCATTGTATACTGTTTCAGCTATCAACTTTATTCTTGAATTTAAAACAATAGTTGTCCCATGCTCCAAGCATGTACACTATGTTTTCTAAACACTAGTCATGCCACACACCAAGTATGCATACTATGTTTGTCTATGATCTTAACTTTGTGAACTAGATCAATTGAACATAACTTCAATGATTCTCTTTTCACACTCCCAAATCCTTACTGCAAATGCAAGAATTCCAAATTCATGCCATTTACTGAAATCTGTTAGATTCTAAACTTATATGCATTGATCCTCTTGTAATGATTATGCACAAAGTCAGAAAGACTTGACAAAAATTATTACAGAGTATTCCAAAGGAGATCAGCTCCTTGGAACCATCCTTCTTGCATTAAGTTTCCTTAATCTTACACAAATTGAAAAATTTCTAACTTTGAAACATTTCTAGATTCCATTTTGACTATCACTTCTGACCAAGAGTTGCCTCCTTACAGACTATGTCAATATGGTCCTTCCAAAATTATCACTATACTTCCAACTGTCCTTGAGCAACCAATCTTTGGAAAACCTTAGATTGTCCTCGACAATTGTTTAATCCTTTTAGTCATATCCAGTTCTAAACCTTTTCCCCTCTTAATGCCCCAGGCATTTGGAAAATTCTAGAATGGATGAATATAGCACAAGTAATCGATCCTATATTCGAAGCATATGGGAATCGATTCATGATGTCTCACATAAAGACTAAACCAGTCTTTTGCTATACTATTTTCATTTCAATTTGCCAAGTTCTCTTAATTCAGATTATGAAAAGGGATGTCGTAATCATAATCGAATTTTAGAACGCAAATAATGGACCCATATATAGAATTTTCTTATGTTGAGCCATTCCAACATGAAATTCATATATATATTTCCTTGACTAAATGATTAAAACCTCATGATATAAGCTTATAGATTTGAGATGAAGTATAATTTCCTCTCCCTTAATTATAGCAAAACAACTCTTTCCCAATTGAAACTTTTGTTTTCTATAATTAACATTGCTAGCTTGCAATACTTATCATAATTATCATGCTCCCACTAACATGATGATTATTAGCATAACACTTATGCTCCCACTAGCTTTGACATGTACTAAAAAATCAGCTGACTTTCTTACCAAAGTTCAGATTTCTGATACTAGATTGTTTTGATAAAACTTTATCAAAATCATACACCTTCCCTTAGATAGCACACTTGTGTGTCTAAACAATTATGAAGAGGGATGCCGTAATCATAATGGTTAGACCTTTTTGCCACTTCTCACAAGTCCAGGTTAGTGTGCCGGTAAACCACACATGCTCCACTAACGACTTTGAGAATGAAAATATCACAATTGCTATCTAGCTAAAATCTACTTAGTGAAAGTGTTTCCTCACCATCATTTTCATGAATCGGAGAGAAACATTAAAACACTTAGATTTAATGGTGTATGTGTTCTTATCCATGTGAATTGTCAAAAGAATAATCACAAGACAAAGATAATGACAAATCCAAAACCATATGGACTGAACTCAATCTTAATTTCTCGCCACCTGGCAGCTCAAGGGCCTGCCATTGCTTCCAAGTTGTTGAGCAACACATTGAGAACTCTAAGAACTCATATGCAAAGCCAACTTTAACTGGAATGGGCACAGAATATGTCAGCACGATAGGTTATAAACCTCAAGTCGTGTGCTACTGAAGAACTTCAGGTTTTATTCTTGATTAGCTCTTGAGACTTTCAAGACTTTCAAGACCTTTAAGACTCCCACTGTCCTCTTGACATATCAGACTCCCTTTTCAAATATCCAAGAGATAGTGTGGATTCTAATCGAGACAAACACTTGTCACAATTGGCCTAAGTTGGTCTTTGTTTTATCCAAAACATCACAACTTACCAATTTCAAATGTACAAGAGTAGAAAACTTTTACTCTTACATTTGACAAGTGTTTTAAACCTTCTTTTGAGACATGTCACTCAAGTTACAATCTTGGAGTATGACTCTAAAATTGTTTTGGAACGAAGTATGACTCATCTTCTTGATTTAACCATTTCAACAATTCAAGTTCCTCTTCTTAGTCATAAGAATGCACTAAGATTTTCCTTAGAGAACTAATTTTGATATGGTTTCTTAATCATTAAGATGATCACAAAACTGATACTAAAGTACTCTCCCATCTTTTCAGATTTGAGAAACTTTTATCCATCTGCCTAATTTGATTCTTCTTATTCGCCCTGCCATACATTGGAACCTTTTCCAATGTCTCAGAGTTACACTTAAGCTTGTATGTATAATCATATTTACTGAGCTTTAGTAAACTATGACGAATAGTCTTATCAATCTTTTGTGGTGGACTTAATCAGTGCACAAGACTATGTACTCGATCCCTTAGTCCATTACTTGACTCACACATCCATGTGAATAAGTAATTAGTCTTAATTTTCCAATACTTGAAAGTTCTCATTCATCATGCTATACAACTTGCATGATTCCAAGTTCCGGTCCAAATGAAACTTGGGTGATGAGAATCTTTCCTTATTTGGTAAATTTAGACATTACCACAAATGAAAGAATCAAATTCACTTTCCAAAATTGCTATCAGTGGAATCTTATAAGCAACAACTTTTCACAAATGCCATTGTAAGGATACTTAAAATAAATAAAATCAAAACCTTTTTCTTTTATTTTAAAACTTTGCAGAAACCTTATCCTTACAATCCATATGAAAACCTTGTTGTTATCTATTCCTAAGCAATATCTCATAACTCCTAAGAAGTAGCTCAAGAATCCGATCTTCAAACTATGCGATAGGAATCCATCTATGCGATCAGATTCAACATATTCTTTCTTTAAGTTTCTTCACTTTTCTTTGATTCTTAAAACATCACCATGTGACCTAGTCACATCATGTATCAAGAATCTCAGAATAGAAACTTAACAGAGTTAGATAGTGGACTTTACCTAAAGTAGAGTCAAACTTATTGACTTTAACATCCTTAGGTAAATTTGGCAGCTTCGCAACCAATGCCCCTTCCTTGGGCAATATAAACATATGGACCCTTTGATAATGGTACAAGGGACTATCACAGACTTAGCTTTTCTCTTTACCATTTGGTCAACCGAGTTGACTATGGCCGATCCCTTTCCATTGGGAAGAGAATATTTTTCTGGATTTCCTGTGTCACTATTGTCAATGTCCATCAAGTTTCAAGGAAGTTGATCTTAACAAATAGATAAGATCATTAAGGGTCTTGTCATAGTCTGTTTTATAGGTGTTCCAAAAGAACTCACTATGTGACTTAGAAAGTAGTTGAACCACCAACTTTCTCAAGACTTTGACACCCAACTCTCCCGGTTTGTCAATATGTGACTACATCTCCAAGACGTGATCACACCTAGACCTTGCCTTGCCAATAGGGCTTGAGTGACCTTAAACTTTTCAAGAACTTGTGGGTTAGGGAGAATAATTGGAGGTGGTGGAAGAAGAATGATTTCCATGGGACATCATCTTCATTTAGGAAAGCATGTTTCAAGAGATTTGGGAAGATCATAAATGTCTAAACCAGACATGTTATGGGAGATATTCAAGATAGTTGATTTTAAAGTCCTTAATATGACACCCAATATGAAATATTAAGGCTAGGACCCAACAAACTATTTTATAACTTAGAAGAGGGATGCCGTAATCCAAGCTATAAAATATTTGAAGGTAGGTGAATAACGATTCACCAATTTCCACCAAGATAAACGAAATGTATTATTAGGTTTTAATTGGATTTGAAACTCCTAGATCTTTGAGATTCATTGAACTGTTCAAAGGCATGTTTCAATCTCGAGTGTGCCCTTCAGGTTTTGTGACTGGGATGCCGAGGATCACAAAACAAGGTGTGAAGTAACCATGCAAATTACTTGGTACCCTTAAGTGTTTACCCCTTAATCGATGTGCCGGTTAACCACACACGCTCCATCGATACAATGATAAACATTAAGTTACCCTTTGCCTACCTTGTTAAATACGCGTTAGTGTGCCGGTTAACCACACACGCTCCACTAACCGACTTAAACAAAGTGCAAAGTGTAATTTCATGGATTAGCACCTTATTCACATTTTTCCTAAGTAACTAAGATTGGGTATTATTAAGAGTTTAGTTACTTAGTATTTATCATTAATACTTTTAATGAAGGGAGAATTATAGTCTTGTCAAACCCGTTCAGCTAACGACCCTCCACCGGTCAAGCAAGCGGTGGGTGAGAGTGGACACCCATTAAGTCGCCATTTTATAGGCAACAACCTTATACCCACCTTATAGACCGGCTTCGTGAATGAGGCGTACTAGCGGTAAGACTGACTTTACTCTTATACATATATATATATAAATATTATTAACTTATAATATTATAAAGTATAAGGGTTGAATTTTAACTTTTAAAATTCTAAGGGCTAACTTGGAATTATAGTATTCATAAGTGAAAACTTTTCAAATTCCAAAACTTGAGGGCAAGTTTTGAAACTATTCAAAAACTAATTAATTCCATAACTTATGTGTTTAAAGTAGTTTTAATCCAAAAACTCTTCAAGTTCCATAACTTGAGGACAAGTTATGGAAGACTTTAAACTAATAAAAGAGTTAACTTTTCTTTATTTTATAACTTATGGATTTAATTATGGTTACATATTTTATTACTTAATGAAGTGACTCTTGAACCTCCATAACTTAAGGACAAGACACAAAAACACATTTTAGAATCAACTCTTAAATTAATTTGGATTGAAAACAACTATTTCACTCAACTTTTCTATTAATCTAAGCAACTCATAAGAACAAGATAATTCAAATCAAACTTTTTCATGTAATTAGCCTAATCACTAAACTAATTCAAAAACATGAATCTATTGACAATTATCTTTGAAATTGGATTAGCATGAACATTACCACATCAAAAACAAGTTTATAAGTTCAAAAACAACTTAGGGTAATGTTCCTAGTCCATTTCTAGCCAAAAACCTCGAAAACATGTTGTCTGGGGCTCCTACTCGGCGAGTGCATGAACCTACTCGGCGAGTAGGATGATTTTACTCATGGACTCGGCGAGTTCATCAGTGGACTCGGCGAGTCCAGTGCCCAGAAAGCCAGAAAATCGAGTTTTTCAGCATTTTTCAGCAATTTGCATCAAGTATAATAGAAAACAAGCCTAGGCTCTGATACCACTATTGGGTTTTGAGCATTCTAACACTCCTAAGTGTACATGCAACCCTAAATACCTTGGATATATGTTTTCTCTATTATACATACAAATAAGAACATCCAAGGTATAATCCTAATCTAGCATACAAAACAATGAGTGTAACAAGATAGAATACATATCTCTTTGATGTGGAAAGTCTTCATGAAGCTTGAGTGCCTAGCCCCAATAGTGTGGTAGCCTCAAATGGAATCACAATTCACCAAAAGACTTAGAATAACTTGAGAGAATTCTACACTTCATGAAATCGGCTAGCCCTTTTACTTCACACCCTAGTGGCCGATTTTGGTCAAGAATAAGATGCTTATATAGTTAGGGTTACACCATGTAAACCCTAATTGACATGGCCTTTCATTTCCATGATCCATGGGTACAAATACACCATGGAGCATCCATGGACCATCCTATGGGTTTTAGCCCAACTTGATTATCCATGGAGCATTAGCCCACTATACAAGTATGGATGATTTACACAATCAACCCATATATTTAATTAGTCTTCTTTTGATCACTTAATTAATCCTAGATTAATTCTTGATCAATACTAATTAAGTAATCTTATTATTCTTATTATTAATATACTAGAACTTATAATATATTAATAACCATAAATGTCTTATTTCTCTCATTAAAGTATATCCAAGTGCATGATGCCATGCAACCCAAATGGACCATGCCGGGTCGGGTCAAGTCTTACCAATTATAGTTATGGACTTAGACATTAATCCAACAGGTTTCACAATTTTTTCTGATTTGTAGGGGGTAAAAAGAAGTGAGGATGTGGAGCATGGAAGGATGAACTTGATTATGGGGAACAGGCGATCATCACCTGCCACCAAGATTGGAGTTTATGGCTAAGTGCTTAGTAGTGGGTTAAGTTTAGATTTAATAAATTGTTACTACTCATCAGAGATGCCATGAATCATCATTTCTTTTCGTGCATTGTTTAAACAAGGTTTTAGATATTCTATTAATTATGAGAATGGTTCTAATTCTGCTTATAAAATTGGTGTTGTTTATTTTGAAGCTTTACCTTGTGATGGTGTGTATGAAATTGCGATGATTGTAGACAATTTAGGTAATAGTGTTTTTCAAATTGATTCGTCTAACGGTATAGAGAAAGCATGCTTGTGGCATTGTCGTCTTGGAAACTTAACAAGAAACGCATCGCCCAACTCCAAAAGGATGGAGTGTTGGAAGCATTTGACTTAAGGTCAGATGATACATGCAAGTCTTGTTTATTGGGAAATATGCCAAAATCACCCTTCACTGGTTCTTGTGAAAGAGGTGAAGGATTTTCGTATCTCATACACACATATGTGTGTGGGCCCTTCAAATCCACCACAAGGGATGCAAATCGATTCTGTGTGACCTTTACTGATGATTATAGAAAATATGGTTATATCTACTTAATCAAGCATAAGTCAGAAACCTTTAAAAAGTTTAAAGAGTTTAAACATTAAGTTAAGAATCAATTGGACAGGAAGATAAAGATGCTTAGATCCGATAGAGGTGGTAAGTATCTTAGCATCGAGTTCCACGACTACCTCAAGAAATGTGGAATAATTTCACAATTGACACCTCCTATGAAACCAAAACTTAATGGTATGGCTGAGAGGCATAATCGAACCTTGTTGGACATGGTTCATTCCATGATGAGTTGAGCTTCTCTTCCAATCTCATTCTGAGGGTATTCCTTAGAGACTGCGTCCACATTCTTATTCTTTTCAAGGTTGCCAAAACACCTCACGAGATGTAGACATGGAAGGTTCTCTCGTTAGCACATATCAAGGTTTGGGGTTGTGAAGCTTTCGTTAGATGAGAGACTCACGCCAAGCTTGAACCTCGAAGTAAGAGATGTATTTTCATCGACTATCCACATAAGTCTTTTGGATATTTATTCTACAGACCTAGTGAGAAGGTGGTCTTTGTAGCATGAAGGGGAGTCTTGAGAGAGAGAGAGAGAGAGAGAGAGAGAGAGAGAGCTCAAATATAAAGAGGACAGTGGGAGTACAATTGATCTTGAAGAGATTCAGGAATCAAACGATGAAGGAACCTCTGAAGATGCTAGGGCTCAACCTGAGGAAGAAATTCAAGTTGAACCAATTGACGAATCATTATCTCTTAGGCATTCCACTAGAATTAGAATGTAACCTGAGTTATCTGGTTTCCATATCACTATAGATGGTGATACATTTATCAATGATAGTACAATGGTAAATTTAGATGAACCAGCTAGCTACAAGGAAGCAATGTCAGGCCCTGAGTCAACCAAGTGGAAAGAGGCAATGGATAGCGAGATCAAGTCCATGTATGACAACCAGGTTTGGAATTTGGTTGAAAATGTACCAGGTCGTAGGACTGTAGGGTGTAAGTGGATCTTCAAGAAGAAGGGTGACATGGATGGAAAGGTACACACTTTCACGGCTCGAATGGTTGCGAAAGGCTTTACTCAAGCCCTAGGGGTTGACTATAAAGATACCTTCTCACCAGTAGCTAAGATAAAGTCTACTAGGGTAATGCTAGTCATAGTTACGTTTCATGACTATGAAATTTGGAAAATGGATGTCAAACCCGCTTTTCTTAATAGGAAGTTGGCTAAGGATGTTTACATGAGTCAACCAGAGGGTTTTGTGGATGAAAAGTATCCATATAGAGTGTGTAAGCTTGAGAAATCAATCTTTAGACTAAAACAAGCTTCTCGCAAATGGAATATTTGTTTTTACGAGAAGGTCAAAGAGTTTAGCTTCTCTAGAAGTGAAGATGAATCTTGTGTATATGTCAAAGATAGTGGGAGTATAGTAACTTTCCTAGCACTGTATGTTGATGACATACTTCTTATAGGAAACGACATTCCAACTTTGCCAGAGGTTAAGTCTAGGCTTGGAAAGTGTTTCCCTATGAAGGATCTGGGAGAGGCTGCTTATATTATAGGGATAAGGATTTTGAGATATAGGAGTAAAAGACTAATTGGACTTAGTCAAAGTACATACTTGGAAAAAGGTACTAAAGCATTTTAGTATAGAGAATTCCAAGAAAGGAGAATTGCCTATACAGAGTAATACCAAACTAAGTAACACTCAAAGACCGAGTACTGATGCAGAGATAGTAGAAATGAATAGAGTTCCATATGATTCTGCAGTTGGATCTATCATGTATGCTATGACATGTACTCACCCTGATGTGGCTTTTGCTTTAATCATGATCAGTCGTTATCAAAGAAATCCAGGTAGAGCTCACTGGATAGCAGTTAAGAATATTCTCAAGGATCCACGAAGAAGTAAGGAATGGGTCCTTGTGCTTGGTGGCAATGATATGTTGAGAGTAACTAGGTAAAGTGATGCCAACTTTCAAAAAGACATAGACAACTTTTGTTCTCAATATGGTTGCGTTTTTACCCTAAGTGGAGGAGTAGTAACCTGGAAAAGTTCCAAACAGGAGACGGTGGCTGATTCCACCTGTGAATCAGAGTACATAGTGGCGGGCGAAGCATCAAAGGAGGCTATTTGGTTGAAGAACTTCATCGGAGACCTTGGAGTTATTCTAGCCATCAAGGAGCCAATGGATATTTTATGTTATAATGAACGGGTGGTTTCCTTAACAAAAGACCCAATAGATCATGGAAGATCAAGATATATCGACAGAAAAATACCATTTCATTAGACATAGAGTAGAAGAAGGTCACATCGTCGTGAATAGGGTATCATCAGAAAAGAATCCTGCAGATGCCCTCACAAAGGGTCTAAGTAGGGTCAAGCACGTTGAACATGCTAGGAGCATTGGTCTGAAAGATTATACTAGTTTTAGTAGTTAGATAGTTATTTTGAAACATTGTAACAAAATATAATGTAATTGACTTTTGGTGATTAAATAATGGAGATTTATTTATGAGTTGGATTACTACCTTCTGTCTATTGTATATTTTGTGTTTCATTTTGCATGTTTTACTTCCCAAATAATTGGATTAGTCAAACATCCACATTCGATCATACTTTTGGAAGTACGTAGTGAATCAAGATTGTCATTAATTGAATTATAGATTGTCTAAAGGGTTTTAGACATGGCAATGTGTTGCTGCAATATTCATGAGTACTTTGAAATGGAAATTTAAATATTGGATTAACCCATGCTCAGAGAATTACTTCATGGAATTTATCACGAGTGATTCTGAGACAATAATATCTTATAGTCTTTAAACAAAGATATATGAGTTGTAGTTTACAAGTTGGTTGTGCATTGATAATATGAAAATGAATCAGTAACTTGATGTTATAAAACATATTGTTGTGCATGATAAGATGAGTAAATAGTGCAAGCATATAAGTGAAAGTTTATTTGTTCATTTTTCCTTAATGTGAAAAGCGATATCTTTGGGCCCCTCGGTGATTTGGTAATGACTTATAGTGTCGGACCCAACCAAGACTAAATTGATGTGTTCGATTAGTACTTCCTTGTCATTACAAATCATAAATCGGGAAACAAAGTATTAGAGAAAGAGATTGATTATGTTCCATGTCTCATATCTGAATGATATCTTGCAGAATAGTGGATTATATGATCACTTATCTTAGGATACGTTACTGACTGGGTCGAAGTTCAACAACGACTTTTGGTGGCTACAATTTGCTAATCAATTTGGAAGTTATATTGGCAGTTATAGTTATTAGACTTATCCAAGTGGGAGACTGTTGGATTAGATGTCTAAGCCCATAACTATAATTGGTATAAACTTGAATTGATAGTAGCAGCTCTTTTGGGTTGCTCTCAAAGTTAGAAATTAGAGATTATTATTTTGGAGAGAGAGATAATGATTTATTATTTGATTAACAAATTGAAATATATAATTTATTAATATATTATGAGAATAATATATTAATTAGAAATTATGATATTTGATTAATAATTAATCAGAAATTAATTGGAATTAATTGAATTAATTTATAATGTAGGGGTTGTTTGGCAATTTATTGATAGTTGAGGAAAAGGCTCTAGAACCTCCTTATGAGAGGTTGGATGGAATCTTCTAGTAAGGGCCTAGAATTTTTGTCCAAAGGCTCTTGGATGGAGGCTTGTGGGCTGCTTGGTCACCAAGCAAAGGGATTAGGGTTTCCTCCCTTAAACCCTTGCTTTGGCTCTAAGCTACCTCACCTATATAAGGATCCTTGGCCTTCACAATTTCGAAACTCCTAACCCTAAGAGACTACTGGCCAAAATTCTCCTCCTCCCTCTCCATAATCCTTAGTTGCTAGCCTTGGGTGTGAACCATAAGAAGCATGACGGTTGTGGTGCTAGCTACCAAAGTATTGAAGAAGAAGGATTCGAGATTGTTTACAATAACAATCTAAATGTTAGTTTTCTTATCTCATAAATTAGGTTATTCATAGGAAAGTTTTTGTAAGCTAGTGTTCATAGTATGTTGCTATATGTGAAAGACATAGATCAAAATAGGTTGCATGTGCCATAATCAATTGAATTGTTTTGATTATTTCCCACTTATAACATTGTAGTTGTAACCTAGATTACCCATCATAAGAGTCCATGGCATGCATTGGACATGCATGTTTGGAAATGAAGGGTTTTTATGTGGTTATAAGATGCTAGAAACATTTCTGCAAGTGTGGATCTAATAGTCTTCAAGAGAAAGTGCTTAAAGGGTTAAGCTAAGTTATGTTTTTGCTCTAAAAGCTAGAAATTAGACATGATTATTTTGGAGAGAGAGAGAGAGAGAGAGAGAGAGAGAATGATTTATTATTTGATTAATAAATTAAAATATATAATTTTTTATATATTATGAGAATAATATATTAATTAGATATTATGATATTTGATAAATAATTAATCAGAAATTAATTGGAATTAATTGGATTAATCTATAGTGCAGGGGTTGTTTGGAAATTTATTGATAGTTGAGGAAAATGCTTTAGAACCTCCTTGTGAGAGCTTGGACGAAATCTTCTAGTAAGGGCCTAGATTTTTTGTCCAAAGGCTCTTGGATGGAAGCTTGTGGGCTGCTTGGTCACTAAGCAAAAGGATTAGGGTTTCCTCACTTAAACCCTAGCTTTGGCTCTAAGCTACCTCGCCTATATAAGGAGCCTTGGCCTTCACAATTTCGACACTCCTAACCCTAAGAGACTTCTGGCCAAAATTCTCCTTCCCCCTCTCCATAATCCTTAGTTGCTAGCCTTGGGTGTGAACCATTAGAGGCACGACGCTTGTGGTGCTAGCTACTAAAGTATTGAAGAAGAAGGATACAAGATTGTTTACAATAACAATCTAAAGGTTAGTTTTCTTATCTTATAAATTAGGTTATTCATAGGAAAGTTTTTGTATGCTAGTGTTCATAGTATGTTGCTATATGTGAAAGACATAGTTCAAACTAGGTTGCATGTGCCATAATCAATTGAATTGTTTTGATCGTTTTCCACTTATAGCATTGTGGTTGTAACCTAGATTACCCATCATAAGAGTCCATGGCATGCATTGAACATGCATGTTTGGAAAGGAAGGGTTTTATGTGGTTATAAGATGCTAGAAACATTTCTGCAAGTGTGGATCTAATAGTCTTCAAGAAAAAGTGCTTAATGGGTTAAGTTAAGTTATATTTTTGCCTTAGTTAGATATAGAAGTGAGATCTCTATCTTTTGGAAGGTCTAAAGGGAAAAAGTTGGAAACTTTATCCGCTTGGACCTTAAATAGGACCAGATCTGAGCTTTAGATCTCTTGAAGTTGGGAAAAATAACTTAATGGTTTAAGTTGTCCAGACCAGTCCCGACATTGTGGCCTAGGTCGCCACGGCATGGTGACTGGGTCGAGACCCGTCTGCTTTGTTGACTAATAGCCACGGTGTGGCCAAGGATGGCCACGACGTGGTGACTATTTGGACTTGACTTTGACTTTGACTTTGACTTTGACTTCAACCAAGTTTGACTTAGGGGAATTTTAGGTATTTTGTGTTGTAGTTTGAGTATAGGTCATTGTTTTTTGTTTAGGTGACCTGTAGAGTTGGCATTTGGAGCAGTGTTCTTATCTTCTATCTTTTCAAAGTATGATGTATAACTCTCGATTGAGGGCGAGTCCCATTTGGCTATGCTAGCTTCGGTGAGACTGTGGGCGAGCCCTATTTGGTTGTGCTAGCTTGGGTGAAACCCGTAGTCAAGGCCTGATTACTTCTGTTATCTTGGGCATGCAGGCTATTCAGGCATTTTATATTATGATAAGGGCATGTAGTATTTGTGGTAAATCCCCAAATCAGTAATGGAATAGTGGCAAGATCATGGTGTTCTCTAATCTTAACGTTCAAGTGGATTGTAACACTCGGTTTTGAATTGTTTCATTGTTCGGGTCCGTGGCCCGGTCATCAGTCGTCATAATGCTTTGGGCCTTGGGGAAGAAAGGATTTGGCCCTTTTTGAATGTGGGTATTATAGTCTAAGTGATCCGGGTGTTCGTTTGTGTTTCGGAGCCCAAGGGTATAATCTTAATTTGATATCTCAGTCCTTTATGAATTTTGGGTTTTTGTTCAGAAAGTTCTTAGATGGAGGTAAGTTGATAGAATTGTAGGGCTTCTCGTCACCTTTCCGTGGATATAAAGTTCATTGGAAACAGACTTATAACGAAGAAGTTATGGCCATTGGAAGTTTGGTGGTTTTAGGGCTTAGCCGGGTACGCAGGGCGTACACAGGTGTACGCGTAGCGTACTAGGGAAAAAAGCAATACATGGCGCGTACCTCAGTGTACGTAGGGCGTACTGATCAGGATGGTCGCAGGTGCTCTACAGGGTACGCTGGGCGTACCATATATACGCTGGGAGTAATCCCGTTACACCAAAACCCAATTTTAGGGTCTTGGACCCTATTCAAGCTCCTTATCTCATAACCTAACCCTAATATCTTCAACCTCCATCCTTCTAAACCTAGAAATCGATCCTTAGCCCCCATTTGATTGATTCATGAGCTTCAAGGTGATTTATGTGTGTTTTGGTGCTTGAGGAGGAAGAAGGAACTTCTTGAAGAGTCATTGCTTGACTTGGAGCTCTTTGATCCAGGGTTTTTTCACCTAGATTTAACTTTTGGACGTATAAAGTCTCAACCTTGACAACTCTTTCTTGTAGTTCTAGCTAGGTGGCACTTTGTTATGATTTTGGTCCCTTTGGGCTAAGGTCTTAAGGTATTAATAAGTTTTTAAGACATTTTGGAGTGATTTTGACCTTTGGAGTTCATCTTTGGTGTTGGGCTTCATTTAGCCATGAAAAAGGTTTAAAGCCTTCGACTTTATGGATCAAGTCACTTATATTTAGCTATTTTGAGGTTTTGGACGTCTTGGCTTAAGAGATTAAGATGTTTATAGGTTGGATGTGGGCAGGGTCAATAAGCAGGGCGTACCTCCTCATATGCGGGGCATACTGGGTTTCTTGGGCGCACTCTTAGTGTACCCACTGAGTATGCGGTGTGTACTCAGTCGGATGAGGGTTTGCATTTTGGGCCTCAAGTTTGGGCTTTCTTTTGGGCTTGGGTGTTTAATTTAATAATGGGCCATCTTAGTACAAGTGTTTTGGACTAGGAAGAATGGTTGGGCTTTAGGGTAAGGCCCATGTAAAGGGTGTAGGCCCAATTTGGAAAATTGGGCCATATTTGGGCCTTGGTTGATTATTTGGCCTTTTGAGTCTTGTAGATTGTGAGTTTGCGCCTAAGTCTTGGACCAAGCTAGGTTAGGGGTAAAATGGTATTTTTATCCCAAGTTTGGATTTATGGTTATAGATTGGAACCCAATTGTTAATTGGGTGTTGTTTTGATATTGATAGTTCCGGGTTCGTTCAACCAGTAGCCAGAGATTTATCCGTGGGATCCAGCAAAGCAAGATGAGTCTTCTCACTATATCCATGGGTCGAAGGCACCAATGCCGACCCATTACGTGTTATGTGGAATGTTAGTTGTCTCTATGATACTTGCATGAAAGACCATTGGGGTAGCCGATGTCACTTGGATGTCATACCATGGGGGAGCCCATGACATTCCAGGCAAAGACCATGGTAGGAGCCCATGGCACTTGGATATTAGACCATGAGGAGCCCTTGACATTCCAGGAAAAGACCATGGGAGGAGCCCATGGCAACTATATGTATGTTGCATGATATTTCGTGGTTGTATGTTATGTCGTCTTTTTGGCGAACTCACTAAGCTTTGTGCTTACGATTTTCAATTTACATTTCAGGTACTTTAGCTTTCAAATGGAAGAGCTCGGGATGATTGCAGAGCACACACCACAAGTTTTTGCATTCTATGAATTACTCTGATTAGATGACGTTTTGTTAAATCTTGGCTACCTCGGTTTTATGGGAAGGATATGTATTAACAATTTATTAATCTAAACAAAATTATGTCATGATTTACAGGACGTTACATGGACTAAATGGTGTCACGATGTATCGTGAATTGGTAAGTGTATGATTCATGAGGGTAGGACCCGTTTGTGTCTGGTATGGTTGGGGCGTTAGATAAAGTTTGGCGAAGGGAAGCTCTATGATTAGTGGGTTGGATCCATATGACAGATAGGCTAGGGTAGCCTTTATCAGTAAGAATCTTAGGCAGAGTCTTGTTGTAAGACGGTGTGTGATATTGTCAAACTCAACAAATGGGTAAGGATTTTGCATCCCAGTTTATTCGAAGGTCAATGTGGAATGTAACAGCGCAAATTTCCAATAAAATTTTTTCATTTTTAATTAACCAAATCATTTTCATAAGATATAAAATCCCAATCACATTCGTTTTCAAAAATCCATAACATCAATTAAATTATTCACAATATCAGAGTGTCCCAAATAAAACGCCAGAGAGTGCACGTCGAGCCATCCCGCCGGGCTCTTTCCCTTAGATCCTAAAGTACCTAAAACAACCAACAAACTGTAAGCTAATGCATAGTGAGTTCCCCAGAGGATACCCCACATAATTATATAATCCATATCAATCACATAACCTGTGCATATAATAATATAAGGATGTCATGGGCTCCTCCTAAGGTCATAATTTAGGATGCTGTGGGCTCTCCCTAAGGTCTTACACCTATGTGTCATGGGCTCCCCCATGGTCTTTACCTGGAAAGCCATAGGCTCCCCCACATGGTCTGACATCCAAGTGCCATGGGCTCCCCCCGTGGTCTTTACCTAGAAAGCCATGGGCTCCCCCACATGGTCTGACATCCAATGGTCTTTCATCTTATCACATAAACAACTTTCATGCCACATAGCATATAACCAACTAGTATACAAAATATCACCACATCAAGTAGTGTACCACATAACACAAAATGGGTCGGCCTTGGTGCCTTCGACCCATTGGTATGGTGAGGAGACTCGCCTCTCAAGAAATGTTGAACTGATACGATCAAATCCCGACTCACAGCTCCGAACTCAACTGCCTACAATCACCATGGGATTAACTTCGTCAAATCCCGAAATACCAAAGATACCCTTAAAGTCAAACTTGGTCGACCATGGTCAGATTCAAAGTCAAAGTCAAGGTCAACAGTCCATGTTGACCCAACTCGTCGAGTGCACTTGCTGACTCGTCGAGTTCCTTCAGTTCTCAGAAAACTGGGAAAAATCCCAGTCAACTCGCCGAGCTATCCCATCAACTCGTCGAGTTCGAACAATGTCCAGAAGATTGGGGAATCCCTAAGCCAACTCGTCGAGTTCCTTAGTCTGTCAACCCACTTAATGCATTATGCCCCTTTTTCTCGAATCAAAAGGTTCCAAACTTCAGATCCTTAACCATAAAGACGTCTAGGAGGGTAAAGTTTTCAACTTTACCCCCGGAGATCATCTAATAAGCTTTAGAACCAAACCCTAGCTCCTTTAAAGAGGGTATTGGCCCATTAAACCTCTAACATTTTGCTTCAACATTTCATATTGCATATTTGAGGTATTAGGGTGGTTTAATCATGTAAAGTTTCTAACTTTATGTCCATGCATGACATTAAGGGGCAAAACACTCCAACATGGCTTATTAAGGGATTTGGGGCATGAGGGAGGGCCATGACTTGATAAAAATGGCAACTTTATGTCAAAAGAGGCCATGAGATGTCTAGATCTGAAGTCATAGCTTCAAGTCATGCTCATATCCAAGAATGACCCAAGAATAAGCTAAGATGACACAAAACACTCTAATGGAGAGATATAGAAAATGAATGATCAAGGTATCAACTTTATAACTTAATATGACTGCCTCAACAGAGAAGACACCGAATCTACAGCCTCTTCCTTCAGCTATGCACCTCTTCCTTCAATCCTCTTCAAACTAACACCAAGAATGAACTCTTCAAGCTCTCACACACTCACAATGATAGAAGAAGCACAAACTAGGGTTTCTATGGACAAAGGGGGTGATGAGGGAGCCTGACAAAGGGGTTTAAGGCCTTTAAATAGGGTACAAACCCCGAAAATTAGGGTTTTCCTTTCTAGCGTCTACTCGTCGAGTTGGGACTCCCTAACTCGTCGAGTAGAGTCCTTAACCTGTATCTAAAGAAATCTCTACACAACGAGTTGGATCTCCCAACTTGTCGAGTTCCAGTCCAAAACCCTAAAATATTGAGAAATAAATAATACATGTTCTAAACATTACAAATCTCCCCCACTTGAAGTAGACTTCATACTCGAAGTGTGCTGATGCAAAAAGGTCCGGATAATGCTTCCTCATCTCGTCCTCCGACTCCCAAGTCCACTCGGAGCCTATAAGGTGCTGCCATTACACCTTAACTAGCCTCCCTTCCTTGTTTTGTAGGGCTTTCATTTTCCAATCTAAAATCACTATTGGTTTCTCCACGTAATTCAGGCTCTCATCAACCTGAATATCATCCAAGGAAATGATTGCAGACTCGTTAACGACACACTTCCGGAGCTGAGACACATGGAAGGTGTTATGAATCTAGCTAAGCTCGTCCGACATATCCAAATGGTAAGCCAGCTTGCCCACTCCAGACGGAAATCCTGAACGGTCCAATATATCGAGGCCCTAACTTTCCCCTCTTCTGAAACCTAATGACACCCTTCCATGCTGACACCTTCAACAAGATGAAATCTCCCACCTGGAACTCAAGATCTGAGTAATGCCGATCAACATATCTCTTCTGACGGCTCTGCGTGACTCACAACCTGTCGCGTACTTGTTGGATCAACTCGGTAGTCTTAAGCACCACCTCGGTGCTTCCCATGACTCGGTGCCCAACATCACCCCAATAAACTGGGGTCTTACACCTCCGACCATACAACATCTCAAACGGGGGTCGGTTGATACTAGCATGATAACTATTGTTATATGAAAACTCTGCTAGTGGGAAGTATGTATCCCAACTCCCTCTAAAATCTAATACGCATCGTAGCATATCCTCGAGCGTCTAGATCGTTTGCTCGCTCTGGCCGTTTTTCTGGGGTTGGTATGTAGTGGTGAAGCGTAATTGTGTGTCCAGTTCCTTATGGAACTTCCTCCAAAATCTGGATGTAAACCGGACATCCCGGTCAGAGACCACTGAAACTAGCACCCCGTGCCTAACCACCACCTCTCGCACATAAGTATCTGCTAATTTCTCAGGAGAGATGCTCTCGGGGATCAGAATAAAATAAGCACTCTTCGTCAACCTATCCTTAATGACCCAAATGAATTCCAATCCCCTCGCTGTCCTCAGTAACTTTGTGATGAAGTCCATGGTGATATATTCTCACTTCCACATAAGAATAGGTAAGCGGCTGAACCTTGTCGTTAGGCCTATGATGTTCGGCCTTGACCTTCCTACAGTTCAAGCACCGCTCCACGAACCATGCGATATCCGACTTCGTGCAGGGCCACCAGTAACTCAACCTCAGATCTCTATACATCTTTGTGGCCCCTGGGTGAATAGAGAACTTGGATTTGTGTGTCTCCTCCACGATATTTTGCCTCACACCTCTGGATACCAGTACCCATACCTGGCCACACTGTGTCAAAATATCCTGACCATCCCGAACAAATAAGGGAATCTGACCCGAATCTGCTCTATCTTCCAATTCTATTTCTTCAAACCCTCCACCTGAGCTCCCTTGATCATCTCTAACAATGGAGAAACCACCGTCACCCTCAAATAAACGTTCCCGATCGGAGCACCTGTCGGCTTGCAGCTCAAAGCATCTGCCACCACGTTGGCCTTCCCTGTATGGTATAAAATCTCTTAGTCGTAATCTTTCAGTACATCCAACCATCTCGTATGCCGCATGTTGAGGTTCTGCTGATCCATCAAGTACTTCAAACTTTTGTGGTCAGTAAAGATGGTGAACCGAACTCTGTACAAATAATGCCTCTAGATTTTGAGGGCAAACACCACCGCCCCCAATTCCAGGTCATGAGTGGGGTAATTTGTCTCATGAGGCTTCAGCTGCCTCGAGGAATACGAGATCACATGCCCCCTGCATCAAATCCTCCCATAACCCTGAGATCGACGCATCACAATACACTATCAAATCATCCAATCCCTCGGGTAGTACTAGAATCGGGGCCTCACATAACCTCTGTCTCAAGGTCTCGAAAGCCAACTGCTAGTCTGGGCCCCACCGGAAAGTCACATTCTTCTTGGTCAAGCGGGTTAAAGGTACGACGATCTTTGAGAAATCCTGGATGAATCTCCGATAGTACCCCGCTAAACCCAAGAAGCTACGGATCTCAGATGCATTCTTCGGTACTTCCCACCGCATTACTACCTCAACCATGGCTGGATCAACCGAGATACCCTCTTGGTTGATGATGTACCCTAAAAATTGCACCTCTCATAACCAGAAATCACACTTTGAGAACTTGGCATAAAGCATTTCCGTCCTCAATGTCTCAAATAACTCCCTCTGATGCTGCCCATGCTACTCCTTGGTCTTAGAATAGACCAAGATTTCATCGATGAAAACGATCACAAACTGATCCAACATCGGCCTACACACCCTGTTCATGAAGTCCATGAACGTTGTTGGGGCATTGGTGAGCCTGAAGGGCATCACCACAAACTCATAGTGAACGTACCGAGTCCTGAAAGTTGTCTTCGGTATATCCTCATCCCTAATCCTCATCTGATGGTACCCGGACCGAAGATCAATCATGGAAAACCAAGATGCACCCTGCAGCTGATCGAACAAATCATCGATCCTTGAAGCGGATAACAGTTTTTCACCGTTAGCTTGTCCAACTCCCGATAATCGATGCACATCCTGCATGACCCGTCCTTCTTGTTCACAAACAGGATCGATGCTCCCCACGGGGAACTGCTCGGACGAATAAAACCTTAGTCTAGCAGCTCCTGAAGCTGCGTAGACAACTCCTGCATCTCGGGCGAAGCTAGCCGGTACGGTGCCTTGGCTATCGTAGCGTCACCTGGCACTAAATTAATGTGAAACTCTACTAGTCTCTCCGGAGGCACCCCAGGCAACTCTTCGGGAAGGACATCCTGAAAATCCTGTACAACCGATACACTACCCAAATTTGTCAGGGTCTCAACCCTCCTATCCGATACATACACCAAGAATCCCGAATAAGCTTGATGAAGAAGTCTCCTATCCCTCGCAGTTGAACAGATGGTTGTCCCCTGCGAGGCCTCTCTCCATGAATAACCATTTCTCCCCCACTTAGGGTTCGAACTCTCACCAGCTGGCGCTCACAATCTATCATGGCCCCGTTGGCCCCCAACCAATCCATCCCAATGATCACCTTTAATCCTCGCAACAGTATCAGAACCAAATCATAATGTAACCTCTCCCCAAACACATTCAACACACAGCCCCGATATACCCTCACAACACTCACGGTGCGATCATCAGCAATCTCAACCTCCAGCGGGGAATCCAAAGTCCCCGGAGCATCCCAGAACTTCTTGCTAAACTCAAGAGATATGAATGATTGAGTAGCTCCCAAATCGAAAAGAACATGAGTTGACATACCGTTGACCAAAAAGGTCCCTATATATATATATATGTATATGTATATATATATATATATATATATATATATATATGGGAAAAGTGAATATACCCACGCATATATGTATATGTATATATATATATATATATATATATATAGATATATATATATATATATATATATATATATATATATATATATATATATATATGGGAAAAGTGAATATACCCTTAAGGGTATATAAGCTTAGGTACCCAAACTCACCATACTATGTCGTTTGGTATCATATATATACATTGTAATTGTCTAATGTTCTTATAATTCAACTTCTAACTTGATTTGCTTTCAAGATTTTTATAAATTTCACATTTATCTTCCTCTTACATAGTTTTCATTTTCAACTATAATATATATAGCCTAGTAGGTGTTCGGCAAAAAGATGTGGTGTAAGAGTAAGAAAATAGTGAAATTTTAAAAATCTTGAAAGTAAATCAAGTTAGGGATTGAAGTTTAAGAACATTATAATGAATATATCAAACAAAACGACGTATTATGATGAGTTTGGGTACCTAAGCTTATATACCCTTAAGGGTATATTCACTTTTCCCTATATATATATATATATATATATATATATATATATATATATATATATATATATATATAACAAATAATATCAAACATAAAAAAATATATTACGTACCAACCATAACGTTAGGTGCAGCTCGAGCCTCCTATTTAGTCATCTGAAATGCGCGGCTCTTCACCGCAGGAGCTTCCACCTTGGCATGGTGGCCATCAATGATCCTAATGTTGGTGGGCGCAGGCGCCACCACTGCTCCCCCTCCTCCCTGCAACCTTGGACAATCGACCATTTTATGGTCGGTCTGGTTGCAGTGGAAACAAATCAAGCCCTTCTTGGGGGAACCCCTGCTCAGGTGGCCCGGTTGACTACACGTGTAACATCCCGAGCCTGCTGCTCGACAAATCCCATTGTGCGACTTACCGCACTTGGCACACATGTCATGGCCCTGCTGGCCCCTACTGGAAGAATCAGAGGTCTTAGGCTTTTTATCCTGACCTACATCTGTCTGGACCTGCTCTGGCTTCCGCTTGGTGTAGAACTCTAACTCCATCTCCCGCTCTCGAGCCTTCTCCACCATCTCATTCAGGGTTTTGCACACTGAAAAGCTCACAAACTCATGGATATCATCCCTCGACATGGAATGATACCTCATCCTCCTCATATCCTTATCTGCGGCATACTACGAGATCAATAGTGCTCGTTCCCGAAACTTGGCAGTGATCTCCGCCACAGTGTCGGTGGTCTGTTGTAGCTCCTGGAACTCCCTCACAATCCGTTGCACCTCGATGGGTGGTGCAAACTCCAACTCAAAACGCCTAACAAACTCCTCCCATGACATCTTAGCCACTCCCGCTAATCCCACCTGGTGGGTCTCCTCCTCCCACCAGTCCCTGGCTTGGTCCCTCAACACACACGAAGCAAACCCCACCTTTGCCACCTCGGGGCAAGAGCTCATACGCTGGTCATTCTCCATGTTTGCCGCCCAGCGTCGACTAACTATGGGGTCCTTGACCCCAAAGAACTTAGGCGCTTCGTACGGGGCTAATACCCAGATCTTGATCTTGATCCTGACTCCCCCTGCTCCATAACATGCCATCACCATACTGCACTGAAATAACATAAGACATAATGATCAGGATATTCAAAAAGGGGATCCTTCCACACTAATTCTCCTTAGAGTTTCCAGATCTAAGATTAGTTTGGATACAAGTCCTGTGTTTTTTAGTAGTACAGGCCCAATACTACCTTCCACACCTACCTGTACCTTCCCCAAGGCTCTACCTGATAACTCTAATTCATCCCAGAACAAAACATAGCTCACAAACTACTACATAGCTCAAATCCTAGGCTATCCTAATATTTGCTCAATCCCATCAAACTAGAACTCATATCAATCATAACAGGTTGCCCTATGCATGCAAATTATACACAGAACATGATCAAACTGACGTTCGAATACCAGACTCTGCCCTAAGACCAAAACCAAACAATGAATAGGAAATAAGTCCAAATCAATTATTCTGAGGCTATAAGACCCTAACTGTATACAATTTTGAAAGCATACACATAGCAAGATTCATACGATTATCACATTCTGAATATCAACATAGAATGGCTAACATACTTGGGAAAAAAATACTTACTTAAGCTCGGCCGATTACGTGCATTCCACTCTCCCTTTTTCTTACGAGAAATTGGTTTAAAAGTTTTTAACTTTGATTTTGAAAACAATTTTACCATTTCCTCAGTTTGATTTCTAACACACCCGAGGGTGTGCCCGAATCCCTCAAACAAAGGCTCTGATACCAACTTGTAACAACCCAAATTTCCAATAAAAATTTTTCATTTTTAATTAACAAAATCATTTTCATAAGATATAAAATCCCAATCACATTCATTTTCAAAAATCCATAACATCAATTAAATTGTTCACAATATCAGAGTGTCCAAAATAATACGCCAAAGAGTGCACGCCGCCCCAGCACGTCGGGCTCTTGCCCTTAGATCATGAAGTACCTAAAACAGCCAACAAACTGTAAGCTAATGCTTAGTGAGTTCCCAAGAGCATACCCCACATAATCCACATAATCATATAATCCATATCAATCACATAAGTCATGTATATAATCATATAAGGATGTCGTGGGCTCCTCTCAGGGTCTTACTCCAGGATGTCGTGGGTTCCCCCTGAGGTCTTACACCTATGTGTCATAGGCTCCCCCATGGTCTTTACCTGGAAAGCCATGGGCTCCCCTACATGGTCTGACATCCAAGTGACATGGGCTCCCCCACATGGTCTGACATCCAAGTGCCATGGGCTCCCCCATGATCCTTACCTGGAAAGCCATGGGCTCCCCTACATGGTCTGACATCTAATGGTCTTTCATGCAAATATCACATAAACACCTATCATACCACATAACATATAACCAACTAGTATACCACATATCACCACATCAACTAGTGTACCACATAACACAAAATGGGTCGGCCTTTGGTGCCTTCGATCCATTAGTATGGTGAGGAGACTCACCTTTCAAGAAATGTTGAGCTCATACGATTAAATCCCGACTCACAACTCTAAACTAAACTGCCTACAATCACGATGTGATTAACTTGGTCAAAATCTCGAAATACCAAAGACACCTTGAAAGTCAAACTTGGTCCACCATGGTTAGAGTCAAAGTCAATGTCAAAGTCAAAATCAAGGTCAACAGTCCATGTTGACCCAACTCGTCGAGTGCACTTGTTGACTCGTCGAGTTCCTTCAGTTCTCAGAAAATCGGGAAAAATCCTAGTCAACTCGCAGAGTTATCCCATCAACTCGTCGATTTCGAACAGTGTCCAAAAGATCGGGGAAACCCCGAGCCAACTTGTCGAGTTCCCTATGAACTCGTCGAGTTCCTTAGTCTGTCATCCCACTTAATGCATTAAGCCCCTTTTTCTCAAATCCAAAGGTTCCAAACTTCTAATCCCTAACCATGTTCAGATTCAAAGTAAAAGTCAAAGTCAAAGTCAAAGTCAAGGTCAACAGTCCATGTTGACCCAACTCGTCGAGTGCACTTGCTGACTCATCGAGTTCCTTCAGTTCTCAGAAAACTAGGAAAAATCCCAGTTAACTCGCTGAGTTATCCCATCAACTCGTCGAGTTCGAACAGTGTCCAGAAGATCGGGTAAACCCTAAGCCAACTCATCGAGTTCCCCTGTGAACTTGTCGAGTTCCTTAGTCTGTCAACCCACTTAATGCATTATGCCCCTTTTTCTCGAATCCAAAGGTTCCAAACTTCAGACCCCTAACCATAGAGACGTCTAAGAGGGTAAAGTTTCCAACTTTACCCCCCGAGATCATCTAATAATCTTTAGACCAAAACCCTAGCTCCTTTGAAGAGGATCTTGACCCATTAAGCCTCTAACTCTTTGCTTCAACGTTTTATATTACAAATCTGAGGTCCTAGGGTGGTTTATTCACACAATGTTTCTAACCTTATGTCCCTGCATGGCATTAAGGGGATAAAACACTCCAACATGTCTTGTTATGGGATTTAGGTTATGAGGGAGGGCCATGACTTGATAAAAATGGCAACTTTACGTCAAAAGAGTCCATGGGATGTCTAGATCTGAATTCTAGCTTCAAGTCATGCTCAAATCCAAGAATGACCCAAGAATAAGCTAAGATGAAACAAAACACTCTAATGGAGAGATCTAGCAAATGAATGATCAAGGTATCAGCCTTATACCTCAATATAACTACCTCAACAAAGAAGACACCGGATCTACAACCTCTTCCTTCGGCTATGCACCTCCTCATTCAAGCCTCTTCAAACAAACACCAAGAATGCACTCTTTAAGCTCTCACACACTCATAATGATAGGAAAAACACGAACTAGGGTTTCTCTGGATAATGGGGGTGATGAGGGAGGCTAACAAAGGGGTTTAAGGCCTTTAAATATGGTACAAAACCTGAAAGGAATTTCCTTTCCAGCGTCTACTCGTCGAGTTGGGGCTCCCCAACTCGTCGAGTATAGTCCTTAACCCGCGTCCAAATAAATCTCTACATGATGAGTTGGAGCTCCCCAACTCGTCGAGATCCAGTCCAAAATCCAAAAATACTGAGAAATAAATAATACCTAGTCTAAGCATTACATGGAATCATTGGGGATCTCGAATAGGCTAATTATTCGAATTTTTGATCAGGATGTTAGTTATGTATTTGGTTTGGCACCAATAGTTGATACTTTTAGTGGGAGTACCACTTGTGTTAAGGTTCAAGGTTATTGGCATCGTTGAAAGGTCAGGGTATCTGTTATCCAGTTATCAGCGTGATAATTCAGGTTCGAAAGGATTCGTTTGGTTCGGGTTGCAGAGTGAAGTTATTATGGATGTGGTATGGGATGGTTTTATATGCCTGAAATTTAAACATATTATATGGTTTTCAGTCTCAGGCAAGGCAGTTGGACCTTCTTTTGATGGTTGAGGACGGAGATTTAAGGATCGTTCTTCATTAGGATATGTGATCTCTGCTAAGATTTGGGCTTTGTTACTAAAGTTGATAGCGGTCGTCTGTATGAGAGGAGTTCTTAATCCTAATCGGAATCCAGGAAGCTTTGGCATGGTCATCTGTGTGGAAGTAGGAGTAGTAAGGAATGATTTTGAGGACGAAATCTAATTTAAGTGGGGGAGAGTTGTAACACCCGTGTTCCAGATTGGTTTAGCTATCTATAATTGTAACACCCCGACTCCCAGAGCTTGGAAGGTGTATTTGTGGAGACGACTTGAAGTCTAAGGAGCTTGGAACAAGGAAAAGCTTTTGGATCTGACTTCTACTTCATCTTGGCATCATCTGGAAGGTAACCAGTCGTTACCTTGACTTCTCTCTAGCTAGATCTTTCCATGCTTAATTTTAGGGCTATTTCTAGGTTGTTATGGAGTTACTTCGGGTATTGGCCATGATCTAAAGTTTAAATTCAGATTTGGACTCCTCTAGGTCCCAAATTCATAAAGCTATCAACTTTATCTCGTATTTACCTCTCACCATGCCCTAAAACTCATTTTAGACTTGGTTTTGGGTGTTCTAAGCCTTTAAGACCTTGCATGTACGTAAAGTTTGCAACTTTACGTGGAATCTGGGCCTTAGGAAGTTAGATATACAATTTGGAGATTTGGGGTAGCTTAGGAAGTTAGACCAAGGCACCATACCAGTTGGAACCACTAGAGATGTAGGAGCTCTATCACAGCTGCAGGAACTGCTGGGCAAGCAGTTCATTTGTCCGAGCAGTTCTCCATGGGGAGCGCTGATTCAGTTCGTCAGGAAGAAGGATGGTTCACACCGGATGTGCATTGACTATCGGGAGTTGAACAAGTTGATGGTGAAGAACCGTTATCCACTCCCAATGATAGATGATCTTTTCGATCAGTTGCAGGGAGCATCTTGGTTCTCCAAAATAGACCTAAGGTTCGGGTACCATCAGGTCAGGGCTAGGGAGGAGGACGTGGAGAAGACTGTGTTCCACACTCGTTATGGACTTTACGAGTTTGTGGTGATGCCGTTTGGACCCACCAACGTACCGACGGTATTTATGGACCTGATGAATCGGGTCTGCAAATCGATGCTCGATCGCTCGGTCATTATGTTCATAGACGACATCTTGGTGTACTCCAAGACCTGAGAGCAGCATGAGGAGCATCTTCGGGAGCTATTGGGGGTTTTGAGGCGAAAGCGGCTATATGCCAAGTTCTCAAAGTGTGAGTTTTGGTTATGAGAGGTTCAGTTCCTTGGACACCTCGTTAACTAGGAGGGGATTTTGGTCAATCCGGCCAAAATCGAGGCGGTTATGTAGTGGGAGGTTTCAAAATCTCCCTCGGATATCAGGAGCTTCTTGGGATTGACAGGGTACTACCGGAGATTCATACAGGATTTCTCCAAGATTGTAGTACCCGTCACTCGTCTGACGAAGAAGGGGGTGGATTTCTGGTGGGGCCCTGAGCAGTAGAGGGCATTCAAGACCCTCACACAATGACTTTTTGAAGCTCCAATCTTGACTCTCCCAGAGGGAATTGAGGATTTTGTAAGTTTTTGTGATGCATCCATCACGGGACTGGGAGCGGTCCTCATGCAGAAAGGACGAGTGATAGCTTACGTGTCGCGACAATTGAAGCCGCACGAGACGAGATACCTTACTCATGATTTGGAGTTGGGAGCGGTGGTATTCGCTCTCAATATTTGGAGACATTACCGCTATGGGGTCCGCTGTACCATATACACGGACCACAAGATTTTGAGACACATCATGGATCAGTCGAACCTGAACATGAGACAATGCAGGTGGCAGGATGTAGTCAAGGACTACGATTGTGAGATCCTTTACCACCCAGGTAAAGCGAATGTGGTTACGGACGCTCTGGACCACAAGTCAGCTGGATCTTCTACTCCAGTGACATGTATGAGGATATCGGTGGATTCTCCACTTGTGAGCTTGATCAGGGAAGCTCAGGTTGAGGGTATGAATCAAGAGAATTTGAAGCTTGAGAAGATTAGGGGTGAGAACACTCAGTTTGTGCAGGATAGTCGGGGATTATTGACCTGTTATGGTCAGGTCTGGTTTCTGATGTTTGGTAGGGTCAAAAAGATTGTTCTATAGGAGGCTCATAAGTCTCACTTTGCTATTCACCCAGGGGCCACCAAAATGTATCGGGATTTGCGTTTGAGCTATTGGTGGCCAGACATGAAGAAGGAGATTGCATGGTATGTTGAGAGGTGCTTGACCTGCTGGATGGTCAAGGCCGAGCATCAGAGGCCCCATGGTCAGCTGCAACCTCTGGAGATTTCCATGTGGAAATGGGAGCAGATCATGATGGATTTTATCACCAAGTTGTCGAGGACGGCGGAGGGTTATGACACTATTTATCTCATCGTGGACCGATTGACCAAGAGCGCCTACTTTTTAGCTATACGGGAGAGTTCAACGGTCGAGACGTTGGCTGACTTGTATATCCGCGAGATCGTTACTCACCATGGGGTGTCGGTCTCTATTGTCTCAGACCGTGATGTTCGGTTCACCTCTCGTTTCTGACAAAAGTTCCACGAGGAACTAGGCATGCGGTTGGACTTCAGTACAACCTATCATCCGCAGATAGACGACCAGAGTGAGCGGACCATACATACTCTCGAGGATATGCTGAGATCTTGCGTTATTGACTTCGGTGGGAGTTGGGACTCCTACCTACCCCTTTCATAGTTCTCTTACAACAGAAAATTTCATTCGAGTATTGGTGCTCCACCCTATGAGCTGTTGTATGGACGGAGATGTCGCACCCCAGTCTGTTGGGGTGAGATCGGTCACAGGGTGATGGGACGGACAGAGGTAGTTCTGCAGACTACCGAGAGGATTTAGCAGATCAGACAACGGTTGCAGATCGCTTAGAGTCGGCAGGAAGAAGGGGAAATTGGGACCCCGATACATAGGGCCATTCAGGATCATTACCAGGGTTGGCAAGGTGGCATATAGATCGGACCTTGCAAAGGAGCTCAGTCAGATTCACAACACTTTTCATGTTTCGCAGTTGTGAAAGTGTATACCGGATGAGGAGGTGGTAATGTCGTTAGATGATATTTAGGTTGATGAGCGCCTAAATTACATGGAGAGGCCGGTGGCCATTCTTGAGAGGAAGGTAAATGTTCTATGGAACAAGGAAGTACCTCTCGTAAAGGTAAAGTGGGAGCATAGGAGGTGATCCGAGTGGACATGGGAGCCAGAGGCAGAGATGCGCGAGCATTATCAAGATTTGTTCGCCGCAGTAGACTTCGAGGAAAAAGTCTAGTTCAAGTGGGGGAGAATTGTGACACCTCGACTCCCAGAGCTTGGAAGGTGTATTTCTGGAGAGGACTTGAAGTCTAAGGAACTTGGAACAAGGAGAATCTTTTAGATCTGACTTCTACTTCATCTTGGCATCATCTGGAAGGTAACAAGTCGTTACCTTGTCTTCTTTCTAGCTAGATCTCTCCATGCTTAAGTTTAGGGCTTTTTCTAGGTTGTTATGGAGTTACTTCGGGTATTGGCCATGATCTGAAGTTGTAACTTCATATTTGGACTCCTCTAGGTCCCAAATTCATAAAGCTATCAACTTTATCTCATATTAACCTCTCACCATGCCCTTCACCTCATTCTAGACTTGGTTTTGGGTGTTCTAAGCCTTTAAGACCTTGCATGCACGTAAAGTTTACAACTTTATGTGGAATCTGTGCCTTAGGAAGTTATGTTGGATTAGGTGTCTAAGCCCATAACTATTATTGGTATGTACTTGACCCTATTATGAGCATGATCCTTTTGGGTTGCCTTCACTCATGCAACTTGATAGGATGACAAGAGGAGAGAGAGTAGAATTTATTATGTGAATAATAATTTGGTACTCAAAATGGTTTTGTTACTATATTACAAGATTAATATATTATTTGGAAATCATATTATTTAATTAGTATTGATCAGAAATTAATTTGGAATTAATTTAGTGGTCAAAAGAGACTGATTAAATAATTAGGGGATTGTTATACAAATCATTGATAGTTGCATAATTGGGCTGATTGACATCATAGAGTGGAGTAGCCGAAATTTATGGGGAAGCCCATAAGATTTCGTCCATAGGCTCTAAGGAAGGAGTTCATAGGCTGCTTGTTGCCTAAGTTAGGTATCAGGGTTTCCACCTAGAAACCCTAGCAGCCACAACTATATATAGGACCCCATACAAGGGGATTTTCGGCCTAAGCATTCAAGAAAGAAACGCTAGCCAAAATCCTTCTCTCCCAAGTTATCCTCCTTGTATTGAGTGTTTGTGACTCCATTAGAGGTGCAACACTTGGGGCACCAGGCTTTCAGAAGTCAAGATCAAGAAGGATTAAACTTGTTATTGCTATATAACAAGAGAGGTAAAGATTCTAACCATAATCATATGTGATTTTCGATATATGTATGCTAGTCATATGGTTATTGCTTTGGTATTCATAGTTATATGTTCAAGTTAGAAAAACCTAGATCCAAAGCAATTAGGGTTGCATGTACACCATAGGAATGATGTTATGCTCATAACCCATTAAGTTAGATCTACAATTTGGAGCTTTGGGGTAGCTTAAAAACTTCTTAATGAGAAATTGATTGAAGGGACTTGACGAGTTGCAAGGTCAACTCGACGAGTCCGATGAAGATTGGTCGTTTTTGGTTTATGCATGAACTCGGAGAGTCAGTGAGATGACTCGACGAGTCAATAAGGGTTTTCCCGACTTTTGGACACACATGGACTCGACGAGTTGTTTGGAAACCTGACGAGTCAACTAGGGTTTCACGATTTCTCGAGTTTTGGAAGGACTCCACGAGTTAGTGAGTTGCACTCGACGAGTTGGGTCAACATGGATTGTTGACATCGACCGTTGAATTTGACTTTGACTTTGACCAAGGGTTGACCAGTTTGACTTCTGGGGGTATTTTTGTAAATTAGGAATTTATGGAAGTGGCCCTATGATGAATATAGGCAGTGGAGTTCATGGCTATGATTCGAGAGTTTGATCTTAGCACTACAGTTCGATATTGTGAGGTGAGTTCTCCTCACTATATCAACAGGGTCTAAGGCACCAATGCCAACCCTTTTTGGATTTGTATCCAGGTTTATTGCAAGATATGCTTTATGATTTGTATCCTGGTTATAGGATGGTTGCTATGTTAGTGATCTGTTAGATCGTTATCCTGGTTATAGTATTATGTTATGTTAGTGATTTGTTAGATCGTTATCCTGGTTATAGGATGGTTGCTATGTTAGTGATTGGTTAGATCGGTATCCTGGTTATAGGATGGTTGTCATGTTAGTGATCTATTAGATCTGTATGACTACCTGTACATGCTAACTAGCGTATGATATTTATGTGCACATGTTTGTTTGATTGGGGGTTGGGTTGAGGCATACATACCTTGTGCTTAGGCCAATATATCCAAGGTGGACCCGATAGATTGCAGGCCCGGGAGGGCATACTAGTCAGATCAAAGGCCCGAAGAGCGGGCCGAATAGGCTGAAGGCCCTGAGAGGCGGCCCAGACATGCCGAAGGCTCGGAGAGCGGTCCAGATAGACTGAAGGCTTGCGAGGCGGTCTAGTTAGGTTGATGGCTCATTATACATGCTGTTTGTTTATATGATATGATTATGATTGTATGGCGTTGGTATTTTGGGGGAACTCTCTAAGCTTCGTGCTTACAGTTGTTGATTTTGTTTTTGGAAGGCGAAGACGTGATCGTACACCTCCTTAGGTTTTATGTTTTGATTTTGGGATACTCTGACACTATAGCATTTTGAAAACAAGTTTTCTAATAATTATTGGTTTTGAAATGTTTTAAAAAGTTTAAATTTGGCATATTTTTACGGATGTTACATCATCAGGGACCAAAGATGAAGTTTGGGGAAAAACTCTATGCCACGACATGATGAAAGGATGAACACGAGGCGGCATGTATTAAATGGTAAGTGTATCTCTGATGAGTGCCACAACGTGGCAGTGGGTTGGCCACGGTTTGGCAGCTGTTCTGACCTAAGCCCGTAATTTTAGGGTTTCCTCCCATATTTAAGCAACATTTCCAACGGATTAGGGTATCCTCTTCAGTCTCTAACCGCTACCTCAAAAACGTAGCTTCCCTTAGAGAGTTTTGGTTCATTTTGGTATTCTTGGTGTCTTAAAGAAGAAGAAGAAGAAGAAGAAGAAGAGCGTGTTTAAGTGCATTAATCCAACAAGCAAATTCCTCATCACCATCTTGAGCATATTTTGTACCCTTATGAGTATTCAAGTTCCAAACTTTCTTGTTTGTGCTTCTAGATCTAGGATTTTTTTCCCCTTTTCTTCACATTATGAGAGTTTGAACAAATAGATTCCATAAAGTTGGCAACTTTATGGATCTTAGAGGCACATTTGAGGTTATATGAGCCAGATCTAGTGTTCCTTGGTGTATTTAGCCTGATGCACAAGTTTGAGTTCATTTCTTCCATGGATTTGACCTAGTTTAGGAAAGACATGCACTGACCTTGATGATGCTTATGGAGTATAAAAGTCTTCTGGAAAGTTTAATTGGACAACTTTAGTGATTAAGAGCTTAAAGGGTGAGCTCATGTCTTTAGAAGTCATTAATGACTTAGGGTTAGAAGTTTTGACTTTTGGGGATGACTAAAAGGATAAAGTTGGAAACTTTATCCATTAACACCTGGTGTACCAGATTTGAGCTTTCGAGCTCTTAGAATAGTTGGAAAACAACTTAATGCATTAAGCTACTGAAACCCAGTACCCACAATGTGGCATCTTGGCCGCCACGACGTGGTGACTGGGGATGAACTCGGTTGTTTTGTCCTTACACTGTCATGACATGGACTATGGAAGCCCACGGCATGGCGATCTGCTCAGGTGACTTTTGGGCTGTTGACCTGGGTTGACTTTTGATCAAGATTAGTGGATTTAGTGTATAGACTGAGTTTGGACCTTGCATGTTTTGATAGGAGTGTTATAGCATCTGTTCAGGGCATTGAGCTATGGTTTAGCTGAGTTCGTGAGTCAGGTGAGACTTCTTACTACACTCGTGGGTTAAAGGCACTAATGCTGACCCATTAAGTTGTGGTTTATCTGAGTTCGTGAGGCAGGTGAGTCTTCTCACTATACTCCTGGGTCGAAGGCATCAATATCGGCCCATTGGATTGTGTATGTAGAATGCTAGTTGTCTTTGTGACTCTTGCATGTGTATGTATGATGGGTTTGGCCCGATTATATGGGTTGGGCCCGATGATATGGAATGGGCCTGGAAGCATGTATGGTGGGTTGGCCCCTTACTTGTATGTTATGTGGTATTTTGGGGGAACTCACTAAGCTTTGTGCTTACGGTTTTGTGTTTAAATTTTTTCATGTACCTTTGGTTTCAAAAAGAAAGACCCAACTTGATTGCACTACATCCCCTTGAGATTTATTCAGCATTGACTGTTTACGGTTCACTCTGATGTTTTGGGAATACTTTTACTCTGATAATCTTTTGGAACAAATGAATGAATGATTTTGATTTAATTAAATAAATTTTTTACTCAATATTTTCGGGACGTTACATAAAATCACTCTCTCGCCATCACACACATGTTTGAACAAAATAAATGGCATCACCACAAGTATTGGGTCTCTAGAATCTACACGGAACAATACATATATACAATATGACCATCACACCATATTTGTACAATTAAGGGAGTGTTTGGCAAAACAACTTATTAGCTTATTAGTGGTTCCACACTTCTACAAACTAAAAAAATGTTTGGATAAAAATAGCTTATAGTGGTGGCAAACCGCTAATAAATCAATTTGTTTTTCATAAGTTAACCCCCTCTAACTTATTAGTTTATAAGTCAATAAACTAATAAGGCATAAGTTAATACGTAATAAACTTTTTTTTCCAAACACCACCTAAGTATTCATCATAATTGGTATATTGAGTATATAACAAAATTGTTGCACAATATATGCCAAATAGTTCATAAATTGTATGTGCTTAGGGTATACTATATACTCACATTTTCTCTTGTAGGTCATTCTCTCGAATGCTTCCCAAAATGACTGGAAGGCCGATGAACACATATGTTAACAATTAGGTATTACACTATCAATAACTCACCTCGAATCAACGGTGATGATTTTAAGCGAGTTGGAAAAGGGAGGGTAGGTGGATTGGAGGGGGTTGGGGTTTATCTACTTCTATTTTCAATTAAATTTAGTAAAAGAAAATTTCTATAATAAATTAAAAAAAGTATAAATGTTAGTTATGCGTTAAGGGCCAGCCATGCAGACTATTCTGTTACAAAAGGACTGAACAAGCCACTTTTTATAAAGTATAGGGACCAAGCATGAAATTTAGTCTATAATTAATAAAAGAAATCCCTAAAGTACACACGAATACGGAATACCTGAATACATACATTAAGAGCATACTGTATGGGTACCAACAAAGGCGTTTTTGCTTATGTGGCATCTCCATAACATAGTCATAACACCATGAAAACCATTTCTCCCTTGGTGTTATGGCACATCTCGTTTGCGTTATGACATTTTGCAATGGGGAAACAACCAATCAAATCTTTTTTCTTTCTCTCTTTCCCTTTCTCTCTCTACTTTTTAACATGTTACAACATGGAGAACACCATTTCCCTTTGGTGTTATGGATGAAGTGTCATATGACTTAGGTGTTATAACGTGACTCATACCCAATGCTCTAAAAAGATATTTAAATATATGACTTTCCACGTACCATCAATGTCATATTTTAAGAAAACATATTTAAAAACTTATTCTCACCAAAATACTACAAAAGTCAAAACTCATTATTCATTAAACCTTAAACTAGCTAACATTGACATAGCTTGAGTAGGTCAACAAATACAATTTTGATCGTGAAAACGATTGAAAGACAATATAAGCTAATCGTATTGTCACTAAGTTAATCATGTCTTCCTACCTATAATTAGGATTGCAAGATTAAAAAAAGGTAGTTGATGACTCAATTGTAACCATTTTTATTATTTGTTAAGAAAAATATAAGTTATGCTCTCATTATTTAGGATTATGGAATTGATAAACTATGCAAACATTTATTTATTTGTTGAATAAGTATTATGATTTGTAAATTGGGATCAAACTGTCCTCCAATCGAAATGACACGAGCATACCATTAGCGTAACATATACTTTGCATGGGACGATCCAGATGGTTTATTTTGATATCATATCATACAAGAAAAAAGGGTATTAGGACGACAAAAATCGCCGTTGTTACTCATCAAAGTCGCCACTAATACCTTTATCCGCGACACGTCGCCGCTATTGAGTCGTCGTTACTGCCGTGTCGCTATTTCTCAAAAAGTCGCCGGTAATACTACGTGTCACCGCTAATAATAAGGTCGCCGCTAATGCCCTATATCGTTGTTATTGCCTTTTTTTTAAGCAGCCATTCTCTGCTATCCAAAAACCGATACGTAATAATGTTAAATGTAAAAAAACCCGATACGTTAAATACAGAAAAACGATTACATAACATCCAAGTTTTATAATACCATACATACACCAAAATAAATAACAAAATTCTTATAAATTTATGTCATACTACACTCTCTAATAAAAGATAAAACTAATACGGCGTGTCATCATCCCCACCACCGTTGTTCCATCCTATAAGTTCCACAGTTGACTCCGGATCGTCGGTTATCGATCGAAGATTCTCCAACTACATAGTAAATAACAACATATAAACTTGTAAGTTAACCTGTTAACTTAAACCAAACTAAAAATTACCAAATGATAAGAAAACTAACAATTACCAATTTATCTATATATCAACAAACTATCAAATTAACAAACCAACTAACTAACATTAACCTTCTAAGTTAAACCAACAATCAAACTAACAAACCAACAAATTAATAATTACCAATTTATCTACAAATACACATATACATACCTTCTAAGTTATACACATAAAATAACCATCAACACACTCCAAATTGCACATAAATACACACATACATACATCATACACATATATACACACTTTTTATACACATTAAACAACCATGAACACAATCCAAATTGCATACAAATACATATATACATACATTATACATATATATATATATATATATATATATATATATATATATATATATATATTTTATACACACATATATGAAATAGACACAATTTTCACACATATAACATATTTCACACATATATATATATATGAAATACACACATATATATATACAAAATACACACACAAATGCACATATACAAACAAATTACAAAAAAAATGCACCTATGGTTCCTAAAAACTTTTCCCTCTTTCAACTTGGTGGTAGTCTTTGGTGCTACAACAGTGGTGGTGGTAGTTGATATCAGTGACAGCAACAGCCGACGGTAGTGGTGGTGACAAGAAAGGAAAATAGCTTTTTGAAAACAAAAATGCAATTAATCACAAATTCTTATGGAAATCGACATTAAAATAGAAAGAAAGGAAGAGATGAAGAAGGAAACACAAACCCGAGAGAAGGAAATCAACAGTAACAACAGTGTTGGTGGTCGGAGAGGGGAAGTTTTTGGTGGTTGGCGGTATCTCTTCTACTATATGTTGTTTAATGAGGGAGAATCGTCGGAGCAAATGATCGAGAAAATGGAACAAAATGAGAACAGAGCGAAGCAGAAAGAGGAAGCAAGTGGGTGTAATCTGCGGCGACCTTTAGCGGCGACAAAATAATAAATACCGGCGACATCCAATCTTTAGCAGCGACATGCGTAGAGGGATAAGAAGGCACATTTTTTTCGACCTTTATCGGCGACAATTTTAGGTCTTTAGCGGCAGCAATATGTCGCCGATATTTGTTTTGTGTGTTACACGAGTTTCTCAGCCATTGGATTACAAAAATTATCGAATGGTTGGCGTTCACCGGAACGCGAAAATGCGGATTCAGATAGGTAGGCAATACCGGCAACATGACCTTTAGCGACGACTTTTCGATTTATCGTCGCTAAAGGTGTTGTCGCCAGTGTCGCCGCTATTAGAACGTTATAATAAATATATCAAACAAAACGACGTATTATGGATGATTTGGGTACCTAAGCTTATATACCCTTAAGGGTATATTCACTTTTCCATATATATATATATATATATATATATATATATATATATATATATATATATATATATATATATATATATATATATACATACTAGTTTATAACCCGTGAGAATCACAGTTATAAAATTAAATAAATTTTTATATTAAAAAATCAAAATTATTAATCAATTATTTTAAATAAAATATTACTTAAGAGATATTTTTTTAATTATATAAGATTATAATCGTTGATTTAAATAAATACATAAAGTTATATTATATTATAATTTGTATTAATTTTATTTTATTTTTTAATCTAATGTTATTAATTTAATATAATTAAAGTGAAAAATTTTAAAATTTAATGTAATTAGGTTGGGAAATTTAAATTTTGAAATTTGAAATGGATAATTAATATGTTGGCAAGTGGCATGATAAATGACATATAATTTTAATGTGAAGTTCTAATATAATGTCACTTATCAATAAGAGATTAAACATATTCATTTATTAGAGTATATATATATATATATATATATATATATATATATATATATATATATATATATATATATATATATATGTTCAAGTATTCTAACTAATTATTACGCAGATATCGTATGTTATGAGAATGATAAAGAAAATATGTTGTTTGATAATATAAATACGTTCAATCTTATATAATTATTGTCATTAGCACACATTCTCACTAATTAAATCGTGTATAAGGTTATTATACACTTATTATTATTATTCTCATTTCTATCAAAATGGTTGTTAGAATATTTATTGGGTCGTATTCTGTCAGAATGAAAATGAGTGAAAAACAATGTGTGAGAACATAAATAAATAACAATTAGCAAGAATACATGAACATGACGATATTTTTGTAAGGTTGAACGTATTCGCTTTTAACATTTAACAAAAGACTATGTTTTAAACAAAAAAACCTCATTTAACAATACAAACTTTTAACGTTTAGTTTAAATAAAATATTACAAATCCAAAGTTAGCTCATGTAGCATTTAACTAAATGATACCCGCTACCTGCTACCTGTTAGTTTTACCGAACACGCTCATCATACTATTGTGTTTTTATACAAAATATGCAATGATTAATATTGTAGTATAAATGCAATATATTTTATTGGTAAACATAAATTATAATATAGTTGTTTAATTCTAAGTTGCATATATAAACTGATAAAAAGGTAAATATTGCTCCATAGATCAGTAAAAGTATTGCTACATAGATAAAAACTTATTAAATATGATACATCGTTTCATATTTTAGTTTTAAAGTGAACCCATATTGTAAATTTGTATAAAAACTAGATTATGACCAACGTTTAACGTGGAGAATATAAATTAAATACATATCACATTAATAGGTGGTATTGTCTTAGGTGAAATTTTAATAAAAAATATTAGTTAAATTCATTTTTAGAGTTTTGAACCAAACTTATTAAATAAAAATATTAAATATTTATGTTAGAGCAATTTGGTTTTTTAATACAGTAATTTTTAACATAAATGATCCACATAATCTTTATTTTATCACGACATGATGTGACTCATTGATTAAAACATGGTGTGTAGTAGCTTTATGAATTGACTATGTTCGGTGTACCAACCCCCATGGAGGCTCACATGGCTCTTTTCATATTGGCTCTGTAAAACCAAAAGCAACAATAAGTTGTTATATGTACCAACAACCTTACATTCTGCAAGGAAATTCGATAAACATTATAATTAAAGTGCATTGTCATAACCATAAACATCAAATTCAGACATTTAATTTGGTCAATTTCTAAAGTATTTTTCCCTTATAAGAATTAAAATATGATTTTTCAGGCTAAGCCCAATCAAATATACATATCTTTCGCTTAAAGAAATTATTACAAAAAAAACATGTTATGAATAAAAAATAATATTAGTTTCATAATTTATCAAAGGTTAACACTAATAAATTATAATGACCTTTTACAAATCTTGCATTTTGGTCACCACATCCAACTAATAAATGAAATCCAGTTTAATGGATTGATTCAAGAAGTGCATACATGACTTCTTGTAGCTGAATTTGGAGAAATGCTAAGAGCTACTTGATGGGTGTTAGCCATAAGGATTTACAGTCTAAAGCTTAACTATCAAACAATTGACAGTTTATACCCCTTTATTTAATTAATCTCTTTAAGTCACCAAATTAATTCTAATTAATTCTATGACTTATATTAATCAAATAACAAATATATTATTCATTATATTATTCTCATAATATATTAATAATATTTACTCTCTCGTAATAAATCATCCTATCAAGTTGCTATGGCGAAGGCAACCCAAAAGGACCATGCACAACCGGGTCAAATACTTGCCTAATATAGTTGCAGCCTTAGACACTATTCCAACAGTCTCCCACTTGGATAAATCTAGTAACTATATTCACAAGTACAATTCGGTTTGCAATCGTAGCTCTCAAAGACGCTGTCAACTCTGCTCTAATCAATCTTGTCCTTTAGATAAGGGAACGTACAGTCCTCTGTTAGATATCATGCTGACAATCCTATGGAATGGTTAGTCAAGCATTTAGGTTTCTCGATCTCTGATTTATTTGACATAGAACTTAATCGAACACATCAATTCAGTTCTGACCGGGCCCGACACATCAGTCAAATCAAATCATCGAGCGGCCGAGATATCGCTTTTACCTTCTTAGATAAAAGTTACAGATAAACTTCGACTTATATGCATTTACTTATTCACTAACCAACTATACACAACAATACGTTTTATAACACCAAGTTACTGATGCGTTTTCGTATTATCAATGTACAATCAATTAACAAATAACAAATCATATATCTAGGTTTTAAGACCATATGATATTATCGTCTTGCGATAACCTTTTATATCGTATTCCATAAGGTGATTCCAGCAAACACGGGTTTATTCCAATGCTCAAAACTAGTTCATAAGCACTCATGAACGTTGCAGCAATCCTTTGCTATGTCTAACACCATTTAGACATTCTACACACCAATTCATGAAAATCTTCATTCATATCTACTTCCAACATATGAACGATTGTGGACCATTTGAACAATTTCTATTATTCTTAATAATCTTAATTATTCTGGAAGTCAAAACATGCAAAATGAAACAATAGCTAAACAATTAACATAAGATAGTAACATTACTTATAAATAAAACTCCTTTATTTAATCATCAAATGTCAATTACATTTATCTATTACACGTTTCTAATACTATCTAATCTATGCTAATATCATCCTTCAGCCCAATACTCCTAGCATGCTGCAAGTGCTTAACCCTACTCAGTCCCTTCGTAAGCGGATCTCCTGGGTTATCTTCTGATGATATCCTCTTTACTACGAGTTGTCCTTCTTCTACACGATGTCTAATGAAGTGATACTTTTTGTCGATATGTCTTGATCTACCATGATCCCTCGGTTCCTTGGTCAAGGCAACCGCGCCTTTGTTATCACAGAAAATCTCCATTGGCTCCTTTATGGCAGGTACAACTCCAAGATCACCGATGAAGTTCTTTAGCCATATTGCCTCCTTCGACGCTTCGCTCGCTGCAATGTACTCTGATTCGCACGTTGAATCAGCTACGGTTTCCTGCTTGGAACTCTTCCATGTCACTGCTCCTCCATTTAGGGTAAAGACCCAGCCCGACTGCGAACGGTAGTTGTCCCTGTCGGTCTGAAAGCTGGCGTCACTATACCCTCGCACCTTCAAGTCATCACTCCCTCCGAGGACTAAGAACCATTCCTTCGTCCTCCGAAGGTACTTAAGGATGTTTTTCACCGCAATCCAATGTGCTTTGCCATGATTCCCTTGATATCTGCTAACCATGCTCAAAGCGAAGGCTACATCAGGGCGAGTACAAGTCATAGCGTACATAATTGAGCCAACTGCGGAAGCGTATGGTACTCGGCTCATTTCTGCTATCTCAGCTTCGGTACTCGGACTTTGAGTCTTACTCAATTTGGCATTACTTTGTATCGGTAGTTCTCCCTTCTTTGAGTTTTCCATACTAAAACGTTTTAGTACCTTCTCTAAGTAAGTATTCTGACTAATTCCAATTAGTCTCTTACTTCTTTCTCTTACTATCCTTATTCCCAAAATGTAAGAAGCCTCTCCGAGGTCCTTCATAGCGAAGCACTTCCCGAGCCAGGACTTAACCTCTTGCAGAGTCGGGATGCCGTTTCCTATGAGTAATATGTCATCGACATATAGAACGAGGAAGCTTACTATACTCCCACTGGCTTTGACATATACACAAGATTCGTCTTCGCTTCGTACAAAACCAAACTCTTTGACTTTCTCATCGAAGCAAAGATTCCATCTGTGAGACGCTTGCTTAAGTCCATCAATGGACTTCTCAAGCTTACACACTCTATTCGGATGCTTCGGATCCACAAACCCCTCTGGCTGAGCCATGTAAACATCCTCAGCCAACTTTCCATTAAGGAAGGCGGTCTTGACATCCATTTGCCAAATCTCATAATCATGAAATGCGGCAATTGCTAGCATCACTCTAATAGATTTAATCTTCGCAACTGGTGAGAAGGTCTCATCATAGTCAACTCCGGGAGTTTGAGTAAAGCCCTTCGCGACCAATCGCGCTTTATGTGTGTGTACGTTTCCATCCACGTCAGTCTTCTTCTTGAAGATCCATTTGCACCCAACGGTCTTACGTCCGGGCACGTAATCAACCAAATTCCAAACTTGGTTATCATACATGGATTGGATCTCGCTATCCATTGCCTCTTTCCACTTTACAGACCCCGGGCCTGCCATGGCTTCCTTATAGCTATTAGGTTCATCAAGGTTTACTAGTGTACCATCACTAATATACGTGTCCCCTTCGGTAGTAATATGAAAGCCATAAAACTGGGGATGAACTCTAACTCTATCGGAACGTCTAAGAGGTAAGGATTCGTCAACCGGTTCAACCGGAGTTTCCTCCTCGGGTTGAATGCCAGCGGTAGAGGTTCCTTCATCTATCGACTCTTGAATCTCTTCAAGTTCGATTTGCCTCCCACTGTCTCCTTGGCTCATGAGTTCTCGCTCTCGAAAAACTCTTCTCCTCGCAACGAAGACAACATTGTCCTTCGGTCTATAGAAGAGATATCCAAAGGATGTCTGCGGGTAGCCGATGAAAATACATCGCTCACTTCGAGGTTCAAGCTTGTCGTGAGTATCTCGTCTTATGGAAGCCTCGCAAACCCAAACCTTGATATGTGCCAACGAGAGAGCTTTCCCTGTCCACATCTCGTGAGGTGTTTTGGCAACCTTCTTAGTAGGGACTCAGTTAAGGATATGGGCGGCAGTCTCTAAGGCATACCCCCAAAAAGAGATAGGTAGTGAAGCACGACTCATCATAGAGCGAACCATATCCAATAAGGTTCGATTACGCCTTTCTGCCACACCATTCAATTGCGGTGTCCTAGGAGGCGTCAATTGTGAAACTATTCCACACTCCTTGAGATAATCGTGGAATTCAAGACTTAGGTACTCTCCTCCTCGATCGGATCGAAGCATCTTGATTTTCCTGCTCAATTGATTCTCCACTTCATTCTTGAACTCTTTGAACTTTTCAAAGGTGTCTGACTTTTGCTTGATTAAGTAGATATACCCATATCTACTATAGTCATCGGTAAAAGTCACATAGAAGCGGTTCCCATCCTTCGTGGTTGATCTAAACGGTCCACATACATCGGTATGTATTAGGTCCAATAGACCCTCGCCCCTTTCACATGTACTCGTGAAGGGTGACTTAGTCATCTTTCCAAGCAAACAAGACTCGCATGTGTCATCTTCCCTAAGGTCGAATGACTCCAACACTCCATCCTTTTAGAGTTGGGCTATGCGTTTCTTGTTGACATGTCCAAGACGACAATGCCACAAGGATGCTTTATCCATACTAGTGGAAGAATCAATATTCAAAACATCATTTCCTAAGTTATCAACAATCATAACGGTTTCATATATTCCATTACATGGTATAGCTTCAAAGTAAAAGACACCATTTAGATAAGCCAAAATAGAACCATTCTCATTATTAAAAGAAAATCTAAATCCTTGTCTATATAAACCATGAAATGAAATGATGTTTCTAACCATTTCTGGCGAATAGCAACAATTGTTCAAATCTAAAACCAAACTATTCCTAAGCACTAAAGAATACACTCCAATCTTGGTCACAGGCGACGATCTTCTGTTCCCCATGATTAGATTGATCCTTCCTTGCTCCACATCCCTACTTCTTCTTAGTCCCTACACATTAGAACAAATGTGATAACCACAACCGGTATCAAGAACCCAAGAAATAGCATGATTAGAATCGTTAGATTTGATTGTGTATATACCTGCGAAAGATGGCTTGATCTTTCCCTCTTTGATTGCTTGCAGGTAATCCGGGCAGCTTCTCTTCCAATGTCCTATCTTGTGGCAGTGGTGGCACTCTGCCTCCTTTGGGTTAGAGCAGGGCTTAGCGGGATCAACTTTGGTCTCACTAGAAGAGGCACCATCTCGGGCTTTCACCTTGCGATAGTTCTTCGATGAAGCTTTCCTCTTCTTTCCCTTTCCTTGACCAATAGCCAAGACAGGAGCAGCGGGCGGATTGGGAGTAGGTGCAACAGACTTGTCATTGAAGTTGCTCTCAGCGACCCTCAAGAGACCTTGGAGCTTGCTTAGGGTGACCTCTTCTTTGTTCATGTGGTAGGTCATCCTAAATTGGTTGTACATCGGAGGCAAAGAGTGAAGCACCATATCGATCGCCAAGTCTTCACCAAAGTCAACATTTAACTTGCGAAGGCGGTCGACATACCTCTGCATCTTTTGCAGGTGCACGGTAAGAGATTCTCCATGACCCATCTTAGCGGAAATCATGTTGGTGAAAATCTCATAACGCTCTTGTCTCGCGTTTTGGTGGTATCTCTCCAATAAGTCTTGGTGCATCTCGTACGGGTACATGTCCTCGTAGGACTTTTGGAATTCGGAGTTCATGGTAGCGATCATGATGCAATGTACCTTCGTTGCATCTCGCTCATGAGTTTCAAAGGCGGTGATTTCGGCGGGAGTAGCAACTTTGGGGTTGATTTTTTCGAGCTTCTCATCGAGGACATACTCCTTATCCTCATAGCGAGCAATCATGCGAATGTATCTTATCCATTCGCTAAAGTTCGTTCCATCGAAGGTGAGCTTTTGGCAAAGGCTCATCAACGTGAAAGAACTAGCAGCAGCGTTGTTTGCGTTCGACATCTACAATTAGAAAGGACAAAGATAGATTAGAATAAGAATCCCTAATTATCACCCAATAAGAAAAATTAGGGCTAGGATCCAACAATAACATTTACATACTAAAAAAGGGATGCCGTAATCTAACATGCAAATAAATTGAAGGTAAGTGAATGACGATTCACTAATTCTCCATCACAAAACTTAAACTATTAGTCCTAAGTGTTTTGAGAATTCCTAGGTTCGGATGAGATTCATTGAAACTATTCAATGGCATGTTTAAATCTCGATATGCCCCTCTTGTTTGTGACTGGGATGCCGAGGATCACAAAGCGGGTGTGAATTACCATGCAAATTCACTTGGTGCCTTCATTGTAACGATCACCTATTCGATGTGCCGGTAAACCACACACGCTCCATCGAACTATGATAAATAATGAATCACCCTTTGCCACCTTTGCTTAGAACCAATTAGTGTGCCGGTAAACCACACACGCTCCACTAACTTCTTAGTAAGGTGCAAAGTGTAATTTCATGGGATTGCATCAATTCACTTTTCCTAAAGTAACTAGGATTGGGAAATTTTAAAAATATGTGTAGTTACTTTATATTTCTTATTATACTTTTAATGAGAGGATGAGGTTGCCCTATCCTACCCGTTCGGCTAACGACCCTCCACCAATCAAGCAAGTGGTGGGTGTGAGTGTACACCCATTAAGCGCCATTTTATAGGCTGCAACCTTATACCCACCTTATAGATCGGCTTCGTGAATGAGGTCTACTAACGGTAAGACTAGCATTTAGTTATACATATATATATTATTCTAGTAATATCATATTAGTATAGGGTTGTATTTTAAAAACTTTTAAAATCTAGGGTTTGAAATTTAAGTTGTCTAAATTAAAACTTTTAATCACAAATATAAATTTCAAAACTTGTGGGTAAGTTTTAAACATTTAAAACATGGAGGATCAAATAACAAATAATTCCAATTAACAATTAATATCCTAATTATCTATATTTGATTTTATTTAAGATTTCTTTGAAAGATAATTACCAAAATAATCAAAATAATTAATTAATTATCATATAAGGAAATTAAATATTTTATTAGTTGATAAATACCTTTAACTAGATCAAGATAATAGTCATATATATCAAAAAATCAGATTTAGATTGATCTATTATGATTAAGGTAAGTTTCCATAAGATAATTATGAAAAAATCCTGAATCTGGCCATTCCTGACGCCTGGACTCGCCGAGTGCACAAGGGGACTCGCCGAGTCAGGCCTACTCGCCGAGTCCACCTTGGGACTCGCCGAGTCAGTGACTCAGAAACCTAAAAATCGAATTTTGCAGGTTTGTTTCAGTTAATCAAGCAACAATTTAAAGAAAACCAAGCTAGGCTCTGATACCACTGATGGGTTTTAGCCATAAGAACTTTCCTATGTGCGCATGCAAAACCCTATTGCTTGGATCTAGGCTTTCTAATAAACATGCTTTGAATCCAAGACTTCTAATGACTAATTAGGTTAAATAACAACATTGAAACAGATCTAGAATCATACCTTTGAGTTCCTTGTTGATCTTGAGGTCTTGGAGCTTCTAGAGTCACAAATGTCACTCCTCTAATGGCTTACAAACACCAATAGCAAGAAAGATGATTTAGGAGAGAGGAGATGGGAGGAATTCGGCCAGGGTTCTCTTACTTTAGGAGAGGTGCCGAATTCCCTATGCCATGGGGTCTATTTATACTTATAGACTCCTTAAGGGTTACAACCTAAACCATAATTGGATAATCTTCTCTTAAGGCTATCCAAATCCTTTCCATAGATAAGCCTTGGACGATTTTGAAGCTATCCTAGCTTCTAGAATCCGTCCCTAGCATATCCATAAGGATTTACAGTCTAAAGCTTAACTATCAAACAATTGACAGTTTATACCCCTTTATTTAATTAATCTCTTTAAGTCACCAAATTAATTCTAATTAATTCTATGACTTATATTAATCAAATAACAAATATATTATTCATTATATTATTCTCATAATATATTAATAATATTTACTCTCTCGTAATAAATCATCCTATCAAGTTGCTATGGCGAAGGCAACCCAAAAGGACCATGCACAAACGGGTCAAATATTTGCCTAATATAGTTGCAGCCTTAGACACTATTCCAACACTACTAAGATATGAGGGAGCAGTATATGAGGCTACGGTTGGTTTCCGGAGGGCATTATAAATTCAAAATCGTTAGCACATATCTTTCACACATGCTTTAATTATCAATTCTAGATCAAACTTGTCAAAATCAAATTAAATAAAAAAAAATAATAAAAAAAATAATAAAAAAAATAATAAATAAATAAAACTCATATATGTAACCTACCAATCAAACAGCTTATTTTTCATAGAAATAAATATCACAAATCTAAATTTTACACTTTATATAATATTCTTAAATTATATCTTACATTTTCATCTTTAATGGTCACTAAGGCCTCTTCCTGCCCCACTGTTGTGACATGAAAGAACTATAGAGTACACACATGCTTAATCGTACCGACAAAAATCAATATTTTTTATGATAACTATTAATATAAGTTTAAATTATATAATAAAAAGTAAAACGAAATATGAGGGTAAAAATAATCCAAAAACTATTTAACGTAATGCATATTTCAAAAATGGAAGTTAAGTATATAAGCCTCATCTAGTTGTTGGAGATCAGCAATAACATGAAAATTAAACTTATAAAGGAAATCATCATTTGCAGAGTAGAGGATGGAGGACAAAGCGTTGATACAATTAGCATATATGCTTTCTGGACTGGCTTTGGCAAGAAATCTTAACAATAAAGAAGATGTTATTTTTGTTGCTTTAAAATAGGATCATTGATAAAGATCCTAGTCGTGGTGAAACAATTGTGACGGAGAATCGTTCTGAAACGATGCATAATGAAGTTAGTATAAATGTATATTCATTTATAGTAAAATGAAGAATAATATTTTGAAATTTTTTTAAGGTGTAAGTTGTGAATCAAGGTAATGAACAAACCTCTATAATAAGATATTTTTCCGTATTGAATAACAACTACCATAGGAGTTTGTTTTTTATTTTTTAAGTAGTATGCAAATTGTTGTGCATACTTATCCCAGAGTGTTAAATTTATTTGTTTGCTTCTATAAAAACCAAATAAGTAAATAACTATACAATATAAAATGATATTATAAAGTAAAATTTGACACAAAATTTTGAAAAGTAAAAAAATATCATCTTCCAAAAAAGTGAGATCCTAAGATATTATCTTGGAGATTTTCGGCTATTCATTTGAAAAAAGAATTAAGATATCAGTTATATTAATTCAAAATTTCAAATTAATTGACTTGCTTATTTAATGAGTTTTAAAATTCAAACCAATATCTCAAACTGATTCATTTTATGTGGAATATACTGTGAGATAAATTATAAATAATATTGATTTAATTTTAACTCCCAAATAGTTTGCTGATTTAATGGGATTATATTAGATTTTATATGTTAATAACCGAATTATTGATATGTTTATTTAATGAGTTTTTTCAAAAAAAAAAAAAAAAAAAAAAAAAAAAAAAAAAAAAAGTTAAACGGATTTGAATTTGAAGCCAAGAGCTATAAATAAAGAAGTTAAATTAGGAACAATGTTGATTAGAGAAACTGATATCTAGTATATAAATAGAATGATATGCTTTAATTGATAACATAATTGATGAATTAAAATATTTTATAATTAATTGAAATTTTTTTTGAATTCTATTTGGGAAAGATGATATCAACAATTTGATCTAAGGGTGAAAAACAAATCATTGAAATACAATCATAGGCCCTGATTGCTTCATTGATGAATTAAGGGTTCTCTTTTAATAATATTAAAGATATTTTGTTGCGATGTTGACTTCACATGTCTTCTTTTGGTTCGTGATCTTCCTCGTTTTTTGGATTCCTTGCATGTGACGTTTACTTGCAAAATCTAATAATTGATGCTATTGTGGTTACGGCTTGGTGGTGCCTTTGGTGATATTGTTTGAAACTAGAAAGAGTTAATCTTAAATGTGATAAATTCTTTGATGATATTGTTTCGTTTTCTTTTACTCGGATAGTTCGTAGAAAACATAAGCTCTATCCTAATTGAAATGATTGGCTTATAAGCCATTTGCTTATTCTCCGATGTAATTGTTACGCTTATGCTCTAGTTCCTTGCTAGTAGCCTCTTAATGCATTCATCCGTTATATGAAAATATATTTTGTTGCATGAATTTGAAAAAAAAAAAAAAAAAACAATTTCAGCACAATATATAGGGTACATTCCACAAAAACTCAATAAGTTTATACAAAAAAATTGATTTTAATATTGCATTATTTTTTGTCTCAATTAAGAGATCATGTTTACCAATTTGTGTAAATACCATTTAACTAGTCACCTGGTTGTCAGCTAATGTAGCATCCTGACGTGACAATTTTTGATGACGTGACAGCCGACATAACAGGCCGCCGTAACAATTTTTGGTGACATCACATTTCGGGTGTAAAAATTAAAAAGAAACTAAAATGTAGTGACTTTGTGATAATTATCCATAATGTAGTGACTTTTATGCAATTCATGCCATTTCTTTTAAAACGGTTCTACATGGCAACATACCCTTCACTTCTTTGTGCATTCTTAACAAACTCAACGATAATTTTTATCAATAGGTTTTTTCCGGTTTTCTAGTTTATAAAACGTAATTGCAAAACCGTTTTAACCAAACACCTCTTTGATTAATTGGAAAATAACTCAAAACCGATATTGGATACCATCTGTTTCTACGATCCTATACTCGATCTAGACATGTATTTATAGGTTCTAATTACCAACTTGAATTAGAATACAATTAGGAAACTATGACCTACTTGCCATAATTCGAAATTCACTTGGTCTCCAAGTCCTACTTGACTTAGGATTCCAACAATCACCCCTAAATCTCCAAGTCCTTCTAGAGAATTCTTCAACGCCGATCCGTATTTTAAAATACGGGTCGTCACATTCCGAACAATCACATTCTTGTAATTTTTGGAGTCGTTCCGGACATTTAAAGGCAAAGTGACCCGGTTTGTCACACCGAAAACAAATCACCTTAGATCAGTCTTTTTCCCTATTTTTTCGATTTTTATCACAACAACAATTACATTTTTTGAAATTGTTGAAATTGGGTCGAGATAAATCAGAATTGGACTGTTTATTGGGCCGATTACTTTGAGAAACATTATTATTCCCTTTGGGCTCGCTTGACCCAAATAACCCACCAGATCCGGATCCACTTGACCTGTCAGTCCCATTAAACCCATTCACATTATTAGACCTATTTGATCCACTCGTTCCTTTCCACTCTCCTTTCGCTCCACTATGAGAACTAATCGATTTCTTTGCAAACAACACCTTCGACTGATCTGCCTCACTGATATCTTCTTCCCTAATTCTCTCTTCGTAAGCCTCGAGCCTTCCAACAAAATCTTCAAATCCTACTGTCTTTAGGTCCAAGAATTGCTCAAGGGAGGCAACGATTTGGATAAATTTCGACCTAGGAAGAGTTTTGAGGAATTTCTTTACCAACTTCAATTCCTCAATCGTCTCACCAAGTGCCGCCAATTTGGACGCGATTCTAGATAGCTTTCCAGCATAGCTATCGATTGATTCAGACTCCTGCATCTTCAATCGATCAAATTCGGCGTTAATGGTTTGCAATCAAGCCTCTTTCACACGATCATCACCTACATATCTCGCCTTAATCGCTTCCCATAGTCCCTTGGCAGATTCCACATCTCCGATTTGCATGATTAGATCCTCCGGGATTGCCGGATACAACAATCCTATTGCAAGGTAATCTTTCTCTTCATTCTTTTCTGTTCCCGGATTAATTACAGTCCCAGCCTTATGTATTCTAAGAACTACCTTCATTCATAGGGCCTAAATGGTGTAGTTGGTTGATGATAGCATGGGACAGACAACTGTGGTGGATCCAACTTGCTTCATATTCACCGAAGCGGCTCCTTCGTCTCCCCCTGTATTCGACATGTTGACCTAGCTCATCAACAGGTAACAAGATCGATCTCACCAACCTTTGGTTCCTTGAATCTTTAACGATTTCTATTAAGAATCACAGAAGCCAATTATCGATCACCTATACTTAGGATAACTTGTCTTTGTTTTTGTCGCAGGATGTTGTAGCTCTAATACCAATTCTAGTTTATAAAATTTAATTGAAAAACAGTTTTAATCAAACACCACTTTGATTAATTGGAAAATAACTCAAAACCAATATTGGATACAATCTGTTTCTACGATCCTATACTCGATCTAGACATGTATTTATAGGTTCTAATTACCAACTTGAATTAGAATACAATTAGGAAACTATGACCAACTTGTCATAATCCAAGTGTATTTGGTCTCCAAGTCCTACTCGACTTAGGATTCCAATAGGTTGAACCTTGCTTTAACGAGTCTAGTACTGGTAACTTCATGAAGATAAGGCCTATAGAAAATGTGGTGGTTGTACAAAGGTGATTTGGATCTAGAGTAACATTGATACTATCATTAATCGGAAAATCCACTTCTTGCCCCTCTTCCTCCGTATCATTATAAAAACTATTATTTATAACATATCTTATTAATATATTTAAAGGATAAGAAACACCTCCAAGATCGAAGTGTTGTTTGTATTTATGTATACATTAAGTAGATTGATTAAATAACTCGTAAAAACCTCTTATTTATTGAAATGAATGTGCACATGTTACATAGGGAATTCTACTATATATTCCATCAACATCTAGCACTTTGTTCAAAGATAAATGAGTGTGCACATATTACACAAAGGATATATATATATATATATATATATATATATATATATATATATATATATATATATATATATATACTTCTCGGATGATAGCAGCTCGGGCGAAGTTAGTGTCTAATACACTACTACCTAAATTGACATCAAACTAACAAATAAATACTATTTATGTGATATTTGAAATCATGTATCTATTGAAATTTCAATGTTTAGGATCTCATATCTTAGGTCTTCCTGCTACATAATGTATAAATACAACCATAATTATTGATTATCATTACAACTTAGTAAACAATTTAGATGTTTGTTTGACCTAAAGCTTATTATTGCTTTTATCATTTTTGGCTAATAGCAACCATTAAGTTGTTCTAAGACATTTCCATAATATTATAAATTCTTATTTGTTTGACCTAAAGCTTATTTGTTTCCCTTTTTTTTTATGGTTGTAAGCGCAATCAACATATAATTTTTCATTCCTCACAACAACTTCGCTGTATCGTTATTCATTAGCACATAGGAAAAAAGGTCACTAATAAGTCGCCACTTTGGGACATCATGTTTCAATCATACGTCATTTTCAGTGGTTTCTTGATGGTTTGATATAAACTCATACGAAAACAACCTATAATTTATTCTGTACACATTTTATACCATAAAATACAATTTTATTGTTGAAATATTCATAGTACTTCAAAACTTGACAAGTTTCCTAAGAGAATTTACATTTTTTCAACAAAATATAGATATAATACCAGGACCTCTTTTCACAACTGTGACATCCCCATTTTCATGGTCAGAAAAGACTGATTTGTTTATGCTTATTTTAAAATCAAAGTATCATTTTTGAATAATATTTAAATTAAAACATTGGGATGTCATCTTCAATACAGAAACATAAGCATGACGAAATATTACAAGCCTTACAATAATTAAACTAGTGGCCTAATACTCCTTAAATCTCTCAGCAAAATGTATCTTTCATATAGCCACCTGTGATACAATAAACTTAGTGGGTCAGGTTGAGAAACCTTGTAAGTACATAAGGACTTTCAACCCACAATAATATAATTATTATCTTTAATCATCAAACAATTAACCCAATTTCTCATCCTCATTATCTTTTTTATTCTTAAGGATCTTTCCTAACAATCATCTATTCTTCATCTGTTTATTCTTAAGGAATAGGCACGAAGTCCATCGCTGCCAAGGTTTATCTAACTGGCACTTAGTACATAGGTGCCGATATTATCTATTATACACAACTGCCGATGTTCATTTGTAAGGCACTAAGTCCATAGCTGACAGGGTTTTTAGAGTGCATCTAGTGAACACGTGGTTCAAAGGTTATCTATTAGGCACATCTGCCAATATTGTCCATTAGGCACAGCTGCGAGGATTTTTAGAGTACATATGGTGAACATGTAGTTCAAAAATATCAACAGGTTGCGTGCATGCTAGCGTTCCACTGGACTTTTTAGAATAGTCCATGGTTGTCATCTATACTCTGCTAGATGATTGAATCAACTTTAAAGTCAAGGCTTCTCATCCTCTTTCACCTCTCATCATCTATTTCATCTTTTATCTCTCATCATTCATATCATCTTTCATCTACTCATCTTTACCCAATATATTTATAGCTATAAAAATACATATACAGTTTAAATCAAGTAAAACACATATAAATCGTTCATCTAGCATAAGTATCAGGAACATAGATATTAAGCATATATAGCATGTATTAATATTAAATACTTTATATCTATGTGTAAGATGAAAGTAACTATGCACTCACTTGTTAAAGTGATGATTCGTAATTCAGACAGTGTTTCGCTTCTAGCAATTGTTTTTTCAGCCGACGTAACCTAGTATCATTATGACTAAGTCTTAGTCTATTATTTATTACAACTAATTATTAGTCTAGATTCATCATAAACATAAAGTCTACTTTTATGATCTATCAAATAAGGAACAACTAGGTAGGATCATATCGGAGGTAAGGTCTGTTTGGTATATAAAATATATTGTTTGGAAATCCCACTTTAAACACCTCACTAAATCAAAGCCTAGACATCATCCCTGTAAGTAGATCAATCAGTATAACGACTTGGAATCACTAATAAATCATGTTTATAGGTTCATAATAATGATAATGAACTTAAACAAAGTTATACCTAAGTTATAGTAAGCATAACTCACTTACAAGGGGGTTTAGCGAGGAATCGGGCTCTATGCAGACAAAAATTCTGAGTTGAAAGCTTTTCTTCTTGGGGTATTCTAGCGCTCTGGGACTCGCTTCTAACACCTAAGAGGTGCTAGGGAAAGGCTTAGAGGGTTTGGCGGTGTTTAGGAAAGAAATGGGTGAAGAGATGTGAGAAAAAGAATGAAAAACACCTTCTATTTATAGGCTGCCAACACCGAGTACGTTGAGCGTACTCAAGAATTACGATGATCGTAATGGGTTTTTAAGGGTTATGCTGAGCGTACTCAAAATTATGTTGGGCGTAATGTGCCACGTCTCACGGTCTCGTGCAAAGCCGTGGGAAAGAAAGTGCTGCTCAGATTGCACCACGTGTCAGTCGATGGTTACTCCAAAAACTAATTATCTTCTAAAATTCGTAACTTTCGCAGACGAGCCCTGTTTTTGATGTTCTTTATATCCACGTGTAGGTATCGAAGGGATATACAATTTTCGTTTAGAATCTGTTGGCTAATTTTGACTTTATTTTTAAAGTTATATTTAACAGGCTTAGACAGTTAAAGTCCGTAAAAATTCATAACTTTGTCATCTGACGTCCGTTTTCGACTGTCTTTATATCGTTGAGCTCCTACTAATGAGATATTCAATTCTCGTTTAGGTTGTGTCAGCTAATAATCGATCAATGAAAATTTTGATTTCTGGGCTGTATACCGTTATGCAAAATCTGTTAGAAAAATCATAACTTCCTCAAATGAAGTCAGATTTAGACGTTCTGTATATGCACACTCTCAGTTTAACATATACTATGACTTTCGTTTAGATTGCTAAGGCTAAAAAGTATTTTGTCAAAAATTCATTTTTTACGATGCGCGGAGTTGTGTCGGTATTGTCGCAAAACTTCGACAAATCATAACTTATTCATATAAGTCGAATTTCAACGTTCTTTATATATATAATTCTTGAGACATATAGTATACTTGAGTTAGGATTATTACTCTAAATTATGACAAAACTGCAAATTTAGTCCTTATGGTTTACAAAAATCTTTGGATAGGGTCCAAAAAAATTTTAACTTGCATGACAGGTCCAAAATCAAAACCTTTCCGTGATTTTAGTCCAAAAAAACTTGAAAAGACGATTATGCCCTTTTATATTCTTTTTTGTATTTTATATATTTATTTAATACCTTTTTTAACTAAAAAATAAAGAAAAAATGAAAAAATTATCCCCCACCCAACCCATCGTTCTCTCTCTCTCTCTCTCTCTCTCTCTCTCTCTCTCTCTCTCTCTCTCTCTCTCTTATTTGGGTTTGTCATTGTTAACACCCAAGAACATCTTTATAGTCAAGAACAAACATCTTAATTAACAAATACACACATCATTTTTTTTATTTTATTCTCCAAAACACACAAACATTCAAATACACCTTCAACATGGAATGTAAAATCAACCACCATCGTTCGCCACAGTCACCACCAACTATCATCAGCGTCTGCCATCCTTCTCGCCTTGTCTTCCTATCGTCTTCTTTTCCCATTCTATCTCCTAGTACTTAGCAAAATACACCTTCAAATCAATTGATGCTTCTCAGATTCATCCAAATCAAAATATAAAGAAAGTTAAATTTGTCTCAAACAAAAGTGTTTCTGGGTTTGTTGGTTGATTTATGTTTGCTTCGATGAGATTGAATCAATGAATAAATGTGTCTTAAATGAATCTGATTTCTCTGAAAGGGTTCTCGATCCAAATATTGAAAAAGGAATCCTGATTCATTTCTCCAAGAACAATATAAGACCAACATATGTTTTCAATTTCTTCCCTGTTAAATTCAAGAAACGGAAAGCTTTCAATTTTCAATGGTTGAGAGATGTGTGAGTCATTAAGCTGTGAATCGTGTTTTGGCTGACAGATATGTGGAGATGGATTATTTTGATTTTATTGATGGTGATTCGTTTAGCAGTGATTCCAGTTTCTTCAGGTGTCCTTCTGATGTCGTATTCCAATCTCCTGATAACAGTTGAGCACCACCGATGACACATCAACAACTTTAGATCCAAGCTTCGACGATTCCGGTGGTGGAGGACGATTCATCGCTAATCAAGCTATCTTCAAAGCAAAGCAGATGAAGGGTGAAGAAGAAGAAGATGGGAGAGAGAGTGAAAGAGAAAGGAAAGGGTCGGTGGAGTGAAAGAGAGTGGGGAGGGTCGGATAGAGTGATAGGGTGGGATATGTTATTTTTTTAATTAAAAAAGGTATTAAATAAATATACAAAATACAAAAAAGAAAATAAAAGGGCATAATCGTTTTTTCAAGTTTTTTTGGACTAAAATCGCGGAAAGGTTTTGATTTTGAATCTGCCATGCATGTTAAAATTTTTTTGGACCCTATCCAAAGATTTTTGTAAACCACAAGGACTAAATTTACAGTTTTGTCCTAAATTATCTTCTATCAAAAAGTCAATTTTAACTCTCTAAATTGACTAGCTCGAATCTACGGGCATTACAACTTTGACAGAGTATCGAATTTTGTAATCTCAAAGTATACAAACAACACAACAAATAGAACCAAACACAATGATTTGATTTACTTTGCGACTTTTATACACCTCAAAACTTCCCATAGAAAGAAAAATATATATTCTGAAGCTCATTCTGTGGTAAAAATTTGGTTGTTTCCTTACACAATATATTTCACAAATTAATTAAATTTTGCATGTAAGGATTATTTCTGCAACTAAATCATTAAATTAACTTAAAAATAATGATATGTCAATGAATATCTCAATTTTTAATCAAATAAGATTTTCATTTTGGATAAAAATATGCAATTGTGATATATATTAATTTAATAATTAACCATCTTTAAAAAAAACGATGTTAATAAAAAAACAATTTTATCTATGCTAATAAATAAATTTCTTTTTTGCAACTTGTCAGATTATCATTCATTTTGTGATATCTTATTTTTTTTTTGTCTATCTCAAGTTAAAAAAAATTCATGTCATTTTATGGTTTTTTTTCCATTTTATTAAAGAGAAATTAAATATCCTCTTATCATTTTTTCATACTTATCTTCCTATCAATGTAATATTTTGATAAACTTAATTATATTTTAAGACACTTGTTATCATTTCAAATGGCTAGGAAGATAATTAGGAAGAAAAATATAGAAATATATTTAATTTCTTTTAAAAAAGAAAATTAAATACCATACTACCTTTTCTTCCTACTTATATTCCTATCCATATGATATTTTGATAAAAATTTATTATATTTTAAGACGAGAAATTAAATATCCTCCTACTTTTCTTCCTAATTATCTTTCTATCTATTTGAAATAATAACAAGTGTCCTAAAATATCATTAATTTTATCTAAATATGATACTTGTCATAATTTTATATTGGTAGGAAGACAAGTAGAAAGAAAATGTAGGAGGATTTTTAATTTCTTTTTTAAGACACTTGTCATCATTTCAAATGAGTAATAAGATAATTAGTAAGAAAAGCAGAAGAATATTTAATTTCTCTTAAATTCCACATAATATTTAAATCTAATAATAAATGTATATCAATTATATCAAGGCAACTTTTTTTCTACTTCAAAATTTTCTAAATTAAACCCAAATTATTTCATTTGTGTATTTATTTAAATTAATTTAAATTTAAAAAAGAAATGAGCATTTTAATTTCAATAATTCAATATTTTTTTTATTTTTTTTTATAAATTCAAACTCTTAAATGTTTAAACCTTTACATTTAACTTTATTTTATTTAATAAAACAGTATATTATACTAGTCTTACAACTAATTAGATTATATGAAAATTTAAGCGTAGGATCTAATACTTTAAAAGTGATTTTAAACATAAATTTGGTAGCTGGTTGTGACTTGTGAGTGGACATTTAACTTTATTTTATTTAATAAAACAGTATATTATACTAGTCTTACAACTAATTAGATTATATGAAAATTTAAGCGTAGGATCTAATATTTTAAAAGTGATTTTAAACATAAATTTGGTAGCTGGTTGTGACTTGTGAGTGGAAGTGTGTTTGGAAAGAAAAATGTGGGATGGAATATGTTGGCTTGATTTGCGCAAAGAGGTTCCAGCAAGCAAGCAAAAAGCAGGAACATTAATATTGAAACAATAAGATGTTCCCAGCCCTCAACCTAAGAAAAATATTCATAATATATACTTACAATTTGAAAGGAACATTACTATTGAAATGCCAATTAATATTGAATTAAAAAAAATGATATTTCAAATTTAAGAACGGTAAAATTAAATTCTTTGTTTCGTAATTCCGTAGAACGATCTTCGTTTGTAAACTATCCATTAAACAAAGAAGATCACAACTTCAAGTGCACAGAGTAGTACTTATTAACTATTATAGATTTATATTTTTTCAATTGTAATGTTTTAGAATGCTCATAGGATATGTGTCTATAACTCTATATTCTAACTAATATTTTTATTACTACGAGTTTAATAGTTTAATGGACGATTATGAATCAATGCTTATGTTTATTTGGAAACGTTTGAAGATTAATTCCTACAAAGATTAATATAGCTTCTATTTAGATAATTTTTCTTTAACATTATTTTTCAAATTACAAACTCTATTTTGTTATTTAGATATGACAAAATTGCAAAAATATATTTGTGGTATGCATTTTTTTGGAGTTTTAGTTCAAATTCTGATTTTTTGGGATTTGTGGTCCTTTTAAGCTAGTTTGCTTGCAGTTTTGGTCTCTGTCCAAACTAAAAAAACTATTATACCTTTAATAAATTTATTTTTCATTTTTCTTTCACTTATTATTATTATTATTATTATTATTATTATTATTATTATTATTATTATTAAAAATAAAAGTGGGCCTACTTATCCACCCCATATCTCTCTCTCTCTCTCTCTCTCTCTCTCTCTCTCTCTCTTTCTCTCTCTCTCTCCCATATACCATATACCCCCATCATTTTTCTTTTTACCAGGACCAATTCATTTTCTTTGTATCTTCCTTCTTAATTAAAATTCCACACCCACCCACTGAGTTATCACCACGACCACCACCAGATCATGTCCACAGATCTATAGTGACGCCAAGATCTCCCTGCAATCGGACTAAGATCTTTGAAAATCAAGCTTCCAACATCTCCACCATTGTTGGATTGAACACTGAGGAAGCATGTTGTTAGGCGTGTCAGACCCAACAAATAATGGGGTACGATATACTCCAAAAGAATCCCACTATATTGCACTAAAAGGTAGTACAGGGCAAGTAGGGTTGATCCACAGAGACACGAGATAATTAGTATATACCTCTTTGCACAAGGTACTATGGTCACCAACAGTAAAGAGCGGGGTTTAGGATAAAATAATTAAAACAAACACTTAAAAACACAAGTAATCAACTAAAAGAGTGAATTAAGTCCAGAAAAGGTAAGGACTCCAACCTCATGTATAACGACTTAGCAATGTGATTCCAAGATAACATGATATTTATTTAATTCTGTCTAAGTTGGTACTCGAAAGTGTTAACAAGCTCTAACAATTCCCATTCACCACATTAATTAACCAAAACAAGCTCTTTGATTAACCCTAACCTTACTAACCTAATCTAAACAAGCTCTTAGAATTAGATTATAAGATTGCATGAAGCTTTATGTGAATGTTTCCAACAACACCCAATACTCCTCATAAGCTCAGGATTGTAAAAGTGTATGAATAAGATTTACACTAAATTCATTCAATAGAGATCAATTTAATGCTTGTTACTTGTTCAATTTCACAAAACAATTACAGATTTTGTAAAAGAGATAAATTGAATGACCTAACCCTAATTCAAATGGCCAATAAGAATCACAATTAGAATCAAACATTCGATTGAAGCAAAATCAAATTCATTAGATAGAAATTAAGAACAAACATCATGTCATATGATTGAAGTCACTACCAAGAAGTCAAAACATGAAATTGGAGAAACTAGGGTTCTAGCCACACATGGCTAGAACAAGATCACAAGTCTAAAAGATGAAATTAAGTGTAATTACAACTTACAAAAACAAGAATTAATGTTTCCAAATGATTGACAGACAAACCCTTGCAAAAACCTTCGAATTCTCCTCTCCAATGCTGCTCTGATATGTTGTGTGTGTGTAAAAATGACCCTCAACCCGTAATATGAAAGATAGGAAAAACTGCCAAAAGTTGGTTTTTGGGTCGAACACGACCCGTGTTAAAATAGGCTAAACTGACACGGGTCGTGTTCAGCAAAACGCCCCGTGTTGATTTGCACTAAACTGACAAGGGTCGTGTTCAGCAACACGCCCCGTGTCGATTTGCACTAAACTGACACGCCCCGTGTTCCTCTCTGACTCCAATTCCAAACTTGATTTTTCCAACTTTTTCGTTCTTCGCCCGATCATCCCGAAATCTTCACCAATGCTTCTCGGCACTTCCTAAAGCGCGTTCCAAGCTTCGATTTACCTGAAAAAGACATAAAAGTGTGCAAATAAGGTTGTTCTAAAGACTAACATGAATATGATGAAATGCAAGAAAAAGGAAGAACAATTGTGCTAAATAGATGCATGAAATGGGACTAAAAGGTGCGCAAAAAGTTGCACAAATTGCACATAACACATGTGCAATTCAGTTAGAGGATGAAGAAGTGGAGGAGTGTCATATGTAGACAACAATTCGGGCTCTCCATTTTTCTTTTCCTCGTCACAAACCCATACACTCGATCGAACCTCCTTCCATCTTTCTTCTTCTCTTATCAAAGCTAAGCCACCCCATTATCCCTCCCTAGATCTTTCTTCCAATCCCAACGGTATTTCCACTTCTATCGATGACCTCTGCCGCCTTTCCACCGACGACCTCCGCCTTCCTTTCACTGAATGCTTCTGATCAACATGTGTTTCTTTTTGTACTTATTTCGATTGTAAGCCTTTTTATCTTCTGTTGTTTCAAGATCTGGTGTGGTAATTGATAAGCAGATCCTAATGATCCTCTTTTTCTTATTTGATTTTGAACGAGAAGATGGGACAAAGATGGAGATTCGATGTCTCTTTCTTCTTTGTTTGTAAAATTGATAAGCAGGTCTCAAGTTGTAAGTATGAGATGATGATAGAGGTTGATTTCCTTAGGATTCGAGTTGCAATGGGTATTGATTGTGGCGTTAGGCTTTTGAGGAAAGCGGTTACCAGACCTGTTTTTTTTTCTCTTTGTGTACACTTTGACGGAAAGAATAAGAAGAACCAATGTTGTTAATCGATTGAGAGCTACACTCGGTTCTTGATTTTATGGGTTTAGAAGCATAGAAGATTTGTTGATTGGATTTCTACAAAGTTGTACTTTGTGTATTAAAGATGTAGAGGTGAAGAAGACAAACATTAATCTGGGGGATACGGGGTGGGAGAGAGAGAGAGAGAGAGAGAGAGAGAGAGAGGCCAAATTAATTATTTTTTTCATTTAAATTAAATAGAAAAAAATTAAAAAAATATATCATAAGGGTATTATAGTCATTTTAATTTTACGAGGGACCAAATCTACGTACAAACATAGCCAAAAGAACCATCAGTCCAAAAAAGTAGGGGTTTTGACTAAAACCCCAAAAAATTGCATACCACAGGAACCATTTATGCAATTTTGTCTTTAGATATAAAATTTATTTTAATGCTATTAACAATTTAAGTCCCCTTATTTTAAAATCATGGCCCCGTCCATGACTGAATTGTTTTCGATATTCACATATCGGTGATAATTTATATAAAATTCTAGATTATATGATCAAAACTTATAAACTAAATTTTTTTTTTAATATCGTTTGATAGTACACAAAATAACGTCGCATCTGGACTACTAAAGCTAAAATATAAATCGATTTGTGACGACATTTTTTAACAGTCGATTTGATGCACACATCATTAACTTAATTGTGCAAGACATACTATATTGCATTGAGGGTGAAAAAGAAACTTTCAACCAAATGTTTCATGATATTTTTAGTTCTAGTAACGCTCAATATCATAAAGCTTTTAAACAAATGGTTCGTGATAATTTTTAGTTCTAGTAATGCTCGATATCATAAATATATGAAGTTTTGTGCCAATACAAATGTTCTGTTTTTAAGTCTGGTCTGGAATCTACCTACTCGATTGAAATCCACTTGTAACACATTTGATTATGTTTTACGTCAAGTTGTTTGGTTTGAAATCAAATATTTTTAATGTGTTAAAATTAAATGAGTTTGAAATGAGGGGTGACATGTTTGAACAAATGGTGAAATAGTGAAATCGATGAAAACAAAGTATATAAAAATATGCCCATCGTTATAACTTGTGTCGCCACTTTGAACTCAGCTTTAAATGGTGGCGCGGTCGATGCTTTTCTTCATAACACTTAGTATGATTTTGGTTTATCAGAAGAAGATGATGTTTTTTCTTCTCAGAAATATCAAAATTTAAAAAAGTTTTTCAAAGTCCGTTTGAAGTTTATTTAACAAATTATGGTTTGACAAACATTCATAACATTATGTGAAGTTTGTGGCATCCTAATCGACTTCTCACGATAATAGCGAATCAATCCGACCCTACAAAATTTTAAGAAATGAAAATAACAAACGAGCTCGGTCTACCACCCTTAGCAGCAAGCTCTGATAGAGATGACAACGATGATGAAAATACAACGGACCCCAATCCCTATCCCCATCCTTGATTCTTAATTCCAATCCCCATCTACATCACAGTCCCTGTCAGAAAATATAAATGAATCCCCATTCCCACCCACAACGGGAATCGGGGATCCCCAACAAGGAATTGAAAATTTATTTTTCTCTTTTAATATGAAAAATTTTACGTAAAGAAAAGTTCTAAATTTCAATTTTTCCAGCATAAGTTTAAATATTTTAATAAACATAAAAATATTCACAAATTACATAAAAACTATAAACAAATTTTCTACCAAATTTAAATACATACATGAAAAACCAAGTAGAAAAAAATTATCATAGTGATATTTGAGGTAAAATAAATAACACAAGGATAAAAAGGTTATATACAAAGTTAAATTAGATAAAAAATTACAATTTCAACCAAGTAATTACTAATGAGTTTGTTATTTGGATAAATTTTTAGGTATTGTAAATTATATATATATATATATATATATATATATATATATATATATATATATATATATATATATATATATATATATATATATATACCGGGGCCGAGGACTAAGGATATCCCCATCCCCATCCTCGCTTTTTTATTCGGGGTCCATCCCTGTCCCCATCCCCGATCAACTATGAGATTCCCTGGTCAAAACTGGGTCGAATTTCAGGTTCCCCATTAGGTATGATGTATTTTGCCATCCCTAAACTCGAAAGGTACATTGGATCCGAGTTTTTTCTTAGCACATATAAGTATACATGAGTTTGAAAATTTGGATGTCTTGGCTAATGGAAAGAAAAAGAATTCTGAATTTTGATTTTACCCGCTATGTCCGTGATGTACTAATCGTCCAAATTTCTACAATAGCTTCATAATTTATTTATTATTATTTTTTTTATTTTAATGTTAGTGGCAGTGCTAGTTATATCATATAGAAGGACAAAACTCGTGTCCCTTTGATGGTGGAAGTGTAAATATGCTTCAAATACTATTTACATGAGTGGAATGAATACAAAATGTTTCACCACTTGAAATAAAATTGTTTAGTTTTGAACAAGAAATCCATGATGAAGAAATAACGATGAGAAAGCTGGTAACACTTACCATACAAGAGCTTGCTTATGAAGATGATTTAAACAACATGACAAAGAATGACTAAATCCCAACAAAGAGTTTATAAGCGACAGCTATAAATGATCTACGACAAAACCTATTTTCGATCATGTTTTTATGTTTCTATATGTATTTTTATGATGAATCATGTATATTTATGAAAAACAACTAATAAGAGAAAAAACAAGAATTGCTTCAAAAATTCAAATCATAGTGAGCATCTTAATTCTTTTAATTTCTCCTGTTTTTTTTTTTTTTTTTTTTTTTCAAACTGGTTACGATCACCTACGATCCGGTTTCTATGGGTTCAAATATTTATAGCACATACAATAAAGCTAAAAAGGTCTTTACTCATTTATTTGTACTAAAGACCTATAAATCGGGAAGGTGTGGGTGGAGCGGTGTCTTGGAAGCCAATTTTGTAGTCCAATATCTCATTAGTCTAGAATTGGGCTAGATCCATATTTCCTAATTAGGGGCTTCCGAGAGTCTACTCCAAGTTAATGAATTTATTCTTGTATTATAGTTATGGATGTGTCTACCGACAAAATTATTCATATTTACTCTTAAGTCAGTTCTATAAGTGGATATTCATTGGTATTAATACAGTGTTTTTGACTTTTTGAAAGATCATAGAGATCTCGGAAATGGATTTTCAAGAAAAGAAACTTAAAAATATATCACCTAATAACATATAATTGGAAGAATGAAAAATCACATTCATTTTGGAATGGATACACTATGGGGTTAATCCGTTAATGTCATACATGGGTCAAAAGATTTAATCAGTTTCGTTTTCTTTTATTATTGTTTGAAATTAATATGGGTCAAAAGTTTTTCTAATACTTGGATCATATATACAAAAGAAAATGGGAACAGAGAGAACATGGGGGGGGGGGGGGGGGGGGGGGGGGGAGAGAAGTGGGCAGAAAGCTCAATTTTTATCATTATATATTTTTATTTAAAAATATAAAATTAATAAAGATAAGGACCATTTTTTTTTTGTTCGTCCTGAACCTTTAAAAATATTTTATTTTTCAGGACCGACCCTGAGAGAACCCCAAAAAGTCTAACATAAGAACATAACTACGCATGCAATGTACTTTTTAACCCAAAATAAACGAATCATTTTCAAAAAGGAAAAAAAACATGTAATTGATTCTGTAACTTGAGTCCCAATTAAAGAGCCATGATTCATCTATAGATTCATGGTTTGAGAAGAAAAAAAAAAGTTACTATGGAGGCAAACTCAATACAAAAAGAATCTCCATATATTTTAATACCAGGTGTAAAACCCATATACTATACTAGTTTATTAAAAATAAAAATTTAATATCAATATATAAATATTAAATATTAAAAAAAATATTTTTACATAAATACGAACGATATAATGAATAACTAAATAATTCAATCTATACTAATAAAAAACTGTTGACATATTTTAAATAATGATGTTGAAAATTAAGGTGTGTAAACATTAAATATTTTTTAAATTAACTTTCGAAATAAATACAAACGAAATGATGAATAAGCAGTTATTATACTAATTAAAAAGTTATTGACATATTGTAAAAAGTTGTTATGAATCAAAATTTTCAAATACTTCTTTGAAGATTGTGTTCTTTTTCATTTATTAGGGTAGAGATAGAGATGTATTGTACACACATATTTATTTATAAAATTTGAATAAATAATAAATTTGTTAGAATTAATTTTAAAAGTCCAAAAAATTAAAGGTATCTTTTGAATTCAAATATATCATCAAATACACGATATTAATTGTATCATTAGAGCATCCATTTGAATTCAAATATATTTGTAAATTAATAAACATTTAAATAGAATGAATACTTTATGTATGTAACATCCCAAAAATCAGGTATACCTTGTGAACCTTCATCTTGGAGCAATGTGCACTTTTGGCCCTTGTTAAGGGAATGCATGTTTGGCGAGTATGCATGGCGTACTGGGGTGTACGCTCAACGTACTTGTCCGCGTCTTGAGCGGGAAGGGTCGCCAAGTACGCGGGGCGTACCCGGCCCAGAAGAGAAACCCTAATATGTTGAGCCTCCCTATTTAAGCAACCTTAAGGCTCTTTTGTTGGCCACCTTATCCATAGATTTAACATTTAAAAACCCTAAATCTCGTTCTTATAGCAAGGAAGTGTCTAGGGGGCCTTGTATTGTGTTCTTGGCCATTTAGAGCAAACTGATAGCCTTGGAAGAGGAAGGGTTGGAGCTCAAGCTTTTGGATCCGAGTTTAGCAATGAAAGAAGCTTCATTTTGAGGTAAAAAGCTTCAAGCTTTGCATCTTTTCTGTTCATGCTTTGTAGAGAGAAGTTTTAGGGTTTTTGGTCCTCAAGTTCATAGTTTTTTGAGTAGTTGAGCTCATAGAAGCCGAGATCTGTCCCATACTAGCTCATTTGGTGTTGTTATGTGATAAAAATACAGTCTTGGTTGTTGAAGGTTGTTCATGCATGAGATATGGACCTTTTAAGGTTAGAAATGGAGTGTTTTGGGTGTTGGTGACTTCCACAGCCATCCAAAGGCTTAAAGTCATCAATTTTATGGATTAAGTCATATTAGAGAAGTCAGATTTGGATTTTGGGCGCAAGCCTTAACCGATTTGTCACACCCCAAAATCAAGAACGGCGGAAACGTTCCGGGGTGGAGGACATCATGTGAAGTATCATAACAGTGTAAAGTAGTAAACAAGCAACAACATCATCCATTGCATTAAAAGTAAGGTTTTAATACATGTGTGTTCTTTCATAATGTACGACAATAAAATGAATAATCAAAATAAGGCGAGTCTTGTCTGTGCTCCATCTTCTCAAAAACATGGCCATCGCACCTGTCTAACTGATGACCTGAGAATACAAGTTATTTTGAAAGCGAGTATCAACTTTAAAGCTGGTGAATTCATAAGTATTTAAGTGTTATTGTCCTGTTTTGGAATGCTGTTAAGAATGTCGTATAAATCTTTAAATAGAGCAGTTGATATAAGTATGAAATGTGGTCTTCTACCAAGACCCGAATGTTTTGTTATGACAAAGTAAAATGATAGGTTTTCCTTTCTATTGACTAGTACTAAAAGTACTTAGTCTAACTCATCGTTTATGTGAATATATCACAAAATAAAGTAAATTAGGAAAATGATATGATAGTCTTCTACCAAGACCTAAATGTTTTGTAAGTAAAATGATAGTTTTTCCTTTCTATTGACTAGTACTAAAAGTACTTAGTCTAACTCATCGTTTATGTGAATATATCACAAAATAAAGTAAATTAGGAAAAATATAACCATGTAAGTGTTATCCCTGGTTACCAGGACTAACACGCCATCGCAATAAGCGACATGTATAACCTAATAAACATCCGAAGATTGTCTAATTGTCCTCTGTAGCAGCAGCAGGTTGGAGGAAGGGTTAGTCCCGTGGCCGACTCCTAATACAAGCGTTAACCTAATAATCATCCGAAGATTTTCATCTCATCCTCTGTTGCAACAGCCGGATGGAGGGATGGTTAGTCCTGTAACTGACTACCAATATAAGTAACAACCTTAGACATCTGTAGATGTTCATCACCCAGTGTTGCTAACAGTTGGGTTCCGGAATGGTTAGTCCCGTCTAGACATCCCGTCAAACAGGGATAGGTAGGAAAATTTACACAGAAGGTACGAATAAATCTTCCTAATATAAGTGATAACCTTAGACATCTGTAGATGTTCATCACCCAGTGTTGCTAACAGCTGGGTTCCGGAATGGTTAGTCCCGTATAGACATCCCGTCGAACAGGGATAGGCAGGAAAATTTACACAGAAGGTACGAATAAATCTTCCTAATAACTCTAGGTACAAGTATCCAGGTAAGTGAATACTGAATAATGTATCTAAGTAACAGTACTCATGTATGGTATTCATGTAAGCGTATTCAGATAAATGTAGCTATGTAAACGTACTCATGTATCATGTAATCCTAAGTAATTGTACTCATGTATCATGTAAGGTACTGGTATAGACTCATGAATGAACTGACTCTTGTGTGATTCCTTGTAATAGGAATAAATGTTTGTTTCTTCTAACTATCCCTATGATAATTAACTAGAAAGTAATTGGTTGTTCAAGTAGATTTATGCACCCTCGATACACCAGGGTGTGGGAAACTGAACAAAGGATGGAAACTATAACATCAATACATATATAAGAACATATGCGTATAAGTGTAGTTTTGTTCAAGAAGGTAAAAATAATGGTTTTGCAAGATATCTAGGAGTTTTGAACAATAATTAAGAGTGACTTGATGTTATTTTAATAAATATTTCAAAACTAATACTTTTGTTATCAAGGTATTTTAAGATAGAAAACCATTTCATGTGTCACCTTTTGAAATATGTGAAATCTACTGAGTGAAAACACAGTTATAAAATACATAAGATTGATTTAATAACATACGGTTTTCTACTTGTACCCCCCCCCCCCATTAAAGCATTTAAAATCATTTAAAACATTGATTAAGGGGTATGAACTCACCTGTTGCGGGTGATACGGATGAACTGATGAGGTAGGACTGCTAGGTGTCAAGTGGAAACTTTAGACACACACAATGGTCCTAATTACATATGAAAACATATGTATAATAACAATTAGTGATTATAACACTAATTAAACATGGGAGTTTATGGTCAAATGACCACATGTTTTGGAGTTCACGGCCCTGGAGAGTAAACTCCTGGCCGTAAACTCTATCTTGGGTCACTAAATGAGGCTTAACTTTATTACAACTCAAGTGGTGAATTGCTTCAAGGCTTAAACAAGTGTTTGGGTGGGTTTAAGGCCTTAAAATGGCCTTGCTTGATGTTCACGACCTTGGGACCACTCCCCCATGAGTTTACGGCCGTAAACTCATGGTAAGGAGTACCATTTGATGTTTTGAGGTTCCTAACACTTCAAGGATATGAGCTATGTTGGGTTCTAGGCATTAGGAAGGAGTTAGGATGTCATTTGTCCCATCTATAGGGGTTTACGGCCCAAGGAATTGTCTTGGCCATAAACTCCTTAATACTTGTGATTCCTCATGTTTTCTAGGCTATAAACACTTTAGGGTACATGCCTAAATTCAAGCCTAAGCCTTAGGAAGTGTTTGTGGCATCAAAACACCCCTAACTTATGTTTTCGGCCCATGAACCAATTGGCCATGTGTTTGCGGCCGTGAACACCCCTAGGTGTTGGTATTTTGATTGTTTTGGGTCCTAGATACATTAAGGTAATGTGCTATGCTAGTCTCTTGGCTTAATGAAGGCATTTAGGGCATTTTAACAACCTAAAATGGAGTTCACGGCCCAAGAACTTCCTTGGCCGTGAACACCATTTCCTTGGTGATTTGAGGTTGTTTTCTATCCCTAAACTCATTAGTGTACTAGTCCAAACTAGTGTCATGGCTTAAGGAAGGACTAGGCACCATTTGGCCCTTAAAAAGGAGTTTACTCCCCAAGGTGTTCTTGGGCGGTAAACTCATAGATCTTGTTGTGTTGTTATGATTTTGTGGTCTAAACATGTAATAGAGGCTTCTAGTTTGAGTTCCAAGGCTTTGAGGGGCATTGGGACCTTTTTGGCCCTTAAAATGGAGTTTACTCCCCAAGTGTTCTTGGGAGGTAAACTCCCAAATCTTGGGGTGTTGGTCCAATTTTGATGTTTCTAAACACAATCTAAGTTATATAATATAACTAGATCGAAGTACTCAGAATTTGGGATAAAAACTCGAAGATCCGTGAGAGAAAATTTGGCTTTTCTCTAATTGGAAATATAACTAATGAATTATTTGGTTCAGATTTCTATATATAGTCCTGGGATTTTTGGCAGAAAATATTTTTGTTCCCGGAATGATTTCTAATATAACAGAGTGTTGGAATAACAGTGTTGCACAAAACCCTAGTGCATCCACTCTCCTGATATCTCCTTAAGTGTAATTTCTAAAAAACTGCTAAACTTATACCTAAAGTCTGGAATTTCACTGAAACTGTTCTAACCTCTATTGGCTTGATATGGTTTGTTCAGAATGGAAATTTCGGGTCGTCACACGATTAAGACCTGAATGAAAAGGAGGAGAAAGCTGGGAGTTACACTGGGCGTAATCCCAGTACGCACGGCGTAAGGGGCCGCGTACCCCGATTCTGTGAAGCCTCCGGGTACGCTCAGCGTACAGATCTGGTATGCGCTGCGTACCTCAGAAGGTTGACTTTTGTTGACTTTTAGGGTTTGGTCACCTTTTGGGTATTTGAGCCATGAGAGGGGTAAAATGGTCTTTTACCCTTCTGAGAATGATAGGAAAGGAAAGAGTCTAGCCTTGGGGAAATGTATTAATGAGAAGTGTTTGTTATGATTAGGCTGAGGCTAGATCCTATCTCACAGAGTCCAAGATTTTCGAGATTCACCCGAGGTGAGTCTTCTCACTATACTGTACCTAGAAGGGTACCTATGTGTGACCGGAAGGTCTGGTATACTATGAGATATATGCATTGTATGCTATGAGTTGCATGTATTGTATACGTTGTGTATGTGATATGTATGCTATGTTTGATATGGGCCGGAAGGCATTATGATGTGGACCGGAAGGTCAGGGAGTTATGGACCGGAAGGTCGACACGGGTAGGACCGGAAGGTTTACCGGGTTGGGACGGAAGTCCCCTGAGACACATGGACCGGAAGGTCGTGTGGAGTATGGCCTGGAAAGGCGTATGTGTGTAAGTGGTATATTTGGGGAACTCACTAAGCTTCTTGCTTATAGTGTTTATGTGTAATGTGTTTCAGGTACTAGTGAGGACCGTGGGAAGGCGTCGGCGTGACTCGTACACACACAGACAGATTTGGATATGTTTTGATCTTGGGATTTGATATTTGTTTGTATAATGACCATGTTACATTGGATTTTATGGTTTTGTCTTGAATGAAATTATGTTTTAAAAATGAAAAATTGTTTTGAAAATTTACGTCGTTACAAGTTGGTATCAGAGCCTTGGTTTGAGGGATTCGGATGCACCTTCGGGCATATCTGAACTCAAATTGAGGATTTGAGAAAATTTTCAAATGATAAAACTAATTTTTCTAAAAAGCAAGAGATTTTGAGACAACCAGAGCGGAGCAGTATGTACGGTCAGCCAGCGCCAAACGGTGAATCCCCAAAATTCCCATACGTTATGTGTTATAAGATATGATATGTTATATTATGCATGCTAGAGCTAGCTAGGTATTCATATTAGGACTAGAGTGACCTGATGTTGTGATGCCTTAGCCTAGGAAGGATTGTGCTGCTATGTGATGCTTGAGAGCGAGTAGGTAGCAATGAGGGGCTGATAAGAGGTCTACCGAAGGGTAGCCTATGCTAGTGAGATATAGAGTACTTGTGATCTGGGATCCAAGGAGGAGGACTTAGGGTGAATACTGATGCGGTGTAGGCGGTAATATAAGGGCCCGTACTACCGAAGACACCGGAGCAGTGCGCACTCTAAGTAAGAATCCTTTGGGTACTAAGGAACAAGTAGGGTCGAGTTATCGAGTGCGAGCATGCTCAAACGAGTATTTGATATTATTATGTTATATTTCAGAGACATCATGGTTGGGACACGCCACAGACCTGAGGCGAGCGGTGTGAGTGACGAGGAGCTTCGTCAGATGATCCACGATGTCACAACTAGGAATTTTGGTGCCTTGTAATCACAACACTTATAACAATTATGAATCAATAACATGAAAGCATGCATGATGCTCATTCAATAACAACAAAACTCCATCAAATACTACATTCTAGCCCTACAAGTGGTCAACAAAGAATTGGAAACCTTTGAAATTCCAATTTGAGTTCACTTTGAAGTAGGACTTCCTTATTGGACCTAATGGGCTAATGAGCTTCCAATTTAACTATCTTGAACCTAGAACTCTCAAATGGGCCCTAATTGGACCCATATACATGAAACTTAATATTTTTGTGCCTTATGAGCCCAAAATAAACTAGATTAACTTTAATGGACCTTATTGGACCAAAACAAATTTAATTTAGCCCTAATAGGTCATAAAAATCATCCTTTGATTTATTTGGGCCAAAAATCACCTAACTTAACCATAAAATGGACTTAAGCATTCAAGGCCCAAAGTTTCTTTTCCCCCCTCTCCATTCTCGGCCCAAGCCCACCAAGGAAGGAGAACTTGACTTTTCCTATGCCACCTCATTTTTACATATTGGATCTCCATGCAAAGGCCTCATATCTCCATGCAACAATCCCATGACCACTCTCTCTTCCTCTCTCTTTTGCTCTCGGCCGAACCCAAACACACACACACACACACCTCACAAAAGTTCTCTCTAAACCACTCTCAAGATCATCTTCTTCTCCATTGAAGATCTCAAAATTTTGGCTTGAAATCTAACGATTTTCATCAAGTAGTTCACATCTTTGGTAAGTTATTTCTTTGATTCATAACATATCTTCTTCATCTTACCAACAAACTTCTTTAACTCATGTAAAATCATGATCACACTCTTAGAAATCATCTAAACTCGAGATCCTCCAAGAAGGCTTGTTAGGATCGAAATTTCTTCTTCTAGTCTTCTTTAAAACCGAAACTACAACTCAAGGTGAGCTTCATACCCCTCTATTTTCGATTTTCATATGTTTTATGGGGGAGAATACAATAAAATGTGTAGATCTATGTGTATGTGTATGCTATGTGTGATTTTATGCATGTATATGTGTGATGTTATGTGTTTATGTGGTAAATATGTAACAAGGGGTGATAATTCGAGATTTATGACATGAGAAAGGAAACAAACAAAAACTAAGTTCTTATACACTAAAATAGTTAAGAAAAATAACCTATAAGGTTATGAGGAACATACTTTAACATAAAACCCATTTTAGGACGTAAAATGCTAAAAATACAAAACTTGGGGTAAAAACTGCCAAGTCACGATTTCTTGAGGGTCAAAAGACCCAAAACAATTTTCATAATCATCTTTCTGAATATTATAATTTACAAAGGACTTAAAATGCAAAAATTTGAGTTATTGGGCTAAATATGGGCTTTTCGGCACAACAAGCCCAAAATTGCGAAAATCGAAGTTTTTAAGAAGCTGAATTGTAATATTCTGTAAAATAGGGGACATGAAGTAAAATAAAACTATTTCTAAGGTCAAAAATGCTTTTAAACTCCAAAAAGGATCAAAATGTAAATTTTTTGTATTTTGGGCCAAAATTGTAAAAATTGCAAAATTTGGGGTTCTAACCGAGAAACACCATTGTGGAAGGGATAAAACTGTTTACTAAATATAATTTGGGTTAAAAATGTCTTTTCAACAAGTTTATGATACAAAAGTGTCAAGAAAATGTTTTTAAGAACTAAAAATGAAAATTCTTTTATATAAAGGACTAAAAGTGTTATTTTTATAAAAGAAAGGTAGTGAAAAGGGTCAAATTCATACTTCTAAACAAATTTATTTATTAAGACAAAATACAAGATATCCGGCTAGCGACAAAACGAAAAACAAATACACCTTCCATACCAAATATCATTATAAACGAATTGATTCGGTCTCGAATCAATACAAAACAACAAACGTTAAATCAAAACACTTCAATAGATACGTGATGACTACAATGAGTAAATCTACAAACTTTGGGCTTATGAGTTTCAAATTATGCTTGTTGGGCCTTGCAAGCCCACCAACATGATCTTTGGGCCCATAGGGATAACGCTTATATGTTATTGGGCCTTCAATGACCCAATATTTTATAAAAGGACTTTCAATAGCTTCGTGTGCTAGTGGGCCAAAGTGTCCCACTAAAAAAGCTAGTAAGGTCACAGTAATCAAATGCGAGTTGAACCATCATGTCTTTCTAATCCACGACAGCCTAAGGAACTTACGATAGTAGTGGGACATAATACTCCCCTTTTCTTCATTTGTTAAGGCTTACGAGAAATCAAAGTAGATAAAATTAGGACGATATACAATATGGATTAATTCAATATTCATTCGTTAAGACAATACAAAAATCAGTAATCACGAATACATTTCAATATCGGGAAACGTTGGGTTTTCCGGGGAATTTAATACTACTAGTTCGAAACTTTATAACAATATTACAAAATACCCTTAGTGTGTGTGTGTGTGTGTATATATATATATATGTGTGTGTGTGTGTGTGTATGTGTGTGTGTGTGTTTTTAAAAGCATTCATGCATCAACTTATGGATCTCACACTTTGATAAATAAAAGTCTTTTTAGAAAATATCGGATATTCTGGGTTTTACAAAATACACAAATCATTTTACCATAACATTGCTTATGAACTCACCAACATTTCATATGTTGACGTTTTTCCAAAATAACTTGTATTCTCAGGTAACAGGCAAGCGGAACAGTAGTATGAAGTAATGTTAGATGTTATGTTGTTAAAAACACTCAAACTATTTATGTTATGAATGTGTAATGTTAAAACAATGTACTTGATGTGAACAATTCCAGTTGTAATATATTGATGCATGGTGATGTTTATGTTATGATTCATGTATATTCATTGTGATGATATTCAATTAAAGTCACGCGAGCCCTCGGACGTTTCCGCCGTCTGGTTCGGGGGTGTGACACACGATGAGGTGGTGGCAGCGATCAGGGCCGAGATTCCGGAGATGTTTGGGTCTATCAAGACCACACTGATTGAGATTTTCGATGAGCGGTACGCCGCGGTGAATGAGTCTGCAGCCGCTGCAGCTACAGCAACTGTGGCTGCTGCCAGGCCTCAGGGAGGTGACTCGTCGTTGTTCTAGGATTTCAGCAACATGAAGCCACCTGAGTTTGATGAGACGCGGGATCCGATCGCTGCGATGAGATGGATTGCTGATATTGAGGGATGCTTCTATACGTGTTCATGTCCGAAGCATCTGAGGGTTCGGTTCGCATTGAACCAGCTTCGCTTGGGAGCGAAGGATTGGTGGAAGTTCGTGACGGCAAGCTTTACAGTTGCAGAGATCTCAGAGGTGACCTGGGAGAGGTTCACCACCATGTTCAGAGATGAGTATGTTCCCCCGGTGGAGAGGGAATGGTTGGTTCAGGAGTTTTTGACCTTCAAGCAGGGTACTGATTCGGTCACTGTGATTACGAGGAAGTTTTATGAGAGGGCGATGTTCTGCCCTGAGCAGGTGTCTACTGAGCAGGCACGTATGAGCCGGTATTTGGGCGTTCTGATGAGAGACATTCGGGAGTTCGTGTCGAACTCGACGTACCGGACATTTGCTGAGCTCCAGGAAAATGCCCAGAAGAGGGAGATTGAGTTGGAGACTCAGGCCAGGGAGGAGGTTGAGTCTCAGAGGATGGATCGGCGGCCGACTCAGTCTCAGCCAGCAGCCAAGCGGACCAAGTCCGGTGATTCAAGGACTGGAGGCCAGAAGGGCCGCACTTGCAGGAAGTGCGGCAAGGGACATGAGGGGTCCTGTCGATCGGGTGCCTGCTACAAATGTGGCAAGGAGGGGCATATCGCCAAGGATTGCCCCAAGGGATTTATGGTTTGCTTTCATTGCAACTAGACTGGCCATCGGAAGGCCGAGTGTATGCAGTTGCATCAGGGGTCAGCACAGGGATATGCGCCTGCTGCTAGGGTTACCGAGGTTCGACCAGTGAAGGCCGAGGCTCCGAAGGCTCGTGGGAGAGCTTTCTAGTTGACTGTGGAGGAGGTCCGCGTAGCGCCCGATGTTGTGGCTGGTATGTATTCTGTATTTATCTTTTTTTTTGAGTTGAGATATTGTGCTTATATGATGATATGTGTAGGTACTTTTATTGTGAGTTCTATACCTCCTTTGGTGTTATTTGACTCGGGTGCGAGTCGGTCATTTGTTTCCTTGGCATTTAGTCAGCACATTAGTATCCATCGAGAGGCGTTGAGTCGACCTCTGTGAGTTTCCATAGCCGACGAGCGAGCGGTGTATGCTACGGATGTGATTCAAGGATGTATCCTTGAGATCTTCGGTGTGGAGTTCCCGATAGATCTGGTCCCGATTGCGATGGGGGACGTGTGTGTTATAGTGGGCATGGATTGGTTGAGCCGATTTGGAGCTGTCATAGACTGCGAGCGTCAGTTGGTGACGATACGAGATCCTAGTAGGGGAGTACTTACGGTGTACGGCGAGGGAACCCGATGTGGGTCATCGTTTTGTTCGGCTGCCAGGGCGAGGCAGAGTTTGCAGCAAGGCTGCAGCGGATTCGTAGCCTATGTGATGGACACGTGAGTGGCCGCTGGGAGGCCAAGTTCGATTGATGATGTTCCGATAGTGTGCGAGTTCCCAGATGTTTTTCCCGGGTAATTGTCGGGTGTGCCTCCCGAGAGGCAAGTGGAGTTCCGTATCGATTTGGTTCCGGGAGCAGCACCTATCGCCAAGGCGCCTTATCGCCTCGCGCCGCCAGAGATGCAGGAGTTTTCCTCGCAGCTTCAGGAGCTGCTAGGGAAGGGGTTTATTAGACCGAGTAGCTCGCCTTGGGGAGCGCCGATCCTTTTCGTCAAGAAAAATGATGGTTCACACTGGATGTGCATTGACTACCGAGAGTTGAACAAGTTGACAGTCAAGAACCGTTATCCGTTACCGAGGATCGATGATCTGTTCGATCAGTTGCGGGGGGCGTCTTGGTTCTCCAAGATAGACTTGAGGCCGAGTTATCATCAGATGAGGGTTCAGGATGAAGATATCTAGTAGACGGCGTTCAGAACTCGTTATGGGCATTACGAGTTCGTGGTGATGCCTTTTGGGCTCACTAATGCGCCAGCAGCGTTCATGGATCTCATGAACAGGGTGTGCAAGCCGATGCTGGATCGGTCGGTGATCGTGTTCATTGATGATATTTTGGTGTATTCGAGATCTAGAGAGCAGCATGAGGAGCATTTGAGGGAGATCCTTGGCGTTCTGAGATCGGAGAGGCTTTATGCCAAATTCTCCAAGTGCGAGTTCTGGTTACGAGAGGTCCAGTTCTTGGGGCATCTCGTCAATCAGAGTGGGATTTTGGTCGATCCGGCCAAGATTGAGGCGGTCATGAGGTGGGAGGTGCCGAGATCGCCCACCGAGATCAGGATCTTCCTAGGATTGGCCGGCTATTATCGGAGATTTATCAAGGATTTCTCCAAGATCGTCGTGCCACTCACCAAGTTGAACCGGAAGGGTGTCGCTTTTTCCTGGGGTCCGGAGCAGCAGACCTCATTTGAGACACTTCGCCAGAAATTATGCGAAGCCCCGGTGCTCGCACTCCCGGAAGGGATGGAGGATTTTGTGGTGTACTGTGATGCATCGATATCTAGGTTGAGAGCAGTGCTTATGCATAGGGGGCATGTGATAGCATATGCATCGAGTCAGTTGAAGCCTCATGAGTCGAGGTATCCCACCCACGACCTGGAGCTGGGGGCTGTGGTGTTCGCCCTCAAGATCTGGCGTCACTATCTGTATGGGGTTCAGTGTACCATATACACGGACCACAAGAGTTTGAAGTACTTGATGGATCAGCCCAACCTGAATATGCGCCAAAGGAGATGGTTGGATGTGGTAAAGCATTATGATTGTGAGATCATGTACCACCCGGGCAAGGCTAATGTTGTAGCCGATGCCTTGAGCCGTAGGGCGGAGAGCACCCCAATACGAGACGTTTGCATGAGATTGACAGTGATGACTCCGGTGTTGGACACCATTCGGGGGGTCAGGCGGAGGCCGTGAGACCGGAGAACTGCAAAAGGGAGCGGGTGATCGGGCAGGTATCGGAGTTCGTTACCGATAGTCGAGGACTTATGACCTTTCAGGGTCGGATTTGGGTACCATTTGTGGGCGGAACGCGTACCATCTTGATGGATGAGGCATATAGATCGAGGTTCTCGATCCACCCTGGGGCCACTAAGATGTTTTTGGACCTGAAAAAGGAATATTGGTGGCCCTGTATGAAGAGAGATGTCGCATGGTTCGTGGAGAGGTGCTTGACCTGTCGCAAGGTTAAGGCCGAGCACCAGTGTCCACATGGTAAGTTGCAGCCATTAGAGATTTCCTGAGTGGAAGTGGGAACAAATTACCATGAATTTTATCACTAAATTGCCAAGGACTGCAAGAGGTGTCGATGCGATTTGGGTGATTGTGGACAGGTTGACGAAGAGCACTCACTTTCTTGCTATCAGTGAGAGTTCTTCCGCTTAGAGGCTGACAGAGTTGTACGTGAGGGAGGTGGTATCGCGGCATGGAGTACTGACCTCGATTGTTTCAGACCGAGATGTGTGTTTTATTTCTAGATTTTGGAAGAAGTTTCACGAGGAGTTGGGTACGAGGCTGCAGCGGACGATTCAGACGCTCGAGGACATGCTTCGGGCATGTGTATTGGACTTCGGAGGGAGTTGGGACACGTATTTTCCCTTGGTTGAGTTTTCCTATAACAACAGCCATCACTCGAGCATTGGTATGCCACCCTTTGAGCTGTTGTATGGGAGGAGGTGTCGGACTCCCATTGGTTGGGGTGAGGTAAGGCAACGTGTGATGGGGAGTACGGAGATAGTGCTTCAGACGACAGAGCAGATACAGCGGGTCAGACAACGGTTGTTGACTGCTCAGAGTCGCCAGAAGAGTTATGCAGATAGGCGACGATTCGAGCTCGAGTTCCAGGTCGGGGATTTTGTACTCCCGAAAGTGTCTCCTTGGAAAGTAGTGATTCGATTCAGGAAGAAGGGCAAACTGGGGCCCTGGTATATTGGGCCATTTAAGGTGATCGCGAGGGTGGGCAGGGTAGCATACCATTTGGAGCTACCTGCAGAGTTGGTCCAGATTCATGATACCTTCCACATGTCGCAGCTGAGGAAGTGTATAGCCGATGAGTCGACAGTGGTACCATTAGAGGATATCCAGGTGGATGCGAGTCTGAATTATGCTGAGAAGCCGATCCAAATCTTGGATCGGAAGATCAAGGTTCTGAGGAACAAGGAAGTGCCCCTGGTGCAGGTTCAGTAGCAACATCGGAAAGGGTCTGAGCTGACCTGGGAGCCGGAGTCGGAGATGCGCGAGCAGCATCCGGAGTTGTTCGCAGCATGAGACTTCATGGGCGAAGTCTGGTTCTAGTGGGGGAGAATTGTAACATCCCAAAAATCAGGTATACCTTGTGAACCTTCATCTTTGAGCAATGTGCACTTTTGGCCCTTGTTAAGGGAATGCATGTTTGGCGAGTACGCGGGGCGTACTGGGGTGTACGCTCAGTGTACTCGTCCGCGTCTTGAGCGGGAAGGGTCGCCAGGTACGCGAGGCGTACCCGGCACAAAAGAGAAACCCTAATATGTTGAGCCTCCCTATTTAAGCAACCTTAAGGCTCTTTTGTTGGCCACCTTTTCCAGAGCTTTAACATTTCAAAACCCTAAATCTCGTTCTTATAGCAAGGGAGTGTCTAGGAGGGCCTTGTATTGTGTTTTGGCCATTTGGAGCAAAGTGATAGCCTTGGAAGAGGAAGGGTTGGAGCTCAAGCTTTTGGATCCTAGTTTAGCAGTGAAAGAAGCTTCATTTTGAGGTAAAAAGCTTCAAGCTTTGCATCTTTTCTGTTCATGCTTTGTAGAGAGAAGTTTTAGGGTTTTTGGTCCCCAAGTTCATAGCTTTTTGAGCAGTTGAGCTCATAGAAGCCGAGATTTGTCCCATACTAGCTCATTTAGTGTTGTTATGTGATAAAAATCCAGTCTTGGTTGTTAAAGGTTGTTCATACATGAGATATGGACCTTTTAAGGTTGAAAATGGAGTGTTTCGGGTGTTAGTGACTTCCATAGCCATGCAAAGGCTTAAAGTCATCAACTTTATGGATTAAGTCATATTAGAGAAGTCAGATCTGGAATTTGGGCGCAAGCCTTAACCGATTAAGACCTGAATGAAAAGGAGGAGAAAGCTGGGAGTTACGCTGGGCGTAATCCCAGTACGCGCGACGTAAGGGGCCGTGTACCCCGATTCTGTAAATCCTCCGGGTACACTTAGCGTATAGATATGGTACGCGCTGCGTACCTCAGAAGGTTGAATTTTGTTGACTTTTAGGGTTTGGTCACCTTTTGGGTATTTGAGCCATGAGAGGGGTAAAATGGTCTTTTACCCTTCTGAGAATGATAGGAAAGGAAAGAGTCTATCCTTGGGGAAATGTATTAATGAGAAGTGTTTGTTATGATTAGGCGGAGGCTAGATCTTATCTCACAGAGTCCGAGATTTTGAAGATTCACCCGAGGTGAGTCTTCTCACTATACTGTACCTGGAAGGGTACCTGTGTGTGATCGGAAGGTCTGGAATGATATGAGATATATGCATTGTATGCTATGAGTTGCATGTATTGTATGCGGTATGTATGTGATATGTATGCTATGTTTGATATGGTCCGGAAGGCATTATGATGTGGACCAGAAGGTCAGGGAGTTATGGACCGGCAGGTCGACACGGGTAGGACCGGAAGGCTTACCGGGTTAGGACGGAAGTCCCTTGAGACACATGGACCGGAAGGTCGTGTGGAGTATGGCCTGGAAAGGCGTATGTGTGTAAGTGGTATATTTGGGGAACTCACTAAGCTTCTTGCTTATAGTGTTTATGTGTAATGTGTTTCAGGTACTAGTGAGGACCGTGAGAAGGCACCGGCGTGACTCGTACACACACACACACAGACGGATTTGGATATGTTTTGATCTTGGGATTTGATATGTTTTGTATAAGGACCATATTACATTGGATTTTATGGTTTTGTCTTGAATGAAATTATGTTTTAAAAATGAAAAGTTGTTTTGAAAATTTACGTCGTTACAATGTATATAACTAGTCGAATCCCCGTGCGTTGCGCGTGAATATAATTATTTAGTTAAAATAATAACATTTAACAAATTCTGATATAATATTTATACATGTAAAACCAATGTAAATAGCAAAACAAACTCTATAGTTAATATGTTAGTTCTATTAATTTTAATAAATTTATATCATTAGTTATTTCACCTACTAATTCATTATTTTATAGACCGTTTTATGTTGTGTAAATTATATATCAAACATATATTGATTCTTATATATAAAAAAAATAAGGTAGTATGAAAAAAATACTACACCTTTTGATGATTTTATAGAACGTTTTAAGTTGTGGAAATTATATATAAAACGTACGCCGATTTGTATATAAAACAAACAACACTTAGTATGAAAAACACCATAGCTTTTAATAAAATAAAAACACTACAACATTATAACATTTACATCAAACAAAACTTATTAAACACTTATAAATTATTCAAAATAAATATTTAGAAATCAACATACATTTGATATATAGAAGCATTTTTATTAAAAATTTGTGTAAAAATAACCATTGATGCGACAAAACATATTTTAAGTCTTTCATTTTGAATCACAAATCTTTTCAAACATATGATTTTTATCAAAACTTATTTATATATTACTAATATAGCTACAATGTGTATAACGAATAAGTGGAAAATAAAAAAGCATTGCACATTAATAACCATAAGTTTAAAAAACTTTTAAATATACTGGAAAATATAAAGGCAAAATTACATTAAATTTGAAATCATAATTACATTAAATTAAAAAAAAACTATTGAGTTGTATTGGGAGTTTTGAACTCTTTATTTTGTACCCGATAATGTAATATAAATATTAACAAATATATGTTATAAAAATAATATTATAAGTATTTATTATTGAAACAATAATTTATATACTAAGTTGTAACTAATATTATAATAATTTTAAGTATACGATGATATAAAAAATTATGTTTGAATCAAATTAAATTAAGTTTTTGATTTAAAATTATTTTAAACTATACTTATTTTTAACTAATTTATAAATAATTTATTCAAATATTTTTTATTTCCTATATTATTATTATTATTATTATTTCAAATAACAATAATTTATTAATATAATATAATCTATTGTTTAATTTTACGTTATTTTAAACATATATTACTTTTTACTAACTAAAAACTACTTATTTGAAAATTTTCATTATTATATTTTAAAAAAACTATCATAATTTTTTATTGTATTTTTATTTTCTTTTTTCCTTAAAGTTATTAAATATTGAGAGAGAATGAATGATCCAAATAAAATAGTAATTTGAATTTCAAAACTATAATAATTGTTATGTACTACGACCAATTTTAAAAACAATATGTAAAAAGTGGGTTAGGGGAGAATGAATGTTACACTTGAGGTATATTTTGATTACTTATATTTTCTTATAAAAGTATTAATATTTTATTTATTTTACTTTTACTTTACGATAAAGAATTAATAGGAAAAAAAGAAATTGACAAATGTAATAGGATAATTTATTTTTATTACTATAAAAGCATTTAAAATTGGGTACATCCATATAAGTTTTGGTAGAACATAAATAATTCATTTTTATAACACACATAACTATTGGTTTTTCAACAATAAAGTCATATCATATTAAAATCATTCGTTCTAATTCGTCATTATCACCAACAATTTGGAATAATATTGTAAACTCCTTTCATCAAAATCAATAATAAAAAACTCCATCGATGTGATTTACAAAATAAGCGATAGAAACTAACATAGTATATACATAACATAAAATACATGTTGAATAATGTTCTCTTGTACATAAAATATATTTTCTTAGCATAAAAAAGAACATAAAGATACATACACGTTAACAAAGTTAATTGCTCTAACTTATAAATAGTTTGATGGTTGATTTACCAAAGGCTCATGAGAAGTAATTATCAATCTCACGTCATCATCCTGTGAATATAGAAAGATGCATAACACATAAACTTACAAATGATCTCAAGTATACCTTTACAACATACCTAAATTTGAACCTTGGTTAATATCTAAAACTTTACATGCATCCAATTTGAGTTTACATGAATTTATATTTGGAAAAGTTGCAATTGCTTTCTTACATCCATAAAACCACTCATATAACTATTCAAACCCTACAAATATAATCTATCATTTTGTGTTGACATACATGCAATATGTAATCTACAACTTTCTTATATACGCTAAATATTTCATTTAACTCATCAATTAAATAGCATGATTTGAAGAGTTTTAAGAGGTACAAATCATAATATTTCAATTAATCATACATTAATTTGTATAAGTTGAATAGTATTGGGAGTTTCAAATGCATGAGGTTACAGAAAAAATAGTCTTGGGAGTTTCAAATGCATGAGGTTCAAGGAAAAATGCTAGCTTTATAAGATACTAGGCGTATGCCCGCGCGTTGCGCAGAAACATCTATATAGCTGAAATATTACCAATATATGTTTTTTTAAATATAACAATTATGTGGTTATTAAATTTGATATAATAATTTGTATACTAAATTGATATAATATATTGATTAATTTGAATTATATGATAATATATACATCTATTAAAACCGCATAATATCAATTTTTTGAATGGCCTCTACCCGTGGATTATTCATGAATAAAATTAAATATAATATATGGTTTAATGTTATTTATAGTTGTTCTTATTGTTAATTATTATTTTTTTTTAAATTTATTTGATTAACGTTTTAATTTCTATCATTGTAATTATTTAAAACATCAAACAATTTTTTTTAAAGGTAACAATATAATCATTTATATAGAGTTATTTTTAACTATTGTTATTGTAAATTATTTTAAGCTAATTATTTGAAAACTTTTAACGATTATAAGAATATCTTTAGAAAATATTTTAGTTAAATTTATACTACAATTTAGTTTTTTCATTTAGCACTACAATTTTTCATGTTTTACTATTCACAAAATATTCTTTGAGTTTTTAAATGGAACTGAAACTTATATTGAAGTTGACTTTGTAATGTTATATTTAAATTAACAATTTAAGTATTTTGTCCAAACTGTTCAAAAGTTGTAGCTTTAAATTGAGAATGGTTTACATACAACAACATATTAAATCTAATAAATTAAGTATAATATGTTAAAAGTTAAAGACAAAACTTTCTAAGTAGAAGTAAAAAGATTATTTTAATATTGAAATTTAGTTTATTTATGATTACACTTTAGGTTTGATACTTATTTAACTTTATTAGCCAACTTATAATCATTATTAGAAAGACACTACAATTTATCACTTTTAACTATTTACAAAATATTTTTTAGGCTGGTTAAGTTGAACTAAAATTTATATTTAAGTTGATGCTTTAAGGTTATATTTAAAATAATAATTTAAGTGTTTTATACAAATTGTTCAAAAGTTGTAGTTTTAAAATGATAATGGTTTACATACAACAACATATTAGACCTAATAAATTAAGAATAATATGTTAAATGTTAAAAAGGTAACTTTATAAGTAGAAGAAAATATATTTTTTTTCATATTGAAATTTAGTTTATATATGATTACATTTTAGGTTTTATATTTATTTAAGCTTATTAACCACCTTATAATCATTATTAGAAAGAAATTGAAAAGTCATGGGAGTTTCAAATGAATGTGGTTAAAGGAAAAATGAATGGGAGTTTCAAATGTATGAGATTCAAAAAAAAATGCTAGCTTTATAAGTATATAATGATACTAGGCGAATGCCCGCGCGTTACGCAGAACTATATAGTTGAAGTCTTTACACATATATGTTTTTTTTAATATAACAATAACATTGTTGTTAAATTTGATATAATAATTCGTATACTAAATTGATATAATATATTGATTATTTTTAGTTATATGATAATATATACATCCATTATAACTTCATAATCTCAATCATTTGAATGACTTCTACCTGCGAGTTACACTTGAATAAAATTAAATATAATATATGGTTTAATGTTATTTATAGTTGTTTTTATTGTTAATTAATTTTTTAAAATTTATTTACTTAACGTTTTAATTTCTGTCATTATAATTATTTAAAACATCAAACATTGTTTTTTGTAAGTTATTTTAAGCTATTTATTTGAAAACTTTTAATGATTATAAAAATATCTTTAGAAATTATTTTAGTTAAATTGAGATTACAATTTAGTTTTTGTATTTATCACTACAATTTATCACTTTTAATTATTTACAAAATATTCTTTGATTTTTTAAGTGGAACTGAAATTTATATTTAAGTTGACATTGTAATATTGTGTTTAAAATAACAATTTAAGTATTTTTTGTCCAAACTGTTAAAAAGTTGTAGCTTTAAACTGATAATGGTTTACACACAACAACATATTAAATCTAATAAATTAAGTATAAAAATAATATGTTAAAAGTTAAAGACATACTTTTATAAGTAGAAGTAAATATATTATTTTAAAATTGAAATTTAATATATTTATGATTACATTTTAGGTTTGATATTTATTTAATCTTATTAACCAACTTATAATCATTATTAGAAAGACAGTACAATTAATCATTTTTAACTATTTACAAAATATTATTTGGGTTGTTTAAGTTAAAGTAAAATTTATATTTAAGCTGACCATGTAATGTTATATTCAAATTAATAATTTAAATATGTTATACAAATTGTTCCAAAATTGTACCTTTAAAATGATAATGGTTTACATCCAAAAGTATATTAAAACTAATAAATTAAGTATAATATGTTAAAAGTTAACAAAACATAACTTTATAAGTAGAAGTAAATCTATTATTTTAATATTGAAATTTAGTTTATATATGATTACACTTTATGTTTGATATTTATTTAACTTTATTAACCAACTTATAATTATTATTAGAAAGAAATTGAAAAGTCATAGGAGTTTCAAATAAATGTGGTGAAAGAAAAAATGAATGAGAGTTTCAAATGAATGTGGTGAAAGTAAAAATGTTTTCTTTATAATATAGTATGATATGATATGATAGATAGAAGTAACGATATTTTTTTAAAATTGAAATTTAGTTTATTTACGATTAGACGGTAGATTTGATATTTATTTAACCATATTAACCAACTTATAATCATTATTAGAAAGACACTACAATTTATCGCTTTTAACTAATTACAAAATAATCTTTGGGTTGTTTAAGTTAAACTAAAGTTTATATTTAAATTGACCCTGTAATATTATATTCAAATTAATAATTTAATTATTTTATACATGTTGTTCCAAAATTGTATCTTTAAAATGATAATGGTTTACATCCAACAATATATTAAAACTAATAAATTAAGTATAATATGTTAAAAGTTAAAAAACATAACTTTATAAGTAGAAGTTAAGATATTATTTTAATATTGAAATTTAGTTTATATATGATTACACTTTAGGTTTGATATTTATTTAACTTTATTAACCAACTTATAATTATTATTAGAAATAAATTGAAAAGTCACGGGAGTTTCAAATGAATGTGGTGAAAGGAAAAATGCATGCGAGTTTCAAATGAATGTGGTGAAAGGAAAAATACATGCGAGTTTCAAATGAATGTGGTAAAAGAAAAAAAATACTTCCTTTATAATATAGTATTATAGTAGACTCATTAATTAGTGGAATTGATTATTGGTTAATAAAAATAATAAAGATATCACATAATGACATGTGAAATTTAAATAATTGTAAAATTTTAATATAATGACATGTAGCAAAACTTTGAGAAAGTGACAAGTGGTAAAAAAATCTTTATTTATTAAAAAGAAAAATAATATGTTTATTCCTCTTTTGTCATGTGACACCTTATTAGGCCTCATAATTAATGTCATGCCACTTGTCAACATATTAATTCCTCATTTCAAATTTTAAATTTAAAAATTTTCACTCTAACTAAATTAAATTAATAACATTTTAATAAAAATTAAAATAAAGTTAATACAACTTATAAGATGATATAATTTCAATATTTCTTTAAATCAATGATTATAAATTTATATAACTAAAAAAATCTCTTAATTAATAATTTATTTAAAATAATTGATTGGGTAAATAACATAAAAGACACTCAGTTTACACCAAAATTCAAATTTGACACTGTGTTTTTTTATCTCAAATTTGACACTTTGTTTTCAATTTGTTACAATTTTGACCACTTGACCGGTCAACCAGGTTACATGATGACGTGTCAATTTTTGATGATGTGGCATGCTGACATAATATGTTGACGTGTCAAAATTGAAATTTTTTTTCCACAAAAACACTAATTTTCACTTTTTTCGATTTTGGCACTAAGTTTAATTTTTTCTTTTAATTTTGACACTCTGTTTTTTTGTTCCAAATCGAACATCATTTATCAAATTTTGTTCAATTTTGATCATTTTTCATTTGAAACCGTATAAGCTTCTAATAAGATGTAAAAATTTCACGGGTTGCAAACTTGACATCCGGGTTTTGATCGACTACACGGCTCCAAATCTCCAAACTCATTTTAAAGTTGCGTGTTTAATATAAAATATGGTTTTTATATAACTAGTACATATTTATATATAAAATTATGGTTTGAATGTAAAAAAACATTGTATTTATACAAAACTATGGTTTTTAATTTAAAAAAATGTATTTATATGTTTTAAATGTATTAAAAAAATTTATACGGTTTCAAATAGACGATTGTCAACATTGAACAAAATTGGAAAAAATGATAGCTCGATTTGGAACAAAAAACATAGTGTCAAAATTGAAAAAACAAATTAAACATAGTGTCAAAATCGAAAAAAAAATTGAAAACTTAGTTTTTTTGTGGAAAGAATATTCAATTTTGACACGTCAACATATCATGTGAGCATGCCATGTCATCAAAACTGGCACGTCAACATGTAACATGGTTGACCGGTCAAGTGGTCAGAATTGTAACAAATTAGAAAACACGGTGTCAAATTAGAATTTTGGTATAAACTAAGTGTCTTTTGTGCTATTTACACTAATAATTTTAAGTTTTACTATAAAAGTTTAATAAATTTTGTAACCGTGATTTCCACGAGTTATAAACTAGTTTTATATAATTAATAGTTTGGAAAATCTATAGAAAATTCCCAAACTTTTTCTAAAATATTTAGAAAAGTCCTAAGAAAAATTTAAACAAAAAAAGTCCAGTTATTTTTAGAAAATCACATAATCTGTCAATTGTTGTTCAAATATTAAAAAAATCGTTAATTTTAACAAAATATTAAATAATCGAACTTTTTTGTTTAAAAAAAAAACTTTTAGGATTTTATAAAAAAAAATCCAAAATACTAGGACTTTTTTGTATTAATCACTCAATAGTTTAGTACAAAAAATAAGTATGATAAAGAAGTACCTATCTTTTCACTAGTGTCATTTTCATCAATTTTATATGAGAAAACTGTAATAAAGTCCCGATATATTAACCTCAAAATCGTTTTAGTCTATATATATATATATATATATATATATATATATATATATATATATATAGTTAGGTTCAAATGTTTTCACTATCTATTGTGTGCCCGTATGATTGATTCTGGACCAATCATTTTAGTTATTTTAAGAAAGTAATTAATGCATATTAAATGCTGAAGATGTAATTAATACCTATTATATCTTCAACATGTAATATGCATTAATTACTTTCTTAAAATAACTAAAATGATTGGTTCAGAATTAATCATACGGGCACACAATAGATAGTGAAAACAAAATAACCTAACCCTATATATATATATATATATATATATATATATATATATATATATATATATATATATATATCTATATATATATATATATATATATATATATATATATATATAATTCAATTAAGTCTCAAATACCAGTAATCGTATTCAATTTAACACTTTGACCAGGTCAACAGGTCATCCAACTTTCAAAAATTACATTTTTGGCCCAAATTTCAAAATTTATTACAAATTTGTTCCAAAATTTACACTTTTGGCCCAAATTTTAAATTTTGTTACAAATTTGGTCCAAAATTTACCGTTTTTGCCCAAATTTTACAATTTTATTATGAATTCATCCTAACTTTATTTTTTTTACAACTTTTTTTTCTCAAAAAATTGTTTCAAATATGTTTTTTCTTTATAAAATCATATTGATACAAAAAAAATCGTATTTTCACATAAAAATCTCATAATTTCTATATAAAAACTTTTCTTAAAAAGTTTTTATATATGAAATATCTAGTTATAAAAATATATATTTATTAAGCATATAAATATATACAAATCCATTTTTATAAAAAAAATGTATACAAAAATGTTTTTTTTACAAAAAAGGAAGTATACAAACGCCTATCACCTTATATATATATATATATATATATATATATATATATATATATATATATATATATATATATATATATATATATATATATAGAGAGAGAGAGAGAGAGAGAGAGAGAGAGATTTATGCACACAAATAGGTGTGTATCTATATTTTATTTATAAAATCGTGTTTGTTTATTTTTTTTTTTATAAAAACGTGTCTGAATAATTTTTTATATAATACATGTTTGCATATATTTTATAAAATCGTGTTTGTATATATTTTAGAAAATGTATAAAAACACGTATTATATAAAAAATTATCCAAACATGTTTTTATAAAAAAAATATATAAACAAACACGATTTTATAAAAAAAAATTATAGATAAAAGAGGTGTTTTTATACATTTTTTTGTAAATTATGTTTTTGTATACATTTTTTTTATAAAAACCGATTTGTATATATTTATATACTTAATAAATATTTATTTTTTAACTAGATATTTTATATACAAAAAACTTTTTATATAGAAAATATAAGATTTATAAGTGAAAATACGTTTTTTTTTGTATAAATATGATTTTATAAAGAAAAAACATATTAGAAATAATTCTTTGAGAAAAAAAAAGTTGTAAAGAAAACTAAAGTTAGGATGAATTCATAATAAAGTTCTAAAATTTGGGCAAAAATGGTAAAGTTTTGACCAAATTTGTAATAAAATTTAAAATCTGGGCAAAAATTGTAAATTTTGGACCAAATTTGTAATAAATTTTTAAATCTAGGCCAAAAATGTAATTTTTGAAAGTTGGATGACCTGTTGACCGAGTCAAAGGGTTAAATTGAATATGATTACCGGTATTTGAGACTTAATTGAATAAAAAATATATATATAGGGACTAAATCGATTATGAGGCCAATATGTAGGGACTTTATTGTAGTTTTTCCATTTTATATACATCCTTCTGGCCTTCTCAATGTATATGCAATCGAACAATCATTCATCAATTGATCTCCGTTTTGCTATACAATCCAGTATTCACAATCTTCATTGTTGAATTTGATCTTTTGACTTTTAAGTAAAGCCGTTGATGCGAGTAAAACGAAAAATTGGCTCATTGCTAAATGAACTAATTTTTCCTTATTTAATGGCTAGGTGTGAGACCCGTATATTACACGGGTCTATAAAAAAAGTTTTGTATAAAATTATAAGCATTACATATTTTTTAAATTAATAATTCTACATAAATACAAAGAATATAATAAATTAAGTAATGAAGATTGTAGTGCATTTATTATGAAATTTAATAGAATGATCTACTTTACATATATAAATGTCATTAAAATGTGGAAATTAAATTTAAGAAAAATGAAAAATTTAAGAAAATGACGAGTAGAAAATAAATAATTCAAAAACACTAAAAAAATGATATGTGTCAAATTTAATGAAAACATAACATTTGGCAAAATTGATTTTCATTTATTAGGTTAAATGAGAAAAAATCAAACGGGATTAAGCAAGTCATGCAATGTAATTACCTAGTAAGTTCCCGAAGTACCCTATCTTTCATATTTTTGAATACCTTAATCTCACATTCATGGACTTTCACAACTTTCTAAGTTATATAGTGGGCCCTATCTCGAGCTACAAATGCCATCTTTGAATTTGAAATATATCAATGTTATATATATATATATATATATATATATATATATATATATATATATATATATATATATATATATATATATATATATTTGTTATAAAATAATTAAATTTTATTGACCAAAGATTTTCACCTTAGGTTCTTTGTATCTAACATTTATTTTTGAATGCCAACTAATTACATCGCATTCACTATAAACTTTATTACTCTACCTATTTATTTATCCTTTTTTTTTTTTATCAAACCTTACTCAATTTTCTTCATTTTTTACAATTTTTTTTCAAAAAAATTTAAGATGTCTTCTTCGAACAACCCAAACAACCAAAAAATACCCATTAGAAATACCACAACCTCAAGATCTTCGTACGATCAACCGATTTATTCGTCCACGTTTTATCACTATGGGGGTATGCTACCTTATTATCCACAACAATTCTCACAACCACAATAACCAATACAACCACACCACAAACACAACCACAACCGGACTCATATTATAATCTGTTTGAATTTTTTTCCCAACTTGAGTTTATTCAACAAACTTAATCACAACTACGAACACCCATTTTTTATTCTGAACCCGAAGTCGTTCGAAAAACTCAACCCACTCGAGCACCAAATAAAAGAAAATAGAAAGCAGACGTGGAGGCTAAAGGATGAGAACCCCAAAAAGTGTTAGCACAATCATGGATGAGAACCCCAAAAAGTGTTAGTATTAGCACAATCATGGATCGATATTTCAGAAGATACGGCGACATAAAAAAAACAAAAAAACTTGATTGTTTTTTGATGTAAGTTAGACATAGATTCCACAAATGAATGAACCGTGAAGATAATCGTTCAAAACACAAAGTGTACTCAAAATGGGGGGAGATAAACAAAGAAATCATGTTGTTTAATGATTTGTATAACAACATGAAACGTCAGTGGAGAAACGAAGAAAGTGATGATGTGATTTTGTAGAAAGCACTAAAAGTGTACAAAAGAGAAAACAAGAATGCTATCAAGTTTCTTGAAGTTTGGAATCTTGTGAAAGATAACAAAAAAAATGGTAAAACAGCAAAACATCCGACAAACATATTGACAGTGGTTCAAAATGCTTAAGAACATCTGAATCCAACAGCACTACATCTGATGCTCGTGGTTTCGACCTCAACGATGATGACCCCGTTCAAGTTTCATCACCTTCCCGACCAATTGGCAGGGACAAAGCAAAAAGTAAAGGCAAATGCAAAAAGTCAGATTCGGATGAGTTGAAAGAAATGAGGGCCGATATGAAGGGTATAAAATATAGAATTGACAAAATTTTGCAACTTGTTTCTGAAAGGGAGCTTCGGAAACAAAGATATAGCGACTTGGAAATACTAACGATAAACACATTGTAGATGACCGGGAAGGAGCTTGAAATTTCTTTGGCAATGAAAGCCGATCTCAAAAACGTTATGCTAATAAATATGTTTAAAATTTCTAATTTTTTCTTTAAGTTTTTAATCGTTTCATGTGTGTGTGTTTTAAGATTGTAGGTTTAAGTTTTCTAGTTTCTTTTCCTAAGTTTTTAGGGTTTTTTTATGTGATTTTATGTTTTTTTAAAAGTAATATAATGTAATGAATTTTAATTTTTAAGTAATGAAATGTTATGTTTTTTATGAAAGTGAAAGTTTTTATTTAAATTAAACTGTTAAAAATTTTGGTCACCTCTCATTGGGTGTGTCAAGGAATCATAAGTTAAGACCATCCGTTATACCCACCACATACCACATATGTGTTGGGTGCCACATCAACACCATATTCTTTACCACTAAACACACCACTCCACATCATTTTTTTTATTTAAATTTAATAAAAAAAAATACATTAAAACACAATAAATCATATTTTTTTTAAATTAGTTTTTTATTCAATAAAACATATTTTTTTTAAATTAGTTTTTTTTATTTAAATTTAATTCAAAAACACAATAAAACATATATTTTTTTAAAAAATTAGTTTTTTTCAATGAAGCAAATATTACATTAATTTAAAATACACAACATAAAATAAAAATAAAAATAATAAAAAAATGCAACCCCAAAGAACTTAAACTAGTTTTAAATCGTTATTTTTAATGACTAAATTTTGGGGACTCTCAATTTTCACCAAACTTTGACGTGTTTAAACGGCGTGTGTTTCGTGTCTTCATATTGATGCATGGCCACAACAAATAGGTCGGCTTCGTCCACATTGTTTATAACAAAGTTATAAATCTCATTGAATTCAAGACATTTTACCCTCATATCGTGAAACTTGGAACATATTTCATCAAGATTACGACTTTGACAACCCATTAAATCATGGAAAACGTTTTCAACGTTTACCCAAAAAAATTAGGAGGTATTTCTGGGTCTTCTGAAACAGCTACCCATGCTAATGCTAAGTTCTCTTCTTTATTTTCTGACAAATTCATCATTTTAGGAGCCATTGACTTTGAGTTTATGAAGCAAAAGAAGTGTGTGATTGTGAGAAGAAGAAAAAAGAATTGTGTGAGTAAAATGAATGAATAAGTATGGTATTTATAGAAGTGGTTTAATGTTGTTTGAATAGTAAAATTTAAAAAAAAAAAAAAGATTTTAACCATAAATATGACCGTTAATGTGGCACCCAATCACAATTTCCGATTGCATTCGTTGTCCCGACCACGACTCCTCACGACAACGAACCACCACCAGCCACCGGGATGGTGTGCACGGTCGTGGTTCGTGGCCAGCTAGACCACAAACTCGTCCGATTTAACCATACCGGACGGCCTAACATGGAAGTGAAATGAGTGTGGTTTCTGTGGCACCGCTCCCTTCACCCTTATTGGTAATGGTGATGATAACTCATTGTAATACTAATTATATTTTTCGTGAAGATCAAAACGAAAGCAAAATTAAGATTCAAAACCAAAATCAGCGAGCCTTTTTTTTTTTTTTTTTTTTTAATTGTAAAGGGTCTTTCTCGTGCGATTCGAAGACCGTTTTTCTTTTACTGAATATACATTTATTTTGTGATAAAACTACAAAAATAGTCATATTTGCAAATTAGAACCGTTAATACAGTCATTTTAATGATTAGCTTTTGTAAATGGGATTTTGATAAAGTCCATACCTTATTGAAACACTAAAATCCAACTAATTTTTAAAAAATTACAAGTATTTTTCGCTAATACATGACTTAACGAACTCAACAAGTGACCACAAGTTAAGAAAAAAAATTAAAATAAGTAGCCAGCTTTCGATTTTTTTAATAACTTAAGCGACTTAATTAATAATTAGTAATGCTAAAAGAGTTTTTAGAAAGTTGTCTATCATATATATATATATATATATATATATATATATATATATATATATATATATATATATATATATATATATATATATATATATATATATATATATATATATATATATCATTTTTTTTTTTTTATAAAAACACTTCTTATATTTCATGTAGAGTTATTTTTACTATTTTATTTAAACTTACATTAGATAGCAAGTAAAAGTACACTTTTAGCCCTAAGTATTACAGTAAAAATGAGCCGAAACAGCATAATCATAGTTACAAAAGGATAAATATAAGATACGAGAGGAATAGGCCACTACCATACACTTTCTTACATCGCTAAGGACAACAAATCGATGAATTCCATACAAATCTAATCACTTGACGTCTATTTATACCACAAACACCACGATCAATTAACAAATAACTGAAAGCAAATTAATTAAAATGGATCAAATTCATGAAGTATGTGTTGTGATGGTGCCTTTTATAGCACAAGGCCATCTCAACCAGCTCCTCCACCTCTCACGTCTCATCTCCGCCTACAACCTCCCTGTTCACTTCGTCTGCGCCACCAATCACACCCGCCAAGCCAAGCTTCGCATCCATGGCTGGGATCCACTTGCTGTTGACAACATCCACTTCCATGAATTTCCGGTGCCCTCCTACCCAAATCCTCCACCTAATCCCAACGCAACCATACGCTTCCCCAACCACCTCATGCCGTCATTCAAAGCCATCATGCACCTCCGTGAACCGTTCTCGAAACTACTCTCCGATCTGTCAGCCACCACAAAACGGGTCGTTATTGTTCATGATTACTTGATGAGCTCCGTCGTTCAAGATTTCAGTTTGGTGCCTAACGCTGAGGTTTACATGTTTCAAAGCTGTTGTGCTTTCACTGCGTTTTTGTACCATTGGGAGGAAACACAAACGTTAAAATTAGATGATGAAACCGAGTCTTTGTGGAAGAAGGTCCCGTCGCATGATGGTTGTTTCAGCCAGGAGTTCTTCGAGCTTCTTGAGTCTGAAGACTCTTCTTTCAAGAAGATCAGCTCCGGAACGCTTTACGACACTAGTAAAGTGTTCGAAGAGAAGTTTTTGTCACTACTTAAAAACGAAGGGATTGATTCAGGTACGACTAAGAATTGGGCAATCGGTCCGTTCAATCCTGTTACTATATCGGATCATAAGAACCCCACTACCGAATCAAAAAAGTTATTCAACTGGCTTGATAAACAGGAAGCAAATTCGGTGATTTATGTTTCGTTTGGGACAACAGTTTCGTTAAGTGATGAAGAAGCAAGAGAAATCGCGATCGGGTTGGAAGAAAGTGGTCAGAAGTTCATATGGGTGGTAAGGGAAGCCGATAAGGGTGACATTTTTGACGGAGAAGATGACCGGAAAGTTGAGCTGCCGGAAGGGTATGAAGAGAGGGTGGAGACGAAGGGGGTGGGAGTGGTGGTGAGGGGTTGGGCACCGCAGCTTGAGATATTGGGACACCCATCTACTGGTGGATTCATGAGTCATTGTGGTTGGAATTCTTGCATGGAGGGAATCACAATGGGGGTGCCGATTGCTGCATGGCCCATGCATTCCGACCAACCGAGGAATTCGGTGCTAATTACAGAGTTTCTTGGAGTCGGAATATACGCGAGGGAATGGTTTCGTAGAGATGAGAAGGTGGTGGCGTCTATGGTTGAGGGGGCAGTCCGGCGGTTAATGTCATCAGAAGAAGGGTGTCTGGTAAGAAAGAAGGCGGCAGAACTCGGTTTTGCAGTGCGGCGATCGGTGGAAGAAGGTGGTGTTATGCGTAAGGAATTGGATGCATTTGTCACTGAAATCACAAGATCATAAGAGATACTCTTGATATTTTTTTATTTTTATTTTTTTGGTTGTAAAAGAGTGGTTATTTTATAAGTTGTTGCTAGAATTTTCAACATCACACATGTTGTTTCTTTGTCATCTCGTGTCCTATTGGCTCTTGTTACATGTCTCGATCTACTATTATATCTTAAACAACGTGTGATGTATAATCAAATCATTTTTTGATATAATAATATGAAAATTGGAATGAAGGACATTAATTCACGACTCTATTGCTTCCACTAAAATGTGGATATATGCAATCGATGAAAGAAAGCTGGTTTAGGAGTCATGATCGAATCGATTTTCTAGAGAAATTGATATCCTAGTTTTTGATGTTTTTTTTGGATTAGTTATTAAAGTTTTTTTTTTCTTTTCTTCTTTTTGCATAAGAAATTCTTAAAATATTATTTGAACTCTGTATTAAATTTCATTACAGTTTAACCCGTTTCAACATAAAATATTAAAACTAAGAGTAAATTACATGAATGGTCCCTATGGTTTAGGTAATTTGTATGTTCGGTCCCTAACTTATTTTTTTAACTTGGAAGGTCCCTACTGTATGATTTTGTTACGCGTTTGGTCCATGTCTTACCTAAAAAGACTATTTTGTCATTGATTTTTTAATTTATCTAAATAAATACACCCACAACCTCACCCTGACCTTAACTTATCTATCCCACCATTTTTTCTCTATTTAAATAATAGTTTTTTTTACATAAGACAGGGACCAAGCGCGTAACAAAAACAAATAGTAGGGACCAAGCGCGTACAAAAACAAACATTATGAACCTTTCGAGTTAAAAAAATAAATTATTGACCAAACGTGCAAATTATCCTAAACCATAGGGACCATTCGTGTAATGAAAGTTTTTTATGGCTTATTATTGTTTGGTTGACTAATCAAAACATTTAATGCCATTACAATTGGAATATTTACTTTTTTTTCTCATTTTTAATTTCTTGAAGACTAACCCTTTCTTTTTAATAATATTAAATTTTATCCCCTTGATTTAATTTTAAGTATTTATTATTTATTTAAAGTTTACAAATGAAAAAATATACAATATATAAATATATACTATAATAATATATGAATTGTTTGTATGCGAGTGAATGTTTATATTAAAATATGACGTTTTTAAAAAACGATTAGTTAACGAGAGGGTTTTATAGAATATTTTAGATAGATAAGGATAAAGTAGTTAAATTAATGAAAAAAAGTCATAAAAAGTTTAACAATCGGAGAAACAATTTAATTAGAGGTCAATATAATTAAATAGTGACGTGACAATTTTTTTTGGAAATGGAACTTCCTTAACAAGGGTTGTTGACTTAACGGTTTGACCGTTCCACTCGTGCTTCTTGAAAGGAAAGAAAGAGCTCGACTGTTAAGGAGAGGGAGCACTGAGCTACACTCATTATGCCCGACCATTCCGACTCGTAAGTCACTTTATAATCAATGTATAGAATAACTTAGATTCAATGGAATTGTAGTTCTCTTTGCTGTTGTGCCAAGCGAGGGAGTTCTTTGATAACTCTACCAAGAATTAGGGTGCAGGCAAGTTTACTCGCTTCTCCTCGAATTGCATAAGAAAGATGGTTCTGGAGATAAATCCTACCCGCAAGCATTTGCTTATAGAATGGTGGAGGGAGGAAGAGGTAGCAATACATTCCGCCTGATGCTTGATCACTGCATTCGTGATATATCAAATGAGCTCTCCGATGTTTTCGGGCTACCTTTCGCACACCGACTGTAACGCTCATTTTAGGTATCTATTTCTTTTTAGAATTTATGAGTTTTAGACTGGAACTCGACGAGTTTGAGAGCTCCAACTTGTCGAGTAGAGATCATTGTGGGATGCAGGATTTTGGACCTACTCGACGAGTTGGAAGGCCCAACTCGATGAGTAGGCGCTGTAAAGGAAAACCCTAAATTTTAGGGTTTGCACCCTATATAATGTCCCTAAAACCTTGAGGCTGACCTTCCATCAACCTCCAAACCCTAAGAACGTCAGTGCAAAACCTTAATCCCCAATTTCTCTCATATTGTGAGTTAGAGTGACTTTTGGAGCTTAAGAAGAAGAAGATAGTGAGAAGAAGGAGGAGATCCAACAAACAAAGCCTTCACTCTTGAGCTTAACCATCTTGTGGACTATTGTAAGCATTCAAGATTCGATTTTTATCTTAGAATATGACTAGATCTTGAGTTTACTCTTCATTTCACACCATTCTTGTCGATTGCATGCATGGGGTTCATAAAGTTTACAACTTTATGAATCTCCAGGGCAAAATGGTCCCATGGTGGGCTATATCTAGCTTTTGGTCAAGCATGGATGCCATGCATGGATTTTAGAGTATATTTCCCTTTTTGGCCATTTTGGCTTCAAGACATGCATTGGACATGCATGTCCATAAAGCCTCCATCTTTGGAACGTTTTGAGGATTAGAACCTTTTCTAGAAAAGAGGGATTCCAGATCCCTAGAGTCGTGAACCACATGGCTGTGACAACCGTAACTTTCTGGTCAAGTCAAAGTCAAATAAAGCCAATAATTCAAACTGGTCAACTTAATTAATCCTTGTGTATTAGGGTTTACATTATGTTTACTATTGTACAACACACTATCTTAATACAAAAGTATCACTTAGCGTTTTCATGTGTTCAGAAAATCTAAACCCTAATCAGGGTAAGTGATGGAACTACTTGATAAAACATTTTTACATACCCTCCGGGGGCATATAACATTCATAACGAGGCTTAATGGGGTTTACAAACCTTGCATTAAGAGGCTAAATGCTAATAAAAGTCACAAACAAAGTCTCTCTCAATCTCTCTCGCTATATCTCTCTCTCTCTCCCAAATTTCTCCCAAATCTCTTTCAAAATCTCTTTCAACTTTTCATGAACACTCGGCGCATCCCGACCCTTAACTTAGTCAAAAACCACTCAAAACGGGAAGATTATTTGAAAAACAACCATATAGGGCCGAACCCTCTTAGAACCGAACCTCTTAGGACCGAAGCTACTTAAGAACCGAACTCCCCTTAAAGACCGAACGCACCCGTCGGTTCGAAACCTACTTCAGTTCATCCTACCTTCGGTTCGGATTAGTCAATTCGGTTCAGATCAAGCCCCTTTGGACCGAAGCTTCGCCTGCTTTCGTTCATTTCGCCTTCGCTTCCCATACACCTTCACCTGCGAGCTTCTCAGACCGAACCTACCTTCGGTCCTCAACAACATGAATCGAACCCTCGTAGATTTGCTTCTTTCTTCTCGGTTTTCGAGTACCTTCGCGTTTTAGGCCCGTTTTTCATGATTTTAACGTGGGATTTTCACCCAAATCCATATTTTATCATGTTAAATCCTCTAACATCGTGATTTATCCATATCTTGGAGATTTCCAATATATAATCCATAATATTGATTAGGATAAAGTGCAAGTACAAGAAGGTACTTTTGACTTTCCCCATAAAGCTAGGACAACAAGTCATCCCCCATAGGAGCCCATACCCACTCTATAACAACCTCCAATCACTATTCACACCTTACCATATCAAATCACTGTCCTTTTATGCACCTTCCAACACTCCATATGATTCTCTAACCAAATCTTAGACAAACATTACCTTTCCCTCTAAGACTTCACTCTTTCACCAAAAGCAAACATATCTCTCTTTCATTTCCTCTCTCTTAAAACTTGAGATTTCAAGGGTTGATCTCAATCTTTTCATCAACTTTTGTTAAGTATCTTCATCCTACACTTGAACATTCTACACAAGTTCACTCGAATCATGGATTTCTTGCACAAATATCGACATATTTGTCCTTAGGATCTTCAAATCCTCAAGCTTTCTCCAAGTGTTCTTGACATGGAAACCTCTTCTCTTCAACATCCATCTCAAGGTGAGTTCATACCCCTACGTACATTTTCATGTTTTCTTAAAGTTTTAGGGGGGGGGGGGGGGGGAATACAAGTTAAATCACCTTAACATAACTCAAACTCATACTTAAGCTTTTCGTTGAGTTCTATTCACGGACTGTTTTGACCATCTTAAACTTAATATCTTTCAAAACTGTTTAATATGTAAGTAATTCGGGTTTATACCTTTCTGACTACTTACACATCTCCATATGAATTTTCTACAATTGATGGCGATTTTTGCAAAACTGTCTATCATTTCGTAAACGAATTCGGAGCAGTCTGTGAATATGAACATTTTCACACAAGTTAGAGATCACTAAATATCATAATAAAAATTATGAACAAACTAGACACATTTTCTAAACTCTTAGAGTTTATGGAATCAATTTTTGACTTCGCATGATTTTTCTGTGATATTTCTAAAACAATGCAGAAAAGTTAAAAACTAGTTAAACAACTTACAATATTAACAACACTTTGTAACATGTTGAGAAAAGTGTATAACAATAAGTTCTAAATGTTGAATGTATTTCTTGTTTTACAACACCATAAATAGAAATTAGTCATTCATGATGAGATTTTCTGTTTACTACCAACATATGTAATAGGGGTGTTCACGGGGCGGTTCGGTTCGGATAGTAATGAAATTGTGAACCGTGACCACGGGGCGGGTACCTCATACGCACTAACCGAAACCAAACCGTATAAAAGCGGGTAACCACGGTTCGGTTCACGGGTACCCGGTAAAATATAAAAAATTAAATTCAATTGAAACTAAAAACTCCATTTTACTTATCTCTTTCTTAAAATTAGTAAGTCAAAGAGTTAAAAAAAACATAATGAAGTTCAAATATCATATATTATAATTTGTATAATAAATACAATAATAAAAACAAAAAAATCAAATGAATTTAGAATTACAAAATTGGATTTGTCGATATGGATTTTTTTTTAGGTTATTACACTCGTAGATCAATCGAAACAATACTAATGAAATAATATTTTTTTTAACGGTTCATATATATATATATATATATATATATATATATATATATATATATATATATATATATATATATATATATATATATATATATATATATATATATATAATCAAACGGTTCGGTTCGGGTATTCGCGGATACCTAAATATAAAAACCAAAAACCGACCCGTTGATATCCGTTTTTTTCGGTTTTGGTTTTTTTCGGTTACGTTTTTTTTTCGGTTTCGGTTTTTTTCGGTTTCGGATTGGCCGGTTCGGCTCGGTTTTTCGGTTTTACGGTTTTTTTGCACACCCCTAATATGTAATAAACTATAATAGGTATAGTTTATGGTACTTACACACCACAAAATCACTATGAGAAGTACTCTATTTACTCCACAAAAGGGTTTTCAATTACTACAACCATGTACAACAACTATAATAGGTATAGTTTATGGCTCCTTACACTAAAAATACACTAGAAAAATGGGGTCATTTACACTAAATAAAAGGTTTTTCATTCATTATACATGTAAACTCGTTAACACAAATTGTGAGACAATACTTCATTGTACTCTTAGTGTATGAGTTAAAATTCCTGTAAGTTATAACCAGAGTCTCTTGTAGGGAGAGCATGATAATTGCATATAGATCTATATTGGGATTGACAACCCACACCCAAGCTGCTTGCAACAGCCTGACCGGCCGGTCGGGGATGACAAATGTCATAACAGTTCTGACACCTGAAGAACGTCGCAGCAGGTCGACTCTGTCATAGTATGGTTATAGCAACTCACATAGGGAGATAACGAAACACATAGTTTACGGGAATTTCTACTTTAAAATGGGGTTTTATCTATTTGAAACTGCATACATCGTTACAAAGTACGAAACACACACATACATTCGGTCTTGGGATTTAAGACTACATAACATGTTATAAGGAAAATATTGGATTTTTCTTGAGTATACATTACATTTACAAACAAAGGTTTTCAAACTCTACACCCAAAAGCTTATGAACTCACCAACGTAATTGTTGACACTCTTTCAAAATTTACTTGTATTCTCAGGTAATCAATAGAAATCGGTGACTACCAGCTTTTGAGGATGGAACGCTTTGACGTTAATCAAAACATTTTGTCATTATTTTGTAATTAATTTTGAAACATGTAACTTGTGAAATCATGTAACTTTCTCGATTATATTTATAATGGTTGTATTTACTTTGAGCACTATTATACTTGTTGTTGTGATAATATCATGAAGTCCTCCACCCCTGGACGTTTCCGCCATCCTTGGTTTGGGGGTGTGACAATGGCTAAGCTTTTGAGCTTTCCAACCTTTGTTAAGGGCCTTAGAGCATTCAGAGTGGTTCTAAAGGATAAAGTTGGAAACTTTATCCTTCTAGACACCTTTAGGTTTCAGATCTAAGCCCTAGAGTCCCTGCAATCGACGTATCATCCGAATAAGTAAACAGGGGGAAAACTCAACAAGTTGCCCTGGAAACTCGACGAGTTGGATCGGGTTTCCCCATCTACTGGATATTGAGTGAACTCGCCAAGTTAATAAGACAACTCAATGAGTTGGCTAGGGTTTGTCCTGGTTTTCTGGACTCTGAAGGAACTCGATGAGTTGCTAGATGCACTCGACGATTTGGGTTCAACATGGACTGTTAACCTTGATTGTTGACTTGGACATTGACCAAGGTTGATCCAGTTTGACTTTGAGGGTATTTATGGTATTTCAGGATTGCAACAAGTTAATCACATGATGGTTATAGGCAGTTGAGTTGGAGCTGCATGTTAGGACTTATCTGATCCTATCTTATCAGTTCAACATTCTTGAGAGGTGAGTCTCCTCACCATACCAATAGGTGGAAGGCACCAAGGCCGCCCGATTTTGTGATATGTGGTATACTAGTTGATGTAGTGATATGTGGTATGATAGTTAGTTATATGCTAAGTGGTATGCTAGTTATATGTATGATGCTTGCAGGGAAGATCATGAGGGAGCCCATGGCGCTTGGATGTAAGACCATGTGGGGGAGCCCATTGCTTTTCAAGTAAATACCATGGGGGAGCCCATGACACTTGGATGTAAGACCATGTAGGGGAGCCAATGGCTTTCCAACTAAAGACCATGGGCGAGCCCATGACACTTAGGTGTAATACCATGTGGGGAAGCCCATGACATCCTGGAGTAAGACCCTGGGAGGAGCCCACAACATCCTTATATGTTATTATGCATGGCTTATATGGTTTATGTAGCTTTTATAGCTAATATAGATTATATGATTATGTGGATTGTGTGGGGTATGCTCTGGGGAACTCACTAAGCATTAGCTTACAGTTTTTTGATTTGTTTCAGGTCCTTTTGAGCCTAAGGGCAAAGGCAAGGCTTGATGGCACGGCATGCACTCTCAGACGTTTTTATGGGACACTTTGATATTTGAAATAAAAATAATGATGCTATAAATTTGAAAACAATTGTTCTTGAGATTTTGTGGTTTATGTGGAAATGTTTTGATTATTTAAAAATGAAAATTTTGTTTGAAGATTTGGGTCGTTACAGCGACTAATCCTCCGCTGCAAACATGAGGCTTCGCCTCATGCCCTGGAGTCACTGCAGGCGAAACTCCATGTCCACAAGGGCTGAGTGGTGCCAGGATTTGAACATAGATCAATATGTTATCCACCATATTTCCACATGCCTTACCAAGTCACCATAACCCAAGTGGTTATGTGACAATTTTTTTTGACCTATCATATAGGTTTACCATTGGAGATGCTCTAAGTAACATGACTTTTTTTCATTTCATCAAAATCGAGTGATGAGAGGAAAAAAATGGTACAAACCGATATGATTGGTGGTTGTCAGATGAAAAAATCTTGTGGTAATTAGTGATTTTAGTGAATCATGAGTGGACCTTGTTGATCAAACAAAAAGAAAATTAAAGTTTTTTTTGAATGAAAAAAGGGAAAGAAAATGGTTTCACTATACCAGACAGTGGTTGGTAGTGCTAAGCATCAAGGAGAATGTTCTGGTGATGCTGGTATGCGACAATTTGTATTTCGACATTTGGTGTTCAGACGATGATGGTTGATTTTTCAAGAATGATGACCGGAAGCAATTATCGATGATGGTAACGTACAAGAATTAGGGTTTTGTTAAAGATGAAAAAAATGTGGAAAGAATGAATATCCATTGTACCTATTGGTGATTCTCAATTGCGGAACCGAGAGTCGATGACATCAAACGATGTTTACAATGGTGGCATATGGTGGCTAGGATTCCGCTGAACCACGAACAAGCAATAATAAACTCAAGAGTCTCGATTAACTCTTGAGTTAGAGATGGTGGTGTTGAAGATGAGTCATAGAGATCTATGGAATGTAGAAAATCAATATGATGTTAAATGTGTTGAAGATGAGCCAGAGAGAATCAATATGGTGTTAAATGATTCATCTTCCTTACCTGGTAACATCTCTCCTTCCGAACTCTTTTCTATTTTTGGAAAATAATTCCAACCAAGGTTGCTCCTCCCTCTCTGACCACAACAAAAGGCAACCCCTGTCATGCTTTCGACGGCCCTTTACTTACTATCATATTAACTTCCTTGGAAAAGGAAAAGGTTAAGTTGCCTTGTTTGACTCCCAACATGGAAACGAGTAAAATAATTATTATTTAAAGTCGATTGGGATAACCAGAGCAAGGTCGCCGGAAATGCAACTTTTTGGAGCTGCTAAAGTGCCAATGCACAACGTACAACCTATAGAGCATGAAACATATGCTTTTGTTGTTTACTCCTAAGAGGCCCACGTGGATGCCATGTCATCACTACTTAGGTGTGTTTTGTTGACCAATATTCCACGTAGCGTGCCATGTCACCCATGTTACCGACTCATCGATTAATACCCTAAGGATCTATTGCGCAAAAAAACTTTAGTGACCAAGACGGAAAAAACACCAAATTTGGTTGTCCTAAAGTGTTAATTTCTCTTTTTTATACAACATTTTGAATTATATATTTACACAGACGGTTCCTAGGTTTGGGGTTACTTTCACGCTTGGCTCATAACTTTTTTTTTAATTGGATCATCCATGGCATTTAGAATTGTAACTCATATGGTCCCTAACTTAATTTTCCCTCTCTTTTGTTGTTAGAATTCCCCACGTGCCTTGCACATTGGGGGTATTTTGGCCTTTTCACTTTAAAACATAGGAGCTTTAATATGTTTCAGAATCCACGAGCATTGTCATCACCTATCGAACACAAAAACACATGATAATTATACGAAAAACCCTAATTGACGAGAAAACCCTACTGCAACAATGATGAACAACCACAACGACTTAGAGGATACATATAAACATGGAGGAAATAGATGTGCATCGTAGATACGATATGTTCATATAAAATTTCTTCATTTTCTATTCATTTTGATGTTTTCACAATAAATTTAATTTTAATGCTTTACATTCAATAAACAACTGTTTTCATAATAAGTTTAATTTTAATGCTTAAAATTCAATCAATAGATGGAGATCCAACTTATTTTCGACCCTATTGCATTACGGTGAAAAATTTATAGATATTATGGGAAGAAAGTATAACAACGGCATTAGGTTACATACTAGACATGAACACTTTCTTTGTTCACGACATAATGGATCAACTTGGGTATATTAATGAAGAGTTGTCGAAGAAGCTCTAATATCATTTTCAAATACCATTTGGCGATTTGGATTTTGGTCTGTTTGATTTAGCTTTTGACGAAGGCTATCGTCATTTGGCTAGATTTTTTGGTTAACCTAATTTAATAGAGGTGCATATAAAGCATACCAAATTACACAGATACTTATTGTCCCCCACACCATCTAAGGTGCATATAGTTGACATTGATCGACATCCAACTTGCTCAAGAACATTGTTTTTGAATTGGCATGATAGTGTTGAACCCCGAGTTGAAATTGACCATGATAGTGTTACACCCTTAAAGGTAAGTATGTTTGGTACTGTTAAAACCTAGAATATGTTTGAGGTTGATAATGTTACACCATCAGATGTTATTGAGAAAGAAAGTTTTATAAACCAAAACAATGCATTTGATCAAGATAGCGTAGCAAAAAATATGGACATTGAAACTATAAGTAAACATGATAGCAACAATGGTGATGAGGATTATCTTATGGACGAATATAATCTCATAGACGATTTTGTTGTTGACATGAAAGCTTTCCAATTGAACATTGACCATAATGTTGAAAGTGTTGGAGGAAATGACCACAAAAGTGTATGAAGGTATAGAATAAGATGAAGACCTTGAAGTAATCGGTAATGATATTTTCTTGATTGAGTTTTCAACAGATGAAGGAAATGAAGATCAATGAATGAAAACTATTAAAGATATATGAAGGGAACATGAGAATGAGAATGAAATCGTTAGTGAGTCATTCTATTTATTTCAAGCTTTTAATACGTCAAAAGAGTCGAAGGACAAGGTGAAACTACATGCAACCAGGTAATGTGTGGAACATATGTTTTTTTCATTTCTTGAACCCATTTTTTCAATAGTTGATGTTGGAAATTTGGTACTTATGTAATGGATGATAATTGGAACCAACAAAAGTGTGAACCTCTTTTTGTTAGTCATTGTAAAACACAATAAAATACAAAAAGAACACCATATCCATTTATCCAAAACAGTTTCAATACGAAGCATTCTAAATAAAAACAACTGATAAACCTAATGAAGATAATAGTTAAAACTTGTAAACAATTATGGTCAACAGTAAAGTCCAACTGTATTAAACATATATTGTTGAATAAGGTATCTAAGCCAGTAACTAAATTGGTATATTCTTGTAATTAGAAGAAAAAGTCTTTTTGGGTTACCCTCAAAACTAGAATGTGATTATAATGACATTTATAGAGAGATAATGATTTATTAGATTGTTATATGATTAATAAACTGATTGGAAGTTATGAGGAAATAATTTGTTAATATATTATGTGATTCATATATTAATTGGAAATAGAAAATTGATTTTTTAATTTATTATGATTAATAAATTAATATGAAATCAGTTAGAATTAATTGATTATTAATTAGAATTAATCTATAAGTAATTTGGGATTAATTGGAAATAATTAAAGGTCAAAGGGTTGAATTGTAATTGTTCATAATTGAGCAAAAAAAGAAAATTCTAGAACCCATATAGGGATGAATCAAATTAGGAGGTTTCTAAGGTTTCCAGAAGCCTCGTGGTTGTAAACAAGGAAAGGATTTGAATTGTGTTTAAATCTATTATTTAATTATTCAAATCTTGCTTTGTCCGTAAGTTATCTAAACTATAAATAGGACTCCAAGGCCTTTAATTTTTGTTCATACTCTTCCTTGGAAGATACTCTGGCCGAAAATCCCTTCATTCTTTTCTCCTCTTGTCTTTTAGTTCTAGGATTTGGATGTGAGCCATTAGAGGCATTATTATTTTGGTGCTAAGCTTTCCAAGACCTACACTACAAGAAGATTGAGCTGATTTGTTTACTACAACAAATCAAAGGTATGTAACCCTAATCCCATGATTTCGATTTATACTAGGGTTATACAAATTTAGTTGTTCATTGTATGTTGCCATCAAGGTGTATTGAATAGATCTTTTATAGGATGCATGTACTCTATTAAATGTTAATTGTTTTCCGTATTGTACAAATTTTGTTTCCTATAAAACCCATCAATATTCATATTCAAATTTTGGTTTTAAGCTCCTTTAGTTTATAAAAAAGGTTAAAATATTTTGAAAACCTTAATACACAAACAAGAACAAAAGTATAATAGATAAGGTTATGAAAAGGATAAAAATGTTTTTGAAAACCTTAATACATAAGCCATGTAAATCTTTTGAATTTAATATATACATAATGTTTCAAAAATATTTTGTAGAATTAAGAAAGACAAAAGTATTTTATGACTTTTTTTCTTAAGAATGTCAGAGAAGTTGTTATATAATTATATTGTAATGAAGATTAAGGACCATGCATAAAGTTCTTTACATATGAACGTCTGGTACCCTCCACTACTCCAGGCCAAGCTTTACATCTATGGTGAGGACCCACTTGTTGATGACAATATCCACTTTCATGAATTTCTAATAACTTCCTACCTAAATCTTCCACCTAACCCCAACTCCACCATGCACTTCCCCAACTATATTATGTCATTATTCAAAGCCATCATCCAATTTTGTAAATCGTTTTTGGAGCTACTTTCTGATCTTTCAACCACCAAGAAATGAATCATAATACTTGATTAACTTCATTGTTCAAGAATTTGGTTTGGTGCCTAACATTGTTGTTTACATGTTTAAAAGTTGTTATGTCTTCATTGTGTTTTGTACCACTAGAAGGAAAGAAAAACATCAAAATTAGATGATGAAAATGAGTTATTGTGGAAGAAGGTGCCATCACTTGAAGGGTGTTTCACAAATGAGTTCTTGGAGTTTCTAGCGTATACGAATCTTCATTCAAGAAGATAGGCTCGGGTCTTGGACTCAAATAAACAGTTGTACGTTCAACACAGAAACTCATTAATTTGGAAGTACTTTATTGTAACGTCCGTCTCTCGAGGTATTAATTAACCAATTATGCAACTTAAAAAGATATTGGACTATGGTTGGACTTGGCATTTTGGATTGGACTTTAGGAATCTTGGGCCGAGATTTAGGATGCCCATAAGCCGTACGCGGGGCATAACCCGCCGTATGCGGGCGTAGTGACTTTGGATGTGTGGGACATGAGAAGCGTACGCGCAACGTACCATAAGTACGCCCAACGTACGCGAACAGACACTAAACCCTAACTTCAGGATTTAAGAGGTATATAAACCCCATTATAGCCCCCCTTGGTTTCTTATCAGCCTCCTCACCCACAAGAATACCCTAATACGTTCTTACCCTCTTTATTGTGTGAAGTTGTTTTTGTGAGTGCATTTAGTGAAAGAAAGTTGTGAAGAATGAAAGGAAAGGTTGGAGAAGAAGCTTGAGCTCAAGGATCTGGACTAAACTCACCCTTTGTCCTAAAAAGAAGATATAAAGCACTTAACTTTCTTCCTCACATTCTAGATTTAGGGTTATGGGAGTTTTGGACCTCTTTAGGTCCAAATGTTGGACCTTGATCATGTAAAACCGTTTTTGAGCTAGGGATTGCCATCCTTGAGGCTCAAAACACTTTCTTAGCAATAAAGTTTCAATCTTTGAGGCTTTCATGAAGCCATGCATGAGACCTACCATTTCCATGGACATAGATTATTGTTTTTTTAGAGTTTAAGCTTATATGAGTCATGCAAGCCATCAAGTAAGCAACTTTATGGTTTAAGAGATGGAATAAGACTTGGATCTGAGTTTGTAGCTTCTGACTCGGAATATTAAGCACTTAATAGAGAAAGAACTTAATAGGGTATTACGTAGAGCGAACGTGTAGGTACGCCCAGCGTACTCGTCATCAAGCCCTTACGCTAAGCGTACTTTGGAGTACGCCCCGTGTAACGCAATCAGTTTGGACCTTGAGTATTTGGGCCTCGGTGTGGGTTGTATTTTGGACTTTGGGCCTTAGTGGGCTAGCATGAGTCAGTGAATATGGTCCAAGTATAGGTGTTGGGCTTAGGGTAAGGCCCAATAAAGGAATTTGGGCCCAATGTAGCAAATTAGGCCATTAATGGGCCAATAGTGGGCATGGGAAGCCTATCTAGTGATTGGGCCTTCAAAAGTCAGATTATGGGCCAAGGGCATTTTTAGGCTTAAATAAGGCCCATATGAGGAGTGAGGCCCAATTTGGAAAATTAGGCCATTAGTGGGCCTTTAGTGGGCCATTGGTGGACTTAGAAAGAATTAATGGGTTTAGGCCTTGGTTATGACCCACACCATAGCAGGGGTAAAATAGTCATTTTACCCATAGAAGGATCCTTATTATGATTAAGTGTTTTAATTGGTCATGATAGTCGGGGAGCAGCTGACACAACAGTCAGGGATTCTTTACTCAAGCTTTCAGCAGTTAGTTCTTCGAGGTGAGTTTCCTTCCAGTAGGAACAACTCTACGGGCACAATGTCGGCTCGTTTAGATAGCAGTAGTTCCGGACTGTGGTCCGATGTCGGGGTGGTCCCGAGAAGTAGTTCAGTATGCTTGATGTCTTTGTGATTCAGGCATGTCTATGTGTTATGTGTTCCGGACTGCGGTCCGATGCAGTATGCAGTATATGTGTTATTGTTATATGTTATGATTATGTTATGCTATGTTCAGTCAGTTTCGTACTTCGGTCCGATGTAGACTGCAAGGCCCTAGTTAGTCCCGGACTTCGGTTCGATGAGTGAGCAAGGCCCTATTTAGTTCTGAACTTCGGTCTGATGCAGTGGCCAAGGCCCTAGTTAGTTCCGGACTTCGGTCCGATGCAGTGGGAAAGGCCCTAGTCAGTTCCGGACTTCGGTCCGATGCAGAGGGCAAGGAACTAGTCCGTTCCGGACTTTGGTCCGATGCAGAGGGCAAGGCCTTATTTAGTTCCAGACTTCGGTCTGATGTAGTGGGCAAGGCCCTAATCAGTCCTGGATTTTGGTCTGATGCAGTGGGCAAGGCCCAATATGTGCTTTATATGTTATTGTATGGTATGTGGTAGTTTGGGGGAGCTCACTAAGCTTCGTGCTTACAGCTTAAGTTTTGGTTTCAGGTACTTCAGCTAGCAAGGGGAAGGGCTTGGGATGATGGCATGGCACACACCACAGTTTTAGCCTGGGAGTTAGACTCTGATATTTTTGATAGGATCTTGACATCAATTTTGATATGAGACACATTTTATGACATTTTGAGACACACGACTTATGGTTTTCTTATATGATATTTGGATAGTATGGTTTTAGTAATGTTTTCAAAAGAATTTTTTGGCTTGTATTTTTGGGATGTTTCAAGTTGGTATCAGAGCCTTGGTTTGAGGGATTCAGACAGACTTTTGGGTGTGTCTGAACTCAAACTAAGGAAATGGTATAAGGTTTTCAAAAGAAAAACATTTTCGAAAGAAATATTTGAAAAAGAAAATTAAAAAGAAAGGAGTTTTTGAAAAAAAAAAAAAAGGGTGTGGTACATGCAATCAGCCGAGCTCAAGTAAGTACTCCCAAATTACCCATACAAGTTTATTCTATATTATGATTATCAACTTTATTAGAACATCATGCTAGATTAGGAATAAGGATCTAGGAAGGATGCCTTATGTGTCTGTATTATGTGTATCAGCTTTATGAATTGCATGCTAGTACAGATCAGACGACGTGATAGCCAGAGTAGTATGTGCTTGATTATGTGTACTCAATGCCCGTATGCTGCTTGCTTTGTGCTTTTAGGAGTTCTAGTTGTATTTCACTAACTAGTAAACGAATATGTTAAATTACATATTGCAAGGACTAAATAATTCCAGAAGGTTAGGTCTAGCTCTATTTTGCAGCTCTTGTTTGAGTCCAACCGTTGTAGGGTAAGATCTCTCATTCGAAGAATTATCTAGTTTGAGTAATATGTAATAGTATTCGCGAGCTAGTTAGGGGAAGAAAGCAGGGATTTCTTATACAGCTGATGGCGGAGAGTGAGTTGGTGATTACCCTAGGGCAAGCCTAGGATGAGAGTAGCAGAGAGCAGTAGTAGTAGAAGGGACTTGGTGGAGTCAAGGCAGTTCTTGAGGAAAGTACGGATAGATGTGTAACATCCCAAAAATACAGGCCAAAAATTTCATTTTTAAATACATCATTATAAAACCAACAGTGTAATAAAACATCCGTAATATCATGTCATGTCAAAACCAAAGTAGAAATAATCAAACGTGTTATCATAAAATAATATCATAGTGTAATCCCGAATATCTCATGTGCGGAAAACCATAGTGTGATGCGCTGCGATCAAGTCGACTCCTTTCCTTTAAACACGAAGTACCTGAAACCAAAACTGAAAACCGTAAGCACGAAGCTTAGTGAGTTCCCCCATCATACCGCATACCATACAATCACATAACATACATATATTGTCAGGCATATCTGGGTGCCCGACCTACCCCTTCGGTCCTCTCGACCAGATACAGACTAGTCTATTTGGGAGCTGGCCTCCCCTTCGGTCCTCTCGACTGGATACTGACTAGCATATATGGGTGTTGGTCTCCCTTTCGGTCATCTCGACCGGATACTGACTAGCATGTCTGGGAGCTGGCCTCCCCTTCGATCCTCTCGACCGGATGCTGACTAGCATATCTGGGAGTTGGCCTCCCCTTCGGTCCTCTCGAGCGGATAACGGGGACTATTTCACCCCCTACTACTACCACATAACACATACATCACATAATCTATCTAGCATGGCTGGGCATGACCCCCTACTACTACCACATAGCATCATATCATACTAGCACAATAACATATCTCAAGTAGTAGCAACCCTAGATGAATATCACAGAGACAAACATCTATCATACAATTCCTACAGGTGGGTCGACATTGTGGCCGTAGACCCACCGCTACTGGAAGGTAACTCACCTCACACGACTGAAGTCCCGAAGACACAATCCCACACTTGCTGAAGTCCCGCAGACTCGACCCCAACTGCTGGCTGACAGATTCCCGAACTGTCAACACCAAAATAACACCCAATTAATAATTGGGTCCTAATACATAACCATAAGTACATTCTTTGGGTAATTACTACATTACCCCTAGCTTGGCTTATTCAATCCCAAGGCCCAATCCATAGGCCCCAGGTCGACTAGGAATCAAAGCCAAACACATGGCCCAATTTTCCAAATTGGGCCTAGGCCTATACATGGTCTCATTCTAAGGCCCAACATCATAAAATCATTAAAGCCCAAACTATGGCCCATCTACGGTCCAATTTTCAAAATTGGGCCCAATCCCCATACATGGGCCTTACCCTAGCCCATTAACTTATTCTAGTCCAATTGCTTGACTTTGGATGGCCCAATAATAACCCGATCATCAAGGCCCAATAAAGAGGCCCAATAATAAACCCAAATGAGATTAGGGTTTCACATAAAATGATGATTAGGGTTAAGTTTCCTACTTAACCCATTAAGGACTTAATCCATTAAGTCCATTATCGCTTAGATCAATCTTTGCCAAAGTTTATTATTTAATATCTCAAGTTATTAAATAATTCTTGTGTGTCCCGATTAATTCCCCCAAATTAGGGTTTCATGGCATTAGGGTTTTCCAAACCCTAATTAGAGTTTCCAACCCAATACCAGTCCATTAAATAATTGTTGGGTTTTTAGGTCAATTAGGGCTTTATTGGCCTATTAAGCCCACTAGAATACCATTAAGCCCATTAGGGTTTTATTAGGGTCCATTGGAGTCCATTAAGCTTCATTGGGCCCATTAGGGTTTTGGTTCCTTGTCCAAACATCCCCAAACTAGCAATCCCAACACAACTAAGCACACCGCCACCCGACACGGCGGCCGTTGGCGGCAGCCACCACCCTACGGTGGTGGTTTGAGTTTCTTTTCATTATTTTTCTTTTCGGTTACACAACAACCTAATGGCAGCCGACGGTGGCATGTGGTGGCAGCCATGGGCCACCATGGCTGGCGGCCATGGTGGGTATCTTTTCCATTTTCCGGCCATCAAACACACCCTACACGACACCCACTCTACTGAAGCAATAACCAACGCACACAACATGCTGGACATGAAAAACACCCCATCGGACATCTCGAGGCGGCAGCATCGGCGGTTGTGATGACAGCCACCACCTCACGTGGTGGTGGCGGCGGTGGTTTACCTTGCTTCCCTGCCCAAAATAACACACACATTCCATTGTTAGCTCCGAAAGCAACCCTTAAAGGCGAACACACGCACCATCAGCCACCTACAAGGTGCCAAAACATCGCCAGAATGCCATCGAGGCGGCGACAGACGGCGGCGGCGACTCAAAATGGCAACCACTAGGCTGCCGACGACAGCAATCGATATATATATATATATATATATATATATATATATATATATATATATATATATATATATATATATATATATATATATATATATATATATATATATATATATATATATATATAACGTCGGCTCACCGGAAATAGCGAAGGATAGGAGAGGGTCGGGGAAGGTGGCAGATGGGCTTACCAACGGTTTTCCGGTCGCTCCCGACTCTCACAGCAACAATACACACTCAGCTGTCGGTCTTGGCGGCCAAACCGGTCGAAACGACGTTTCCGTTGGCGGAGCTCCTCAGCGAAGCAGCGACGGCTGGAGGTGTTCCAAAGGTAGCGGCGGCTACCGAACATGAAGAGAGAGGGAAGGTAGCGGTTGTTCCATTGCCTAGGTTTAGGGTTGAGGGTTAGATTAAATACCCGACACCCTTTAAACATCCATCCATAATGGCAGTATCGGCCCCTCCCTCATGAAATTATTTCAAAATAAACCCCCATAATTACCATTTAAACCCTGACCTCGAAAATCCCTTTCAGATTAAGTCCCATATTTTACCAAACAACCCCCATCTTCTAAAATCTTTACAATTTAGCTCCACATGTTACCCCTTTAGTCCCCAATATCTTAATTATGACATATTCAGCCCTTCCACCTCTTTTCCTTTCAAACTAAATCCAATTAATTACCACAGAGCCCTTGTCTTCATAAATATTTACAAACTGAGTCCGACTCTCACACTTTTAACCACCAATTACTAAATTATGCCAATTTACTCCTTGAAACCGCCCCCTGCATATATAATTATTTATTTTAGGCTACCATTCGCTCATTAATTTATTTATTTAACATAATAAATAAATGGGTGTTACAACTCTCCCCCACTTAAATTAGATTTCGTCCTCGAAATCATTCCTTATCCTTCCTTACTCACCCAACCACTCTACTAACATGGTCACCATCATGGCCACACCCTAGCCTTCCCAGGGTAGCCATAACCAATCCTCGTAAGCCCCTACAATCCATAGATGAACGGATTTCTCGCAACAAGGTAATTTAGTCTATCTGAATCTGTTGTCTCGAGATGGTCTGAATCCCTGGCAGATCACTCATACTGAACCATTATCGTTGGACCCAGTCCACTTTATCCTTCACCCGACTACTCAATTTCCGATAACTCGAGGTTCCCATTATAAAACAGGATCATAGACCTAATTATCTCTGCAGATCACTTGTACCTGGCCAAGGCCCAGGTACTCCTATTGTGAGTGACTTGTCACTCCCCAATAACCAGCTATTCCGTGAGTACTTGCAACCTAAGACACAAGTACTAATACTACCCAGACTCTGAAACTGCCCGAACACTGAACTGTCTGAAGTAGTATGTTGCCACACGGCTGCTTTCCAAAATTTAATGAGACATCCCTGGTCCCCATTCGTTCACTAATTATCTGAAATATCGGGTTCCTGCCCGGCTGCGGAGCCGAAGGACTCCCACTTAGTCGCCTTACACGACTTCTGAACGAAATCCTTCTCTGGAACTAGTTGCCACTAGTTATCATGCCACTATGGCTCTAATAACCTTCCGATCCAACTGGTCAGGTCCATGCATAAAATCTTTACATACTCAAATCCAAGACTAAAAGTGATTGCTACCTAACCAATGGTAGCCTTACGTCACAAACACCCTTAAGCAGTCCATTGCTTCCCTGATCTTATAAATGTAGTGGCGTTTCTACAGTCTTATCACCGGCTCAGCCATATCTAATCCATCTGAGTAATACCGAAATCCAATATCTGGATTTCCATATCCTCACTGTTGCACCCGAACTGGTGGGTACAACTGTTCCTTCCGCATTTTAACAACACGCTCATGGCATCTATCATCCTAGTGAATGCTACGCCTACACCCGCAGACTTACAACCCTCTATTACTATCTAGCTGCTAGTGAATGCTACGACTACACCCGCAGACTTACAACACTCTAATACTATCTGGCTGCTAGTGAATGCTATGGCTACACCCGTAGACTTACAACACTCTAACACTATCTGACTGCCTGGTGAATGCTACGGCTACACCCGCAGACTTACAACACCCTAACATTATCTGCCAACCTGGTGAATGCTACGGCTACACCCGCAGACTTACAACACCCCTCACACTATCTGCTGCTAGTGAATGCTACGGCTACACCCGTAGACTTGCAACACTTTCCATCCCGGGTCGAACACAAACTCGACCTAACCTTCAACTGAACTTGAGTCCTAACCAGAAATCTAACTTGGTTCCCAAAACCTGCTATCATGTGACCCCATTATATCAGTACCGTACCCATGCCTGTGATCAAAGCGTCACCATAAACCACAAAATTATCTACACCCTCTGGCAGGGTGAGAATCGGTGCCTCGTACAACTTCTGTCTGAGAGTATTGAAGGTTGTCTGCTATTCAGGCCCTCAACGAAAGGCCACCGACTTCTTGACCAGTTGGGTCAAAGGAACCGCAATCTCGGAGAAGTCCCATGTAAATCTCTGGTAGTAACCTGCTAGACCCAAGAAACTCCGAATCTCAGATGGAGACCTCGGAATCTCCCACTGCATCACGGCCTCTATCTTGGCCGGATCAACTAGAATACCCTTCTAGTTGATAAGGTGCCCAAGAGATTGCACCCTGCGCAACCAAAACTCACATTTGGAGAACTTTATAAAAGTCTCTCCCCCACTTAGATTCGACTAAGTCTTCACTGCACGCAAGAATTGAAGGATTTCCAATCCTTCTCACTTTCTAATATCCCACTGATGACAACCTGTGCCTGCCAATGCTAGCGTTTTAATCACCGATTAAACCTTGAGATCTCACATCCTCGGGAATCTCGATGAGTACTCTTGACATCTGATCCAGTCTGACACCTCGATCCATCTAACATGTTGTCAATTAGTGGTCTCAATCTTCACTCTGGCTGAAGAATCCTCATTCTCATTTCCAATCTTGCAATACCACTAAACTCTAACCGAACACAGCCCATGAGAAAATACAATTACCCTAAACATGCGATGACCAACCACTTATGCATCTAACACCCACGACTGACACTACCCTTTTCATGTCACCAGCTCGGTCCTAGCAATGGTAATGCCTTGAACTCCAAGGTCCATCCATAAACAATTACCGACCATACCTGAACAATGATAGAACCTCTGAACACTGACTTCATTGGAGAACAATCACTCCAACCCTGATCGAGTATCCTCTAAATAATACTCCTGCATAGATCCCGACAAAGATCCGAAATGATAATGGTATGCGCGGAAGCCATTCCGCAAGATGCATCCCCTTTTGGGTTCATCAAGGACTTTTCGGCATGCAGGATGACATATATGATCCTTGATAACCCAAACACTAGCAGGAAAACCGACTCGAGGTCTGACTTATCCAACTCACTCACAATTCCAAAGCGATACATATTCCCAACATCCAACTAGTAGCAGTAAAATATGACATACCCGCAACATCTGGAGGAATCCGAGTCACCTCCAGCTAACATGATCAACCCTGCCACACCTGTAGTAGCTTAAACCCTTGGAGTGACAAACTCCCTCGTGTACTCTCTCGTACGCATTGCACTGACTCTGGACCTGCTGGCCCTCCACCCAATGATCAGAAGTCATGGGTCTCTTCCCGGGATCCTCTACTATACCCGCATAGCACAGCCCTCTCTTTCTAGGGTGCTCCCAAATCGATCCCGCATCTGCAACTCTTGGAAATCATATCCTTCAGGGTCTGCCACCCTGTCACGCGCACTAGCTCGCATGCCAATGGCTAAGCTGCAACAACTGGAACATCCTCTGTCCCTAAACTGGGTCATGAACTCTTCCCTGAAGCTTCTTAGATTCTCCAACACTCTCACTGATTTGAGTATGGATCCTATGCTTTCAGTAGTACGGGCCCAATACTACCTTCCACACCTATCCATACTTTCCTCAGCAATCCTCCGGGATCCTCTAAGTCATTTCCTCAAACTGGTACACCCAAGTCTAACTGAGCCTCACTACTGACTCACTGAAATATATCCTAGGCTTCCCTAGGTTCCTGAACTCACCCAGTCCTCAACTGCTGAAAGATTCCCAGTAATCTCAACTAGCTACCTCATGAATATAGCCACATGCAACAGAGATCAGATAATCCTTCGAGTAAAAGACCCATCCCTAGAACGGTTGGACTCAGACAGGAGCTGCGCAATAGGGTCAAGTCTCTTACTTTGAGATTATCCGGCCTGTGTCCCATGTGACCTAGCACATTCACTTAATAGTTAGCTCACATTACTAAGAGTCCCACAAATCACAGAGCAAATAGCATTCAGACAATGGAAAATCTAACCAATCAAATCATTCTATCTTCTAATCAGGAATCTGTACATGAAATTCAAAGGCTCATACAATCAGGCATAACCTAAACAGGCTATCCTATCACTGACTGATCAGTACTAGCATGCAAGTCTACAAGCACATACAATAGGCATATAAGGCATCCTCCTAGATCCTTATCCCTAATCTAGCATGCAATTCTCATAATCATATCATATCATACCATAACATAACATGTATGGGTATCTTGGGGAAAACTTACTTGAGCTCGGCTGATTGTATGCATCATACACTTTGTTCTTCTCAAAGTTCCTTTCTCTTTTCAGATTCTTTTCAAACTCCTTTTTATAAAATGGTTTTAATTTTGAAAATTTTCATACCAAGCCCTTTGTTTGAGTTCAGACACACCCGAGAGTATGTCCGAATCCCTCAAACCAAGGCTCTGATACCAACATGTAACATCCCAAAAATACATGCCAAAAATTTCATTTTTAAATACGTCATTATAAAACCAACCGTGTAATAAAATATCCGTAATATCATGTCATGTCAAAACCAAAGTAGAAATAATCAAACGTGTTATCATAAAATAATATCAAAGTGTAATCCCGAAAATCTCATGTGCGGAAAACCATAGTGTGATGCGCTGCGATCAAGCCGGCTCCTTTCCTTTAAACACAAAGTGCCTGAAACCAAAACTGAAAACCGTAAGCACGAAGCTTAGTGAGTTCCCCCCATCATACCGCATACCATACAATCACATAACATACATATATTGTCAGGCATATCTGGGTGCCCGACCTACCCCTTCTTTCCTCTCGACCGGATACAGACTAGTCTATTTGGGAGCTGGCCTCCCCTACGGTCCTCTCGACCGGATACTGACTAGCATATATGGGTGTTGGTCTCCCTTTCGGTCCTCTTGACCGGATAATGACTAGCATGTCTGGGAGCAGGCCTCCCCTCCGGTCCTCTCGACCGGATGCTGACTAGCATATCTGGGAGCTGGCCTCCCTTTCGGTCCTCTCGACCGGATACTGGGGACTATTTCACCCCCTACTACTACCACATAACACATACATCACATAATCTATCTAGCATGGTCGGGCATGACCGCCCCTTCGGCCCTATCGACCGGTATTCTGGAGGACTATTTCCCCCTACTGTCACTAGCACATAGCATCATATCATACTAGCACAATAACATATCTCAGGTAGTAGCAACCCTAGATGAATATCACAGAGACAAACATCTATCATACAATTCCTACTGGTGGGCCGACATTGTGGCCGTAGACCCACCGCTACTGGAAGGTAACTCACCTCACACTGCTGAAGTCCCGAAGACACAATCCCATACTTGCTGAAGTTCCGTAGACTCAACCCCAGCTGCTGGCTGACAGATTCCCGAACTGTCAACACCAAAATAACACCCAATTAATAATTGGGTCCTAATACATAACCATAAGTACATTCTTTGGGTAATTACTACATTACCCCTAGCTTGGCTTATTCAATCCCAAGGCCCAATCCATAGGCCCAAAGTCGACTCGGAATCAAAGCCAAACACATGGCCTAATTTTCCAAATTGGGCCTAGGCCTATACATGGTCTCATTCTAAGGCCCAACATCATATAATCATTAAAGCCCAAACTATGGCCCATCTATGGCCTAATTTTCCAAATTGGGCCCAAGCCCTTTACATGGGCCTTACCCTAGGCCCATTAACTTATTCTAGTCCAATTGCTTGACTTTGGGTGGCCCAATAAAATCCGATCATCAAGGCCCAATAATAATCCCAAATGAGATTAGGGCTTCACATAAAATGATGATTAGGGTTACGTTTCCTACTTAACCCATTAAGGACTTAATCCATTAAGTCCATTATCGCTTAGATCAATCTTTGCCAAAGTTTATTATTTAATATATCAAGTTATTAAATAATTCTTGTGTGTCCCGATTAATTCCCCCAAATTAGGGTTTCATGGCATTAGGGTTTTCCAAACCCTAATTAGAGTTTCCAACCCAATACCAATCCATTAATTAATTGTTGGGTTTTTAGGTCAATTAGGGCTTTATTGGGCCTATTAAGCCCACTAGAATACCATTTAGCCCATTAGGATTTTATTAGGGTCCATTGGAGTCCATTAAGCTTCATTGGGCCCATTAGGGTTTTGGTCCCTTGTCCAAACATCCCCAAACTAGCAATCCCAACACAACTAAGCACACCGCCACCCGACACGGCGGCCGGTGGCGGCAGCCACCATCCTACGGTGGTGGTTTGAGTTTCTTTTCATTATTTATCTTTTTGGTTACATTTTACAATGCTAACACCCCAATTAATCACACACACACACTAATACAAGCACATATACAACAACCTAATGGCGGCCGACGGTGGCATGTGGTGGCAGCCACCATGGTTGGCGGCCATGGTGGGTATCTTTTCCATTTTCCGGCCATCAAACACACCTTACACGAAACTCACTTTACTGAAGCAATAACCAACGCACACAACATGCTGGACATGAAAAACACCCCATCGGACATCTCGAGGCGGTAGCGTCGACGGTTGTGATGATAGCCACCACCTCATGTGGTGGTGGCGGCGGTTTACCTTGCTTCCCTGCCCAAAATAACACACACATTCTACTGTTAGCTCCGAAAGCAACCCTTAAAGGCGAACACACGCACCATTAGCCACCTACAAGGTGCCAAAACATCACTGGAATGCCACCGAGGTGGCGACAGACGGCGGCGGCGACTCAAAATGGAAAACACAAGGCTGCCGACGACAGCAATCGATATATATATATATATATATATATATATATATATATATATATATATATATATATATATATATATATATATATATATAACATCGGCTCACCGTAAATAGCGAAGGATAGGAGAGGGGAAGGTGGCAGATGGGCTTACCAACGGTTTTCCGGTCGCTCCCAACTCTCACAGCAACAATACGCACTCATCTGTCGGTCTTGGCGGCCAAACCGGTCGAAACGACGTTTCCGTTGGCGGAGCTGTGATGGCGGAGTTCCTCAGCGAAGCAGCGACGGCTGGAGGTGTTCCAAAGGTAGCGGCGGCTACCGGACATGAAGAGAGAGGGAAGGTAGCGGCTGTTCCATTGCCTAGGGTTAGGGTTAAGGGTTAGATTAAATACCCGACACCCTTGAAACATCCATCCATAATGGCAGTATCGGCCTCTCCCTCATGAAATTATTTAAAAATAAACCCCCATAATTACCATTTAAACCCTGAACTCAAAAATCCCTTTCATATTAAGTCCCATATTTTACCAAACAACCCCCATCTTCTAAAATCTTTACAATTCAGCTCCCTATGTTATCCCTTTAGTCCCCAATATCTTAATTATGACATATTCAGCCCTTCCACCTCTTTTCCTTTCAAATTAAATTCAAATAATTACCACGGAGCCCTTGTCTTCATAAATATTTACAAACTGAGTTCGACTCTCACACTTTTAACCACCAATTACTAAATTATGCCAATTTACTCCTTGAAACCACCCCTGCATATATAATTATTTATTTTAGGCTACCATTCGCTCATTAATTTATTTATTTAACGTAATAAATAAATGGGTGTTACAAGATGTGGAAGGTAGTATGGGCCCGTACTACTGAAAGCAGAGGATCCGTACTCAAATCAAGGAAGGCTGAGATAAGACCAGGGAACTTTTAGTGTGTGAGATCCCTCGAGTTTTAATGAGTATTGTGATGTTAGTGATGGTATATTACTGAGTATAGTGACGCTACGTGGTAGACCAGCTGGTAGTTCTGGTGTCGACGAGGGATCAGGCTCGGACTCTGTAGCCGGGCAGCTCGATGATCAGATGAGGGATTTCATATCCTAAGAGATCACACGTAGCATACTAGACCAGAATCCTGTGATCTTTGGTACGGTCAAGGAGGGCATTCTAGAGATTCTTGATGAGAGGTTGAGCGCCTTTTGTATTGAGATGAGGGCCATGGTGGGTTCGTGCACGCTCACATTCAGGGAGTTTCGGGCTTGTGGAGCTCCAAATTACCATAGGGCCCGAGACCCCATCGCGAGTACCAGATGGTTGGCTGATGTGGCTAACGCTTTTCACACTAGCATATGTCCCGAAGAGGACAAGGTCCGACTTGCATCCTGTCTCCTGATGGGCAGGGCACGTGATTGGTGGGAGGAGGTTGGACATGTCATTGGGGATGATGTAGCTCTTAATTCTATGACCTAGACGGATTTCACGACCAGGTTCAGATCCGAGTTTCTGTTGGATAAGGTGTCTAAGTCCATAACTTATTTGGTATATACTTGACCCGACCGGCATGGTCCATTTGGGTTGCATCTCATCCAAACTATTTATGGATAATTTTATGAGAGTTATACACATATGTTTATTAATATATTATAAGTTATAATATATTAATATGAAGTTATGTTATTTAATTAGTATTAGTCTTAAATTAATTATGAATTAATTTAGAGATTAAAAGAAAGACTAATTAGATTATGGCCTATTGGTTTTATATGGTGTGGGCTAACACTCATTTGTTAATGGGCTAGGCTTATATGGAAGCCCATGGATGATCCATGGAGCTTTTAACCCATGGATCCTTGGAAAGGAAAAGACATGGGTTATTAGGGTTTCACCCTAATCATGTACACTATATAAGCATGCTTATGTTGCATGAAATGGCCCCTAAGGGTAACTAGTGAACTAGTGTGTGTGTGTGTGCTTGTGTGTGGCCGAAAATACAAGTGTGTATACTCTCTCAAAGTTTTCCAAGAGTTTATGGTGTTTTGTGATTCCATTTGAGGCATTCACACTATTGGTGCTTGGCCCTCAAACTCCTTAGGAATTGAACTCATCATCAAAAGGTATGTAATCTCATCTAATTCTTTTATGTTTAAAGTACCCCATGCCATGTTAGATAGGTTATGAACCTTGGAAAATTATTGTTTTGCATGTATTTAGACAAACATAGATCCAAGGCTTATTAGGGTTGCATGCACACTTAGGAAGTGTTAGATTGCTAAAAACCCAACAGTGGTATCAGAGCCTAGGCTTGCTTGTTTGAATACTTGATGCAAATTGCTGAAAATCGAAGATTTTATGCTGTCTGCACAGCTGACTCGCCGAGTCCATGAAGGGACTCGACGAGTCCAAGGCAAAACTCATCCAACTCGGCGAGTTGGTTCATGCACTCGACGAGTTGGACCCCCAGACAGCATATCTTCGGGTTTTGGTGCTGGAATTGGTCTAGAATCATTACCTTAAACTGTTTTGGACTCATAAAATCTGTTTTTGATGTGGTAATGATGATGGTGGACCAATTTCAAAGTTATAATCAAAATTCCATGATTTTATGTGTTCATATAATTCTTGAAATTTTGATGATCATGTTCATGTTCTTATGAATTTAGAAGATGATAGGAATTATTTGCTGAATTGTTTGGAATTAATTCTTAATTATTTATGTGTTTTAATGGAGTCCATAATTTGTCCTCAAGTTATGGATATCCAAATGTCACTTTTATTTAACACACACTTAAAACACACAAGTTACATGAAAATGAAGAGTCTTCATTTTTATGAACCTTTAATTCATAAGTTATGAAATGAAAAGTCTTGGATGGTTACAAAAGATGAAGAGTCTTGTCCTTAAGTTATGGAGGTTCAAGAGTCACTTCATTAATAAATATATAAATAAAGTGTAACCTTAATTAATTCCATAAGTTATAAAAATAAAGAAAAGTAATTCTTTTATTAGTTTAAAGTCTTCCATAACTTGTCCTCAAGTTATGGAACTTGAAGAGTTTTTGGATTAAAACTACTTTAAACACATAAATCATGGAATTAATTAGTTTTGAATAGTTTCAAAACTTGCCCTCAAGTTTTGGAATTTGGAAAAGTTTCACACACTTTAATAAACTTTAATTCCAACACTTAGAATTTTAAAAGTTAAAATTCAACACTTATACTATTTATAACATTAATGGTTAATTATTATATATATGTATAAGAATAAGTCGTTTTACCCTTAGTAGGCCTCATTCACGAAGCCGGTCTATAAGGTGGGTATAAGGTTGTTGCCTATAAAATGGCGACTTAATGGGTGTCCACTCTCACCCACCGCTTGCTTGATCGGTGGAGGGTCGTTAGCCGAACGGGTAGGACAATGACTTTAAATTCTCATTAAAAGTATAATGATTATTATAAAGTAACTAAATATTTTTTATTTAATTCCCAATCTTAGTCACTTTAGGAAAAATGTGAATTTGGTGCTAGCCCATGGAATTCATACTTTGTACCTTACCAAGTCGTTGGTGGAGCGTGTGTGGTTAACCGGCACACTAACTTGGACTAGTAAGGATCACGAAGGGTGACTTAATGTTTTTCATAGATCAATGGAGCGTGTGTGGTTAACCGGCACATTGATTGGGTGATAATATTAAGGGTACCAAGTGAATTGGTATGGTTATTCACACCTTGTTTTGTGATCCTCGGCATCCCAGTCACAAAATTTGAGAGGGCACACTCGAGATTGAAACATGCCATTGAAAATTTCAATGAATCTCAAAATATCTAGGAATTTCAAATCCAATTAAAACCTAATAAATTATTTCGTTTTTCATGGTGGAAATTGGTGAATCGTCATTCGCCTACCTTCAAATATTTTATTGCTTGGATTACGGCATCCCTCTTCCAAATTATAAAATATTGTGTTGGGTCCTAGCCTTAATATTTCATATTGGGTGTTATATTAAGGACTTTGAATCAACTAACTTGATTTTCTCCCATTATAGATGTCTGGTTCAGATAACTATGATCTTCCCAAATCTCTTGAAGATGGTGTCCCTCAACATCATGCCTCACTTCCTCCACCTCCTCCAATTATTCTCCCTCACCCACAAGTTCTTGAAAAGTTTAAAGTCACTCAGTCCCTATTGGCAAGCATAGTCTATGTGTGCTTACATCTTGGAGATAAAGTCACATATTGACAAGCCGGGAGAGTTGGGTGTCAAAGTCTCGTGAAAGTTGGATGTTCAATCACTTTCTTAGTAACATAGTGAGTCTCTTTGGGACTACTATGAGACGGACAATGACATGACCCTTAATGATGTTATTTATTTGCTTAGTGTTGTGAAATCAGCAATGATTTGGAACACCAGTAAAGCAAATTTGATTGAAAGAACAACTTCCCAAGTCTACATGGACATTGACAATGGTAGCATTGGATATCTAGAAAAGGATTTCTCTTCCCAATGGAAATGGATCGGCCATAGTCAACTCGGTTGACCAAATGGTAAAGAGAAAGGCTGAGTCTGACATATTCTCATCTGCCATTACCAAAGGTTCCATGTGTTTTTTTGCCAAAGGAAGGGGCATTGGTTGCGGAGCTGCCCTATTCACCTGAAAGGTCATAAGGTTGATCAAGTCAAGAGGTTTGACTCTACTTCGGGTAAAGTCCACTGTCTAACTCTATTAAGTTCCTATTTGGAGATTCTTATTACATAATGTGAATGGGTCACATGCTGATGTTTTTAAGAATCAAAGAAAAGATAGGAAGCTTAAAGTAAGTATACGTTGATTCTGATTGCGAAGGTGGGTTTCGATCGCATGGTTCGGTAATCAGAATTTTGAGCTGTTGCTTAAGAGTTATAATATATTGCTTATGAATAAATAACAACAAGGTTTTCATGTGGATTGTAAGGATAAGTTTTTCCGCAAAGTTTTAAAATAAAAGAAAAAAAAGGTTTTAATTTTATTTATTTTAAAAATATCCTTACAATGGCATCTGTGGAAAATTGTTGCTTATATGTTTCCAGTAATAGCAATATTGGAAAGTGGATTTGATTATTTCATTTGTGGTAGTGTCTGAATTTACCAAATGGAGAAAGTTTTTCATCACCCAAGTTTCAATTGGACAGAAACTTGGAATCATACAAGTTGTATTGTATGATGAATGAGAATTTTCATCTTTGAAAATTAAGACTAATTCTTTGATCACATGTATATGTGAGTCAATTGAAGGACTAAGGAATTAGGTACACTGGGTGTGCGCTGGTCAAGGTCCACCACAAAGATTTATTTGTCATGATTTACTAAAGATTAGTAAATATGATATAAGGTTAAGTATAATTCTGTAACATTGGAAAGGTTACAATGTATGACAAAACAAATGAGAAGAATCAAATTAGGCAGAAAGATAAAAGTTTCTCAAATCTGAAAGGATGGGAGAGTACTTTAGTATCGTATTTCATGATCATCTTAATGATTATGAAACCATATCACAAATTCATACTCTAAGGACGTCTTAGTGCATTGTTATGGCTAAGAAGAGAGGTCATGAATTGTTGGATTGGTTAAAATCAAGAAGATGAGTCATACTTCGTTCCAAAACAATTCTTAGAGTCATACTCCAAGATTGTAACTTTGAGTGACATAAAGGAAGATTTATTAACACTAGTCAAATGTAAGAGTAAAATGTTTTCTACCCTTGTACATTTGAGATTGGTAAGTTGTGATGTCTTAGATGAGACAAAGACCAACTAAGACCAATTGTGTGAAGTGTTAGTCTTGATAAGAATCTGCATTGTCCCTTAAATATTTGTTTTGTCAAGGAATGATTCTTGACTGGGGAAACTTATATGTCAAGGGGACAGTGGGAGCCTTAAAGATCCTGAAAGAGTTTCAAGATTTAATCAAGAGTAAAACCTGTAATTTATCACTAGCACACAACTTAAGGTTTGCAACCTATCATGTTGACATAATTCTTATTTCTGTACCTACTTCAAATAAGTTGAATTTGCATGTGAGTTATCAGAGTTCAACTTGGAAGCATTGGTGGGCCTTGTGCTACCAAGGTGACAAGAAACTAAGATTGAACAAGTTTAATCCATGTAAGGCTGAATTTTTCACTAACCTTATCTTGTGATTATGGTTTTGACAAATTCACATGGATAGGAACTCATACACTATAAAATCTAAGTGTCATAAGGTTTCTCTCTGATTCATGAGAATGATGGTGAGGAAACGCTTTCACTAAGTAGATTTTGCATAGATATCAATTGTGTTATTTGCATTTTCAAAAGTCGTTAGTGGACCGTGTGTGGTTAACCGACACACTAACATGGACTTGTGAGAAATGGCAAATGCCCAAGCAATTGAGACTATGATTACGGCATCCCTTTTCATAGTTCTGAAAATTGTTTAGACACACATGTGAGCTATCTAAGAAAGGGTGTATGAATCTAAATTTCAGAAGTCCAGCAAATTTCTAGAAATATGTCAGAGCTAGTGGGAGCATAAGTGTTATGCTGATAATCATCATGTTAGTGGGAGCATGATTATTACGTTTAGTGTTGCAAGTTAGCAATGTTAATTATAGAAAACAAAGTTTCAATTCGTGAAGTTGCAGGGGTTGAATAGTTGTTTTGCTATAATTAAGGGAGAGGAAATTATACTTCATTTCAATTCTAGAAGCTTAGATTGAGATTTTAATCATCTTTAGTCAAGAATATATATATATATATATATATATATATATATATATATATATATATATATATATGTGTGTGTGTGTGTGTGTGTGTGTGTGAATTTTATGTTGGAATGATTCAACTTGAAGAAATTCTATATATTGCGTTTTCAAAATTCTATTATGATTACGGCATCCCTCTTCATAGCTAAATTTTGAAAACATGGCAAATAAAAAATATTGTAGCAAAAGACTGGTCTAGTATCATGTCTTTATGTCAAACATCATGAATCGTGTCCCATATGCTTCGGATATAGGATCGATTGCATGTGCTATAATATTCATCTTTTCTAAATTTTCCAAATGCTTAAGGCATTGAGAAGGGAAAAGTCTAGAACTGGATATGACTAAAGTGATTAAGCAATTGTCGAGGACAAATCTAAGGTTCGCCAAAGATTGGTTGCTCAGGGACAGTTGGAAGTATGATGTAAGTTGTCGGAAAGGACTGTATTGGCATGTTCTGAAAAGAAGTAACTCTTGTTCGGAAGTGATAGTCAAAATGGGACTATGGAAATGTCTCCATAGGTGGAAGTTATTCAATCTATGTAAGATTAGAAAACCTTAATGCAAGAAGGATATTCAAAGCAATGTACTCTGAATATGAGACTTCTGTTCCATAGAGGTTGACCTTCTTTGGAATACTCTGTAATGACTGGTGACAAGGTTTTGGTGACTTTGTGAATAATCATTACAAGAGGAACATTGCATAAAAGTTTAAAATCTAACAGATTTTTGGTAAATGATAGGAATCGGGGATTCTCACATTTACAATAAGGATTTGGGATTGTGAAATGAGTATCAATGGAATCATGTTCAATTGATCTACATCACAATGTAAGGATCATAGAAAAACATAGTGTGCATACTTGGAGTATGGTATAACTATTGATTAGAAAAACAAAGTGTACATGCTAGGAGCATGGGACGACTGTTGTTTTTATTCAAGTCTTAAGTTGATTATTTGAAACATTATACAAATGAGTAATGTGTAATCAATATGGTGATAAATAAAAGGTGGTTCTATTTATATTCAAAAGGGTTCTGAGACCATATTGGATTCGATTATTATTGTGTTTCACTTTGCATGTTTTGACTTCCAAAATAGCTAGGTTATTCTTTCCGAATGACTAAGTTATTTAAATACTCCACAGTCGTTCATATGTTGGAAGTAGGTATGAATCAAGACTGTCATGAATCGAGTTTGTAGATGGCTAAATGGGTTTAGTCATAGCAATGGTTGCTACAACATTCATGAGTGCTCATAAGTTATGAGTATTGGAATAAACCCACACTCACTTGTATCACTTCATGGAATTTATCTCGAGTGATCGTGAGACGGTAATATCATATAAATCTTCAAACCTAGAGATATGAGTTGTTACCTATGAGTTGGTTGTGCATTGATTGCACGTAAACGCATCAGTAACTTGATGTTATAAAACGTGCCTTTGTGTACAATTCAACAAGTAGTAGAACAAGCATATGAGTCGAAGTTTATCTGTTCCTTCTAGAAATAGAAGCGATATCTGGGCCCCTCGATGATTTTGTTGTGACCTATGTACCGGCCGGTCAGAACTAAATTGATGTGTTCGATTAAGTTCTTTGTCAAACAAATCGAAAATCGAGAAACAAACTGCTGGACAATAAGTACGACGTTGTTCCATGTATTTGTCCGGCTGATATCATGAGAACAAAGGATTATATGATCACTTATCTAAAATGGCGCTTCATAGTTCAACAGAGTTTTCTTCATAGTTCAATGGAGTTTTCGAGAGCTACGATTGCTAGTTGGTTCCTAAAGTTATATAGGCAAATACAGTTATTAGACTTATCCAAGTGGGAGTCTATTGGATAAGGTGTCTAAGTCCATAACTTATTTGGTATATACTTGACCTGACCGGCATGGTCCACTTGGGTTGCATCTCATCCAAACTATTTATGGATAATTTTATGAGAGTTATACACATATGTTTATTAATATATTATAAGTTATAATATATTAATATGAAGTTATGTTATTTAATTAGTATTAGTCTTAAATTAATTCTGAATTAATTTAGAGATTAAAAGAAAGACTAATTAGATTATGGGCTATTGGTTTTATATGGTGTGGGCTAACACTCATTTGTTAATGGGCTAGGCTTATATGGAAGTCCATGGATGATCCATGGAGCTTTTAACCCATGGATCCTTGGAAAGGAAAAGACATGGGTTATTAGGGTTTCACCCTAATCATGTACACTATATAAGCATGCTTATGTTGCATGAAATGGCCCCTAAGGGTAACTAGTGAACTAGTGTGTGTGTGCTTGTGTGTGGCCGAAAATACAAGTGTGTATACTCTCTCAAAGTTTTCCAAGAGTTTGTGGTGTTATGTGATTCCATTTGAGGCATTCACACTATTGGTGCTTGGCCCTCAAACTCCTTAGGAATTGAACTCATCATCAAATGGTATGTAACCTCATATAATTCTTTTATGTTTAAAAGTACCCCATGCCATGTTAGATAGGTTATGAACCTTGGAAAATTATTGTTTTGCATGTATTTAGACAAACATAGATCCAAGGCTTATTAGGGTTGCATGCACACTTAGGAAGTGTTAGATTGCTAAAAACCCAACAGTTTCCACGTGTTATTGAGGTGTAGCAGCTTGCTAGGGAGTTCTAGGATCTCCAACAGACGACGGAGACAGTGGTGGAGATTACCGCCAAGTTCAGGGAGAGGGCTCTTCTCATTCCTCAATACGCGGCAGACGAGGAAATGAAGAAGGCCCGATACCATGAGATGTTAAGGAGTGATATCAGACAGTTTGTGAGCCGGTCCAGCTGTAAAACGTTGGATGACATGATTGTGAGGGCTCAAGAGACGGAGATTTATTTAGATATGGAGAGGAAGAGGAAGCCAGAGGTGATCTAGCACAGGGAGTTCGGACAAAAGGCCCAAGGTATCAGATCACAGATCTAGGGGACAGCAGAGCCACAGTCGGTGTGGCAAGTGTGGGAGGTTGCACGATAGAGTGTGCAAGGCACTGAGTTCCGAATGCTACAAGTGCGGTCGGACTGGGCACATGAGCAAGGATTATATAGCTACTACGACTATGACTCTCACCTCAACATCTTATCTAATTTGCTTTCAGTGCAATCAAATGGGGCATAAGAGGTCCCAGTGTCCTAGCTTAGCAGCAGCAGGGAAGGTGGCGGTACCTGGCCCTGCTACATTGAGGATTACAGACGACCGTCAGGGTCGGACAATGGCGCCAGTGGCGAAGAGTAGAGCGTTCCAGATGACAGCAGAGGAGGCGCGAGCGACTCCTGATGTGGTGACGGGTATGTATTTCCCTCTTATCTCTTTATTTAGTATTGATTGTTTCTCATGGTTATGTGTTTGTGTATAGGGTCGTTCTTAGTGAACAACATTTCAGTTATAATATTGTTTGATTTGGGGGCTACCCGATCATTTGTCTCGCTTGCGCTTAGCAAGCGGTTTAGTAGAGCTCTAGGGGAGTTGGATTGCCCACTTGAGGTTGAGATAGTTGATAACAGGACCGTCAGGGTCGCGAGAGTACATAGGGGGTGTTCGCTGCGGTTATTTGTGTTGGATTAATGTCTAAGTCCATAACTATAATTGGTAAGACTTGACCCGACCCGACATGGTCCATTTGGGTTGCATGGCATCATGCACTTGGATAGACTATAATGAGAGAAATAAGACACTTATGGTTATTAATATATTATAAGTTCTAGTATATTAATAATAAGAATAATAAGATTATTTAATCAGTATTGATCAAGAATTAATCTAGGATTAATTAAGTGATCAAAAGAAGACTAATTAAATATATGGGTTGATTGTGTAAATCATCCATACTTGTATAGTGGGCTAATGCTCCATGGATAATCAAGTTGGGCTAAAACCCATAGGATGGTCCATGGATGCTCCATGGTGTATTTGAACCCATGGATCCAAGGAAATGGAAAGTCATGACAATTAGGGTTTACCCTAATTGTAACACTATATAAAGATCTTATTCTTGACAAATCGGCCACTAGGATCATACTAGAGAGAGTAAGAAAGGGCTAGCCGATTTCATGAAGTGTAGATTTCTCTCAAGTTATTCCAAGTGTATTTGGTGTTGTGTGAACCATTTGAGGTGTCACACTTGGGGCACTAGGCACTCAAGCTTCATGAAGACTTTCTACATCAAAGAGGTATGTATTCTATCTTGTTACACTCATTGTTTTGTATGCTAGATTAGGATAATACCTTGGAAGTTCTTATTTGCATGTATAATAGAGAAAACATAGATTCAAGGTATTTAGGGTTGCATGTACACTTAGGAGTGTTAGAATGCTCAAAACCCAATAGTGGTATCAGAGTCTAGGCTTGTTTTCTTGTTATACTTGCAAAAGAAGCTGGAAAATCGAGTTTTGATGTTGTCTGCCCAGCAGACTCGCCGAGTCCAAGGCAAAAAGCATCCAACTCGCCGAGTTGGTTCGTGCACTAGACGAGTTGGACCCTCAGACAGCATAAATTTGACCTTTTTGGCTGGAATTGGACTAGGAACATTACCCTAAGATGTTTTTGGACATATAAACTTGTTTTTGATGTGGTAATGTTCATGCTAATCCAATTTCATAGATAATTGTCAATAGATTCATGTTTTGTATTAGTTTAAAGTTTAGACTAATTACATGAAAAAGTTTTATTTGAATTATCTTGTTCTTATGAGTTGCTTAGATTAATAGAAAAGTTGAGTGAAATAGTTGTTTTCAATAAATTAATCTAAGAGTTGATTATAAAATGTGTTTTTGTAACTTGTTCTCAAGTTATATGAAAAGTCACATTTAAGTTTCATAAAACTCATAAAAGTTGGCAAAGGTTACAAAAATGAAGAGTCTAGTTCTAATTAAATGGTGTTATGACTCCATAATTTGTCCTCAAGTTATGGAGGACCAAGAGTCTCTTCATTAAATAACAATAAAAAAAAGAGTGTAACGTTAATTAATTCCATAAGTTATAAAATAAAGAAAAGTTAATTCTTTTATTAGTTTAAAGTCTTCCATAACTTGTCCTCAAGTTATGGAACTTGAAGAGTTTTTGGATTAAAACTACTTTAAACACATAAGTTATGGAATTAATTAGTTTTGAATAGTTTCAAAACTTGCCCTCAAGTTTTGGAATTTGAAAAAGTTTTCACTTATGAATACTTTAATTCTAAGTTAGCCCTTAGAATTTTAAAGAGTTAAAATTCAACCCTTATACTTTATAATATTATAAGTTAATAATATATATATATATATATATATATATATATATATATATATATATATATATATATATATATATATATGTATGTATGTATGTATAAGAGTAAAGTCAGTCTTCCCGCTAGTACGCCTCATTCACGAAGCCGGTCTATAAGGTGGGTATAAGGTTGTTGCCTATAAAATGGCAACTTAATGGGTGTCCACTCTCACCCACCGCTTGCTTGACTGGTGGAGGGTCGTTAGCCGAATGGGTTTGGCAGGACTATAATTCTCCCTTCATTAAAAGTATTAATGATAAATACTAAGTAATTAAACTCTTAATAATACCCAATCTTAGTTACTTAGGAAAATTTGAATAAGGTGCTAATCCATGAAATTACACTTTGCACTTTGTTTAAGTCGGTTAGTGGAGCGTGTGTGGTTAACCGGCACACTAACTCGTATTTAACAAGGTAGGAAAAGGGTAACTTAATGTTTATCATAGTATCGATGGAGCGTGTGTGGTTAACCGGCACATCGATTGAGGGGTAAACACTTAAGGGTACCAAGTAATTTGCATGGTTACTTCACACCTTGTTTTGTGATCCTCGGCATCCCAGTCACAAAACCTGAAGGGCACACTCGAGATTGAAACATGCCATTGAACAGTTCAATGAATCTCAAAGATCTAGGAGTTTCAAAAACCAATTAAAACCTAATAATACATTTCATTTATCTTGGTGGAAATTGGTGAATCTGTTGGAATAGTGTCTAAGGCTGCAACTATATTAGGCAAGTATTTGACCCGGTTGTGCATGGTCCTTTTGGGTTGCCTTCACCATAGCAACTTGATAGGATGATTTATTAAGAGAGAGAGTAAATATTATTAATATATTATGAGAATAATATAAAGAATAATAATATTGTTATTTGATTAATATATATAAGTCATAGAATTAATTAGAATTAATTTGGTGACTTAAAGAGATTAATTAAATAAGAGGGTATAAACTGTCAATTGTTTGATAGTTAAACTTTAGACTGTAAATCCATATTGGATAGGGGTGGACGGATTCTAGAAGCTAGAGATAGCTTCAAATCGTCCAAGTCTATCTAAGGAATGGATTTGGATTGCTTTAAGAGAAGATTATCCAATTAGGGTTTAAGCTGTAACCCTTAAGGAGTCTACAAATATAAATAGACCCTATGGCAAAGGGAAATCGGCACTTGATCTAAAGTAGAGAACCCCTGGCCGATTTCCTCCCCTCTCCTCTCTCCCAAATCATCCTCCTTGATGTTTGGTGTTTGTAAGCCATTAGAGGAGTGACAATTGTGACTCTAGAGCTCCAAGACAACAAGATCAAACAAGAGATTCAAAGGTATAATTCTAGTTCTGATTTAGTATTGTTCTTATACCTGATTAGTCATTAGAAGTCTTGGATTCAAATCATGTTTAATTAGAAAGCCTAGATCCAAGCATTAGGGTTTTGCATGCGCACATAGGAAAGTTCTTATGGCTAAAACCCATAAGTGGTATCAGAGCCTGGTTTGGTTTTCATTAAATTGTTGCTTATTTGTTTGAAACTTAACTGCAAAATTCGATTTTTTGTTTCTGAGTCATGGACTCGGCGAGTTCCATAGTGGACTCGGCGAGTTGGCCTGACTCGGCGAGTCACTTGGTGCACTCGACGAGTCCAAGCTTCAGGAATGGCCAGATTCGGGATTTCTTCATGATTATCTTATGGTAACTTACCTTAATCATATTAGATCAACCCTAATCCGATTTTTTGATATATATGACTATAATCTTGATCTAATTAAAGATATTTATCAACTAATAAAATATTTGATTTCCTTATATGATAATTAATTAATTATTTTGATTAAATTGGTAATTATCTTGCAAGAAATCTTGAATAAATCAAATATAGATAATTAGGAAATTAATTTTTAATTAGAATTATTTGTTATTTGACCCTCCATGTTTTAAATGTTTAAAACTTGTCCTCAAGTTTTGAAATTTATATTTTGTGATTAAAAGTTTTAATTTAGACAATTTAAATTTCAAACCCTAGATTTTAAAATGTTTAAAATACAACCCTATACTAATATAATATTACAAGATTAATATATATATATATATATATATATATATATATATATATATATATATATATATATATATATATATAACTAAAATGCTAGTCTTACCGTTAGTATGCCTCATTCACGAAGCCGATCTATAAGGTGGGTATAAGGTTGCGGCCTATAAAATGGCGCTTAATGGGTGTACACTCACACCCACCGCTTGCTTGATCGGTGGAGGGTCGTTAGCCGAACGGGTAGGATAGGGCAACCTCATCCTCTCATTAAAAGCATAATAAGTAATACAAAGTAACTACACATATTTTAAAATTTCCCAATCTTAGTTAATTTAGGAAAAAGTGAATTGATGCAATCCCATGAAATTACACTTTACACCCTTGCTAAGAAGTTAGTGGAGCGTGTGTGGTTTACCGGCACACTAATTGGTTTTAAGCAAAGGTGGCAAATGGTGATTCATTGTTTATCATAGTTCGATGGAGCGTGTGTGGTTTACTGGCACATCGAATAGGTGATCGTTACAATGAAGGCACCATGTGAATTTGCATGGTAATTCACACCCGCTTTGTGATCCTCGGTATCCCAGTCACAAACAAGAGGGGCATATCGAGATTTAAACATGCCATTGAATAGTTTCAATGAATCTCATCCGAACCTAGGAATTCTCAATACTTTTAGGACTTATAATTAGGTTTTATGGGGAGAATTAGTGAATCGTCATTCACTTACCTACAATTTACTTGCATGTTAGATTACGGCATCCCTTTTTCTAAAATGTAAATATTGTTGTTGGATCCTAGCCCTAATTTTTCTTATTGGGTGATAATTAGGGATTCATATTCTAATCTATCTTTGTCCTTTCTACTTGTAGATGTCGAACGCAAACAACGCTGCTGCTAGTTCTTTCACATTGATGAGCCTTTGCCAAAAGCTCACCTACGATGGAATGAACTTTAGCAAATGGATAAGATACATTCACACCATTGCTCGCTATGAGGATAAGGAGTATGTCCTCGATGAGAAGCTCGAGAAGATCAACCCTTAAATCGCTACTCCAGCTGAAATTACCACTTTTGAAACCCATGAGCGCGATGCAACGAAGGTACATTGCATCATGATAGCCACCATGAACTTCGAATTCCAAAAGTCCTATGCGGACATGTACCCGTACGAGATGCATCAAGACTTATTGGAGAGATACCACCAGAACACGAGACAAGAGCGTTATGAGATTTTCACTAACATGATTTCCGCTAAGATGGGTCATGGAGAATCTCTTACCGTGCACCTGCAAAAGATGCAAAGGTATGTCGACCGCCTTCGCAAGTTAAATGTTGACATTGGGGAAGACTTGGCGATCGACATGGTGCTTCACTCTTTGCCTCCGATGTACAATCAATTTAGGATGACCGACCACATGAAAAAAGAGGAGGTCACCCTAAGCAAACTCCAAGGTCTCTTGAGAGTCACTGAGAGCAACTTCAAAGACAAGTCTGTTGCACCAACTCCCAATCCACCCGCTACTCCTGTCTTGGCTATTGGTCAAGGAAAGGGAAAGAAGAGGAAGGCTTCGCCTAAGAACTATCGCAAGGTTAAAGCCCGAGATGGTGCCTCTTCTAGTGGGACCAAAGTTGATCCCGCTAAGCCCTGCCCTAAACCCTAAGGAGGCAGAGTGCCACCACTACCACAAGATAGGACATTGGAAGAGAAGCTGCCCAGAGTACCTGCAAGCCATCAAGGAAGGAAAGATCAAGCCATCTTTCGCAGGTATATACACAATTAAATCTAACGATTCTAATCATGCTATTTCTTGGGTTCTTGATACCGGTTGTGGTTATCATATTTGTTCTAATGTGCAGGGACTAAGAAGAAGTAGGGATGTGGAGCAAGGAAGGATCAATCTAATCATGGGGAACAGAAGATCGTCGCATGTGACCAAGATTGAAGTATATTCTTTAGTGCTTAGGAATAGTTTATGTTTAGATTTGAACAATTGTTGCTATTCGCCAGAAATGGCTAGAAACATCATTTCATTTCATGGTTTATTTAGACAAGGTTTTAGATTTTCTTTTAATAATGAGAATGGTTCTATTTTGGCTTATCTAAATGGTGTCTTTTATTTTGAAGCTATACCATGTAATGGAATATATGAAACTGTTATGATTGTTGATAACTTTGGAAATGATGTTTTAAACATAGATTCTTCCACTAGTATGGATAAATCATCCTTGTGGCATTGTCGTCTTGGACATGTCAACAAGAAACGCATAGCCCAACTCCAAAAGGATGGAGTGTTGGAGTCATTCGACCTTAGGGAAGATGACACGTGCGAGTCTTGTTTGCTTGGAAAGATGACTAAATCACCCTTCATGAGTACGTGTGAAAGGGGTGAGGGTCTATTGGACATAATACATATCGATGTATGTGGACCATTTAGATCAACCACGAAGGATGGGAACCGCTTCTACGTGACCTTTACCGATGATTATAGTAGATATGGGTATATCTATTTAATTAAGCAAAAGTCAGAAACCTTTGAAAAGTTCAAAGAGTTCAAGAATGAAGTGGAGAATCAATTGGGCAGGAAAATCAAGATGCTTCGATCCGATCGAGGAGGAGAGTACCTAAGTCTTGAATTCCACGATTATCTCAAGGAGTGTGGAATAGTTTCACAATTGACGCCTCCTAGGGCACCGCAGTTGAATGGTGTGGCAGAAAGGCGAAATCGAACATTATTGGATATGGTTCGCTCTATGATGAGTCATGCTTCGTTATCAATCTCTTTTTGGGGATATGCCTTAGAGACTGCCGCCCATATCCTTAACCGAGTCCCTAATAAGAAGGTTGTCAAAACACCTCACGAGATGTGGACAGGGAAAGCTCCCTCGTTAGCACATTTCAAGGTTTGGGGTTGCGAGGCTTTCGTAAGACGAGATACTCACGACAAGCTCGAACCTCGAAGTGAGTGATGTATTTTCATCGGCTACCCGCAGACATCCTTTGGATATCTCTTCTATAGACCGAAGGACAATGTTGTCTTTGTGGCGAGGAGAGGAGTTTTTCGAGAGCGAGAACTCATAGGCCAAGGAGACAGTGGGAGGCAAATCGAACTTGAAGAGATTCAAGAGTCGATGGATGAAGGAACCTCTACCGCTGGCACTCAACCCGAGGAGGAAACTCCGGTTGAACCGATTGACGAGTCCTTACCTCTTAGACGTTCCGATAGAGTTAGAGTTCAACCCCAGTTTTATGGTTTTCATATTACTACCGAAGGGGACACGTATATTAGTGATAACACACTAGTAAACCTTGATGAACCTAATAGCTATAAGGAAGCTATGCCAGGCCCAGAGTCTGCAAAATGGAAAGAGGCAATGGATAGCGAGATCCAATCCATGTATGATAACCAAGTTTGGAATTTGGTTGATAATGTGCCTAGACGTAAGATCGTTGGGTGCAAGTGGATCTTCAAGAAAAAGACCGACGTGGATGGAAAAGTACACACATATAAAGCGCGATTGGTTACAAAGGGCTTTACTCAAACTCCCGGAGTTGACTATGAAGAGACCTTCTCACCAGTTGCGAAGATAAAATATATTAGAGTGATGCTAGCGATTGCCGCATTTCATGATTATGAGATTTGGAAAATGGATGTCAAGACCGCTTTCCTTAACGGGAAGTTGGCTGAGGATGTTTACATGGCTCATCCAGAGGGGTTTGTGGATCCGAAGCATCCAAATAGAGTGTGTAAGCTTGAGAAGTCCATTTATGGACTTAAGCAAGCGTCTCGCAGATGGAATCTTTGCTTCGATGAGAAAGTCAAAGAGTTTGGATTTGTACGAAGCGAAGATGAATCATGTGTATATGTCAAAGCCAGTGGGAGTATAGTTATCTTCCTCGTTCTATATGTCGATGACATATTAATCATAGGAAACGACATCCCGACTCTACAGGAACTTAAGTCCTGGCTCAGGAAGTGCTTCGCTATGAAGGACCTCGGAGAGGCTTCTTACATTTTGGGAATAAGGATAGTAAGAGACTACTTAGTCAGAATACTTATTTGGAGAAGGTACTAAAATGTTTTAGTATGGAAAACTCAAAGAAGGGAGAATTACCGATACAAAGTAATGCCAAGTTGAGTAAGACTCAAAGTCCGAGTACCGAAGCTGAAATAGCATAAATGAGCCGAGTACCATACGCTTCCGCAGTTGGCTCAATCATGTACGCTATGACTTGTACTCGCCCTGATGCAGCCTTCGCTTTGAGCATGGTTCGCAGATATCAAGGGAATCCTGGCAGAGCCCATTGGATTCCGGTAAAGAATATCCTTAAGTACCTTCGGAGGACGAAGGAATGGTTCTTAGTCCTCGGAGGGAGTGATGACTTGAAGGTGCGAGGGTATAGTGACGCCAGCTTTCAGACCGACAGGGACAACTACCGTTCGCAGTCGGGCTGGGTCTTTACCTTGAATGGAGGAGCCGTGACATGGAAAAGTTCCAAGCAGGAAACCGTAGCTGATTCAACATGTGAATCAGAGTATATTGCAGTGAGCGAAGCGCCGAAGGAGGCAATATGGCTGAAGAACTTCATCGGTGATCTTGGAGTTGTACCTGCCATAAAGGAGCCCATGGAGATTTTCTGTGATAACGAAGGAGCGGTTGCCTTGACCAAGGAACCGAGGGATCATGGTAGATCAAGACATATCGACAGAAAATATCACTTTATTAGACATCGTGTAGAAGAAGGACAACTCATAGTGAAGAGGATATCATCGGAAGATAACCCAACAGATCCGCTTACGAAGGGACTGAGTAGGGTTAAGCACTTGCAGCATGCTAGGAGTATTGGGCTGAAGGATGATATTAGCATAGATTAGATAGTATTAGAAACGTGTAATAGATAAATCTAATTAACATTTGATGATTAAATAAAGGAGTTTTATTTATAAGTAATGTTACTGTCTTATGTTAATTGTTTAACTATTGTTTCTCTTTGCATGTTTTGACTTCCGGAATAATTGAGTTTATTAAGAATAATCGAATTATTCAAATTGTCCACAATCGTTCATATGTTGGAAATAGATATGAATGAAGATTGTCATGAATCGGTGTGTAGATTGTCTAAATGGTATTAGACATTGCAAAGAGTTGCTACAACGTTCATGAGTGCTTATGAACTAGTTTTGAGCATTGGAACAAACCCCCGCTTGCTGGAATCATCTTATGGAATATGACATAAAAGGTGATCGCAAGACGATAATATCATATAGTCTTAAAACCTAGATATATGGTTTGTTATTTGTTAATTGATTGTACATTGATAATGCGAAAACGCATCAGTAACTCGATATTATAAAACGCATTGTTGTGTATAGTTGATTAATGAATAAGTAAATGCATATAAGTCGAAGTTTATCTGTAACTTTTATCCCAAGAGGGTAAAAGCGATATCTCGGCCGCTCGATGATTTGATTTGACTTATGTGTCGGGCCCGGTCAGAACTGAATTGATGTGTTCGATTAAGTTCTATGTCGAATAAACCAGAGATCGAGAAACCTAAATGCTTGACTAATCATTCCATAGAATTGTCAGCATGATATCTAACAGAGGACTGTACGATCCCTTATCTAAAAGACAAGATTGATTATATCAGAGTTTGATAGCGTCTTTGAGAGCTACGATTGCTAATCGGATTGTACTTGTGCATATAGTTACTAGACTTATCCAAGTGGGAGACTGCTGGAATAGTGTCTAAGGCTGCAACTATATTAGGCAAGTATTTGACCCGGTTGTGCATGGTCCTTTTGGGTTGCCTTCACCATAGCAACTTGATAGGATGATTTATTAAGAGAGACTAAATATTATTAATATATTATGAGAATAATATAAAGAATAATAATATTGTTATTTGATTAATATATAAGTCATAGAATTAATTTGGTGACTTAAAGAGATTAATTAAATAAGAGGGTATAAACTGTCAATTGTTTGATAGTTAAACTTTAGACTGTAAATCCATATTGGATAGGGGTGGACAGATTCTAGAAGCTAGAGATAGCTTCAAATCGTCCAAGTCTATCTAAGGAATGGATTTGGATTGCTTTAAGAGAAGATTATCCAATTAGGGTTTAAGCTGTAACCCTTAAGGAGTCTACAAATATAAATAGACCCTATGGCAAAGGGAAATCGGCACTTGATCTAAAGTAGAGAACCCCTGGCCGATTTCCTCCCCTCTCCTCTCTCCCAAATCATCCTCCTTGCTGTTTGGTGTTTGTAAGCCATTAGAGGAGTGACAATTATGACTCTAGAGCTCCAAGACAACAAGATCAAACAAGAGATTCAAAGGTATGATTCTAGCTCTGATTTAGTATTGTTCTTATACCTGATTAGTCATTAGAAGTCTTGGATTCAAAGCATGTTTAATTAGAAAGCCTAGATCCAAGCATTAGGGTTTTGCATGCGCACATAGGAAAGTTCTTATGGCTAAAACCCATCAGAATCGTCATTCACCTACCTTCAAATATTTTATAGCTTGGATTACAACATACCTCTTCTAAGTTATAAAATAGTGTGTTGGGTCCTAGCCTTAATATTTCATATTGGGTGTCATATTAAGGACTTAAGATCAACTATCTTGAATATCTCCCAAAAGATGTCTGGTTTAGACATTTATGAACTTCCCAAATCTCTTGAAACAAGCTTTCCTAAATGAAGATGATGTCCCTTGGAAATCATACTTCATTCACCTCCTCCAATTATTCTCCCCAACCCACAAGTTCTTGAAAATTTTAAGGTCACTCAAGCCCAATTGGCAAGGCAAGGTCTAGGTGTGGTCACGTCTTGGAGATGTAGTCACATATTGACAAGCCAGGAGAGTTGGGTGTCAAAGTCTTGAGAAAGCTGGTGGTTCAATCACTTTCTAAGTCACATAGTGAGTTCCTTTGGGACACCTATGAAACAGACTATGACAAGACCCTTAATGATCTTATCTATCTGTTAAGATCAACTTCCTTAAAACTTGATGGACATTGACAATAGTGACACAGGAAATCCAGAAAAGCATTCTCTTCCCAGTGGAAAGAGATCGGCCATAGTCAATTGGGTTGACCAAATGGTAAAGAGAAAAGCTAAGTCTATGATAGTCCTGTGTATCATTGACCAAAGGGTCCACATGTTTATATTGCCAAAGGAAGGGGCATTGGTTGCGAATCTGCCAATTTACCTAAGGGTGTTAAAGTCAATAAGTTTGACTCTACTTCAGGTAAAGTCCACTATCTAACTCTGTTAAGTTCTATTCTGAGATTCCTGATACATGATGTGACTGGGTCACATGGTGATGGTTTAAAAATCAAAGAAAAGTGAAGAAACTTAAAGAAAGAATATGTTGAATCTAATCGCATAGATGGATTTCTATCGCGTAGTTTGAAGATCGGATTCTTGAGCTACTTCTTAGGAGTTATGAGATATTGCTTAGGAATAGATAACAAAAGGTTTTCATATGGATTGTAAGGATAAGTTTTTCCGCAAAGTTTTAAAATAAAAGGAAATTTTTATTTTATTTATTTTATGTATCCTTACAATGGCATTTGTGAAAATCTGTGTTGCTTATAAGATTCCATTAATAGCAAGAGTGGAAATATGAAATTGATTCTTTCATTTGTGGTAATGTCAAAAATTTACCAAATAAGGAAAGATTCTCATCACCCAAGTTTCAATTGGACCGAAACTTGGAATCATGCAAGTTGTACAGCATGATGAATGAGAACTTTCAAGTATTGGAAAAATTAAGACTAATTACTCGTTCACATGGATGTGTGAGTCAAGTAAAGGACTAAGGGATCGAGTACACATTCTTGTGCACTGATTAAGTCCACCACAAAAGATTGATAAGACTATTCGTCATAGTTTACTAAAGCTCAGTAAATATGGTTATACTTACAAGCTTAAGTGTAATTCTAAGACATTGGAAAAGGTTCCAATGTAAGACAGAGCGAATAAGAAGAATCAAATTAGGCAGAAGGATAGAAGTTTCTCAAATCTGAAAAGATGGGAGAGTACTTTCGTATCAGTTTTTATGATCATCTTAATGATTTAGAGACCTTATCACAATTCATCCTCTAAGTGCTTTCTTATATCTAAGAAGAGGAACTATGAATTGGTGAAGTGGCTTAATCAAGAAGATGAGTCATACTTCGTTCCAATACAAGTCTTAGAGTCATACTCTAAGATTGTAATTTGAGTGACATGTCTTAAAGAAGGTTTAAAACACTTGTCAAATGTAAGAGTAAAAGATTTCTACTCTTGTACATTTGAAATTGGTGAGTTGTGATGTTTTGGATAAAACAAAGACCAACTTAGGCCAATTTTGTGAAGTTTGTGTCTTGATTAGAATCCAATAGTTTTATATGTCAAGAGGACAGTGGGAGTCTTAAAGGTCTTGAAAGTCTCAAGAACTAATCAAGAATAAAACCTAAAGTTCTTCACTAGAACACGACTTGAGGTTTATAACCTATCATGTTGACATATTTTGTGCCCATTTCAGTTAAAGTTGGCTTTGCATATGAGTTCTTAGAGTTCTCAATTGGTTGCACAACAACTTGGAAGAAATAGCAGGCCCTTGAGCTACCAGGTGGCAAGAAATTAAGATTGAGTTCAATCCATATGAGTTTGGATTTGTCATTATCTTTGTCTTGTGACTATGGTTATGACAATTCACATGGATAAGAACACATACACCAGCAAATCTAAGTGTCATAAGGTTTCTCTCCGATTCATGAAAATGATGGTGAGGAAACACTTTCACTTAGTAGATTTTAGTTAGATAGCAATTGTGATATTTGCATTCTCAAAGTCATTAGTGGAGCGTGTGTGGTTTACCGGCACACTAATCTGGACTTGTGAGAAGTGGCAATGAAGTATTGATTTCTAGAAGTCCAGCTGATTTCTGAGTACATGTCAAAGCTAGTGGGAGCATAAGTGTTATGCTAATAATCATCATGTTAGTGGGAGCATGATAATTATGATAAGTATTGCAAGTTAGCAATGTTAATTATAGAAAACAAAAGGTTTCAATTGGGAAAAGTTGTTTTGCTATAATTAAGGGCGAGGAAATTATACTTCATCTCAAATCTATAAGCTTAGATCGTGAGGTTTTAATCATTTAGTCAAGGATATATATATATATATATATATATATATATATATATATATATATATATATGAATTTCATGTTGGAATGGCTCAACATAAGGAAATTCTGTATATGAGTCCATTATTTGCGTTCTAAAATTCTATTATGATTACGGCATCCCTTTTCATAATTTGAATTATGAGAACTTGGCAAATTGAAATGCAAATATTATAGCAAAAGACTGGTTTAGTCTTTATGTGAGACATCATGAATCGTGTCCCATATGCTTCGGATATAGGATCGATTACATGTGCTATACATTCATCCTTTCTAAAATTTTCCAAATGCCTGGGGCATTAAGAAGGGAAAAGGTTTAGAACTGGATTGAAATGACCCAAAAATACAAACCAAAAATTTCAATTTTTATTATAACAAAACCATGAAACCAAGTACCACATAACAAAACCATACGTTGCATGTTTCACAAACCATGATAAAATACTGTGAGAAAAACTGTATCACAACTGTATCCAAACATATCAAGAAACTGAATCAACTCCCAGGACAAAAACTGAAGTTGTGGTGTGTGCGATGCTATCATCCCGAGCTCTTCCCTTTGCTTGCGGAAGTACCTGAAACCAAAACTGAAACTGTAAGCACGAAACTTAGTGAGCTCCCCCAGACTATCACATACCATACAATACATATAAAGCACATACTGGGCCTTGCCCACTGCATCGGACTGAAGTCCGGAACTAGCTGCATCGAACCGAAGTCCGGAACTGACTGCATCGGACCGAAGTCCGGAACTAACTGCATCGGACCGAAGTCCGGAACTGACTGATCATAGCATAGCATAACACATATCAACTAATATAAACACATATACTGCATACTGCATCGGAACAGAGTCCGGAACACATAACACAAAACATGCTTGAATCACAAAGACATCAAGCACTCTAACTATTGCATCGGACTGAATTCCAGAACTACTGCTAACTAAACGGGCCGGCATTGTGGCCGTAGACCCGTTCCTACTGGAAGGAAACTCACCTCGTGAACTGGCTGCTGTGTGTATGGCTCTGGAAGCTAACTGTTGCTGCTCCGGTATCTCCCCGGCTACAAATCCATAAACACACTCAATCAAATGCTAATCACTGCACTGGGGTAAAATGACTCTTTTACCCTTGGTCAAAGTCAACTCTCCTGGTCAAAGTCAACCCACAGTTAACCTGACTCGCCGAGTTGGGCCGCCAACTCGCTGAGCCTCTAGTCTCACTTCTCAACCCTACTCGTGGCTACTCGTCGAGTATGACATCGACTCGACGAGTACCCTCTCGATCCAAGAACTCAGACAATCTGCATCCGACTCGCCGAGTCATATGAACAACTCGACAAGTTGTTCTTGAGCTAAGAAGATTGCCTTGGACTCGCCGAGTTGTATGAACAACTCGTCGAGTCCCTCCATTATTGAGTCTGCCCTCCAACTCACTGAGTTCACTCTACTACTCACAGGCTCCCACTCGACATCACTCAAAAAGGGGAAAAACGGGACTCACGACTTGACTCGCTAAGTCGTTCTTCCGACTTGCCGAATCACATCCATGCAGCTACTCTAAACTCGATTCTGCTTGAATCCAGCGTCTAAAACTTATAGATCTGGGCTTCCTTAGTTCGATTAGCACGTATAGATTCTATCTTTACGTGCCCATAAGCGTCCATGAAGATAATAAGGCTCAAAAAGCATAATAAAGGCTAGATCTAGGGTTCTTATGCAAAGCATCTTCAAAAAGGCAATAGATCCGGGCTCTACAACTCCTAAATGAACAGATCTAGGGATATCTCGACCTATTAAGGCATCCATACAACTATAAGGTTTGGAAAATACATCAAACTAGCCCTAGAAGTGTTCTAATGGAGGTCTACAGCATAAAACAGAAGGAATCCGAGAAATACCTCAATGAACTCTGATTTTGCCCTTGGATCTTTGCTCTACACCTCTTCTCTTTGTTCCTTTCTTCTTCTTCTTCTTCAAGCCTTCAAAAATCCACACAAAAACACTTAAAACAATCAAGGGATGGATTAGGGTTTTTCACAGCTCTCTGAGGGTGAAGGAGGCGAGTTTGGGGCACATAACATTGCTTAAATAGTGAGCAACCCGGAGATTTAGGGTTTCTTCCCGGCAGGCAGACTCGCCGAGTCCCGAATATGGACTCGTCGCGTCGCCGACTAACACGTGCTCGAAATCCCGCCCCTACTCGACGAGTCGGGCTATAGACTCGCCGAGTCCCTCTTGAAAACTTCTAAATAAATGCCACGGAAGCAACATACCAGAGACGGGGCGTTACAATTCTCCCCCACTTGTCTCAGACTTCGTCCTCGAAGTCTGCTACAGCTGAATCTGCAAATAACTCCGGGTAGTGCTCTCTCATTTCCTCCTCAGCCTCCCACTTCCACTCAGACCCCTTCCGGTGCTGCCACTGCACCTTCACTAACTGAATTGCCTAGTTCCTCAAGGTCTTTGTCTTCCGGTCCAGAATCGCGACCGGCCTCTCAATATAATTCAGGCAGCTATCAACCTGAATATCCTCTAGGGGAACAACTGTTGACTCATCCACCAAACACTTCCTCAACTGAGACACATGGAAACTGTTGTGGATCTGGCTAAGCTCTACAGGAAGATCCAACCGATAAGCAACCCGACCCACTCGGGCCAAAACCCTGAAAGGACCAATGAACCTGGGGCCCAGCTTGCCCCTCTTCCGAAACCTGATGACACCCTTCCAGGGTGAGACCTTCAGAAGGACCATATTTCCCACCCGGAACTCCAAGTCTGAACGCCTTCTGTCGGCGTAGCTCTTCTGCCGACTCTGCGCAGTCTGCAGTCTACTACGGACCTGGTGAATCAACTTGATCGTCTTGAGCACCACCTATGTGCTCCCAACGACTCGCTGACCGACCTCACCCCAACAAATCGGGGTCCTACACTTCCTCCCATAAAGCATCTCGAAGGGAGGTCGATCAATGCTCGCATGATAACTGTTGTTATACGAAAATTCCGCTAACGGAAGATACGTATCCCAACTGCCACCGAAGTCTAGAACACATGCCCTGAGCATGTCCTCGAGAGTCTGAATCATCCTCTCGCTCTGCCCGTCCGTCTGAGGGTGGAAAGCGGTGCTGAAATGGAGACGAGTACCCATCTCGTCGTGAAACCGCTTCCAGAATCTGGATGTAAAACGGACGTCTCGGTCTGACACCACCGATACCGTCACTCCATGACATGCCACGATCTCACGCACATAGATATCGGCTAACTTTTCTGCCGATATACTCTCCTGGATCGGGATAAAATGAGCACTCTTCGTCAACCGATCCACTACTACCCATATTGAATCTACTCCTCGTGCGGCCCTGGGAAGCTTGGTGATAAAATCCATGGTGATGTCCTCCCATTTCCACACGGGAATGTCTAACGGCTGCATCTTTCCGTGAGGCCTTTGGTGGTCCACCCTGACCTTCCTGCAGGTCAGGCATCTCTCAACATACCAAGCGACATCCCGCTTCATGCAGGGCCACCAATAATCGGGTCGAAGATCTCTATACATCTTCGTCGCCCCTGGGTGGATAGAAAATCGAGACTTATGAGCCTCATCCATCAACACCTACCGTACCCCATCCCAGTACAGTACCCACACTCTCCCATGAAGTGTCATCAATCCCCGACTGTCATAATCAAACGAAGCTACTCGGCCCACTATCCTCTCACACTTTTGCCTCTCCTCCTTGAGGCCCTCAACCTAAGCCTCCCTGATCCGTTCCAACAATGGAGTAATCACTGTCATCCTCAAACACAAATCTCTGATAGGGGCTACCGACACTTTGCGGCTTAGGGTGTCGGCCACCACGTTGGCCTTCCCTGGATGGTAAAGGATCTCATAATCATAATCCTTTAGCACATCCAACCACCTCCTCTGCCGCATGTTCAGAATCGGCTGATCCATAAGGTACCTCAAACTCTTGTGATCTGTGTAGATAGTACAACGGACCCCATAAAGATAATGTCTCCAAATCTTGAGGGCAAACACAACTGCTCCCAGCTCTAAATCATGGGTAGGATAATTAGCCTCGTGAGGCTTCAACTGCCTCAAGGCGTAAGCTATCACATGGCCTTGCTGCATCAACACTGCTTCCATACCTGTGATTGAGGCATCACAGTAGACTACGAAGTCCTCTACTCCCTCTGGCAAGGTAAGGATCGGAGCCTCGCACAATCTCTGTCTGAGGGTCTCGAACTCTACCTGCTGCTCAGGCCCCCAACGAAATACCACCGACTTCTTGGTCAGTCGGGTGAGCGGCACTGCTATCTTGGAGAAATCCTGAATGAACCTCCAGTAATACCCTGCCAACCCTAGGAAGCTCCGAATCTCGGATGGAGACTTTGGGACCTCCCACTGCATCACGACCTCTATCTTGGCCGGATCCACCAAAATACCCTTCTGGTTGACGAGGTGACCAAGGAACTGCACCTCGCGCAACCAGAACTCACAATTGGAGAACTTTGCGAAAAGTCTCTCCTTCCTCAAAACTTCCAGCACCTCCCTCAGGTGCTCCTCGTGCTGCTCCTGCGTCTTGGAATACACCAAGATATCATCTATGAATACTATCACTGACCGATCCAGCATCGGCCTGCACACGCGATTCATGAGATCCATGAACGCAGCTGGAGCATTGGTGAGCCCAAATGGCATCACCACAAACTCATAATGACCATACCTAGTCCTGAAAGCAATCTTCTGCACATCCTCATCCCTAACCCGCATCTGATGATACCCGGAGCGTAGATCGATCTTGGAGAACCAAGACGCTCCCTGAAGCTGATCAAACAAATCATCTATCCTCGGAAGTGGGTAACGGTTCTTCACCGTTACCTTATTCAACTCCCGATAATCTATACACATACGATGTGACCCATCCTTCTTCCTCACAAACAGGATCGGCGCTCCCCAAGGCGAACTGCTCGGCCGAATGAAACCCTTGTCTAGCAGCTCCTGCAGCTGCGTAGACAACTCCTGCATCTCAGGGGGAGCTAGGCGATATGGTGCCTTGGCTATCGTAGCCGCACCAGGAATCAGGTCGATCCTAAACTCAACCTGCCTCTCAGGAGGTATTCCCGGTAAATCCTCGGGAAATACATCCGGGAAGTCTCGCACTATCGGAACATCATCAACTGTCGTCTTGCCCTTCTCCCAGGCATCCAAGACATAAGCTACATAACCAGCGCAACCCTGCTGAAAATAGCGCCTCGCCCTTGCAGCGGAACAAAAGGTCGGTCCGCGCTGTGGCCTCTCGCCCTGAATCACTAACTCTCCCCCACTGGGAGTGCGAACCCTCACTAGCTGCAGCTCATAATCAATCACCGCCCCATTGGGGCTCAGCCAATCCATGCCTACTATAACCTTATTCCCTTGCAGGGGAATAGGAACCAGGTCCACCGAAAACTGCTCGTCAAACAACTGAAGAGAACACCCTTTATACACTCTGGCGACCCTCACGATCCTGTCATCTGCTATCTCAACCTCTAGTGGACAATCCAGCTCCCCTGGAGCTCTACTAAATCTCTTGCTAAGCGCAAGCGATACAAATGATCGGGTATCCCCCAAATCGAATAATACCATAGCAGAAATGTCGTTCACAGAGAACGACCCTATATAAAACATATAATCATAAGCAACAATCAATCAATAATAATATAGACATGAAGGGAAGATACATACCCGTCACCACATCAGGAGTCGCTCGCGCCTCCTCTGCTGTCATCTGAAACGCCCTAGTCCTCGCCACTGGCGCCTCGGCTCGGCCCTGCCGTCCATTTGTAATCCTCAAAGTAGCAGGGGCAGGTGCAGCCACCTTCCCTATTGCAGCTGAACTCGGACACTGGGACTTTTTATGTCCCCTCTGATTGCACTGAAAGCAAATCAGATCTGATCTTGCAATGGCAGTAGTATGGGCCGTACAATCCCTGCTCAAATGCCCAGTCCGACCGCACTTGTAGCAGCCGGAACTTCCTGCCTTGCACACCCCTTCGTGCAATCTCCCACACTTTCCACATCGACCATGGCTCTGCTGACTCCTGGATCTGTGATCAGAAACCTTTGCCTGTACCCGAAACCGCCTCCGGTTTCCTCTTCTTCTCCATCTCGAGATCAATCTCCCTCACCCGAGCCCTAGCAATCATGCCATCCAGCGTTTTACAGCTGGACCGGCTCACAAACTGGCGGATATCGCTCCGCAATTCTCATGATAACGGGCCTTCTTCATCTCCTCATCGGCTGCATACTGAGGAACAAGAAGGGCCCTCTCCCTGAACTTGGCGGTGATCTCCGCCATGGTCTCTGTAGTCTGGGTGAGGTCCTGAAACTCTCTGGCTAACTGCTGCACCTCAATAACTGGTGCAAACTCTGCCCTGAACCTGGTAGAGAAATCAGCCCAGGTCATGGCATCCAACGCTGCATCATCTCCAATGGTATGTCCGACCTCCTCCCACCAATCCCGTGCCCTGTCCTTCAGAAGATAGGACGCCAATCTAACCTTGTCCCCCTCGGGACACCTGCTCGTACGGAACGCGTTGGCCACATCTGCCAACCATCTAGTACTCTCTATGGGGTCCCGCGCCCCGTGATAGTCTGGAGCTCCACATGCCCTGAACTCCCTGAATGTAAGTGTGCGCGACCCCATCATGGCCGCCACCTCGGCATGGAAGGTGCCCAATCTATCATCCATCAGCTCTAGGATACCCTCCTTGATCTAACCGAAGATCACAGGAGTCTTCTCTAAAATGATACGAGTAATCTCTGAAGAAAGAAACTCTCTGGTCTGCTCATCCATGCGCTCGTTCCCCGAGCCTGATCCTGATCCCTCCCCGGCACCTCCACTCTCGGCTGCTGGCCTCGAACGCAAAACCACCATTCTGAAACACATCATAGCAACATCAGAAAACTGAAATATCTCAAGGGATCATTGATACTACTACTAGCTTCCTAGTCTTGTCTCGGCCTTCCTTGATTCGAGTACGGATCCTCTGCTTTCAGTAGTACGGGCCCATACTACCTTCCACATCTATCCGTACTTCCTCAAGAACTGCCTTGACTCCACCAAGTCACTTCTACTACTACTGATCTCTGCTACTCTCATCCTAGGCTTTCCCTAGGGAAATCTCTGACTCCACTCAAGCTAGTCCTCAGCTATTGAAGGCCTCCTTGTAATGCTAATTAGCCATCACCTGAATACCATCACATGTGATGAGGCTCGGATAATCCTTCGAGTAAAAGACTCGTCCCTACAACGGTTAGACTCAAACAAGAGCTGCGCAATAGGGCCAAATCCAATACTCTGAGATTATTCAACCCTGATCACATGTGACGTGGCATATTCATCTAACGCCTAACTCTCATCACCAAGAGTTCTACAAAGCACGAAGCAAGCAGCATTCGGACACCGCAACTACTCAAGCAAATCTACTCTCATAATGAGAAATTGTACTAGCATACAATGCTAAGCTCACGCTACCAGGCATAACCTAAACATGCTATCCTTACTGCTGTCTACTCAATACTAGCATGCAATTCTCATAAAGCCAAAACACATATAGCAGGCACATAAGGCATCCTCCTAGATCCTTAGTCCTATACTAGCATGTTGTTCTACTGAAACTGGAACAATTAATCATAATAATAAAACTTGTATGGGTAATTTGGGAGTACTTACTTGAGCTTGGCTGATCGCATGCACCACACCCTTATCATGTTTAAAAAAATTCTTTTCTTTCTAAGTGCCTTCCAAAATTTCATTCAAAAACATTTTTCTTTTTGAAAATCTTTTTATCTTTCCCTTAGTTTGAGTTCAGATGCACCCGGAGGTGTATCCGAATCCCTCAAACCAGGGCTCTGATACCAACTTGAAACGACCCAAAAATACGACCCAAAAATTTCAATTTTTATTATAACAAAACCATGAAACCAAGTACCACATAACAAAACCATACGTTGCGTGTTTCACAAACCATGATAAAATACTATGAGAAAAACTGTATCACAACTGTATCCAAACATATCAAGAAACTAAATCAACTCCCAGGACAAAAACTGAAGTTGTGGTGTGTTCGATGCCATCATCCCGAGCTCTTCCCTTTGCTTGCGGAAGTACCTGAAACCAAAACTGAAACTGTAAGCACGAAGCTTAGTGAGCTCCCCCAGACTACCACATACCATACAATACATATAAAGCACATACTGAGCCTTGCCCACTGCATCGGACCGAAGTCCGGAACTAGCTGCATCGGACCGAAGTCCGGAACTGACTGCATCGGACCGAAGTCCGGAACTGACTGCATCGGACCGAAGTCTGGAACTGACTGATCATAGCATAGCATAACACATATCAACTAATATAAACACATATACTGCATACTGCATCGGAACAGAGTCCGGAACACATAACACAAAACATGCTTGAATCACAAAGACATCAAGCACTCTAACTACTGCATCGAACTGAAGTCCGGAACTACTGCTAACTAAACGGGCCGGCATTGTGGCCGTAGACCCGTTCCTACTGGAAGGAAACTCACCTCGTGAACTGGTTGCTGTGTATATGGCTCTGGAAGCTAAGTGCTGCTGCTCCAGTATCTCCCCGGCTACAAATCCATAAACACACTCAATCAAATGCTAATCACTGCACTGGGGTAAAATGACTCTTTTACCCTAGGTCAAAGTTAACTCTCCCGGTCAAAGTCAACCCATAGTTGACCTGACTCGCCGAGTTGGGCCGCCAACTCGCCGAGCCTCTAGTCTCACTTCTCAACCCTACTCGTGGCTACTCGTCGAGTATGGCATCGACTCGACGAGTTCCCTCTCGATCCAAGAACTCAGACAATCTGCATCCAACTCGCCGAGTCATATGAACAACTCGACGAGTTGTTCTTGAGCTAAGAAGATTGCCTTGGACTCACCGAGTTGTATGAACAACTCGTCGAGTCCCTCCATTATTGAGTCTGCCCTCCAACTCACTGAGTCCACTCTACTACTCACAGGCTCCGACTCGACATCACTCAAAAAGGGGAAAAACGGGGCTCGCAACTTGACTCGCTGAGTCGTTCTTCCGACTCGCCGAGTCACATCCATGCAGGTACTCTAAACTCGATTCTGCTTGAATCCAGCGTCTAAAACTTATAGATCTGGGCTTCCTTAGTTCGATTAGCACGTAAAGATTCTATCTTTACGTGCCCATAAGCGTCCATGAAGATAATAAGGCTCAAAAAGCATAATAAAGGCTAGATCTTGGGTTCTTATGCAAAGCATCTTCAAAAAGGAATTAGATCCGGGCTCTACAACTCCTAAATGAACAGATCTAGGGATATCTCGACCTATTAAGGCATCCATACAACTATAAGGTTTGGAAAATACATCAAACTAGCCCTAGAAGTGTTCTAATGGAGGTCTAAAGCATAAAACAGAAGGAATCCGAGAAATACCTCAATGAACTCTGATTTTGCCCTTGGATCTTTGCTCTACAGCTCTTCTCTTTGTTCCTTTCTTCTTCTTCTTCTTCAAGCCTTCAAAAATCCACACAAAAACACTTAAAACAATCAACGGATGGATTAGGGTTTCTCACAGCTCTCTGAGGGTGAAGGAGGCGAGTTTGGGGCACATAACATTGCTTAAATAGTGAGCAACCCGGGGATTTAGGGTTTCTTCCTGGCAGGCAGACTCGCCAAGTCCCGAATATGGACTCGCCGAGTCGCCGACTAACACGTGCTCGAAATCCCGCCCCTACTCGACAAGTCGGGCTATAGACTCGCCGAGTCCCTCTTGAAAACTTCTAAATAAATGCCACGGAAGCAACATACCTGAGACGGGGCGTTACATGGATATGACTAAAAGGATTAAACAATTGTCGAGGACAATCTAAGGTTTACCAAAGATTGGGTGCTCAAGGACAGTTGGAAGTATAGTGATAATTCTGGAAGGACCATATTGACATAGTCTGTAAGGAGGAAACTCTTGTTCAAAAGTGATAGTCAAAATTGAATCTGGAAATGTTTCAAAGTTAGATATTTCAATCTGTTTAAGATTAGGAAACTTAATGCAAGAAGGATGTTTCCAATGAGCTGATCTCCTTTGGAATACTCTGTAATGATTGTTGTCAAGTCTTTCTGACTTTGTGCATAATCATTACAAGAGGATCAATGCATATAAGTTTTGAATCTAACAGATTTCAGTAAATGACATGAATTTGGAATTCTTGTATTTGCAGTAAGGATTTGGGAGTGTGAAAAGAGAATCATTGAAGTTTTGTTCAATGGATCTAGTTCACAAAGTCAAGATCATAGACAAACATAGTATGCATACTTGGTGTATGCCATGACTAGTGTTTATAAAACATAGTGTACATGCTTAGAGCATGGGAAAACTATTGTTTTAAATTCAAGAATAAAGTTGATAGCTGAAACAGTATACAATGAATAATGTGTAATCATATGGTGATAAATAAAAGGTGTTTTATTTATGTTCATAGGTTTTGATACCATATTGGATTCAATTATTATTGTGTTTCACTTTGCATGTTTTGACTTCCTGAATAAACTAGGTTATTCTTCCGGAATGACTAAGTTATTCAAACCATCCACAGTCGGTCATATGTTGGAAGTAGATATGAATTAAGACTGTCATGGGTTGGCTTGTAGAGGTCTAAGGTGTTGGACAAAGGGCTACAACACTCATGAGTGCTCATAAGTTCTGAGTTTTGGATTCAACCCGCGCTTATTGGAATCACTTCATGGATTTTATCACGAGTGATCATGAGACGATAATATCTTATATTCTTCAAACCTAGAGATATGAGTTGTTACTATGAGTTGATAGTACATTGATTGCATGAAAACGCATTTGGTAACTCGGTGCTATAAAACGTGTCTTCGTGTATGATTCAACAAGTAGTAGAACAAGCCATATGAGTCGAAGTTTATCCATTCCTTTTACCTTCGGGATAAAAGCGATATCTGTGGGCCCCTTGATGATTTGATGATGACAAATGGAAGTGCTCGGCCGGGCCAGGACTGATTTGATTTGTTCAATTAGTTAGTCGTCATAAATCGGAAATCGGGAAACAATAAATGGACAGAGAGAATGATTATAATCCATGTCTCAGTCCATATGATATCTAGAATGGAGGAATATATGATCCCTTATCTAATGGACAAGTCATTGACAAAGGTCAGAGTTCATCTACAAGGTCAGAGTTCGACAGAAGCTTTTGAGAGCTACGATTTCCAAGTGGGAGACTGTTGGATTAATGTCTAAGTCCATAACTATAATTGGTAAGACTTGACCCGACCCGGCATGGTCCATTTGGGTTGCATGGCATCATGCACTTGGATAGACTATAATGAGAGAAATAAGACACTTATGGTTATTAATATATTATAAGTTGTAGTATATTAATAATAAGAATAATAAGATTATTTAATTAGTATTGATCAAGAATTAATCTAGGATTAATTAAGTGATCAAAAGAAGACTAATTAAATATATGGGTTGATTGTGTAAATCTTCCATACTTGTATAGTGGGCTAATGCTCCATGTATAATCAAGTTGGGATAAAACCCATATGATGGTCCATGGATGCTCCATGGTGTATTCGAACCCATGGATCCAAGGAAATGGAAAGTCATGACAATTAGGGTTTACCCTAATTGTAACACTATATAAAGATCTTATTCTTGACAAAATCGGCCACTAGGATCATACTAGAGAGAGTAAGAAAGGGCTAGCTGATTTCATGAAGTGTAGATTTCTCTCAAATTATTCCAAGTGTATTTGGTGTTGTGTGAACCATTTGATGTGTCACACTTGGGGCACTAGGCACTCAAGCTTCATGAAGACTTTCTACATCAAAGAGGTATGTATTCTATCTTGTTACACTCATTGTTTTGTATGCTAGATTAGGATAATACCTTGGAAGTTCTTATTTGCATGTATAATAGAGAAAACATAGATCCAAGGTATTTAGGGTTGCATGTACACTTAGGAGTGTTAAGATGCTCAAAACCCAACAATTTGGTGAGCAGTTCTCAGTGGATTTGGTTCCTATTCCCCTACAAGGGAATAAGGTTATAGTGGGTATGGATTGGTTGACCCCCAATGGGGCAGTGATTGATTGTGAGCTGCAGTTAGTGAGGGTCCGCACTCCTAGTGGGGGAGAGTTAGTGATTCAGGGCGAGAGGCCACAGCGCGGACCGATTCTTTGTTCAGCAGCGAGAGCGAGGCGCTACTTCCAGCAGGGATGTGCGGGGTATGTTGACTATGTTATAGATGCCCGAGAGACGGGTAAGGCGACAGTTGATGATGTACCGGTGGTACGAGAGTACCTTGATGTATTCCAGAGGATTTGCCTAGAATACCTCCTGAGAGACAGGTTGAGTTTTGGATTAACCTGTTTCCTAGTGTGGCTCCGATAGCCAAGGCTATCGGTTGGCTCCTCCAGAGATGCAGGAGTTGTCTACGCAGCTGCAGGAGCTGCTAGACAAGGGTTTCATCAGGTTGAGCAGCTCACCATGGGGATCCCCGATCCTGTTCGTGAGGAAGAAGGACGGATCGCACCGTATGTGTATAGATTACCGAGAGTTGAACAATGCATTGGTGAAGAACCGTTACCCACTTCTAAGGATAGATGACTTGTTTGATCAGCTTTAGGGAGCATCTTGGTTCTCCAAGATTCACTTACGCTCCGGATATCACCAGATGTGGGTCAGGGATGAGGATGTGCAGAAGATCGTTTTTAGGACCTGCTATGATCATTATGAGTTCGTAGTGATGCCGTTTGGGCTCACCAACGCTCTAGCCGCGTTCATGGATCTCATGAATCGCGTGTTCAGGCTGATGCTGGATCGGTCTGTGATAGTGTTCATCGACGACATCTTGGTTTATTCCAAGACTCAGGAACATCATGAGGAGCACTTGAGAGAGATGATAGAGACATTGAGGAGGGAGAAACTTTTCGCTAAGTTCTCCAAGTGTGAGTTCTGGTTGTGCGAGGTGCAGTTCTTGGGACATCTCGTCAACCAGAAGGGTATACTAGTAGATCCGGCAAAGATAGAGGTCGTGATGCAATGGGAGGTCCCGATGTCTCCATCTGAGATTCAGAGCTTCCTAGGTCTGACAGGGTACTACAGGAGATTTATCCAGGATCTCTCTAAGATAGTAGTTCCGCTCACCCGACTGACTAAGAAGTCGGTGGCGTTTTGCTGGGGGCCTGAGTAGCAGACAGCATTTGAGACCCTCAGACAGCAATTGTGCCAGGCACCGATTCTTACCCTGCCAGAGGGAGTGGATGATTTTGTAGTCTACTGTGACGCTTCGATCACAGGTATGGGAGCAGTGTTGATGCAGCGAGGGAATGTGATAGCTTATGCCTCTATACAGTTGAAGCCTCACGAGGCTAACTATCCGACACATGATTTAGAGCTGGGGGCAGTGGTGTTCGCCCTCGATATTTGGCGACATTACCTCTATGGGGTCCGTTGTACCATCTACACGGATCACAAGAGTTTGAGGTACCTCATAGATCAGCCGAATCTGAACATGAGGCAGTGTCTGTGTTTAGACGTGGTAAAGGATTATGACTGTGAGATCATTTACCATCCGGGAAAGGCCAACGTAGTGGCCGATGCTCTGAGCCGCAAGGCGGTAGCGGCCACGATCAGAGATATATGCCTGAGGATGACAGTGGTTACTTCATTACTAGAGCAGATTAGAGAGGCACAGATTGAGGGCCTGAAGGAGGAGAGGCAGAAGTGTGAGAGGATCGTGGGCCAAGTAGCTTCTTTTGATTATGACAGACGATGATTGTTGACCCTGCATGGGAGGGTTTGGGTACCGTACTAGGGCGGAGTACGGAAAGTGTTGATGGAAGAGGCCCATAAGTCTCGGTTCTCCATCCACCCAGGGGCGACGAAGATATACAAAGATCTTCAACCCGATTACTGGTGGCCCTGCATAAAGCGGGACGTAGCTTGGTACGGGGAAAGATGTCTGACCTGCAGAAATGTCAAGGTAGAGCACCAGAGACCACACAGCAAGATGCAGACGTTAGATATTCCCGTGTGGAAATAGGAGGATATCACCATGGATTTCATTACTAAGCTTCCCAGGACCGCACGTGGAGTTGATTCGATTTGGGTCATCGTGGACCGGTTGACCAAGAGCACGCATTTCATACCGATCTAGGAGAGCATATCGACCGAGAAGCTAGTCGATATTTATGTGTGCGAGATAGTGGCATGGCACGGAGTTCCTGTTTCAGTGGTGTCAGACCGAGACGTCCGGTTCGCTTCCAGGTTTTGGAAGCGGTTTCACGATGAGATGGGTACTTGTCTTCATTTCAGAACCGCTTTCCACCCTCATACGGACGGGCAAAACGAGAGGACGATTCACACTCTCGAGAACATGCTTCGGGCATGTGTCCTAGATTTCGGTGGCAGTTGGGATACGTATCTTCCATTAGCGGAATTTTTGTATAACAACAGTTACCATGCCGGTATTGACCGACCTCCCTTCGAGATGCTTTATGGGAGGAAGTGTAGGACCCCAATCTGTTGCGGTAAGGTTGGTCAGAGAGTCATGGGAAGTACGGAGGTAGTACTCAAGACCACAGAGTTGATACAGTAGGTCTGTAGCAGGCTCCAGACTGCTCAAAGTCGGCAGAAGAGTTACGCTGACAGGAGGCGTTTGTACTTGAAGTTCCAGGTGGGTGATATGGTCCTCCTGAAGGTGTCACCCTAGAAGGGTGTCATCAGGTTTCAGAAGCGGGGCAAGCTGGGCCCCAGATTCATAGGTCCGTTCTGGGTTTTGGCCCGAGTGGGTCGGGTTGCTTACCGTTTGGACCTTCCAGCAGAGCTCAGCTAGATCCATAACACGTTCCATGTATCTCAGTTGCGGAAGTGTATGGTGGATGAGTCAGCAGTGGTACCATTGGAGGATATTCAGGTTGATAGCAGCCGGAATTACATCGAGAGACCCATTGCGATCTTGGATCAGAAGACGAAGACCTTGAGGAACAAGGTAGTTCAGCTAGTAAAGGTGCAGTGGCAGCACCGGAAGGGTTCAGAGTGGACGTGGGAGTCCGAGGAGGAGATGAGGGAGAATTATCCGAAGTTGTTTTCAGATTCAGTAGCAGCAGACTTCGAGGACGAAGTCTGATGCAAGTGGGGTAAATTGTAACGTCCGTCTCTCGAGGTATTAATTAACCAATTATGCAACTTAAAAAGATATTGGACTATGGTTGGACTTGGAATTTGGATTGGACTTTAAGAATCTTGGGTCGAGATGTAGGCTGCCCATAAGCCGTACGCAGAGCGTAACCCGGCGTACGCGGGGCATAGTGACTTTGGATGTGCAGGACATGAGAAGCGTACGCGCAGCGTACCATAAGGTACGCCCAGCATACGCTAATAGACACCAAACCCTAAATTCAGGGTTTAAGAGATATATAAACGGATAAACCCCATTATATCCCCCTGGTTTCTTATTAGGCTTCTCACCCACAAGAAAACCCTAATACATTCTTACCCTCTTTATTGTGTGAAGTTGTTTTTGTGAGTGCATTTAATGAAAGAAAGTTGTGAAGAAGGAAAGGAAAGGTTAGAGAAGAAGCTTGAGCCCAAGGATATGGACTAAACTCACCCTTTGTCATAAAAAGAAGGTATAAAGCACTTAACTTTCTTCCTCACATTCTAGATCTAGGGTTATGGGAGTTTTGGACCTCTTTAGGTCCAAAGGTTGGACCTTGATCATCTAAATCCGTTTTTGAGCTTGGGATTGCCATCCTTGAGGCTCAAAACACTTTCTTAGCAATAAAGTTTCAATATTTGAGGCTTTCATGAAGCCATGCATGAGACCTAGCCATTTCCATGGAAATATATTATTGTTTTTTAGAGTTTGAGCTTATGTGAGTCATGCAAGCCATCAAGTAAGCAACTTTATGGTTTAAGACGTGGAATAAGACTTGGATCTGAGTTTGTAGCTTTTGACTCGGAATATTTATCACTTAATAGAGAAAGGAATTAAAATGGTATTAAGCCGAGCGTACGTGTACGTATGCCCAACGTACTCGTCATCAAGCCCTTACGCTAAGCGTACTTTGGAGTACTCCCCGCGTAACGCAGTCAGTTTGGACCTTGAGTATTTGGGCCTCTGTGTGGGCTGTATTTTGGACTTTGAGCCTTAGTGGGCCAGCAAGAGTCAGTGAATATGGGCCAAGTATAGGTGTTGGGCTTAGGTTAAGGCCCAATAAAGGAATTTGGGCCCAATGTAGCAAATTGGGCCATTAAGGGGCCAATAGTGGGCTTGGGAAGCCTATCTAGTGATTGGGCCTTCAGAAGTCAGATTATGATCCAAGGGCATTTTTGGGCTTAAGTAGGGCCTATATGAGGAGTTAGGCCTAATTTAGAAAATTAGGCCATTAGTGGGCCTTTAGTGGGCCATTGGTGGACTTAGAAAGAATTAAAGGGTTTGGGCCTTGGTTATGACCCACACCATAGCAGGGGTAAAATAGCCATTTTACCCATAGAAGGATCCTTATTCTTATTAAGTGTTTTAATTGGTCATGATAGCCGGGGAGCAGCCGGAATAGCAGTCATGGATTCTTTACTCAAGCTTTCAGCAGTCAGTTCTTCGAGGTTAGTTTCCTTCCAGTAGGAACGGGTCTACGACCACAATGTCGGCCCATTTAGATAGAAGTAGTTCCGGACTGCGGTTCCATGTTGGGGTGGTCCCGAGAAGTAGTTCAGTATGCTTGATGTCTTTGTGATTCAGGCATGTCTATGTGTTATGTGTTCCAGACTATGGTCCGATGCAGTATCCAGTATATGTTTCATTGTTATATGTTATGACTATGTTAATCTATGTTCAGTCAGTTCCCGACTTCGGTCCGATGTAGAGGGCAAGGCGCTAGTTAGTTCCGGACTTCGATCTGATGCAGTGAGCAAGGCCCTAGTTAGTTCTGGACTTTGGTCCGATGCAGTGGGCAAGGCCCTAGTTAGTTCCGGACTTCAGTCTGATGCAGTGGGTAAGGCCCTAGTCAGTTCCGGACTTCGGTCCGATACAGAGGGCAAGGCCCTAGTCAGTTCTGGACTTCGGTCGGATGCAGAGGGAAAGGCCCTAGTTAGTTCCGGACTTCGGTCTGATGCAGTGGTCAAGGCCCTATTCAGTTCTAGACTTCGGTCCAATGAAGTGGGCAAGGCCCAGTATGTGCTTTATATGTTATTGTATGGTATGTGGTAGTTTGGGGGAGCTCACTAAGCTTCGTGCTTACAGTTTCAGTTTTGGTTTCAGGTACTTCAGCTAGCAAGGGGAAGGGCTCGGGATTATGGCATGACACACACCACAGTTTTAACTTGGGAGTTTGACTCTAATATTTTTGACATGATCTTGACATCAATTTTGATATGAGACACATTTTATGACATTTTGAGACACGCGACTTATGGTTTTCTTATATGATATTTGGATATTATGGTTTTAGTAATGCTTTCAAGCGAAATTTTTGGCTTGTATTTTTGGGATGTTTCATTTATACTTTATTCAACAAACCAATGGCTCTTTAAATAGCCTTACAAACTAAAACTAGTAAAAAGGAAAAGCTAGAAACTTAGAGTTTGTTATGAAGCCTTCCTATATAATAGGAATTTATTCAAACACAAGAAGATAATTAAGTCAAACCTAAAAATGTTTCTGTTGAACTCATAAACTATGAATGACATCATTTCCCATTTACATCTTCACAAACTCCAAGTTTTTCATGAAACTTTTTGAAAGCTTCACTCTTGAGGGGCTCGGTCATAGTGTCTGCTTGTTATTGTTGCATGTCATAGTAAATAAGCTATATAATTCCTATTTTCTTAAGATTTATTAGAAAGTTAAATCGCACATCAATGTGCTTACACCTACCATGAAGCACATAATTCTTGGACAGCTTAGTTAGTGAATTACTATCGCATAAGAGTGTTGTACCTTGAGTTCGCACAAGCCCAAATTGTTCAAGAATTCTTCTTATCTATATGTAATGGAATTCATAACAAGTAGCAATGATAAACTCTACTTAGTGGTGGATAAGCGCACAACCATTTGATTTTTGAACACCCAACACACAATGGCTCTACTTATTAAAAATGCATATCCTCTTATGCCTTTCCGGTCATAATGATCCCCTGCATAATCATTATTAGTGTATGAGGTTAACTCCTCATATTTTCCTTTCCTGTATAACAATCCAAAATACATGGTTCCCTTTAAGAAAACATAACATTACTTTTGTTTCATGTATGTGTGGTTGTGAAGGAACTTCCACATACCATCTTAATAAACACATAACATACATAAAATTGGGTCTCGTGATTGTGATATACAAGAGTTTCCGATGATTTTCTTGTACATGGATGCATCTATTATATTGTCTTCACCTTCCTTTGTTCAACTTGAACCTGCTATAATAGGATTTTGAACCGAGTTTTTGTCTTCCAAATTCAAATTTTCAGTCACTCACCAACATACTTTTTTTAGTTTGAAAAATTGTTTAGGTTTCTTATTTTCCTCCATACTAAGAAGTACTTCTTCTTCCAAAAATCAATCATATCAAATTCTTTTCCATAAGTGACGTAAACTTTACAATCATTGTATCATTGTTTTCTATGAAACCAAGTCATCTACATACTAGCTAACAACTATTGTGTTGTTAATTACATTTTTTTACAAACAATATGTATTTGTGGATGCATCTTTGAAGGCCTTCTTTCATAAAGGCCTTCTTCATAAACCTTTCATATAAATCCTAATGGTTGTTCTATATACATATCTTTCTTCATATATCCATATAATAAAGCACTTTTACACTAAGTTGGTAACCATGCCAACCTGTTCTCTTCTTTAATGCATATCCCTTGGCAAAAAAAATGGATTTTTGGTGGTTGTCGAGGCCAACAAAAATAAACTCCCTCAATATTAAACACTAAAATAATGTATAGTGGTAAAGAGATAGTGTCCACAAAGATTAGTTCAATTAATAACTCTATGATAATCTTGTTATACAAATGCTTGTGAAAGTAAAATAAAAATAAATATTGGAGTTTTAATCTTTTGGTTGTTTTAAGAAAACTAAATTAAACTAGGATTTAGAGAACACAATTCAACAAAAGCAAGAATTTGATGTAAAATCAATGAGAGAAAGAAGGTTAACTTAAGGTTTCATCACTTGAACACTTGGTAAATATATCATTAGAATCCAAAGTGCAATACTTGTCCTAAATCTCTAATTTGACTATAGTAATCCAAGAAGCTTGAGATTACTTAGACTTTTCTTAGTTATTAAAATAGCTAGAGAAGCTCATAACATATTTCCTTAGTTAAAGTTACAATTTCCATTAAGCATGTAATTAGTGAAAATTAACTAGCATTAAGAACCAAAAAGTCACCAAATCCAAGAGGAGTCAAAATCTTCCACTACCATGTTGGAGAAAATATTTTTGTGATTGTGTGAAGTAAAAACTAACACAAGAATCACTTGCTAATTTGAGGATTCATTACTAAATCAAGAAATTAGTCCACTAATCACTGCAAATACATTTAAAATCATGAATAAAAATATACAAGTAGCAAAAACATGTTAAAATATAAAACATTCTCATAAAGACTCGAGAACAAGTTCTTGGAGTTCTTCACATTCAACTAAGCATTCAAGTAAATCCACCAAAGTCAACCAAAAGAAGTTTAGCCTAGCATGGATAAACTCAAGAAAGCAAAATAAAAGTGAAATGTTCCAAACATGTAGCAAGATTTAGGGATAAAAAAAATGAAGTCATTCAAGTAGTTGAGCCTTCAAAAGCTTCAAAAACCTCAAGAGAAAACTAAAATTTTCGGATGTGCAAAAGTGAGTAAAAAGAACCAAACCATCCTTCCCTATATAGCATAAAATAAGAATTCCTGGAAATGCCCCTGCAAGGCCTTGCACGACCCGCGTGCTGCTGCATGGGTAGGTCACGCGGGTGTTGATTTGGGATCCTTTGTGATTTAGGCTTCTAATGACTTAGGTCACTAGCCCAAAACGAGTCCAATCAGCTTGTGGTCCATAGTTCTTCAAGTTTTCTTCAATTTAAGCCCAATTTGTCTTTTCCAAATAACCCAAAGCTCATGTACTCGCCCGATCATTTTAATCCTCAATGCACAAATGTTCCTCCATTTTCTTTTAAACACAAGCCCATCTTCTTCAATGATCCATCCATCATTATCCCACTCTATGCATCATCTCCACTAGTTATCAAGCCCATAATTCTTTTGTCCTCCAAGTCTAATTGCTTCCAAAAATTCCCGAACATTCCCGCTACACTGGTCTCCTTGAAATCTACAATTATGCTCAGAAAACTAGAAAGTACCCGAAATAGTCATAAAATAAAAAAAGGGAAAATATGCATGACGAGTATATAGATTATGATGAAATACACTAAAATAAACTATAAAAAGAAGTAAATAAAATGAAACTATCATCTTTATACCTGCATATCTCCCCTTTTTCTTTGACGTTAGACTTAAACACACAAGACCCTTCAAGTAGACTTGTTAGATGCCATGTTTCGATATTTTCAAGTGCATCTATCTCAATTCTTATAGAATTTATACACTTTTAATCTTTAAAAACCTATTCATATGTTGTATATATTCAGAAATTGTAAGTATTGCATGATTAGTTATACCTTTATCTTCCTTAAATAATCCTTCTCCCCATTAATAATTTTGTAGGTAAGAAAGAGGTTTTGGATTTCTTACACTCATAGTTTTCTTCTTTATTTCTTGTATATGCATCATATAGTACTTCTTCAAAGTTTATAATGTCAATGGTTTCATTTTCTACCTTAGGATCCATGGTTGGGTTGTCGGTAGCATCGCCACCTTCTTTCATATTTACTTTTCATATTTTTTGTGTTCTTCCATTTCCAACCCTTTTCTTCTTCAAATATGACATATTGACTTATAATCGCTTTACTAGTTGATGGTTTGAACAACCTTATGCCTTGGATTTGCAACTAAATCCAAGCAACACACATGTTATGCTCTTGTCCTCTAATTTTTGCTTCTTCATATTAGGTGCATGGACATTGCCAAAGAAACCAAATACTCGAAAGTGTTTTACATTAGGTTTTACTCTAATCCACATCCCTCCAGTTTTCTTTCGTTGAAAATACATTGGGACTTCTATTCAGTATATGGTGACCTATTCAACATGAAAATACCTTTTTGGGACTTATTTATCATCTAAAATACTATGTATCATATTCTTGGTATTTTGATTTTTGCATTTCGCCACACCGTATTGTTGTAGCATAACGATGTTCTGAGTTGCTTTTTAATAACCATATCTTTAAAAAATGAAACAAAGTCATTTGATGTATATTAACCTCTAATATCAATATGTAAGCAATGCATTTCATGTCGACATTAATTTGCAACATAAGTTCTAAACACCTTGAAGTGTGATAGCGTTTTAGATTTGTTTGATAGAAGGTAGACCCAGACCTTTATCTTTTAATCATCTATGATTTTTAATAGATAAACTTTTTCACCGTTCGAGGAGGGATTTATTGATCCATACAAATCTGAATGCACAAGTTGTAATTTCTTCGTTGCACACTACAAACTCTTCTTTGGGACGAGCAATATGTATTCATTTCCTACTAGATGACTAGTACGTGTCTCTAGTTTCCTTTCCAATTTTCGTATTCCTTTTAACATGTTCTAGTATTTTAGAGTCCTTAACCACCTGTAACTTAAATATGCATACCTTTGGTGCCATAGATTGACTCCGTCAATCGTTTATGCTTCTAGACAGCTTGCATTTGTACCACCTGTTTCAACTTTAATACCTAATTGAAGCATTCGGTGCTTGGACTTCCTATTTTGCATGATCAAGGCTCTTCCAGGTTGGAATAGTTTGCACGTTCCATTTTGAATGAGTATGGCTAGGCCTTTTTCTTGAATTTGACAAATTCTATGAAGATTATCTTGGAATAAGGTATCAAAGCACATAACTAAATTGGTATATACTTGAATTAGAAACAAAATCCTTTTTGGGTTGCTCTTATAACTAGTAACTAAGTAGAATGACATTTGGAAAGAGAGATGATACTTTTTTAGTTATTATATGAATAAAAAATTAATTGGAAATTGAAAAGAATGATTTATTAATATATTATGTGATTAATATATTAATTAAAAATATTTATAATTAATTAATAACTAATCATAAATTAATTGGAATTAATTTCATGATTAATTAGAATTAATTAAAAATGCATAGACTAAACTGTAATTATTCAATAGTTGAAAAAAGGAGATGTCACACCCCAAAACCGATAGCGGCGGAATACGTTTCGGGGTGGATGACGTAGTGTACAATATCATCACAATTGCATAATAGTAGAAACAAGAAACATACAACCATTGAATTACATAGTGAACTTAATTACAAGTGTGTTTTGTAATGTTTAACAATCACCCAAAAGTAAATCAAAAATAAGAGATGGGTCTTGTGTGCTCCACCTTCTCCAAAAATGTTGCGTCTGTACCTGTCTATCTTTGACCTGAAGATACAAGTTATTTTGAAAACGAATATCAGCATAAAGTTGGTGAGTTCATAAGAGTTTAGTGTGAGTTTTTGTATACAAAGCATTAGTACGAAAAATGTGTCATTTATATTCCTAAGTAGTAGAAACTTAGAAAAATCCCATATTTTTCCAGAAAATACATTGTAAGTGACAATCTGTGAAAAGTATGCATTCTTCATTTCTTTGAAACAGTTTATTGTAAACGTATATTGGAAAATCTCCAAATAATAATTGTGATAGAATAGGTCAAGCCTGTAATCAGTGATAGAGGTGCAAGCTTCTTTTAGTGGTAGATACTTACTTACTTCGGGATGCAGTTTAGCATTTAGTGTAGTAATTTAGTGTAGTTATAGTGTATTTCTTGTATATACTAATAGTGAGGATAATAGAGGATCCCATGACCATCCCGGTCATGCACAGTATAGTGAAGTAGTGGCATCCATGGGCCTGCACGGCGTGGACTGAAATTAACAGTCGGGATGTAATAGCGTCTGCCCCGTATAGATCTATACATGTAGTGTCGTCTTCCTATCGGAAAACTCCGGGCGTAGTGGGTAACGAATAGAGTATCTCGTAGTGGGTTCGTGTATTATTGTTTGTTTAGTGTTTTCTCTTTTGTTATAGTGTAGTAATCTTTTAGTATTGATCATAGTGTATTCTCTTACTAGGGTATTATCTGGTAGTAGTGAGTATTATATTGTAAAGAGTAGTGACTTTAGCGAGTAGTAGTAGTAACAACATTAACTATACCTATTATAGTTAACTTAGTGTGGATGGTTCTTGACATGTAATGACTTTAGTATTAAGTGAAAGCAGTAATATTCGTATCCCATACTGATATACATGTTATATAACTAAGAAATCAACGACAGTCAGACAGATAACTACTACCCTAAGCCCACAATCAAACAAGAACAGGAAATAAGGCGAGATATCGGTCCTAAGTCCTCCAAGTCTTACTTATATAAATATATCAGAGTGGTTACATTTTATAAGTAAATTGATTTAATAAAAATATTTTTCCAAAAGAACATTTAAAATCTGGCTTACTGTTTAAAAATAGTTTGAAAATGTAAAACCCGTTTATAAGGCATAGGGACAAATCACATGTGATTTGAACTAAGGGTAGTGAATCACATGTGATTAATCCTTGTAACGCGGAAATCGTTCTGCAAAACTTTACATAAAAATTTATAAGCAACTTGTATCTCCCCCCTAAAACATTTAAAACATTTGAAAGGTTCATTAAAGGGGTATGAACTCACCTGAAATCGCGGAAATCGGGTGAATCGGGTAAATCAGGTAAAAGTGTCGATTGAGCGTTTGGTACCAAATAACCACTTGAGCACCTTTTAGGAACCTAATGTCATATGAAATATGTATTTTACAAGAAGTTAATCATCTTATGCTTTTCATTATAGTATTTGGGCATTCTAGCATCGTTTTCGGGGTTTTATGGCCTAGAAAGGGTTCCCGGGAGTGGTACAAGGCCAAGGATGATTTACGGGAGGGTCCATGAGCTCACTCCCTTGGAGTTTATGGCCCAAAGGCCACTCCTTGGGAGTTTACGGCCGTAAGCCCCCTATGCTTGGCCGTAAACTCATGTGGCACTCCAAAATGTATGTTTAAGGCCTTATTTCACTTCCTTAATTTAATGGTATGTGTTTTGGACTAAGAGGGAGGGATTAAACTCTTAAATTGAGACATTTTTGGGGAGTTTACGGCCAATACTTGTTCTTGGGCCGTAAACTCCATTAAGTCCTTCAAGATGTATGTTTTAATGGTACAACATGGTCTCATTCACCTTAGATAAATCCTAGAAGGCCCTATAATGAGTTTTGGGACAATTTGGCATGAAATTTGGGGAGTTTACGGCCCAAGAACATCCTTGGCCGTAAACTCTTCATTTTGCCTCCAAATGTGAAGTTTAATGGTACAACACACCTCCAAAGGCCTTAGCTAAATTCCTTACATGCATTTGAGTAGCTTAGGGACTTGTTTGACACAAAAACATGGGTGTTTACGGCCCAAGCTTAGCCTTGGCCGTAAAATCCTCTTTTTGTGTTCAAATGAAGTTGTTTGATGCATTTAAGCCTTCCTTGGTGTCAAGTCCAATTTACCAAACATCCTAGAAGAGTTTTTGGGGCTTTAAACATGGATTTGTGGGGTGTTTGAGGTGTTTACGGCCTAAGCACAAGCTTGGGCCATAAACTCCTTTTTAAGCATCAAATCCTTGTGTTTTAGTGTCCAAAATCTTCTAGATATATGCCTTAATTAGTATACTAGCTTAAAAGAAGGAAAAACTTGGTCTTTGGCATGATTTTGGGGGTTTACGGCCTAAGGAGCTTCTTAGGCCGTAAACTCCTTTTTGGTCCTTGATTTCTATGATTTTGGCCCCTAAATTCAATGAAGTATGTCTAGATTAAGATAAAGGATGAGTACTTACGTTTGGAAGTCGGAAATTAGCGGAATCGGGGTCGATTTCGAGTCTAGAGAGAGAAAGTAGAGAGAGAGAGAGTGATTGTGTGGTGAAAGAGTGTTCAAATGTTGTGCACACTCATTTCATATGTCTCGGGTATCGCACCCGATACACGGCTACCTGATGTTTAAAGTTAACTGGGTTAAAACTTTTTACCCGGGTGAAGTGGTTGAAAAAGTAATATAACTCTATTAGGTTAAACGGGGTTAACACATACGAGTTATATTTCTTATGATAATATCAAGACATGCATATAATTAGATATTCAGTTATTGACGATTCCAAATATTACATAAAATAACGTATAGTGACGCATTCCGTTAGTGAAAATGGGATTTGTAACGGAAATAAATTTGGGGTTGTCACATCATCCCCCCGATAGGGGAATTTCGTCCCGAAATTTAGAATACAAACAGCTACGTTATTGCAATACAACTAAGCAAAGAGATGAGGATATTTGAGTTTCATTTGATCTTCGCGCTCCCAAGTGAATTCCGGTCCTCGCTTGGCGTTCCACCGAACCTTCACAATTGGGATGCGGCTTTGTTTCGTCCGTTTTACTTCACGATCCAAAACCTCCGCAGGCTCTTCCACGAAGTTGAGGCTCTCATTGATCTTGATCTCGTCGAGGGGGATCACGAGAGTCTCGTCAGACAGACATTTCTTCAAGTTTGAGACGTGGAAGGTAGGATGTATGTTACTTAGCTCGCGGGGTAAGTTTAGTTTGTAAGCTACAGGGCCGATTCTGGCAAGAATTTCAAAAGGCCCTATGTACCTTGGGTTTAACTTTCCACGCTTCCCGAAGCGTATCGTGCCTTTCCAGGGTGAGACCTTCAGAAGGACCCGGTCTCCCACCTGGAATTCCAAGGGTTTTCTTGGTTTGTCGGCGTAGCTTTTCTGTTGATCCCTAGCGGCTTTTAGTCGTTCACGTATCTGTACAATCTTCTCGGTCGTCTCTTGAATGATCTCTGGACCAGTGAGGGCGCTGTCAGGAACTCGTCCTTTAGCTAACTGAGTGTCTCCCACCTCGGCCCAGCACAAAGGGGATTTGCACTTCCGGCCGTAGAGGGCTTCGAATGGAGCTGCCTTGATGCTCGTATGATAACTATTGTTGTAGGAAAACTCCACAAGAGGCAAGTGTGTATCCCACGATTTCCCGAAGTCGATCACACAAGCTCGCAGCATGTCTTCTAAGGTTTGGATCGTCCTCTCACTCTGCCCGTCAGTCTGTGGATGGTAGGCTGTACTCATGTCCAGCCTCGTCCCAAGTGCCTTTTGTAATGATTGCCAAAATCTAGAGGTGAATCTACGATCTCTGTCCGATATAATAGATATAGGGACGCCATGCAATCGCACTATTTCTTTTATATAATTCCTAGTGAGCTTTTCCATCTTGTCCGTCTCCTTGATGGGTAGAAAGTGGGCAGACTTGGTCAACCTGTCAACGATGACCCAAATGGTATCTAATCCACCTGCTGTCTTGGGCAGCTTGGTGATAAAGTCCAGTGTGATTCGTTCCCACTTCCATTCTGGTATTTCCGGTTGTTGGAGGAGTCCTGATGGCTTTTGACATTCGACTTTGACCTTCGCGCAAGTAAGGCACTTACTTACAAAGGTAGCGATCTCCGCTTTCATGTTCGGCCACCAGTATAGCTTTTTGAGATCCAGATACATCTTATCTGAACCCGGGTGGACGGAGTAACGAGTGTTGTGTGCTTCTCTCATAACCAAATCTCTGAAACCTCCATGGCGTGGAGTCCAGATTCGGTCCATAAAGTAATAGGCTCCGCCACCCTTAACCTCCAGATTTTTATCCATTCCGCGCAGGGATTCTCCCGTCACGTTTCCAGGCTTTAAGGCTTCCAGCTGAGCCTCTTTGATCTGCGTGGATAGATGTGAATGTATAGTCATTGTCAACGACTTGGTCCTTCGTCCGGAATATTCTTTTCTGCTCAGGGCGTCCGCTACTACGTTGGCTTTCCCCGGATGATATCTAATTTCACAGTCGTAATCGTTAAGTAACTCGACCCATCGACGCTGTCACATGTTGAGTTCTTTTTGATTCAGTATATGTTGGAGGCTTTTATGATCAGTGTACACCACGCTCTTTGTCCCATACAAATAGTGTCTCCAGATTTTTAGTACGAAGACGACTGCTCCTAACTCGAGGTCGTGAGTAGTGTAGTTCACTTCATGGTTCTTTAGCTGTCTCGAGGCATAGGCGATAACCTTGCCTCGTTGCATCAAGACACAACCGAGCCCCTGATTGGATGCATCACAGTATACGACGAAATCTTTTGTCCCCTCGGGAAGGGATAATACTGGTGCGGTGCATAGGGCTCGCTTCAGGGTCTGAAATGCCTTCTCCTGTTTCTCTTCCCAGTCGAATGATACACCCTTCTATGTTAGCATGGTGAGAGGTTTCGCAATCCGAGAGAAATTTTGGATGAATCGGCGGTAGTAGCCAGCGAGGCCTAGAAATTGACGAATTTCCGTAGGCGTCTTTGGTGCCGACCAGTTCTCAATAGCTTTGATTTTGGAGGGGTCCACGTGGATTCCGTCTTCACTGACCACGTGCCCCAAGAATTCAACTCTTCGGATCCAAAACTCGCACTTAGAGAACTTCGCATACAACTTCTCGGATCGCAGGGTTTCCAGGACTAATCGTAAATGATTTCCGTGCTCTTCCTCGCTCCGAGAGTAGACGAGTATGTCGTCAATAAAGACGATGACGAACTGATCTAGATATGGACGACATACCCTATTCATCAAGTCCATGAATACTGCGGGGGCGTTAGTCAGTCCAAAGGGCATCACTACGAACTCAAAATGCCCGTAGCGGGTTCGGAAGGCTGTCTTTGGAACATCTTCCTCAAGCACCCGTAACTGATGGTACCCCGATCTAAGATCAATCTTGGAGAAGTAACTTGCTCCTTGGAGTTGGTCGAATAGGTCGTCGATACGAGGGAGAGGATAGCGATTTTTGATCGTGAGTTTATTGAGTTCCCTATAATCGATGCACATCCGAAATGACCCATCCTTTTTCTTCACGAATAAGACCGGAGCTCCCCAAGGTGAGAAGCTCGGTCTTATAAAGCCCTTGCTGAGAAGTTCGTTGAGTTGACCGGATAGTTCTTGCATTTCGGCGGGCGCTAGACGGTAGGGTGACTTAGCTACGGGGGTAGCTCCTGGGATTAGGTCGATTCTGAATTCAACCTGTCGTTTGGGAGGTAGGCCTGGAAGATCCTCCGGGAAGACATCAGGAAAATCACATACTACAGGAATGTCTTTTGGATCTTTCGATTTCTGGTTAGTGTCGACAACGTGAGCAAGAAAGGCGCGATATTCCTTGCGCAAGTATTTCTGAGCCTGAATACTAGAGATGATACGAAGGTTTGTACTTGGCTTATCTCCATATATCAATAGGGTCTCTCGATTCGGAAAGTTCAGGCGAATGGCTTTCTCGGAGCATAAGATATCGGCGTAGTGAAGGCTTAGCCAATCCATACCAACAATGACATCGAAATTTTTGATTGAGACTGTTATAAGATCGATTAAAAAGGGGTGATCATCTAACGTGAGAGTACAACCTATATAGATTTCATTAGAGCTTTCTGTCTTCCAATTAGCCATTTCTACGACGAATGTTTCTTTTAGTGGTTGAGGGGTTTGTTTGAGTAAGTGTTTAAAGTTTTGATTTATGAAGCTTCTTTCTGCACCACTATCGAATAAGACACAGGCATAAGAGTTGTTGAGAAGAAACGTACCCGTGACCACCGTGGGATCGGCTACCGCTTCATTGTGACCGATAGCAAGTAACCTTCCAGTTCCCCCAGCATTTGCAGCCTTCGGACATTTCTTCTTAAAATGGCCCGCTTCACCGCATCCATAACAAGTCGGGGTCACTCCCGTACCAGGAACCTGTGTGATAGGTTTGGGAGGGGCCTTGCAAAATCGGACAGTATGGCCCTTTCGTCCGCAGTTGGAACACTGCAATTCACGGCAAGGACCGTTGTGGTGAAAAGGGCACTTGGGACACTTAGGCAAGTTTCCACTGTAAGCCTTCGGTGGGGCTGGAGCAGCTGGTGTGGCTGGGGTGGTGGCAGCATGGACCGCCACAATTTGCTGATCCTTGGAGGCGGTTTGAGTTTTCTTGCCTTTCTTCTTATCCCATCGTTTCCTTTTTCTATCAGATGATCCGGATGGTGCAGTGGTTGTTGTGGTTGTTGTTGCTGGAGTGGAGGAGATTTCGTGGTTGATCAGACTCTGGGCCAATTCCTTGGCGCTGTCGAAAGTGGTAGGGCGTGAGGCCAGAACATTTCCTCGATACGGGGGCACTAAACCCCAGATGTATCGTTCAATCTTCTTGCTTTCAGAGGGGATCATGCTGGGACACATAGCCGCCAAGTCGCAAAACCTGGCCGTATAAGCCGTTATGTCGGTCCCCTTCATCTTGAGGTTCCACAGTTCTTCCTCAAGCTTCTGAACTTCGCCCCTAGGGCAGTACTCTCCTCTCATAAGATCTTTTAAAGTGTCCCAGCCCATGGCATTGGCTGTGACCAAGGAGAGTGCGTTGACATGGCCGTTCCACCACGACAAGGCCCTATTAGTGAGGGTAGCAGTAGCGAACTTGATTTTGCTCTCTTCGGGACAAGAGCACATCTCGAATACAGCTTCGGTTCTTTCAAACCATTAGGACAATGCCAGGATCCCTCCGGTACCATCAAAGAAGGCAGGTTTACAGTTCATGAAGTCCTTATAAGTGCATCCCTGCACTCGTTGGTGGACTTCACCAAATCTAGAATTCCCACCGCTCGCATCACCTGAGTTCATTTGGGCCATGGCTGCTGTTACAGCCGCAGTCACAGCCGTTTGGAACAACACCGGATCGAACTGAGGAGGAGGAGGTGGTGGAGGAGGGGTTTGAGTTGCAGGTCTTCCTCTGCTGGGACGCTTTCGTGGAGGCATCCTTCACTGGAAGGTCATAGAAATGATAGCAATAGTAAGAGCCTATTGCGAATATGAATATAGTGTTTTGTGGATCAAATCAACATAATCCAAGATCAGGGTAAGAGTTATAGTAATAGAGAAATCATCTACCAATATACTGGTATTAATGATGCAACACAAGTTCATGAAAATTGGCCTAGCAGTAGGTTTTACATCATACCATAGAGAAAATGTTGGCAGTTTAGAGGTTCAACTAGAGTACTTTTAAACTAGGAATGTTTACAGACAAGAGGCCTACGGAACATAGAGATAAAAGGCTAGTCCTTTAAACAAAAGAGTGAGGTAACTAGATGTCTTCTACTGGCGACGGTTGCTTGTTGGGCGAATCCTCAGATCCGCTAGTTGACGCATAACTTCTTGAAGGTGTCGATCATGAGTCCTTTGGCGTGCTCAGAGTTCCCTAACTTCAGCTCGGGATGCAGCCAGCTGATGCTGCAGAGCCTCGTTGGTCCTCCTTGTCCTGTCCACGGCTTCTTCGAGTTGGCGGATGCGAACAGTGTTGAGGTTTGAGTTGGCATCCACTTCTACAACTCGACCAATAGCAGCTTGACTTTGCTCAACATTCCTGGCAATCCTTCGGATCATGATGGGCAGAACCCGATCCGCCGATCCTCCTTCGCTTATGTTGTAGAAGCTTCGGTCTCCATTGTAAGGCAAGGGCTGACCCTGCTCCTCGCTCCATTGATGCAAGGATACTGCCCACATAGGAGTGGGGCCCTGAAATGCCGGTCGGGGGTTAGGGTTCGGGGCTTCAGGAGGTTGGTTGTTGACTTCTGGCTCGGAGCTCGAGCTGTCCGAGAAGCCTTCAGCATGATGATCATCCAAAGGAATAGGGTGATCGTCGTCTGAGTCCTCTTCGAGCCATCCTCCATTGCCCTGGTTCGGAAAGTACGGATCACCGGGTAGATGGAAGCCAGCCATGCTATCTACGCGAGAAAGGGGGAAAAGAAGATTAATAGACGTACTATTCTAAGATACTTATAGGAAGAATCATTACTAGTTGACCCAATACTTGCATAGTGCATACCGATTACATGTAACCGAAGCAAAATAGTCCTTCGAATAAACCACCCTAACTCCTGACCCCCAATCAAACAAGAACAGGGAATGAAGCAAAGGCTGCAGATTCTGAGTCTATAGCGCCCTAATCACATGTAATCGTGGTGTATCCACTTAGCAACTATTGTCCTACTAGTAACGACCCTTTTTGTTAACACATACGTATAATCTAGAGATACAGAATACTCCTATAGTATTCTTATGGTGGCGTTATTGTGGTATTGTTGGTAAGTTTTAGACTTGTTGAAACATCACAATCAAACTTAGGCACATGCTAGTCACTCTCAGGAAAACGTAGTTGATCAGGCTACATCACCCTGAATGTGACTATATGTCTCTAAGCCCAATTATGCTGCCCAACAATCTTAATACTTTCGTTTTGTTCTAGGACAATACTGGCTCCTGTGTGTTATAGTGATGTGTGGATATATATATACTTAGTTAGATCTTTTAGATACTTAACAGTATTTATTCTTGGTCAGAGTATTTTAGTCCCGAAGTGTTTATATTTCGTATATCTTTTATAGGTTGATATACTTGATTCACTATAAACAATGCTCTGATACCAATCTGTCACACCCCAAAACCGATAACGGCGGAATACGTTTCGGGGTGGATGACGTAGTGTACAATATCATCACAATTGCATAATAGTAGAAACAAGAAACATACAACCATTGAATTACATAGTGAACTTAATTACAAGTGTGTTTTGTAATGTTTAACAATCACCCAAAAGTAAATCAAAAATAAGAGATGGGTCTTGTGTGCTCCACCTTCTCCAAAAATGTTGCGTCTGTACCTGTCTATCTTTGACCTGAAGATACAAGTTATTTTGAAAACGAATATCAGCATAAAGCTGGTGAGTTCATAAGAGTTTAGTGTGAGTTTTTGTATACAAAGCATTAGTACGAAAAATGTGTCATTTATATTCCTAAGTAGTAGAAACTTAGAAAAATCCCATATTTTTCCAGAAAATACATTGTAAGTGACAATCTGTGAAAAGTATGCATTCTTCATTTCTTTGAAACAGTTTATTGTAAACGTATATTGGAAAATCTCCAAATAATAATTGTGATAGAATAGGTCAAGCCTGTAATCAGTGATAGAGGTGCAAGCTTCTTTTAGTGGTAGATACTTACTTACTTCGGGATGCAGTTTAGCATTTAGTGTAGTAATTTAGTGTAGTTATAGTGTATTTCTTGTATATACTAATAGTGAGGATAATAGAGGATCCCATGACCATCCCGGTCATGCACAGTATAGTGAAGTAGTGGCATCCATGGGCCTGCACGGCGTGGACTGAAATTAACAGTCGGGATGTAATAGCGTCTGCCCCGTATAGATCTATACATGTAGTGTCGTCTTCCTATCGGAAAACTCCGGGCGTAGTGGGTAACGAATAGAGTATCTCGTAGTGGGTTCGTGTATTATTGTTTGTTTAGTGTTTTCTCTTTTGTTATAGTGTAGTAATCTTTTAGTATTGATCATAGTGTATTCTCTTACTAGGGTATTATCTGGTAGTAGTGAGTATTATATTGTAAAGAGTAGTGACTTTAGCGAGTAGTAGTAGTAACAACATTAACTATACCTATTATAGTTAACTTAGTGTGGATGGTTCTTGACATGTAATGACTTTAGTATTAAGTGAAAGCAGTAATATTCGTATCCCATACTGATATACGTTATATAACTAAGAAATCAACGACAGTCGGACAGATAACTACTACCCTAAGCCCACAATCAAACAAGAACAGGAAATAAGGCGAGATATCGGTCCTAAGTCCTCCAAGTCTTACTTATATAAATATATCAGAGTGGTTACATTTTATAAGTAAATTGATTTAATAAAAATATTTTTCCAAAAGAACATTTAAAATCTGGCTTACTGTTTAAAAATAGTTTGAAAATGTAAAACCCGTTTATAAGGCATAGGGACAAATCACATGTGATTTGAACTAAGGGTAGTGAATCACATGTGATTAATCCTTGTAACGCGGAAATCGTTCTGCAAAACTTTACATAAAAATTTATAAGCAACTTGTATCTCCCCCCTAAAACATTTAAAACATTTGAAAGGTTCATTAAAGAGGTATGAACTCACCTGAAATCGCGGAAATCGGGTGAATCGGGTAAATCGGGTAAAAGTGTCGATTGAGCGTTTGGTACCAAATAACCACTTGAGCACCTTTTAGGAACCTAATGTCATATGAAATATGTATTTTACAAGAAGTTAATCATCTTATGCTTTTCATTATAGTATTTGGGCATTCTAGCATCGTTTTCGGGGTTTTATGGCCTAGAAAGGGTTCCCGGGAGTGGTACAAGGCCAAGGATGATTTACGGGAGGGTCCATGAGCTCACTCCCTTGGAGTTTATGGCCCAAAGGCCACTCCTTGGGAGTTTACGGCCGTAAGCCCCCTAGGCTTGGCCGTAAACTCATGTGGCACTCCAAAATGTATGTTTAAGGCCTTATTTCACTTCCTTAATTTAATGGTATGTGTTTTGGACTAAGAGGGAGGGATTAAACTCTTAATTTGTGACATTTTTGGGGAGTTTACGGCCAATACTTGTTCTTGGGCCGTAAACTCCATTAAGTCCTTCAAGATGTATGTTTTAATGGTACAACATGGTCTCATTCACCTTAGATAAATCCTAGAAGGCCCTATAATGAGTTTTGGGACAATTTGGCATGAAATTTGGGGAGTTTACGGCCCAAGAACATCCTTGGCCGTAAACTCTTCATTTTGCCTCCAAATGTGAAGTTTAATGGTACAACACACCTCCAAAGGCCTTAGCTAAATTCCTTACATGCTTTTGAGTAGCTTAGGGACTTGTTTGACACAAAAACATGGGTGTTTACGGCCCAAGCTTAGCCTTGGCCGTAAACTCCTCTTTTTGTGTTCAAATGAAGTTGTTTGATGCATTTAAGCCTTCCTTGGTGTCAAGTCCAATTTACCAAACATCCTAGAAGAGTTTTTGGGGCTTTAAACATGGATTTGTGGGGTGTTTGAGGTGTTTACGGCCTAAGCACAAGCTTGGGCTGTAAACTCCTTTTTAAGCATCAAATCCTTGTGTTTTAGTGTCCAAAATCTTCTAGATATATGCCTTAATTAGTATACTAGCTTAAAAGAAGGAAAAACTTGGTCTTTGGCATGATTTTGGGGGTTTACGGCCTAAGGAGCTTCTTAGGCCGTAAACTCCTTTTTGGTCCTTGATTTCTATGATTTTGGCCCCTAAATTCAATGAAGTATGTCTAGATTAAGATAAAGGATGAGTACTTACGTTTGGAAGTCGGAAATTAGCGGAATCGGGGTCGATTTCGAGTCTAGAGAGAGAAAGTAGAGAGAGAGTGATTGTGTGGTGAAAGAGTGTTCAAATGTTGTGCACACTCATTTCATATGTCTCGGGTATCGCACCCGATACACGGCTACCCGATGTTTAAAGTTAACTGGGTTAAAACTTTTTACCCGGGTGAAGTGGTTGAAAAAGTAATATAACTCTATTAGGTTAAACGGGGTTAACACATACGAGTTATATTTCTTATGATAATATCAAGACATGCATATAATTAGATATTCAGTTATTGACGATTCCAAATATTACATAAAATAACGTATAGTGACGCATTCCGTTAATGAAAATGGGATTTGTAACGGAAATAAATTTGGGGTTGTCACAGGAGAGGTTCTAGAACCTTCCTTATAGGGACGGTTTTGGAGACCCTTAATTAGGGTTTCTGGAAGCCTCCTGAAGATAAGGAAACTGAATAACCATCCAGATCTGAAATACAAATATTTTAATCCAGATTAGGGTTTCTTGTGTTTTCTTATCATCTATAAATAGGGCCCCTTGCATAGTTAATTTTTGTTCATATCTTCTACCTAAAGGATAGTCGAATTTCCTTTCCCCTGTCCTCTATCTTCTTGTCTTCTAGTTGTTAGGGTTTAGGTACAAGCCATGCACTAATCTTATGGTGTTAGCTTTCTAAATTAACCATGGCCTTCATAAGGGGAAGATGTCTTCAACACTTGTTCTTCTTCTCCATGGGAGTTCTATTAAGCTTTTTATCATGAAGTACTATGATATTTGTAGATAATCCACTAAGAGACTATCAATGTCCTTAGACTCCTTAATTGAACACACAATGTAATTAAAATCATCCATCAAAGTACATGGAAGTCCTCGCCGATTTTAGGGACTGACATATCCTCTCCATGATTTCTCATATTGTTAGCCAATAGCCACAAACATAACTATTACAAAGTAATCATTCACTATTTCTCTATACTTTGTCTCAAACTGCTTATTATTTTTTCATAATGTTTGAAGTTAAGCAATATGTACCCTTGCATTCCATTGATACTTAACATTTATTGCATCCCACAATTGCTTGGACGTATCTTTCTTAGGGATTGTCTTCAAAATAGTGAATGATTACTTTGCAATAGTTAGGGAAACTGGATAACCACCCACATTTGAAATAGGATTATTTTAATCCAGATTACGGTTTTCAGTGTTTTCCTATCAGCTATAAATAGGTCCTCTTGCATTGTTAATTTTCATCCATACCTTCTACCTAAAGGATAGCCAAATTTCCTTTCCCCTTTCCTCTCTCTTTCTTGTCTTCTAGTTGCTAGGGTTTTAGTACAAGCCATTAGAGGCACTAATCTTTTGGTGCTAGCTTTCTACCTTAACCTTGGCTTCATAAGGGGAAAATGTCACACCCCCGAACCAGGATGGCGGAAACGTCTAGGGGCGGATGACTTTCATGTATTGTATCATAATAAAATGAATAATATTGACCAAAGCAAATACAACCATCATAAATATAATTGAAAATTTTACATCGTTGTAAGTGTTACATGTTTCAAAAGTCAATTACAATATGATGATAAAAGATTTGTTTGACGCCATAACGTCTCATCCTGAAAAGCTTGTAGTTACGTGTTTTAGTGTTTTCCTGAGAATACAAGTGGTTTGAAAAAGCAACAACAATTAAGTTGGTGAGTTCATAAGAGTTTGCATGAGTAATTGTAAAGCTTTTCTTGTAAAGGATGGTGTTTGTTTCCAGAAAATCCAATATTTTCCATAAAAATGAGTTGTAGTCTTAGATGCTCAAAGACCGAAATATACAAGTATTTCCCATACTTAAAATAGTAATATGTCATTTTAATTTATGTAAAACCGTTTGAAGAAATGTTTTTCCATAAACTAAATGTATCGTCGTTTCTCCATGTGAGTTTTTATAACCGTGGTATAACAAGGATGGCATGTCGCAACGTTCTTCAGGAGTCGAAGTGTCATGACATTTGCCACCCAAGACTTGTCGGTCTAACTGTAGCTAACAATTAGCGTGTGGGATCATCAGCCATGTATAGATCTATACACAAGTATCATGCTCTCTTACGGGAGAATCTGGTTATAAAACAGGATTTTTGCAGGTACTCTGGTAGGTACGGTGAAAACAATGTCTCACAAAAATTGATTCAACGAGTTTACGTGTTGTTGTAATGAAAACCTTTGTATATATAATTTTCCCTTTTACCATGATAATAAAAATGACATGAAACAATTATATATGTATTTTAATATAATTAAACATTTTGCTCAACAGGTTACAAAAGTGTAACAATTCGCAATTATATTTAAATAGTTTATTGTGGCATGAGTTTTTCGTACCCATATGTATGTATATACATATAAATATGGGTTAGTGTACTTAAATAACAAGTATTTTGTATTTAGAGCAAATAAACGAGTCTTTAGTATGAAAAAATCTCATTTTTCTAGTTTTCAACTTTTAATCGTTATAAACGGAAAATAGCAAAAATATAGTTACGTAAAACTTGCTTTTGCCTTTTTTAAACTTTTAGATCTAGTTAAATTTATATGTTTAAATCAACATATCTTTGGTCAAAAACCCGCAAAAATGGTATCATAATCTAGTTACGACCATTTTTGCTAGAAATTCCATTGTTACTTAACATATAAGCAAGTATTTATAACAACTTGTATATTATTTTGTTCACTGGTATTTTACTTGTATTCTCCTCCTAAAATATAGAAAACTTCGAAAATGGTGGGGGTATGAACTCACCTAATGTGTTTTGTTGATGAGTGGAAGGATGTGGGTGAGAAGTTTTCAAGTCAAAAACACTTGAAAAATACTTGAAGATTTGATGATCCTATGAACATTTATATGTAAACATGTGTATAAATTATTTGAGATAAGTATAGAATATGTAGAATTTTTATAGGTTGGAGGAAATATTTACCCAAGAAAAATCCAAGAATGATCTTGAAAAATCGTGGCTGGAGGGAGGGAGTGGGAGTTCTTGTGTGTGAGAAGAGTGAATTGTGGAAGAGTGGTGATATGAGGAAAAATCCCTTGAACGTGGGTTATAAAGGAAAGTAAGGCAAGTGGGGGTGGTGGCTAGGAGGAGTTATTAGGGAGACATGGATTTGACCATTGGGAGACTAGCTAAAGTATGAGAAGTGACATAAAGGAGACACATGTCATGATGGGGGAACCACTTGTGCTAGTAACTTTACATATAAAATAATATAAAACTTATAACTCTTGATATTATTTTATATAATGGTGTGTTTTATATATAATAAAGCCTCATAATGGGTATAAAATATGAGGTTATAGGGTCTAAGATATGAAAAATGTGAGTTTGATGAAAATCCCGACGTCAAAAACTCCAAAAGTGAAGAAAAGTTTGAAATTGCCCAAAATCTGGAATGGGGTCCGAAGATGAGAAGGAATCTGGAGTCAGTCAGAAGTTCCAGAGTGGCTGGTGTGAAGTCAGAAGTTCCGGAGTGACTGGTCTTCCGAGATGCGAAAGTTCCGAAGATGCGAAGGCTTCCAAAGTGCGAAGGTCCAAGACAGAAGGCTCTGAGATGCGAAATTGTCCGAGAAGAGAAAAGCTTCAAGAATGAGAGGGTTCCGGAGTGAGAGGGTTCCGGAGTGAGAGGGGTCCTGACTGAGAGGAGAGGCTCCGAGAATGAATAGTGTATTCCGAGATTAGCTTGTTCTTTTGGGGTTTCTCCTTTTTTTTGAGCTATTTTCAACAAGGGAAGGGATGGGATGATGTCGGTGTTTATGGGAAAGGTTAGAAGTGCGATTTTTGTTATCAAGGGAGATTTGGGAGAGAGAGAGAGAGAGAGATGTAGAGAGATTTAGGAGAGATTTGAGATATAGAGAGTTTATATATATAGAAAGAGAGAGTTTAGAGAGAGAGAGAGAGATAGAGAATTTAGAGAGAATTACTTTGTATTATAATTGCAAGTCCTACATTAAGAAACCTAGAGGTTGTCTTAAAATCTTAATGCTAGTTGTGCTGACTTGGTGGACTCCGTGGGAGTTCTATTAAGCTTTTGATAATGAACTACTATGATCTTTGTAGATAATCCACTAAGAGACTATCGATGGCATTCGACTCCTCAATTGAACACACGATGTAGTTAAAATCATCCATCAAAGTACGTGGAAGTTCTCGACAATTTTAAGGACTTGCATATCCTCTCCACAATTTCTCATATTGTTAGCCAATAGCCACAAATATAACTATTGCAAAGTAATCATTCACTATTTCTCTATGCTTCGTCTCTAACTGCTTACTATTTCTTCATAATGTTTGAAGTTGAGCATGATGTACCCTTGCATTCCCTTGATACTTGACATGTATCGCATCCCACAATTGCTTGGACGTCTCTTTCTTAGTGATTGTCTTCAAAATATTTTTTTCAATCAAGTAGTGTGTGTGTGTGTGTGTGTGTCTATATATATATATATATATATATATATATATATATATATATATATTAGTGCTGTAAAAATTGGTCTAGGCGGTCGATTAATCGCCGCCTAGGCGCTAGGCGGCCTCCAACTGCCTACGAATAGGCATTAAAGGGTTAACTAATTGGCCTTGGTCAATATTGGTCAAAGTCGATCCAATTCGGTCCAAATCGTAAAAAGTCGGATTCTAAATCGGATCAATTAACTATAATGGACCCACTAGCTCAAAGGAGCTAGCTAGCCCAAAGCTTAGTTGGGTTTGGTCTTCAAATGAGGGAACTCCGCTTTTATAGAAATGTTTTCCCTCATTGTTTTATACCACCAACGATATGGGATACTCAAACTTACTAACTATTGTACACAACCCTCTTAAAATCAATGCAATTAGCAAAATGGCACCCCCCCCCCCCAATTTTCTTGCAATAAATTGATTTATTGCGAATTGAGTATTTGAACAATTGAGAATCAAGATAAAAGAATAGAAGATAAATACGACGTTTTAGTTTTCAATATCGCACTGTTTTGTAGCATGCGTTTCGCCTTCAAGAATCAAGATCGGTCATTGTGATGTCGTCTATAGAAAAATTAGTGATGGACTAATTGAGATTTGAGATATATTAATATTGGGTTAAGTTTGAAAAATATGAGACCCTTTTGAATTGGGGACCCCAAACCTTAGCTTAGTAAAATATAAAGTTGATGCACCCCTGAGTGTTAAGCGTAAGCAACAGACAAATTACAAGCGAGATCATAAGAGTAATTTGATTGATTCTGTCATTTTCTAAAACCTAAAAAGTAGTTATTTTGATTCGGACAAAGTACGACTTGTTTGCTAGAATTTTCAAGATCACATGATATTGGGCGTGTTTGGCAAAAGTAGTTGTTAGCCGGAAGCGTGTAGCGGTTAGCTGGTAGCTGGTAGCGGGAAGCTGTAGCTTTTATTTGTTATATGAATATTTGGAAAAAGTAGCTGGAAGATTTTGAAATATATAAAATTACATAAAATGACAATTGATTAACAATAAAAAAATATATAAATATATTTTTAAGGATAATTATGGAAATTGATTACAAAAGCTCCGGAGCGTTTTGTTAAAAACTACATGAAGTAGCTTTTAGAATCGGAGCGTTTTGTTAAAACTAAAAGCTAAACACTCGTACTGCCAAACGAAGCTTTTTGTTTAAACTAGAGCGTTTTGTTAAAAGCTAAAAGCTAGAAGCTCCCAAACGCTTCCAAAAGCTCCGTGCCAAACACGCCCATTGTTTTCTACGTGCCTTTCTAAAAACTAAAAAATAACTATTTTGATTTAGACAAAGTACGACTTGTTTGCTAGATTTTTCAAGATCACATGATATTGTTTTCTATTTCATCTTGTGTCCTCTTTCTAGATATGTCGATCTATTATTTAGGAAAAACTATTAAAAAAATCATTACATATTGGACTCATAATCGATTTAATCCGTATATCTTTTTTATTCAATTAAGCCTCAAAAACCGGTAATTGTATTCAATTTGATCATTTTATCGGGACAACAGGTCATCCAACTTTCAAAAGTTATACTTTTGACCCAGATTATAATTTTTATTACAAATTTGGTTTAAAAATTACACTTTTGGCCTAGATTTTAAATTTTATTACGAATATGGTCAAAATTTTACCCTTTTGGCCCATATTTCAGAATTTTGTGTTGAATTCATCATAACTTAAGTCTTTTTTACAACTTTTTTTCTCAAAATTTTGTTTCGAATATTTTTGTTTTATAAAATCATATTTATACAAATAAAAAATATTTTTTCACATAAAAAATCTTATATTTTCTATATAAAAACTTTTAAAAAAAATCTTATACGAATTACCTATATAAACATAGGTATTTTTTAAGTACATAAATATATACAAATCCATTTTTATAAAAAAAAATAATGTACAAGCACGTATTTTACAAAAAAAATTGTATACAAACACATATTTGAAACTCTACCACCACCACCAACTACAACACACCGACATCAACTATCTATGTCAACGTCCCAACTTAATAACAATGAATTCATAACTTAATAACAATGAATTTACAACTTAATAACAATGAATTCACAACTTAATAGTTATTAAAACAAATATTAACAATAGTAAACAACATAAGAGGAATTAAAATATCAAATTCGCAGTTTAACATAAGAAAAAAAATCAAATCAAAAATCGAAATAACTGACGCAAATATGTTGTTTCACAACAGATCAGGGAGAAAAAGATGGAGGAAAGTTGGTGGTGCTTCACCGGAGCGATAAGGCAATAGTTGTGGTGGCGGTTGACATCGATCTTAGATCTAGTCTATCAAGATCGTCAGAGCTCGTAGATCTGGAGGCATAAATCATAAATCCATAAGCGAAAATCATAGATATGTCGTTAGAGATCATAGATCTTATGTCGGAGATCATAGAGTTTGACTGAACCACTTCAAATCTGATGAAAACAAAGGATTTTGGAGGTTGACGACATATACCAACGGTTGGTAGAGGAGCTGGTGCACTAGATATGAACAGATCTAGTGGTCTTTCATGGAGATCGAGAGAAAAAAAAAGATGGAGGCGAGATGAAGATATATCACAAGAGTTCAAAAATATAAACATCAGTGATGGCGAAAATCATAGATATTGTCGTTCGTCGGAGCTCGTATATCTAGCATAACGATTCGGAGGAGGAGGAGCTAGTGGAGTAGATCTGATGTGGTGGTGGAATCATCGTTAGACGCCAAAAAAATGAACCACAAAGTCTAGATCTAGACTTGAAATGCATCAAACACACTAGATCTGATGCGGATCTGGTGGTGTTTCACCAAAAAAACAAAGAGAAAAAGATGGTGTCAGACAATTATAGTGACAATGGTCAGAAGCGACGACGGTCAACGGCAGCAACAACAGTCTACGACGGTAGCGCCGGTAGGTGGCGGCAATGGTGGTAGTTGATGATGATAGATAGATGGTTTGTGTTTGAGCTCTTGAAGGTGAGTAAGAGTGTTTGGATGCAAAAAAAATTACTCAGATCTTATTTTGTAGTTTAATTTTCCATTGATGTTAAGTTAAAATTTAGAGGTTCTTATATTTCTTAACATTTAGGGGTTCTTATTTGATCTTATATATAGATATGTGTATACAAACACTTATTTGGTTGTATATAAATATGTTTGTATACATATTTTTTGTGTGTGTATACGTATATATATAAATACATACATACATACATATATATATATATATATATATATATATATATATATATATTATAAACACCTATTTTATAATAAATACATTATACATATAAAATGTATACAAACACATTTTTATAGAAAATTTAGACATACACCTATTTGTGTGCATGCGCACACATACAGACACACACACAATAGATAGTAAAAACATTTGAACCTATATATATATATATATATATATATATATATATATATATATATATATATATATATATATATATATATATATATTGTAAAATATGTGTTTGTATACAATTTTTTTTTATAAAAAAAACGGATTTGTATATGTGTATGTACTTAATAAATAACTAGTTTTAAAAATCGATATTTCGTATAAAACTTTTTTTTTAAAATGTTATATAGAAAATATTAGATTTTTTATGTGAAAATATGTTTTTTTTGTATAAATATGATTTTATAAAGAAAAAACATATTCGAAACAAAATTTTGAGAAAAAATTGTAAAAAGAAAAAAAGTTATGATGAATTTCATAACAAAATTCTAAAATCTGGACCGAAATGATAAATTTTAGACCAAATTTGTAATAAAATTTAAAATCTGAGCAAAAAATATAAATTTTGACCAAAATTGTAATATAATTTAAAACTTTGACCAAAAGTGTAATTTTTAAAAGTTCGATAACCTGTTAACATAGTAAAATAGTCAAATTGAATACAATTACCGGTTTTTTAAACTTAATTGAATAGAAAAAATATATAAAAATTAAATCGATTATAAAATCAATATATAAAAATATTTTTGCAGTTTTCCACTATTTTATCCAAAATAACATGTATAATCATTTTGATATTTACATGAAATGAAGAAAGGCCGCCCACGACTCTAGCCTCCAATAATTTGTGTACAACATTGATGCATATAATAAAAATGGGTCCTACAAATTGCACAATAAGAAAGTTTATTTTTGGCAGAAACCATTTAATTTTTGAACATTTAGATATGTGAAATCAAGATGGAATCTTGTTCTTATTTATTATTATTATTATTATTATTATTATTATTAGTATTATGTTTATTGTTTTCATATAATTGACTGTATTCGCCTTTTTCTATTTTTATATTATCTTTGATCCTTCTTTTAGTTATATTATTTTATTTCTATAATTATTTAATTGATACATCTTTTTTATAATAACAAATAGATTCATCAATCATCACCACGCTATTGGCATCCAAGGAATGCAGCATAACCTTATGAATAGATTTTAAAATTATAGATGTGATGTCATTATTATATTTTTATCTTATGAATATATTTAATCCATGTCTGTCTTATATTTCTTATAAAAAAATGTAATTATTTTCTAAAAGTTTCCTTTCTCGTACAATATAAATAACTTTAAGTTTAGATGACAGAAAAGCATATCGTGCTGGATACAGATCATACTGTGTTAATTCTTTTATCAAATGAAAGGTATGTATTGAGCATTACATATAAAAAGCTCAGAAAAAAAATGCATTAAGTTTGATCGAAAATGTGGAACAATATATTATCATTTTCATGCAATGAATCCACTTGCAATTTGTTTTCATTATGGATTAGAAGAAAATGGAAGAAAGAAAAATCACAGACATGGAAACTGAAAAAAAAAAAAATGCACATTTGATTTGATTGATGATTTTTTAGACTTAAATTATTGCCACCACAATCCTTCTTTTTTCCATATCCTGAAAAGGGCAGATTGGTAAATAAATATTCAAGGGCTGTTGAGGTTCTTAAGATCTTCTTCCTGGGCATACCAAGTAGGTATTATTTTGGACAGATGAGGATACAGATCCTTGAATGAGTTCCTTATTGTCCCTTCTGCAACTCCTGTTGCTAGTGATACATCTGCATTCAATAGAGCCAGGGTTCTTGAAGAAGATGAGGGTATAATGGTCATTGATAAAGATGGCTGAAGGAAGAAAATTCACCTTTCAGGGGTTTCTTATCGTCAGAAAGTTGAGTCACAATGTAAATAACAGCAGCAGCAATAGAAATCGGACTTCTCCTGAAAACACAAACGAATGCATATATGAATATGAATATATATTAAAGATCATATGTCAGATTTACATAAAGAGACATGAATTACTTACCTTATATCAAACTGTTCAGACTTCTGTACAGATTCTTGGGCAGCTTTAACAGTTTGATTTGTCATACCAAGATTCGAACAAAATCGTCTCTATGATTTTTCACAATTGATTAATAATCAATTAATCAAACACTCAAAATACATGTAAAAGACAATCAAACTAACCATAAAATCGCCAGCATGTATAGTCCCCATTTCCACTGATTGACCCATTTCAAGCTTCAGTTGCTTCACAATGTACTCTTTTGCACGCCCAACTTCCTTCTTTGTGGCTCCATTGGCAACCAAACAGATTTCTATTTGAACATCAACAGAGATTTATAAAAATTCAGTTTATAATCATATACAGAATAAAGCCACATTTACTAAATCAAGATTTGTATGTACCTTTTACAGTTCGTGGTTTATCTTCTTGACGACAGGCAATGTACAGACAAGCTGCTAAAATGGCGTCCTGGTTTCGTCCTCTACTTGACTTCTGATCTTCTACCTTTTTGTATATCTCATTAGCTCGATCCTAAAAATTGAACACAAATCAAATGATAACATGAAATGTAAACATGGCTTTAAAGGAGATAAAATTTAGGGCGTAGCGTACCTTTATTGTAGCAACAAGGCCTAACCTGAATGATAAATTAAACGCATCAAAACCCTAAATCAACATAACAGAAACAATCAAGGCTAATTCTCACCTATCAGACATCGTTGCAATTGTTTTAAACGCCAAGATAAGCGACCGGTCGGGATTGGAGCCTCGATTCTGCCACCTGCCTAACGAGGAGGATAAGAAATCGCTAGTTACGCCGTTAGGTTTTGAAATCACCGTCGACAAGCCGCCATCGTTGAGGAGTATATTGGTCGGGCCACCGACACGGACAGGATCGTTATCTCCGGCCTCGTTGGCAAAGGTACGCCACTCGGATGTCTCGTCGATGGAGTGGGACTCGAGAACGAGTCCGCACTCGGAGCAGACCGTATCTCCGGCAGAGTGGTCGAACACCACCTCCGTGCTCTTCTTGCAATCGGAGCAGTAGGCATCCATATCCTTCCAACTCAAAACTGTTTTCGTCCGATTTCTAGCTCACAGATCCCTGGCTATCTATGTGTAAGAATCTAAGCTCTGTACTTCAACGTGAGAATAATAGTGTGAAAAACTAACTATATACGTATTCCGTTGACTCCCATCTAAGACAGAGCATTTGGACTAGGAAAAGTTTCTGGGCCGGTTCAAAAATGGGTGAATGTGGACCGTATTTGTGGAGGGTTCTAATTTTCATATGGGTATGAGTTTTTTTTAGTTCTTGTACTGTTATAAATTTGACAAAACTTAAAATTGGTTCTTTTCGTATTTAAAAATCGTTTAAGAAGTTTTCAACTTGCATGGATGGTCCAAAATCAAGAATTTTTTTTGGTTTTGGTCCTGAAAAAATTGAAAAGACTATTTTGCCCTTAATATTACTTTTTACATTTTTTTATTTGTTTTAGTATTTAAATAATTATAAAAGTTAGAAAATAAAATAAACCCCACAACCCCCCTCTCTCTCAATCGACAATCCTTAAATGACGCCACCATTGATGGTGACCCTCACCCCCAATTTGTCGTCCATAATGGAGATGGATCTCTGGTTGATACTGTGGATATGGATCGAAGGTGGTGAAGGAAGGCATGAAGGCTAACGATCATCACTGATCCACATGAAGCATTCCTAATCCTAGCTTCTTCTCCATTTACACAATCACCAACCAATCTCTGAACCACCCTAATTGCTACGGTAGCACTAACGGGTGACCTCCCGACAAGTCCAAGAAACACAACCATTAATGTCTTTGTCCCAAAATTACCTACTATCTGTAAGTATGACTCCATTGCTGATACCCAAACACCCTCTAGAATCCCTTTATTCACCACCATGCCCTTTAGCTCCTTCTCTGCTTCCTTCTCTGTATCTTCCTAACCCTAACCAAGCCTCTATCGCTAAGGTGGTGAAGGAAGGCATGGAGGCTAATGATCAGATCCACACGAAGCATTTCTAAGCTCTGCCACCGTTAAAATCTTACCTGGGCCTTCTTTACGTTAAAATCTTACTCTGACATCGATTGAAGCTCCGGTAAACTCTAGATCATTGGTCATTTGTTTATTTGATCTATACCCCTTCTCCTTTCTCTGCCCTTTCATTTATGTTTCAATTTCATTTTCCCCACCTAGGATTAATTTGTTTAGAAATTGATGATTCCTCCCTGGAATCACCTATTACTATGTTATCTTGAGTTGAAAACATTGATATTCTGTTGATGTTTTTGTAAGGAATGGAGCAGGTCTTGATTGGTGATGCTGAGAATTGGTAAAGTCCCATGAATTTAATGATCTGTTAATTAGAGATTACGCCTTGTTGGTGAATTTAAAGGGGTGTTATAGGAAGAATTGTTGGTAAACCCAAATTTGTTTTTGAAATTGACAGGAGGTGATAATTGGTGGTGGTTGTAGTGTTGCCGGAAAAATGAAGGTGCGATGGATGGAGATAGGGTTGGGACCAAATCCGACTGAGAGAGAGAGAGTGTGTGTGTGTGTGTGTATGTGTGTGTGTCAGATTTTTTTATTTTCAATTAAAGTATAAAAATAAATATGAAAAAGAAAATACAAAAAAGGAATTAGAAGGGCAAAACGGTCATTACAAGAGCTTTATGGACCAAATTCACGGGAAATTCATGATTTTAGGACTAAAACCAAAGAAAATTCTTGATTTTGGACCATCTATGCAAGTTGAAAACTTTTTGGACCCTATCCAAAGATTTTTGAATACCACAAGGACCAATTTTGCAGTTTTATCTATAAATTTAGTTGTATATAGTACAGGTCATGTCCTACTAAAAGTCAGTTGTACATGTTTTAAATTTTTCACATAATACAAAAATAAATGAAAAACTGAAATTTTCAGCTCTTATATCACAACTTGAAGGACTCTTAACAGGGGTGGACCAAAGGCTTAGAAAGGGGGTGGGGTGGTGTCACCAACGATATGCAAATTTATATACTAATTATATATAAGATTAAATTTTGAGTTCGAGTTATGAACAGTAAAGTTCTGTTGTTCTGACTTTAGCCACACTAATTTAATAAGGTTGTCAATTTTAGTCATTTCCTCTCAAAGTTTGGCAAGTGGGCAGAAGTCGCCGTTTCCTCTTCCAATAGAGGATTGCCGCTTCATCTCTATCGCGTTCTTTAATCCACCACTTGGAACTCATAAGCATTCTCCATCTTTTTTTTCCGATTCAGACCAACATCGACGATGACAATTCCTCCCGGATCATGATGAAATCGGTCTCCCCAATGACAATTATATCTATGATTTACATCCAACCAAATACCGACCTTATTAATAACAACATCACGGATTCGACAAAGCAGTTGAAGTAAAGATCTCAAACCTTAAGAACTCCCCAAACACCTGACATTTTTTCACCACCATCGTCATTGAACATCACTTACACCACCACCACACCATCCTCACTGATGAACACAACTGGAGTAGTCAAAACTGCCAGCATATCATTTATCGTTCATCGTCATTTCTACCTTCTGTTCTTACCGAGACGATATATTAAAACCAAAAGGTCTGATTTTCTTGCGAAGTCCTCATTTTCTTCTTCAATCTCTCACATACCGGTACAAATACAAGTTTCTTTCATCCTCCCAATTGCGTTCTTTCTTTACTCTGATATATCTTCACATGATCGATGACTTTGGACTTTGTATTTTCTTCCAACCATGTGAATTTTTATAAAGTTCTCATCTTTATATACGTATTTGCTTCCAATTTTCATTAGTTCATGGGTTTTTTCTAGGGTTCTTTATCAAAGACTGTCTAATCAAAAATGTGTTATATACTCCCGAACCAGTGAATTGGAGGGTCAACAAAACAACCAAATTAGAGGTTTATGTCCTTATGTTTCTTTTTCTTTTTCATCTATAATTCCTTACTCCTCTTCTTCATGTGAATATAGTGATTCTACAAATCTATGTTGATTTTACATGTTTTTTTATAATATTCATTAAAATTGGGAAGCCCATAAATTTATTTGTGTACAGGAGGTGGAATAATGGTGTTGAATGCAGGTGGATAGCTACTTGATTTGTTAAAGCCTTTTTAGGATACCTACATATTAATATGTGTCTGTATGCAATAAGTAGAATGGTAATGGTGATGTTTACTTTCATTGGTTTTGAAATGTAATATTGTTAACATATGGTCCATTAGCATGGTCCGGACATTAAGACTTTGCATGCCAGCCGAGCCTGACACTCTCCTAGCACTCACCTGCCAGCCTTGTCTAGCGCCCACTCTTGTCGCTCTCCTGATGACCCCAGGAGGCCTAACCTAGCTCATTCCTAAATGGGACTGAGTTGGGCTGGCTGATGTGTGTAAACCAACTAGTTTTAATCCTACTAACTTAAACACAAAGACGAACACACGAAAGGTAGTGTACCTATCGATTAGCAGTTTAGTTCAGGTAAGTAGGGTATCGAACACAGGGAACGGTAAACAATTAAAAGAAATGCTAATATTATTTAAATAAAACAAGTAATAGAAAGGGGATTTCTCTAGTTTTGCAAGACTAGAAACTTACCAACTAATACTTAGACTACTTAACTAAAAACTACATAAGCAAAGATTCAACTAAATTCAATAACGAAGGGAACTTCTGTTTAGTTCAACTCAATTGATCCTATGGTTGATATTATGGTAACAGTGCAATGGATTAATTCTTCTATTGGCTACCGATTCAAGTGATTAGATTCATGTTCGTTGCACTAATCCTTAAAGAACAAACTAACTCAAACAGTGGCCAGTTGTCTAATTTAATTCAATTCACTAGGTTATTTATTCGGGTTAATCTAGACTTGTAATGGTTAACTAATTTGGTCCTTTATTTAACCTCTTGTTGATGGTCATCACACAAGCTCACACATGAAATTACCTATTTTTCTTATTAATTCTAGTTTCATGTTCATTAATCCTAGACATATGATAAAGTGGTCACATAAACATATGAGGTTGACAATTAAGAGATGTTCATGCAGCTTAATTATCTTCCTATTAACAGAAAAATAGTTATCATTCACACATAAGGTTCTTTAACAAGCTAGAATCAACAAAATCACCAATATTAAATTAATCCTACCATAAATCAAACCATAGTATCAATATTGTTTCCCCAAACAGAAGTTTAAAGGTTTTAGCTCATGTCTACAGCAAATAACAAACTAAAAACATAATCTAATGATTGAAACATGGTTTATGCAAAAGATTAAGATAAAGTAGTGTGTTATTGCCTTTGATCTTCTTCCAATTTGATATCTAGGTTGAAATCTCGAAAACCACAACTTCTAAGAACCCTTCTGGCCTGCAAAAATCGTCCTAAACTTCCCCCATTCGTTAGGGTTTGAATGAGAAGCATTTCTATATATATATATATATATATATATATATATATATATATATTATGAAAACAGGGGCTACTCGGCGAGTCCAGTGACCTACTCGCCGAGTTCATCACTTAAACTCCCGTGTACGACAAGGCAAAGTCAAGAATCGCGAAACTTCTGACCAACTCGGCGAGTTTATGGCCTACTCGCCGAGTCCGTTTGGAATCAGCATTTTCTCAAAACACGAAAGTCGTCCGAAATTGCGTATAGTTTTCAGAACATTTTGAATCTCGTCAACTGGAGTTACGGTTCATGAGATATGGCCAAAAAATTGACAAGGGGTCAAGCTGTCCAGCAACATCCTTCTTTCTTCAAAATTCAAGATCCAAGCCTCCAATCTCTAGTTCCGCGTCCTTTTCCTTCCGAGCATGTCATTATTGCTGAAAAATGAAATTCTAAACTAATTAAGCACCTTTTGTTAATTAAATGAAACAAAAACAACATAAAGTATTAAGATAATGCATGAATTTTATAACTAAATATGCTCATATCAAAATACCCCACACTTGACTTTTGCTTGCCCCCAAGCAAAACTGTATTTTAGCACACTAATATCATATAAAACAATCCCAATTGAACCCAGCCATTATGCCAACACCACAACGCATGAATTTGTGTCTAAATTTTTTCCTAAGGACCCCCCTTAATCCTAAATACTCACAATCCTTATAAACACTCGCCCACTTCTTTTGAACAATGCTCATTTTATGCATCCCTCTGAATCCATCCACAGAAAACCTCTTAACCTCAAGGTATTTTTGGTTGAGCAACCCAAGCATACATAATCTAGACAATTACAATTTATGATACCACATTGGAGCTCTTTGGAATTCTTCACTTCTTTGACATTTGATCTTTAATTTCTTTGAATTCACCACCTTGTTGTTTGATTTTTGGTATCTTCAACTTTTTGAATTTCTTCAAAATTTTGATCTTTTAACTTCATACTTTAACTTTGATGCTCCAAAAATTCTTCAAACTTTTCTTGTAATTCGCTCTCTCTTTTTTTTAACATGTGACTCACTTTTTTACTCAAAACCCTACATGCTTAAGCAGGGGCGCTCAACTTCAACCTTTATTAGTTAATGATAATAATTTTCCTGGATACATTTCTGGTACACGATGCTAAACATATTGCGTCCCTCAAACTAAGCGAGGTTGTGTTTTTGTCCCATGATTTCACTAGAATAAACGGGGCCACAAATGCATTATAACGTATATAGGCTCAACTAAACATTTGGGTCCTCATGAAATCAACAAATATAATACTAACATGGTTTCTAATTGTTTTTACCAAAATATCTAAATTAGCCCTAGCAATTTTATGCAAATTTTTAAAATTAATCTAAATTTTAACTAAATGTAACCAACCCCCTACCCCACACTTAATTTATGCAATGTCCCCATTGCATATTATGCATGAATAAGAAAACATAAAAATAAAGAGGGAATTGGAACAAACTCCCCTGAGATAGTAGTTGCGAGGGTGATCTTTCTTCTTTTGAGCTCCATCTTCAGATGACTTTGGCATGGGAACAGCTCATCCATGCCTTAGGTGTCAAAATCTCGTGTGGTACAACTCCAATTATAAGGGACAAACTCTTGGAAATGCTCGGAAAACGATCTTCAAAGAATAGAACCAATGCCCATATCAAATGTCATCAAATCTTCAGCTCAAAAGTAAGAAGAATGAGCGACTCGTCGAGTAAGTATGTAGACTCGCCGAGTTGAAGCGTAAATGGCAGAAGAATCGTGAATTTTCACATGGACTCGGCGAGTCCATAAGATGCACTCGACGAGTAGACCGTTGTGTGACAAAAAATTTATTCTGCCCAAGTCCGTTTCTGATGTATGGTGTAGCACCTGGTTCCTGGTATGTAAGATTATCTGAGTATTCTGTATTATTGGCTTGGGACTCGGCGAGTTGGAGGCCCGACTCGCCGAGTAGAGACAAGACTTGGTACGCGGTTAAGTTGGCGACTCGGCGAGTCCATATTATGGACTCGTCGAGTCCGCGCTGTCCGATGAAACCCTAATTTCCACGGGTTTGCACCCTATTTAAACGACCATTTGCGCCCCAACTCCGCCCCCTTCACCCTCAGAAGCCCTCCATACGTCCTAGCCCTTGTTCTTGTGAGTTTGAGGCTTATTAGTGTGTTTCCTTGAAGATTTTGAGAAGGAAGAGGAGTAAATCAAGAGGAAGGGAAGGAAGCCAAGCATCTCTGTGTTCTTTCAGTAATTTCTTTGAGGTATAACTCGTTTTCCCTCTGTTTCTATGCTTATTACTCCATTAAAGTCCCTCTTGACCCATGTCCCAAGCTTGGTTGTGCATTGTTGGTTGATTCAAGTTGTTAGCCTTTAGATCTAGACCCCATTCAGTCCCTGGAGCTTGGATCTACTGCCTTTATGGAGTCATATTGCACACAAGCCCTAGATCTACCCCTTTTGGTGCACTTTAAGCCTTAGAACCTTTATTGGTGATGATCTACACGTAAAGTTGGAAACTTTACGTGTAAACCAGGCCCTAGGAGCCCAGATCTATGATTGGCATGGACTGGATTCGAGCAAAATCGCGTATATGGCTTTTGCATGAAGCAGACTCGGCGAGTCTGGTCGCGAGTCTCCGAGTTTGTCCCCTTTTCATTGTGTCGAGTTGAAGTAGTGAGTCCTGGGTGGACTCGGTGAGTTGGTAGCCGAACTCACCCATGAAGGAACTCGACGAGTCAACGCCCTGACTCGGCGAGTTCAAGGCAATCTTCTTAGATCAAGATCAGACTCGGCGAGTTGTTCATACAACTCGGCGAGTCACAACATAAATTGTTCATCGGATGAAGATGAACTCGGCGAGTTGTTCATACAACTCGGAGAGTAGGATGAAGGACTTGGATATCAGTTTAGAAGGAGAACTCGTCGAGTCAACGCCCAACTCGACGAGTAGAGACGGGGTGCAGGACAGTTGATTGGATAAGGACTCGGCGAGTTGGGGAGCCAACTCGGCGAGTCGGGTCAACTGAAAGACGACTCTGGCTTTGACTTTTAACTTGATCAAGGGTAAAATGGTCAATTTACCCGAGGGTCAGTTAGCGGTGTTTGATTGAGTGTTTTGTGGGAATTATAGCCGGAGGATTTCCGGAGCAGCAGCAGCAGCAGACAGTCAATTCCCACACAAACCAGCAGCTATTTCGAGGTGAGTTTCCTTTCCAGTAGGAACGAGTCTAAGGCACCAAGTCCGACCCGTGTAGACGAGATGTTAGTACTAGAGTGTGGGCCGAGCCCGTATCTCTTGGTTTAGTCAAGTATGATATATGTGTCGGTATGATAGAGTTGTCTATACTTGTTGTCTGTGTGATACTTGTATATTATGAGTTAGCGGATGAGTGTGGGCAAGGCCCGTATCTCTCCGAGAGTGGAGTGTGGGCTAGGCCCGTATCTCCCATATAGTAGAGTGTGGGCGAGGCCCGTATCTCCCGGCTAGCGAAGTGTGGGCAGAGCCCGTATCTTCACAAGTGTGGGCGAGGCCCGTATCTCCCGGTTAGCGAAGTGTGGGTAGGGCCCGTATCTTCCCGAGTGTGGGCGAGGCCCATAACTCCTAGCTGAATGTTGTTTGTTATATGCTTGCATGGTATGAGGTATTATGGGGGAACTCACTAAGCTTTGTGCTTACAGTTTACAGTTTTGGTTTCAGGTACCTCTTCATCGAAGGGGAAGGAGCTGGCGCGGTAGCGGCACATCATGCACACACACTGGTTTCCGCATTTACGAGATTTATCTGGGATTTATACTCTGATATTTCGATTGGTTGTATGATTTGGCTTTTAGACATGGTATACGTTGTGATGTGGTTTGATCAAACAATGTTTTACTTATTAATGTTTTCTAAAGTAATGTTTTAAAAACGAAATTTTTGGACGTGAAAATTGGGTCGTTACATATGGGGGTTATATAAACTAATAATTTCCCTCATTTTTCTTCAGGGAATAAACACTCTATAACCCTTCTATCAATTGGACTCATAGCTTGACTCAAAACTTCGTTTCCTCTCTCGCCTAGACTCGATTTCTCACTTCATCAGCCTTGACTCTAGACCCTCACATGCAATCCTAAGCTTTAAACTGAAAAGATCAAAACAAGACACTAGTAATAGAAAAAGGAAAACAAACATCAAAATTAAATTCCTAAATTACCCTAATAAACTAGAAGATTAAAAAGAAAAAGAAAAGCAAACTCTAATGACGGGTTGCCTCCCGCAAGCGCTTCTTTTTGTGCGAGTCTTGAGCTGGACTCCCAACTTAATAAACTTCCAATAAAATCAATGTCATTCCATCCATTGCATTAAATATTTTCTTTGGACCAATTTGTAAAATTTGGCTCTTTTCTTCTAAAATTGGCCAAACGAGCTTGAATACATAAAACCCAAGAATTCCGACAAGGGTTGGGACCGGTCAGGTACTAATCAGAAATGGATCACACTTCAGAACTTTCTCCAAAGTTGGAATCGTCACCCCATGCTTCGAAACACAAACCGGAAAAACAGGGGCCCCTGTCATGGTAATAGTCAAACCACAACTTGGTTCCTGCAACTTAGGTTTTTCTTGTTCTTCATCTGACCCTTCTGCCAGCAACCTTTCCAGCTCCTCTAAATCTCTTTCTGGATTAAATTCTTCATCTAGTAAGTTTAGCTCTTGTGACTCAAATTGTTCTTGATCGTTAGAGAAGATGTTATATAACCATCTATCAAATTTCCTCAAATCTTCATCTGAGTCATACTCCTCACCTTCTTTCTCAATTTCCTGTACTACTTCCTCAAGAAAAGCATCAAGAGCATCGAGATTTGGAAAATACATAATAAATAAAAATAAAAATAAAAATTAAACTAAAAAAAAAAATAATCAACCTATAAAAATATATGATAACAATTAGCAAATAAAATTAACTATTTAGAACCGTTCCCCAGCAACGGCGCCAAAAACTTGATGTGTCTAAACCAACTAGTTTTAATCCTACTAACTTAAACACAAAGACGAACACACGAAAGGCAGTGTACCTATCGATTAGCAGTTTAGTTCAGGTAAGTAGGGTATCGAACACAGGGAACGATAAACAATTAAAAGAAATGCTAATATTATCTAAATAAAACAAGTAATAGAAAGGGGGTTTCTCTAGTTTTGCAAGACTAGAAACTTACCAACTAATACTTAGACTACTTAACTAAAAACTACATAAGCAAAGATTCAACTAAATTCAATAACGAAGGGAACTTCTGTTTAGTTCAACTCAATTGATCCTATGGTTGATATTATGGTAACAGTGCAATGGATTAATTCTTCTATTGGCTACCGATTCAAGTGATTAGATTCATGTTCGCTGCACTAATCCTTAAAGAACAAACTAACTCAAACAGTGGCCAGTTGTCTAATTTAATTCAATTCACTAGGTTATTTATTCGGGTTAATCTAGACTTGTAATGGTTAACTAATTTGGTCCTTTATTTAACCTCTTGTTGATGGTCATCACACAAGCTCACACATGAAATTACCTATTTTTCTTATTAATTCTAGTTTCATGTTCATTAATCCTAGACATATGATAAAGTGGTCACATAAACATATGAGGTTGACAATTAAGAGATGTTCATGCAGCTTAATTATCTTCCTATTAACAGAAAAATAGTTATCATTCACACATAAGGTTCTTTAACAAGCTAGAATCAACAAAATCACCAATATTAAATTAATCCTACCATAAATCAAACCATAGTATCAATATTGTTTCCCCAAACAGAAGTTTAAAGGTTTTAGCTCATGTCTACAGCAAATAACAAACTAAAAACATAATCTAATGATTGAAACATGGTTTATGCAAAAGATTAAGATAAAGTAGTGTGTTATTGCCTTTGATCTTCTTCCAATTTGATATCTAGGTTGAAATCTTGAAAACCACAGCTTCTAAGAACCCTTCTGGCCTGCAAAAATCGTCCTAAACTTCCCCCATTCGTTAGGGTTCGAATGAGAAGCGTTTCTATATATATATATATATATATATATATATATATATATATATATATATATATATATATATATATATATATATATATATATATATATATATATTATGAAAACAGGGGCTACTCGGCGAGTCCAATGACCTACTCGCCGAGTTCATCACTTAAAATCCCGTGTACGACAAGGCAAAGTCAAGAATCGTGAAACTTCTGACCAACTCGGCGAGTTTGTGGCCTACTCACCGAGTCCGTTTGGAATCAGCATTTTCTCAAAACACGAAAGTCGTCCGAAATTGCATATAGTTTTCAGAACATTTTGAATCTCGTCAATCGGAGTTACAGTTCATGAGATATGGCAAAAACACTGACAAGGGGTCAAGCTGTCCAGCAACATCCTTCTTTCTTCAAAATCCAAGATCCAAGCCTCCAATCGCTAGTTCTGCTTCCTTTTCCTTCCGAGCATGTCATTATTGCTGAAAAATGAAATTGTAAACTAATTAAGCACCTTTTTTTCATTAAATGAGACAAAAACAACATAAATTATTAAGCTAATGCATGAATTTTATAACTAAATATGCTCATATCACTGGCCCAAGGCATGACCTAACTCTCCCTATACCTAATTGATATGGGCATATTTAGTCATAAAAATCATGCATGATCTTAATACTTTATGTTAATTTTATCTCAAATAATGAACCAAAGGTGCTTAATTAGCTTAAATATTTCATTTTCAGCAACAAAGACATGCTCGAAAGGAAAATGAAGCGGAACTAGCGATTGGAAGCTTGGATCTTGGATTTTGAAGAAAGAAGGATGTTGCTGGACAGCTTGACCCCTCGTCAGTGTTTTGGCCATATCTCATGAACCGTAACTCCGATTGACGAGATTCAAAATGTTCTGAAAAGTAAACACAATTTTGGACGACTTTCGTGTTTTGAGAAAATGCTGATTCGAAACGTACTTGGCGAGTAGGGTCGATTACTCGGCGAGTTGTATCGAACTTTCGCGATTCTGGACGCGCTGACTTGCCGTACACGGGTTTTAAGTGATGTACTCGGCGCGTAGGTCACTGGACTCGCTGAGTAGCCTATGTTTTGTGAAAATCTATATAAAGGGACTTTCAGATCGATACCCTAGTATATAGATGAACCCTTGGAGGCCAATTGTCGACTAAAGGTGCTGCTGGAGCGTGGGAAGCAAGGGAATCAACCCTACATTCAATTTTAAGGAGAATCAAGGAAAAATCAAGTTTACTCTTTACCTAATCTCTTGTTTGAACTATGTTTTTACCAATTGATTTCGTTTTTGTGCTTGTTTCTGCTGTAATCATGAGCTAAAAACTCATAACTTCTGTTTAGGTAGATGAATTTGTGAACATGGATTGATTATTTGATTAGGATTAATTTTAATTGGTGATTATGTTTTATTAAGCTTGTTAAAGAACCTTATGTGTTAACAATAACTATTCTTCTGTAAATAAATCGGTAATTAAGTTTTATGAACATCTCTTAGTTGTTAATTTCATATGATTTATGTGACCACATAGTTGTATGTCTAGGAATAACGAATGTGAAACTAGAATTTACTTGAAGATAGGTAAGTTAATGTGTGAGCTTGTGTGATACATCATCAACAAGAGGTTAATTGAATCACCAATTTGATTAACTATTACAAGTCTTATTTAACCCGAATCAATAACTAGGAAATCCGCTGATTTAGACAATTGGCCACTGCTTGAGTTAATTTGTTTCCTAAGGATTAGTAATAGAGAACGTGGAACTAATCATCTTAGTCGGTAGCCAATGAAGAATTAATCCGATACATCGAAATCATCCATGGGAACAAATGAGTCGAACCTAAACAGAAGTCCTCTTTTATTATTGAATTTAGTTGATTTTTATTTGCTTAGCTCTTAGTTTCTTAGTTTAAGTTTTAGTTAATTGTTTAAGTTTCTAGTCTTGCAAAATTAGAGAAAACCCCCTTTCTATTACTTGTTTTATTTAGATAATTTTAGCATCTATTTTAATTGTTTACCGTTCCCTGTGTTCGATACCCTACTTACCTGAACTAGACTGCTAATCGATAGGTACACTGCCTTTCGTGTGTTTGTCTTTGTGTTTAAGTTAGTAGGATTAAAACTAGTTGGTTTTACACACATCAAGTTTTTGAAATATTTAAGCTAATTAAGCACCTTTGGTTCATTATTTGAGATAAAATTAACATAAAGTATTAAGATCATGCATGATTTTTATGACTAAATATGCCCATATCAAAATACCCCACACTTAACTTTTGCTTGCCCCAAGCAAAACTGAATTTTAGTACACTAATATTACATAAGACAATCCCAATCGAACCCAGCCATTATGCCAAGACCGTAACGCATGCATTTGTGTCTAAAAATTTTCCTAAGGAACCCTCATACTCTAAATACTCACAATCCTCATAATCATTCGCCCACTTTTTCCGAACAATGCTCATTTTATGCATCCCTTCGAATCCATCCGCAGAAAACCTCCTAACCTCAAGGTATTTTTGGTTGAGCAACCCAAGCATACATAATCTAGACAATTGCAATTTATGAAACCACATTGGAGCTCTTTGGAATTCTTCACTTCTTTGACATTTGATCTTTAATTTCTTTGAATTCACCACCTTGTTTTTTGATTTTTGGTATCTTCAACTTTTTGAATCTTCAGAATTTTGATCTTTTGATCTTCCCTTTGATTGCTCCAAAATTCTTACAACTTTTCTTGTAATTCTCTTTTTTTTACATGTACCTCACTTTTTTTCACTCAAAACCCTACATGCTTAAGCAGGAGCGCTCAACCTCAACCTTTATTGGCTAACCATAATAATTTTCCTGGATACATTTCTGGTACACGATGCTAAACATATTGCATCCCTCAGGCTGAGCGAGGTCGTGTTTTTGTCCCATGATTTCGCTAGAATAAGGAAGCCACAAATGCACTAGAACGTATATAGGCTCAACTAAACATTTGGGTTTTCATGCAATCATCAAATATAATACTAGCATGATCCCTAATTGCTTTACCAAAATTTTCTAAATTAGCCCTAGCAATTTTAATGCAAAAATTTCAAAATGAACTAAAATTTCAAGATTTTCGAATTTTAACTAATTTAACCAACCCCCTACCCCACACTTAATTTATGGAATGTCCCCATTGCATATTACGCATGATAAAGAACAATAAAATAAAGAGAGAATTGGAACAAACTCCCCTGGGATAGTAGTTGCGAGGTTAATCTTCTTCATGTAAAGCTCCAACTTACAGCTGACTTTGGCATGGGAACGGCACATCCATGCCTTGGGCGTCAAATCTCGTGTGGTTGACAACTCTCAATATGTGGGAAAAAGCATCTTGGAAACGCTCAGAAAATGATCTTCAAAAATATAGACAATGCCAGCGTCGAATGGAATCAAATCGTCAACTCAAATATAAAAAGAATAAGTAACTCCCCGAGTTTTATGTGGAGACTCGCCAAGTTGAATCGCTATACTCGCAGAAATTGTGATTTTTTCCTTGGACTCGTCGAGTTAGTATTATGCACTCGATGAGTTCTTGACTCTGATCAGGTCTTTTCTTCTTTCTTCCTCAGCTTTAATTTTGTGTTCAAGGAGAGTATCAAGGTAATACAACTCCTCATTTTCTTCAGGGACGAGACTCTTTTTAATTTAATATAACCATCGGACTCAACATATCGCTCAAAATCTTCTAATCTTCTCGTAAACGAATCGACCACTCACTTTAATTCCCTCACGCTTTAAGAATTCGTCACCCTAGCTTCTAAAAAGATCAAAGACCAAACCACGTAATAAAAAGGAAAAAAACATCAAAATAAAAATTCCTATATTATCCCTAAATACTAGAAGTTTATAAAGAAAAAGAAAAGCAAACTCTAATGACGGGTTGCCTCCCGCAAGCGCTTCTTTTTGTGCGAGTCTTGAGCTGGACTCTCAACTTAATAAACTTCCAATATACTCAATGCCAATCCATCCGTTGCATTGAATATTTTCTTTGGACCAATTTGTAAAATTTGGCTCTTTTCTTCTAAAATTGGCCAAACAAGCTTGAATACATAAAACCCAAGAATCTTGACAAGGGTTGGAACCGGTTGGATACTAATCAAAAACGGATCATGCCTCAGAACTTTCTCCAAAGTTGGAGGTGTCACCACACGCTTCGAAACACAAACTGAAAATACAGGGGGCCATGTCATGGTAATGGTCAAACTACAGCTTGGTTCCTGCAATTCAGCTTGTTCTTGTTCTTCGTCTGACCTCTCCGCTAGCAATCTTTCCAGCTCCTCCAAGTCTCTTTCTGGATTAAATTCTTCATCTTGTAACTCAGATGTCCCTTCTGTGTTGGGCAAGATGTTATCTAACCATCTTCCAAATTTCTTCAAATCTTCATCTGAGTCATACTCGTCATCTTCTTGCTCAATTTCATGTACTACATCCTCAAGAAAAGCATCAAAAGCATCGAGATTTGGAAAATACACAATAAAAAAAATTAAAATTAAAATTAAACTATATAAAAAAATTAATCAATAAAATAAAAAACGATAACAATTAGCAAATGAAATTAAATATTTGAACCGTTCCCCGGCAACGGCACCAAAAACTTGATGTGTGTAAAACCAACTAGTTTTAATCCTACTAACTTAAACACAAAGACAAACACACGAAAGACAGTGTACCTATCGATTAGCAGTTTAGTTCAGGTAAGTAGGGTATCGAACATAGGGAACGGTAAACAATTAAAATAGATGCTAAAATTATCTAAATAAAACAAGTAATAGAAAGGGGGTTTTCTCTAATTTTGCAAGACTAGAAACTTAAACAATTAACTAAAACTTAAACTAAGAAACTAAGAGCTAAGCAAATAAAAATCAACTAAATTCAATAATAAAGAGGACTTCTGTTTAGGTTCGACTCATTTGTTCCCATGGATGATTTCGATGTATCAGATTAATTCTTCATTGGCTACCGACTAAGATGATTGGTTCCACGTTCGCTATTACTAATCCTTAGGAAACAAATTAACTCAAGCAGTGGCCAATTGTCTAAATCAACAGATTTCCTAGTTATTGATTCGGGTTAAATAAGACTTGTAATAGTTAATCAAATTGGTGATTCAATTAACCTCTTGTTGATGGTGTATCACACAAGCTCACACATTAACTTACCTATCTTCAAGTAAATTCTAGTTTCACATTTGCTATTCCTAGACATACAACTATGTGGTCACGTAAATCATATGAAATTAGCAACTAAGAGATGTTCATAAAACTTAATTATTGATTTATTAACAGAAGAATAGTTATTGTTAACACATAAGGTTCTTTAACAAGCTTAATAAAACATAATCACCAATTAAAATTAATCCTAATCAAATAATCACTAATTGACCCCCACAAATAGAACAAAATCTCCCCTATAGAGGGGAGCTTCCTTTGGACCTTTCCCAGAGATCTAAACCCTAGAGCCTACATGGCCAAACACATACCCCACACACCAAAGTGGTTCTCTTCGGCTAAGAGAAACCCGTTCATCCTCAACACCGATTTAAATTGATCGTCAGAGCTTGGTCCCGGTGCAAACTCCCTGGGGAAAATCTAACGATCTGTTGTGGTTCTTGTTAGGTATCAAGTCGGGAATACTCATATGACATGACACCCAGATCTCCAATTCGGAACCAAGATGTCAAGACCCAAAGACCTGGTGAAATGTCGCAACATTTGGCGTCATTCATGGGACCACGAGTGAATATATATCATTGTTAGGAAGTAAAGCGGATAACTAGCAAAACTATAAACACACAAGACACAATATTTACGTGGTTTGGTCAAGGTGACCTACATACACGGGTGGGAGGGGATTATTTTTTTATTTTAGAGCTCTCAAAGAGAGGTTACAAGTACAAACAACATAGAGATTCGTTTATCACTCTAGATGTAACGCCCCGTTCCTAAGAGTACTTAATTGTGAGTCCTCGGGATTTAAGAGGAAGGGTATTTTGGTCATCTTGTGGGAAAAGTGGAAAAAGAGGGTCAAATATGAATTTTGGGGACACGCCGAGTACGCCCAGCGTAAGCTGGGTTACGCCCAGCGTAAGTGTGTAATTGGACGCGGGTGCAAGGTTGAGTACGCCCAGCGTACTCTTAGAGTTCCAAAACCCTAAAATTAGGGTCAGCCACTATATAAGGAACATGTTGTTTCATACCCTAGCCTCCATAAGCTCTCTCTTAACCTCAAAAACCCTAGATAGCCGTTCCACCTCCATTGTTGGGTGTGTTTGGCCTTGGAAAGCTTATTTTGGCAAAGGAGAGGCTAGAAGAAGAAAGAGGAAGTTTTCAAAGAAGGAGTTAAGTGGCTGGAGCTTATAGATATGGAAAGATATCATCCTTTGGAGCCTAGATGAGGTATAAAGCTTCTTGTTTGTCATTTATATTGCATAGATCTAAGTGTTGTGAAGTTTTGACATCATTCTTGTCCTAAAAGTCCTCATCTTGATGCATGTTCTGAGTTGGTCGAGATTATCTGTCCTTTCAGACCTTTAGAGAGGTCTTGAGTGAGAAAAATGAGGTCCCAAGGGCTGTGGTTGTTCCATGTGTGAGATATGTAGGTCTTAATGGATTAAGACCTTGGATTAAGAGCTTTATGGACGTCCCAAGTGATAAAGTTTGAGACTTTATGAATCTTAGGCATATTTGGCCTAAGGATCTGAAGTTTGGGCTTAAGAGCTTAAGCCATTAAGAAGTTATGAGGACTTAATGAGCAGCGAAGTTACGCCCCGCGTAACTTAGGAGTACGCCCCGCGTAGCGGGTCAGTGCCCCGATCCCCAGTTGCGAATCAGCGTGTACGCCCAGCGTACCAAGGAGGGTACGCCCAGCGTACTCCCTCTGTTGGGTTTTTCATTTTGGGCCTTAGGGATTGGGCTGTTATTGGGCTGCTGGATTTTGGGCCGTGATTGGATATTATGGATGGAGTATTGTGGACCTATTAATTATATTGGACCATGGGTCTAGGCCCATTTGGTAAGGTGGGACCAATTTAGTAAATTGGGCCAATAGTGGGCTTTGCTTCCGACTTTTGGACTTTGGGCCATTAGTGGGCTTGAGAGCTTATCCAGTGTTGGGCCGAAATGAGTTAAGGGTAAATTGGTCAATTAATCCTTGGAAGGGTATTGTGCTTAGCCTAATGATTATTTGTGCTATGTTGGCTAGTTTGGGATTTTCGGTGAGTCGATGATTCGAGAATCTGCTTCTTCAGTTCAGAGTTTCGGTAGTGGCAAGGTGAGTTATCCTCACTATATCAACAGGGTCTAAGGCACCAAGGCCGGCCCTTTATCGGATTGAGATCCGTGTATTTGTTGTTATGATTATTGCTTTGATATGGTTGCATCCTGGTAGCTAGGATGGTATATGTTAGAGACCTGGTTAAGGTCAGTATCCTGTTATGTAGGATGTGTTGGATAAGGTGTCTAAGTCCATAACTTATTTGGTATATACTTGACCCGACCGGCATGGTCCATTTGGGTTGCATCTCATCCAAACTATTATGGATAATTTTATGAGAGTTATACACATATGTTTATTAATATATTATGAGTTATAATATATTAATATGAAGTTACGTTATTTAATTAGTTTTAGTCTTAAATTAATTATGGATTAATTTAGAGATTAAAAGGAATACTAATTAAATTATGGGCTATTTGTTTTATATAGTGTGGGCTAATACTCATTTGTTAATGGGCTAGGCTTATGTGGAAGTCCATGGATGATCCATGGAGCTTTTAACCCATGGATCCTTGGAATAGGAAAAGACATGGGTTATTAGGGTTTCACCCTAACCATGCATACTATATAAGCATGCTTATGGAGCATGAAAGAGAGCCTAAGATAGCCTAAGAGAAAGCTAGTGTTCTAGTGTGTGTGTGCATGTGTGTGGCCGAAAATACAAGAGTGTGTATACTCTCTCAAAGTTTTCCAAGAGTTTGTGGTGTTTGTGATTCCATTTGAGGCATTCACACTATTGGTGCTTGGCCCTCAAACTCCTAAGAACCCAACACAACAAAGGTATGTAATCTCTTCTAACTCTTTTATGTTGAAATGTTCCCCATGCCATGTTAGATAGGTTATAAACCTTGGAAAATTATTATTTTGCATGTATTTAGACAAACATAGATCCAAGGTTTATTAGGGTTGCATGCACACTTAGGAAGTGTTAGATTGCTCAAAACCCAACAGTGGTATCAGAGCCTAGGCTTGCTTGTTTGATACTTGATGCAAAATAGTGAAAAAAGTCGAAATCGTTGCTGTCTGCATGCTAGACTCGCCGAGTCCATTGGGGGGACTCGCCGAGTCCAAGGCAAACTTCAACCTACTCGACGAGTCCGTTCGTGCACTCGGCGAGTAGGATCGAAAGAATGCAGAATCTCGACTTTTGCTGCTGGAAATGGACTGGAAACATTACCCTAAATTGTTTTGGTGTTGTAAAACTTATTTTAGTTGGTGTAATGGTTGTTCTAATCCATTTACAATAGCATATATCAAAAATCCATGATTTTATGTGTTCATATAATTCTTGAATTTTTGATGATCATGTTCATGTTCTTATGAATTTAGAAAATGATAGGAATTATTTGCTGAATTGTTTAGAATTAATTCTTAATCATTTATGTGTTTTAATGGAGTCCATAATTTGTCCTCAAGTTATGGATTACCAAAGGTCACTTTCATTTAACACACTCTTAAAACACATAAGTTACATGGAAATGAAGAGTCTTCATTTTTATGAACCTTTAATTCATAAGTTATGAAATGAAGAGTTTTGCAAAGTTACAAAACTTGTCCTCAAGTTTTGGAATTTGTAAAGTTTCACACACTTTAATAAACTTTAATTCCAAACCTTAGAGTTTTAATAGTTAAAATTCAACCCTTATACTATTTATAACATTAATGGTTAATTATTATATATATGTATAAGAATAAGTCGTTTTACCGTTAGTAGGCCTCATTCACGAAGCCGGTCTATAAGGTGGGTATAAGGTTGTTGCCTATAAAATGGCGACTTAATGGGTGTATACTCTCACCCACCGCTTGCTTGATCGGTGGAGGGTCGTTAGCCGAACGGGTAGAACAACGACTTTAAATCTTCATTAAAAGTATAATGAATATTATAAAATAACTAAACTCTTTTAATTCCCAATCTTAGTTATTTTAGGAAAATGTGAACATGGTGCTAATCCATGGAATTCACACTTTGTACCTTACCAAGTCGTTAGTGGAGCGTGTGTGGTTAACCGGCACACTAATTAGACTAGTAAGGATCACGAAGGGTAACTTAATGTTGTCATAGATCAATGGAGCGTGTGTGGTTAACCGGCACATTGATTAGGTGATAATATTAGGAGTACCAAGTGAGTTAGCATGGTTATTCACACCTTGTTTTGTGATCCTCGGCATCCCAGTCACAAAACTTGAAGGGCACAATCGAGATTGAAACATGCCATTGAAAAGTTCAATGAATCTCAAAAGAATCTAGGAATTTCAAATCCAATTAAACCTAATTAATCATTTCGTTTTCATGGTGGAAATTGGTGAATCGTCATTCGCCTACCTTTCAAATATATTATTACTTAGATTACGGCATCCCTCTTCTAAGTGTAATATATTGTGATTGGATCCTAGCCTTAATATTACATTTGGGTGTCTTATTAAGGATCCTAAATATCTAATCTAAACTTACTTTCTTCTTTCAGATGTCTTCCAACACTAATGCTTCAGGCTCTAACCCAACTGGTTCTTTCTCTCTCATGAATCTTTGTGGGAGGGTCATCTTTGATGGTTCCAACTTCATGGATTGGATTAGGAACATCAGGATGGTTACTCGTTACGAGGACAAGGAATATGTCCTCGATAAGGAGTTAAAAGAACTTGATGAGTCTACTGCTACTCCTGAGGAGATCGCTGAATTCAGGACTCATGAGAGAGATGCTACTAAGGTGGCATGTATCATGATGGCCACGATGACAGCCGAGCTCCAAAAGTCATATGAAGATTTCTACCCTTTTGAGATGCACCAAGACTTGATGGAAAGGTACCATCAGAGTGCTCGTCAGGAGCGGTATGAAATAATCTCCTCCATAATAACTACCCGCATGAAGGACGGTGAATCCGTCACGGGCCACATGCAAAAGATGCAAAGGTATGTGGACCGTTTGCTGAAGCTGAATGTTAACATCCCCGAGGAGTTAGCAATTGACATCATTTTGCACTCCTTGCCTTCTTTTTATGACCATTTTCGAATGACATATCATATGAACAAGGAGGAAGTTACCCTCAGCAAGCTTCAAGGACTCTTGAAGACCGCTGAAACCGGTCTTAAGGGTAAAGCGGTTGTTACCTCTACTACTCCTACTCCAACTTCTACCCCTGTTTTAGCTATTGGGCAAGGCAAAGGGAAAAAGAGGAAGCACCCTTCGAAGGGTACCAAGGGAAAGTCTCTTGAAGGCTCCTCATCCAAGACTAAGAACGGTTCTGTCACTCCTTCTGCCATTCCTAAGGATGCTGAATGCTTTTATTGCCATGAAAAGGCACACTGGAAGCGAAACTGCCCTAAGTACTTGCAGGATCTAAAGGATGGGAAAGTGAAACCCACCTATGCAGGTATTTACACTATATTGTCTAATTACTCAACATATTCTAACTCTTGGGTGCTTGATACAGGATGTGGTATTCACATATGTTCTGATTTGCAGGGCCTAAGAAGAAGTGAGGATGTGGAGCACGGGAAGATAAACTTAATCATGGGGAATAGGAAGGCTTCACCTGTTTCCAAGATTGGAGTTTATACTTTGTTGCTTAATAATGGGTTAAAATTAGATTTGAATAAATGTGTATACTCGTCTGAAATGGCGAGGAATATTATTTCTTTTCATGCTTTGTACAAACAAGGTTTTACCTTTTCGTTTGATAATGAATGTGGTGGTATTAATGCTTTCTTTAATAATGTGTTTTATTTTAAAGCATTACCTTGTGATGGCGTGTATGAAACTGTGTCGATTGTAGACAACTTAGGAAATAATGTGTTGTATATTGATTCTTCTACTAGCCTAGATAAAGCATCATTGTGGCATTGTCGTCTTGGACATGTAAACAAGAAACGCATAGACCAACTCCAAAAGAGTGGAGTCTTGGAATCATTTGACCTCAAATCAGATGATAGTTGTGAATCTTGTCTACTTGGAAAAATGACAAAATCACCCTTCACTGGAACTTGTGAGAGGGGTGAAGGTTTGTTGGACCTAATACATACTGATGTATGTGGGCCATTCAAAACCGCCACAAGGGACGCTAATCGGTATTATGTGACTTTTATTGATGATTATAGTAGATATGGGTATGTCTACTTAATCAAACACAAGTCCGAAACCTTTGAAAGGTTTAAGGAATTCAAACAGGAAGTAGAAAATCAATTGGGCAGGAACATTAAGATGCTTCGATCCGATCGAGGTGGTGAGTATCTTAGTACCGAGTTCCTTGACTATCTTAAGGAGTGTGGGATTGTCTCACAATTGACTCCTCCCAGGACACCACAGCTGAATGGTGTAGCTGAGAGGCGTAATCGTACCTTGTTGGACATGGTTCGCTCTATGATGAGTCGAGTTTCGTTACCAATCTCTTTTTGGGGGTATGCCTTAGAGACTGCCGCCCATATCCTTAATCTAGTCCCTACAAAGAAGGTTACCAAAACACCTCATGAAATGTGGACTGGGAAGGTTCCCAATTTGGACCACATCAAAATTTGGGGTTGCGAAGCCTTCGTGAGGCGTGAAACTCATGATAAGCTTGAACCCCGAAGTGAAAGGTGTATTTTCATCGGCTACCCACAGAAATCCTTCGGTTACCTTTTCTACAGACCCAGTGAGAATGTGGTCTTTGTAGCACGAAGAGGGATCTTTCGCGAGAAAGAATTTATAAGCCAAGGAGACAGTGGGAGGCAGATTGATCTTGAAGAAATTCAAGAATCAATTGGTGAAGGAACCTCAGACACTAGCAATCAACCTGAGGAAGAAACTCCTGTTGATCCAGCTGACGAGTCCGTACCTCCGAGACGTTCCACACGGGTTAGGAACACACCTTCGTTTTATTATGGTTTTCATATTACTACGGAAGGTGATACGTTTATTAGTGATAGTACACTAGTAAATTTGGATGAACCTAGCAGTGTTAAGGAAGCCATGGCAGGCCCGGAGTCTGCTAAATGGAAGGAGGCTATGGACAGCGAGATACAGTCCATGTATGACAATCAAGTTTGGAACTTGGTTGACAATGTACCAGGCCGTAAAACAGTCGGGTGCAAATGGATCTTCAAAAAGAAGACCGACATGGAAGGAAAAGTGCATACTTATAAGGCTCGACTGGTTGCGAAGGGTTTTACTCAAACTCAAGGTATTGATTATGATGAAACCTTCTCGCCGGTGGCCAAGATTAAGTCTATTAGGGTTATGTTAGCCATTGCAGCATTTCATGATTATGAAATATGGCAAATGGATGTCAAAACCGCTTTCCTTAATGGAAAGTTGGCTGAGGATGTGTACATGAATCAGCCAGAGGGTTTTGTCAATGCAGAGCACCCTAATAGAGTATGCAAGCTTAAGAAATCCATTTATGGATTAAAACAAGCATCTCGTAGCTGGAATCTTTGTTTTGATGAGAAGGTAAAAGAGTTTGGCTTCTTGAGAAGCGAAGATGAGTCTTGCGTGTATGTCAGAGCTAGTGGGAGTATAGTTAGCTTCTTGGTACTGTATGTAGATGACATACTACTCATAGGAAATGACATCCCAACCTTGCAGGAGGTTAAGTCCTGGCTTGGGAAGTGCTTTGCTATGAAGGACCTAGGGGAGGCTACCTATATCCTAGGGATAAGGATATTAAGAGAAAGGAGTAGAAGACTAATTGGACTTAGTCAGAGTATCTACTTGGATAAGGTGTTGAAAAGGTTCAACATGGAGAATTCCAAGAAAGGAGATTTACCGATCCAAAGCAATACCAAACTGAGTAAGACTCAGAGTCCGAGTACAGAGGCTGAGATAGCTGAGATGAGCCAATTACCATATGCTTCCGCAGTTGGCTCGATCATGTATGCTATGACTTGTACCCGTCCTGATGTGGCATTTGCTTTGAGCATGGTCAGCAGGTATCAGGGGAACCCTGGCAAGGCTCATTGGACCGCGGTAAAAAACATTCTCAAGTACCTGCGGAGGACTAAGGATTGGGTCCTTACCCTTGGTGGCAGTGATGACTTGAGAATATTAGGGTATAGTGATGCTGGTTTTCAGACTGATAGGGATAATTTCCGCTCTCAGTCGGGCTGGATCTTTACCTTAAATGGAGGGGCAATTTCTTGGAAGAGTTCCAAGCAGGAGACGGTGGCTGATTCGACTTGTGAATCAGAGTATATAGCAGCGAGTGAAGCAGCGAAGGAGGCGATATGGCTAAAGAACTTCATCGGAGACCTTGGAGTTGTACCAGCTATTAAGGAACCTATAGAGATTTTCTGTGACAACAATAGTGCGGTTACCTTAGCCAGGGAACCAAGAGATCATGGCAGATCCCGACACATTGACAGAAAATATCACTTCATAAGACACAAGGTTGAAGAAGGACTCCTTGTGACAAGGAGGATATCGTCAGATGAGAATCCTGCAGATCCCCTTACGAAGGGACTGACGAGGGTTAAGCATTTTCAGCATGCGAGACGCATCGGGCTGAGGGACGATATTAGTTTTACAGATTAGATAGTTTTCCTGAAACTTGTAAAATGTAATCGACGTTTGATGATGAATAAAATTTGTGATTTATTTATGAGTAAAGTGTTACTATCATTGTCAATTATTTACTATTGTTTCAGTTTTGCATGTTTTGACTTCCAGAATAATTAATTTGTTCAAACCTCCACAATCGATCATACGTCGGAAGTAGGTATGAATCAAGATTGTCATGAATTGGGTTTGTAGATGCCTTAAAGGTGTTTAGGCATGGCAATGGTTGCTGCAACATTCATGAGTACTCATAAGTTATGAGTATTGGTATAAACCCACGCTCACTTGTATCACTTCATGGAATTTATCTCGAGTGATCGTGAGACGATAACATCATATAAATCTTTAAACCTAGAGATATGAGTTGTTACCTATGAGTTGGTTGTGCATTGATTGCACGTAAACGCATCAGTAACTTGATGTTATAAAACGTGCCTTTGTGTACAATTCAATAAGTAGTAGAACAAGCATATCAGTCGAAGTTTATCTGTTCCTTCTAGAAATAGAAGCGATATCCGGGCCCCTCGATGATTTTGTGTTGACCCATATACCAGGCCTGGTCAGAACTAAACCGATGTGTTCAGTGAAGTTCTTCGTCAAACAAATCGGATAATCGAGAAACAACTGCTAGACAATAAGCAAGACATAGTTCCATGTGTTTGTCCGGCTGATATCATGAGAACAGAGGATTATGTGATCACTTATCTAAAATGGCGCTTCATAGTTCGACAGAGTCTTCATTGTTCGAGGGAGTTTTCGAGAGCTACGATTGTTGGTTGGTTCCTGAAGTTATAGGCAAATATAGTTATTAGACTTATCCAAGTGGGAGTCTGTTGGATAAGGTGTCTAAGTCCATAACTTATTTGGTATATACTTGACCCGACCGGCATGGTCCATTTGGGTTGCATCTCATCCAAACTATTATGGATAATTTTATGAGAGTTATACACATATGTTTATTAATATATTATGAGTTATAATATATTAATATGAAGTTACGTTATTTAATTAGTTTTAGTCTTAAATTAATTATGGATTAATTTAGAGATTAAAAGGAATACTAATTAAATTATGGGCTATTTGTTTTATATAGTGTGGGCTAATACTCATTTGTTAATGGGCTAGGCTTATGTGGAAGTCCATGGATGATCCATGGAGCTTTTAACCCATGGATCCTTGGAATAGGAAAAGACATGGGTTATTAGGGTTTCACCCTAACCATGCATACTATATAAGCATGCTTATGGAGCATGAAAGAGAGCCTAAGATAGCCTAAGAGAAAGCTAGTGTTCTAGTGTGTGTGTGCATGTGTGTGGCCGAAAATACAAGAGTGTGTATACTCTCTCAAAGTTTTCCAAGAGTTTGTGGTGTTTGTGATTCCATTTGAGGCATTCACACTATTGGTGCTTGGCCCTCAAACTCCTAAGAACCCAACACAACAAAGGTATGTAATCTCTTCTAACTCTTTTATGTTGAAATGTTCCCCATGCCATGTTAGATAGGTTATAAACCTTGGAAAATTATTATTTTGCATGTATTTAGACAAACATAGATCCAAGGTTTATTAGGGTTGCATGCACACTTAGGAAGTGTTAGATTGCTCAAAACCCAACAGGATGATGCTATGCTAGTGACCGGTTAGGTCGGTATCCTGGTTAGGATGATGATATGTTATGTGATCTGCTAGATCGGCTTGTTGACTGTGAATTGTTATATGACTGTATGTTTATGTGCACATGGTTGTTGGACTGGGGTTGGGTTGAGGCGGGTCCTGCTTTGTGCTGTAGGCCAAGATACCCAGGGCGGACCGGTTGTCCCGAAGGCCCAACGAGCGGTCTGGATATGTTGTAGGCCCCAAGAGGGCGGACCAGACGTGCCGAGGCTCGGAGAGTGGACCAGGCCGACTGAAGGCCCGGTGCGGGCGGACCAGTCATATTGTAGACTCAGAGAGTGGACCAGGTGGATTGAAGACCCGGAGTGGGCGAACCAAACACACTGCAGACTCGATGTATATGGCTAGACTCGGAGGGTGGACCAGGTGGACTGTTCGCCGGTGCGGCGGACCAGTCACACAGTAGACCCGAAGTGCATGGCTGTTTTGTGATTGGATATGATATGGCATGTTATGCGTGTATGGTATATGTGGTTGGTATTTTGGGGATATCTCACTAAGCTTTCGGGCTTACAGTTGTGGTTTAATGTTTTTCAGGTTCTTCAGGAGACCGTGGCAAGGCAAAGGCGTGATCGTACCGCTCCTCATGTTTATGTTGTGATGTGATTCTGGGAATACTCTAAATTAATTGTATTGAAAACCTTTTTGTAATAATTTAATGAAATCGGGTTGTTTTTGAAAAGTTTAAATTGGTTGGAATTTTATGGTCGTTACACTAGAATTCAAGATACAAAATAACCTAGCATGCATACCTATTTATACTTGAGGGATCAGACCTAAAACCCTAATGGGCCAAGCCCATTGGTCTATAGGCCCATGAAAGGTATCAACCAATCATAATTCGCCATGCAGCATCTTTTGGAACATTCTTGAGCATTATCATCTTCTAGGCATATTTAGATCAACATGGAACAACAAAGGAATCAATATGGCACATCATGTACCAAGACGGTCCATGATGGCGCAACAGCTTCTTCATGGCTCAATATCAACCCTAGATGGCACAACAGGGATATAAATGGCACAAGAGCATCAAGTATGGTACACAAGCATCAATCTTGGAGCAATAACATCACCATGGAGAAACAAGCACATGCATGGTGCAACAAGGCCATGCTTGGCGTAACAAGAAGTATCATGGCGCAAGAGGAGATCAAGATGGTGGAAGAGGGAGTCTAATGGCACAAGAGCATTCCTCTTGGCCCATCCCTAAATCAAATGGCACAACAAAGACCCCTTGTTGCTCCATATCCCTTCCAAGTGCTCCAAACCTCTTCTAAGTGCTCCAAACTTCTTCCAGGTGCTCCAAACCCCCTTGTACACGATCCGTTCCTTTAGCACTTGATTAGTTCCTTTTGTTGGGTTTTGAACATTCTAACACTCATAAGTGTACATGCAACCCTAAACACCTTAGATCTATGTTTTCTCTATTATACATGCAAATATTAATATTCCAAGGTATTACCATATCTAGCATACAATCCTTGATACTTGGGTAATATAACAAGTTAGAATACATACCTTTTAATGAAGCTTGAAGTCTTGAACTTTAAGAGCTTAGCCCCAATAGTGTGGAAGCCTCAAGTGGAAACACAAATCACCAAAACACCTTGGAATAACCTTGAGAATAAGGATACTTTGGTTCTCTCTTAGTGAAATCGGCTAGCCCTCTTAGTGTACCCACACTAGTGCCAATTTCACCAACCAAGGGCATCTTTATATAGTGTGGAGACTAGGGTTAAACCCATGACCTTTCATTTCATATGATCCATGGGTTAAACACTCCATGGACTATCCATGAAAGCTTAGCCCAACCTAAATGAACTTGGCCCATTCTATATATATAAGAGTCCATATTTAATTAGTTCATTTTGATCACTTAATTAATTCTAAATCAAGTCTTGATCAATACTAATTAAATAATATGATTCCATATTAATATATTAGAACTTATAATATATTAATATAAATCATAAATATACTATTCTCAAAAGACTATCCATATAAATTGTGTCGGTGAAGTGCAACCCAAGTGGACCATGCCGGGTCGGGTCAAGTACATACCAAATATAGTTATGGACTTAGACATTAATCCAACACCTTTATCTGATGATCCATTCTTCACTCAGAAGATCTGTTCCTTTGTAACATGCTCCATGAACCCCAAGTGCTCCATTGAGGTCCAAGTACTCCAAATGCTCCATGAACAATATCAAAATGCTCGATTCGCATTTAACAATCGTCTCTTGGTCTCAACCTCAAATTCATCTTCGATATGTTCAGAAGTGAAAAACGAGTGACCGAAGGCAAATGCTTAGAAAAAGTTATGTTGTTGTCACTAAGGATACAACCTTACTTCTTTCCAAAGCCTGTCTTGTTCGGCTTGTTGTTTTTTTTTTTTCTTGCTTGTTGTTCCTGAGGCTTATCCAGAAATAATGAATGTGACATAGCTTGACATTTTTTGACAGGAAATGAGATACGGGCTGACCTTTACTTGTAGCTTGTGTTGCTCTTCTAAAACGAATTCTATGACCATGTTGCCTTCAGACATTCTGTCTTTCGTCTTCGATCTGTTCAAATCTGGTGAGATGACCCCTATTTCAGTACGATATATTGACTGAACCGGCTCCATACCTTGTAAAGGTTTTGGAAAGAGGCCACTAAAAGGCTAATTTCCATTTCCTTATATACATGACAAGCTCCCAGCACGAGCTCCTGAGATAAATCCAAAGGACCCTAAGAAAATATAAGTCCTAGAGTCATAAGTTAGGCAAGTCCAGTAACATGTCTAGATCGCCAAACAACACAACCGCCCACCGAGAAGAAAAGACCTAACCGTCTCGAGTCGACCCCCCAAGGACAACACAAACCCAGGGGAAGAATTGTCTCAACAAGGAAAAATAAGGGCACACATTCACCAGTGGCCAACATAAACCACGTGGGGATAGAAACAAAAGCATTGCGGAAACATAAATGACCATGTTATCAAATGACAAAAAAAATCTTGTCCTGCCGGATAACCCCCGGACTTGAAAGGACCACGAAGGTATACCTCCGAGACATACTCCAACGGCATAAGTTGTGCTGGTATCATCATCCGGTGAATATTTTGAAGATGTATAAAAGAAACCATCTCCCTTAGATGCTTCAGTAATAAGAATAGATAAGGTATGATTGAGGTTCTTATCATATGCACTATTCTGTGTATAGGTTCCCCACTTTTTTTGTTAATAATCTTTAAATATTGTTTATAATTCATAATATTGTTTGTTACTCATACGACATTTATTTTTGTTAATAATCGTCAAATAAATGTAAATGGTTTGATCACAAAAACAGTAATGTTATTATTTTTTTCAAAAACTAGTTTTTATCAAACAATATATACCCATTTTTATAAAATCGATAGATAATAAATCGATGTTTTTATAAAAATCAAAACGATCATTTGATACAATATATAACCGTTTTCATAAAAGCCGGTAGATAATAAATCAATGTTTTTATAAAAATCAAAACGATCATTTGACACAATATAGCCATTTTTATAAAAACCGCTAGATAATAAATCAATGTTTTTATACAAATCAAAACGATCATTTGACATAATATATAACAATTTTTATAAAACCGGTGAATAATAAATCAATGTTTTTTTATAAAAATCAAAACGATCATTTGACATGATATATAACCATGTTTATAAAAACCGGTAGATAATAAATCAATGTTTTCTTATAAAAATCGAAACGAGCAGTTAACACGATATGTAATCATTTTTATAAATACCGGTATATAATAAATCAATTTTTGTATAAAAATCAAAATGATCACTTGACACGATATATAACCATTTTTATAAAAATCAGTAGATAATAAATCAATGTTTTAATAAAAACCAAAACGATCACTTAACTTGTTTAGTTCAAATATATCCCAAATTTAAAATTTTAAGCCTTACATTAATAGGTTTATTAGACTTGAAAATCATTTATTATTTAAAAATTATATTAAAGTTTTCTAAAAAAAATCGGGTAGCATAACAATTGTACTTTGACAAAAACGAGATTTCACCCATTATAAAACCCATAAAAAATAAAGTGTACAAGTCATTTAAACAGTAATTACATCAAAATGATATTTTCACAGCTCTAGACATTTTACCAATTTTCTTTACAATTTCCATTTATAAGCAACTAAACGATTATTAATGTTTACAAATATAACCATAATATAGTTTTTAGTCGTTTCAAGACATAAAACAGTAGATCCTTACGTTTTGTTTGTGATTGCAGTTTATAACTTAATATAGTCGTTTTTAACGACAAACTAAATAGTTATATGCATGTGTTCTCTCCTGGAATTATAAAAAGTACCAAAAGGGCCGTAAAAACTCATCCTTAAAACGTGAAAAACGTTCGTTTTGATAATCGGGTGTCGTTTTGCTTTTTCAAAATTTTTGAATGGAAATTTTTTGAACATGATCTCACAGGTTGGTAGATCAAGTCTCTAGGAGCACGGAAAAGAATTTTTCAGGCCGATCATGACTCGTTCGCATTTTCTGAACATTTTAATGGCACTTCCGTTTAACGTAATGATTTTACAAGTTTGTAGACTACTCATCAGGAGTCAGAAAATATACTTTTTATATCGAACGAAATCTCGTCGGAAACCACTATGTCACGACGGCTCGTGGAGGAAACGGGCGGCGGACAGTGGTCGCCAGAAAATGTAACCGGAGAGAGAGAAATGAGCCACTCTAATGGCTGATTTTTGCTTCTATTTATAGATAAAAATGGTATATATTCACCTCCTCTCCTTTTTCCGTTTGTCGCCTCGAAACGTGCCAAATATCCGGTTTCATAATTTATTTTCTAAATATATCAAAAGATTGTTCCGAGTGTGTTTAGTCCAAATATGTAAACAAAACTCTCAATTGATAGGCACTACTATGTTAAAAATTCACAAAATTGCAAAATGGTCCCTATGGTTGTCAAAATTATGTGATTTTTGTCCAAAATTGTTTTGTGGTGCAAAACTAGTCCAATTTTATATAACTTGTGTGTTTTTGGTCCAAAAAGGTTAACTTTAACAACTTAGCTGTCAAAAATTTTAAAATAATAATTTTACCCTCAGGGACCATTTTGCAACCAAACTACAAGGACCATTTTTGCATTTCTTCTATTAATTTTATTTAAATATTAATTAATTCATTCTTTTAATTAATTGTTTTTTTTTACTTTTTTTTATTTGACTACTTTTTTATTGGATAATTATATATTAATAAATATTATTTTTAATATATAGACAAAATTGCAGAAATGGTCCATGTGGTTGTCAAAATTACGTGGTTTTTGTCCAAAAAAGTTTGGTGGTGCATCAGTGGTCCAATTTTGGATACCTTGCGTGGTTTTGGTCCCTATAAATAATATTTTTTGTGTGTTTTGATCCACACCTAACCTTAAATGACTAATATGACCTTTAAATAATTATTTTCTAACTTTTTTTTATTATTTTCTTATCTTATAATTAAAAGAAAAACCAAAAAAAAAATCAAACCCACCCTACCCCCATCTACCCAACCCTCCTCCCCCTCTCTCTTGGCAGTTCTCCCTATCTTTGTCTTTCTTCCATCGACACGTACACCACCACCATGGCCATCGTGCCTACATCTCACCACTAGCAACCTAAACATAGTCGATTGTCACCACCATCTACTGTCGCCTTACCATATCCTTCATCGCCACCCTTTTCCCATTCCAACTGAAACCCTAAAATCAGTACCATTGCAACTAATAGGGCTTGGAGAAAAAAAATGATATATCCCTGTTGAATCTATCGTATACCCCAAGCATTCTAATAGATTCAGAGCAACAAAACACTCAATAATACCAGAAAATTAAGATAGAATTCCCATTCATTCGAGAGGAATGGACTCTCTAAAAGAAGAACAAAGTTCTTTACAAATCAATTCTTAGCTGCTAAACAAAAACCTCAAGAAGCAAATATATAGAAAACAAGACTCAGGGGAGTGGTCCCAAAAACAGACCTGGGACAAGGTCAGTGATCCCACAAACAAAACAACCAATAACAACCATAACTCCTAAAAAGACCATACAACCCCTAAAGCCAAAAAGATGACAAAAACTCTAATAAAGCAAATCAATTAAAAGCACTTTAGGATTAGTTGGGGCTAAACAATACTGGCGGCCCAAACTTTCACCTTGTCCTCAAGGTGAAGAAAAGAATGAGTCACTCTTGTCATCTTGATCACGTGTAGAGGCAAATAGGAGAGGTAAACCCAAAGCAACCAAGTGTGTAAGTATAACATCAGTGACCCGAGAAAAAAGACAACAAATCCCTCAAACTTCTCCTGCTGCTGCTGTTCATCATCCGTCTCTTTCAGCTTTAACCCATCTTTGATTCGTTTCATCATGTTCTTTGTACCGCCATGTTCATTAACCCACACATCTCTTTGATTTGCAGCCCACACACTCACCATAACAGCCGTATCAACAACTCTTAATGTATCTTCATGGAAATAACTAGTATACCATATCAGATATCCACGAGACTCTTCCAAATGTAGGACATAAACACTCTTTGTAATCAGAACAAATAACCCACAAGCTTGCGTTGCTACAGTCTTTTCCTCTAACACCCTGGTTCTAATATCAACATGTAGGAAATAATGAACCATCTTATCCTCCTTGTTAGAGATCTCTTCCTTGATCATCTTCTCAATCCAGATGAATATTGTATAACTCATAAAATCAGATGGCTTCTTGATTAATTCCTCAAAACTATGCTCCTCCAGATACTCAAGTTGGTATCCCTTTAGGAAGAGGGTGCTTTTTGTGTTTCTTCCACGGGTTTCATCAATGCCATGGGTATTTGTGAAGGCACACCCTACTTGAGAATTCCACATGTATTGTTCAACATCATCTTGGTAGTGTCTCTTTGACATATCGTGGTCCTCCACCAGCTCTGTGTATGCTTCCTGCATGCCCTTCTCAATGTTGTTCAAATCCTCCGCAAGATCAAGAGCATCTAAATTTCTAACTGAGGGGTCAGCTGGTGCTCCTCCAGTTGATGAATAGTCATCAACCCTCAGTCCATGAATTATAAGGGATTTCTTTTGTCTGTTATAGAAGATAATTGCATCTCCAACTATTTCTTGTTTCTTCCCCCACCAAATGACAGTTCTAGCAACACCTCCCGCATACAAGCTTTTCTCGTTAGACTTCAAATCATCACAAAGTTTGGTTAATATAGGTCCCCGTTGATAATCCTGACGAATGTTCTTCTTTGATTTGTATATACCAAATTTAGAGTTGTAGGTTTTCGCAAAATCAGTTAGAATAAAAACCCAACCGTGAAGCCCAGTAGATAAAGCAACATTACATTTTTCTTGGGGAACCATGATATCACCCAGGAGCAGGTCCTGATGTTTGGACCAGGTGCCATTAGAATCTTTAGTAATCCTTTGAAATGTTTGGTATGATTCTTCTTCTTTCACCTGATGTTTAGAGAAATACTTGTCCCGTTTGTTAACAGTTAGGAAAAGATGAATTATTTCTCCAAAGTTTTGGCAACTGATAGCTTTTTCTAGGGTACCAACATCTTTACCGCAATAAACACTAGCTAAAACACCATTTGTGATACATAAGACCACAATGATCTCAGTAAAAAAGTCAACGTGCCCAGGTGAATCAACAATATTACTCAAAAACTCGTTTTCATCATGTATTCCCTTAAAGTTCTTGATGGGTTTAGAGGATGTTTTGGATGGCAGGGATCCGATATTGAACCCTAAGGTTTTAAAGGTGAGATTAGGATAAGCCAACGCCTCCAACCTCAAGATGTGGGGTATCGTGGTTGAGTAAGAGGCGGCTGAGTGAGGTTCAATCGGCAGAAGAGAAACAGAGATGCGAGATTGAGGAACCGGTGCCAATTGTCTGGTTAATTTGGCTAGTCTTAAGTGAATATAACGTGGGTCTAGTATCTGTTTGACCTTCCTAGTCAAATTCATAACTGATACAATTAAATTTGGGCTTGAGTTGGAAAAATTACCCCTCGAGTGGCCCAACTTTCTCATTTTGGTCCAAAGCGATTTGTTAAGCCCATGTCTGCCTTGACCTAAATTTACCTTTTCCGTCACTTCATTTAGCGGAGCCGTTACCATCTCGAGACTTTGTTGGTGCTCTGAATACGTTCCTTCGTTCTTTTCCTCAAAAACCCGGTAATGGTGGTGTTGACATCGGTGGCGGCAACAATGGCGGTGAATACAACGATGGTGGTAGTGGATGGCAAGAAGGTGGCTGTAATGGTGGTCTGTGGAAATCGATCAAAGGCATCTCAGGTTTTCTAACAAACCTATTTAAGCCTCCAATGTCGAGAACTGCACCCTCTTTACTCAGCTTGAACTCTAGAGGCGGAGGGGAAGGTGGTTGTGGGGGAGACGGTGGTGCTAATTGATGGGTTTTGAGCATTTTAACACCCCTAAGTGTACATGCAACCCTAGAAAACCTTGGATCTATGTTTGTCTAAAATACATGCAAAATATGATTTCCAAGGTTCATAAACCTATCTAGCATACATAGGGAACTTTTATCCTAAAAGTTGGCTAGAATTACATACCTTGTAGTTGATTTGATTCCTTGAAAACCTTGAGAGCCTAGCACCCCAAGTGTGATGCCTCAAATGCTTCACACAACACCAAATGATTTTGAATGACTTTGAGAGAATGTGTAACACTCTAAAAAATCGGCCTAGCCCTCTTGTAACTTAGTGTAGCCGATTTTGGTAGAGAACATGTAGCTTATATAGCGTGTCACATCTAGGGTTACACCATGTAAACCCTAATGTGTCATGACTCTTCATTTCCATGACCCATGGGTTTGTAACTCCTATGGAGCATCCTATGGGTTTAACCCAACTTGATAATCCATGGAGCCTTTTAGCACACTATACAAATTATGGATGATTTACATAATCAACCCATATATTTAATTAATTATCTTTTGATCACTTAATTAATTCCAAATTAATTCTTGATTAATACTAATTAAATAATACTATTAATATATTAGAACTTATAATATATTAATAAACCACAAGTGTTATTTCTCTCATTTAGTCTATCCAAATACATGATGCCATACAACCCAAATGGACTATGCCGGGTCGGGTCAAGTATATACCAGAAATAGTTATGGACTTAGACACCTTGTCCAACACTAATGGAGGTGGATTTGTCGGCGGCGTTGGTTGTGTCGGAGGCAACATTGGGGGTGGGAGTTGCAGTTTTGATTCGAATTCCCATTCCCACTCAAAAACTTTCGATGATAGTTCTTCAACATCAGACTTGGCTATTGCTTCCTGTACTTCAACAATGGAAATTCTGATTACTTCTCCTCTTAGGATCATCATCACTCCTTTTCTGTTCTCATACCCAGAAGATTGTGGACACAACCACGGTGAAGGTGGTGGAAGCTGAAGTGTTGGCCCGAATTCCGATTCCAACTCAGAAAATTCTGATGATACTTCATCTTCATCATCACATAGTAGTGGCGGTGATGGTTGTGACTGTGTGTAGCTGTTTCCTTGGACGACTCCCACCTTGGATTCTGATTCTGATTCAGTAACTTCCCAAGATACTTCTTCTTCCTCTTCATGAACTACTTTCTTTTTCTCTTTCAAAGTAGATTAATAAATCTTCCTCCACTTAGCCTTCTCAACCTCCATTCCTTCCTATGAGCAGTAATACTCTCTCCATTTAGCTATCTCAGCCTCTCTATCTTCATATCTCTTTATCTTGTTCTGACGATGCATCTCCATTGACGAGTATCTAGTCCCTTCTTTTTCTTATGATATTCTAACTTCATCTTTTCTACTTCCAGTGGCAAGTTCAACTTTCTCCAAGAGCTGGTTCATCATCTTAAGAATCTCAACTTGACCTTGAAGGATTTCTCCCATCACCTTGCCAACTCTGTTTCTGGTTTCTATTCCTTCTCTAGTACCGACTGCTCTAATACCATTTGATAAATCCCTGTTGAATATATCGTATACCCCAGGCATTCTAACAGATTCACAACAACAAAACACTCAATAATACCAGAAAATTAGGATAGAATTCCCATCGTTCGAGAGGAATGGATTCTCTAAAAGAAGAACAAAGTTCTTTACAAGTCAATTCTTAGCTGCTAAACAAAAACCTCAAGAAGCAAATATATAGAAAACAAGACTCAGGGGAGTGGTCCCAAAAACAAACCTGGGACAAGGTCAGTGCTCCCACAAACAAAATAACCAATAACAACCATAACTCCTAAAAGACCATACTACCCCTAAAGCCAAAAAGATGACAAAAACTCTAATAACGCAAATTAATTAAAAGCACTTTAGGATTAGTTGGGGCTTAACAAAAAATTGGCAGAAAAAAAATAAAGCAAACGAATAAGAAGGCATCGATGATTTGTTGATAGACGGTTTGTTGCTCCACCTGGTTTCTCTCCCCATTACCGTCGTCGTCGTTGTTGATACCAATATGCACCATCAAAGGCTCCATTTCTGGTAGGTGCTTCAATTTGAGTTTAAAGTCTCTCGTCGTCTCTGTTGACTAAATTCGTTTAGCATGTCACTCACTTGGCAACAATTTCCGATGGGTGATTCAATTTGGGTTTGAGCACCCTCTGATTCGATCTGAGCATGTTTTTCTAACCGGGGAGATGTATGGGTGAAATTGGGGTTTTCTGGTAGGCATAGAGAGAGATCCATGGGGAACCGGAACTCAATGGAACCGGTTGGGCCAGGACTAGTATTCCTGTGGATTTTTTGAACCGGGAACCGGAAATGGTAGAACTGGACCCGGTGGAACCGGCAAAAACTGGAACAGTATGTTGCTATTTCTCGGTGACTGGTTTCGACATTGAAAATACGACAAGAATCGGTAGGAACCGGGAACCGGCGGTCCGATTTGGTTTTTAATTTCGTCCGACTTTGGTTACGGGCCGGATCCGGTTCGAACCGATTCCAGTCGAATCGGTTCCTTTGCTCGTCCCTACTACTTGGTAAAGGAACCATGCTACTGAGAGTACCACCCTAACTCGTGGTGAAACCATAAAAATACCTTATACTCAGCACTCTTAAAGAAAATCAACACAAGATTATCATCATTACCTAAGGGTTGGATATAGACAATATATTGACATTAATTTTCTCAAGTGCAAATCTTTAGTCAATACATGAAATCTCCAATGAGTCCTCAAATGGTGTTTTTTATCAATCGGAAACGAAGAAACAAAAATGGTTCACAAACCTTAAGCTTGAAACAGAGGATAGGGTTGATTTCAAAGTTGAACCGACTATTTTGTATGTTTAGAATTTATCACTTTTTGCATAATAATGTAATGTATTAGAGAAAATGAATCAAATTAATGAGTATCCATTTATTAAACTAAATCAATTTCTCTGTACACTAATAATGTAATGTATTAGAGAAAATGAATCAAATTAATGAGTATCCATTTATTAAACTAAATCAATTTCTCTGTACACTAAAACTGATAGATGTCGTCATTATGTATGCTAAGCTAATCAGAAGTTGTACGACATCCATCATTGCTCAACAATTGTGAATACCATGCTTCAAGTTAAAGCAGAGTCAGCGTATCATCATCATATCACTCTTACTATTATCACATCCACTTGGTTTTGCTTGAACTTTTCAACGGCGGTGGCGTTTTCGCATTCCGACTTTCATCAACACCTTCAACACAAACACAAACAAAACTCATGTCAGGCCAAGTTTTCAAGGCCGGTCAATTTTCCGACCAACATAACATAACTTACAAGGATCAACTCCGCCTATGGAAGATCTTCTTGGTTTCTCTAGTGGCTGAATCCCCGTTAGCGACAGCCGTCGTGATGGCCTAGAAACGATTGCAAGCGACTGTGACGGCCCTTCAATCGGTTTCGGTTGAGCCCTATAAACACACCAAAACCCATATGAATTTTGTTTCCTGAAACTCTCAAGTTTATAAAAAAAGCGGAAAAACTTCTGTTCACAAACCTTTTGTCGGAGCCAATCATGAGTTTCCCGATGGTCCGAAGCGATTTTTTTATATGATGTGACGATGATTTCGCCTTGATTTCAGTAGAAATTGCGATTTCGTTTCTGATTGAAACTTTTGATTCAGGCGTTTTCGGTAGCACAAGTGTTGAGACCCTAGTTTTTCCATCTGTTTTCAATGCTCTGTTTTTCGAGGCGGAGTTTGGTGGTGCAACTGCATTAGGGCTCTTCTGAGGAGGACATTTGTTCTCGATACTCAACCTCCGTGGCCTCACCGGCGGTGGCGGCGTTCTTTCCACCGTTATTCCTGGTTTCAGTTTCTGTAATGGCGATCGTGGTGGTTCCTTCTCGGCTAATTGTCGTTTAAGGTTCTCAACCTGTTCTTTAAGCTCCATAACTTCTCTGCTTTCTTTATTCAAACGAGCAGCACCAAGTTCAACAGTCGAAGCTCGTTGAGCAAACTTCAAAGTACTTACAGTTTCACCGAACGAATCTCCTTCCGGACTCACATGAGCAAACATCAACGTCTTCGCATTTCCTCCTAATGAGTTCTGAAGTAGCAGCGTAAGCTTACTGTTTCTGTAAGGAATGTAAGAGTTCTTCTGAGATAAAGCTGTAATCACGTCTCCTAAACACGAAAGTGATTTATTGATATACTGAGCCTCTTTAAGTCCATCGCCGGTGACCTCCGACTTATCCACCCTCTCACTTCCGGCTAAATCCACCAAATGAAGACAGCTTCGAATCGTGCCTCCGTTCACATCCTTCCCATGAACATGCACAGTCAATATGCTGGAAAAAAAAAGTTCGAAATTTAGCTGAAAAGTCGAAGAAACGAATGTAAACCCTAAGAAATCACCAACTTACCTGTGGGAACGGCTGCTTTGGTTGTTCAGGGCGGTGGAGCTCACGGCGCGGTTCACTTGACCGCTTTTCATTAAATTTAGAACATCGGCGGTGGAGTTGACTTGGTGCATGGTGGCGTCAGGGAGGCTCAGCCCGTTCTCAGATGTACAGCTACGAATCTCTAGTTTACTGGTGGTTGTGGGATCTCCGGTGAGAAGATCTCTCACCTGTTCGTTATAAATTTCTACCATTTGTACATAAAGCTCGTATTTTACAACATCTTCTCTTGTATTCGATAGATCAAAAAGATCATTCAGAGCTAAATAATTGATTCCCAAATCTTTTCTCGAAGCACCAGAAGGTCCACACATTGTATGTGTTTTCCCAGATCCAGTTTGCCCGTATGCAAAAATACAGACATTATAACCATCCATAACCGATCTTATCAATGGCTGAGTGTCAGCAAAAACCTCCTCTGTTAAAATTCAAAACGTTAGTCAACAAAGCTTCTAAAACTGTGAGAAAAATGTTTCAAGTTTACCTTGAGTAGCAGTTGGACCGAAAACCCGGTTGAATTGAAACAACTTTTTTCCATCTTTATGAGGTTTTAAAGGATCTAAAACCACTAATGACCCATCTTCTCCAATGTAATCAATCACGTTCTTTGTGTCTGTTCTAAATGCAGGTCTAATCCTACAGTAAACTCGAATGTTTCCTGAAAATTTAAATATTTTGAAAGGTAAAAACAACATTTTAGCAACGTTTAAAGTTTAACAGAAATAAAAATAAGTAGTTTACCTTTTAAATCTTGGACCATGTTGTATAAGGTCCGATTTTCTTTGACAACCTTATGGTATCCATTGGCAGCCATGGACAATACCTCAACTTGACTCTCTGAAACAATCAGCAAAAACATAAATTCGTTAATGTTAACTTAAAAAAAAAAGACTTATTGAACATTGAAGAATGAAGAGTGGAGTTGCAATCGGCATACCCATTTGTTTTAGATCATTTTGGAGTTGCAATTGCAGGTTTGCAAACTCAGTCTTGGTGCTTGAATACAATGATTTTAGCTTCTGAAATTGGAAATTATAGACAATGAGTGAGTGGATTAAATTTTTGGTACAAAAAAGACTTAAAAAAAACATACCAGTAGCTTGTTTTCTTGTTCTCGAAACACCTGCAAGTGATTGCATTTCATTTTTCCGTTTCTTGTTTTGAACAATGGTGATGAAGCTTCTGAACTCATAAATGATCCACTGATTTCTTTCGTTAGATCTTTCATGTTAGGGTTCAATTTGAATTGAAGTTGTTCTTCCAAAGTGTTTGAGAGGATTCTACTAAAGGACTTAATGGAATCCTGTAAAGCAATTATTTTCATGTAAGATTTTATATTGTTAAAGGAAAATTTATGGAAAACCAAATGAATAAAGGAGAAAAACACTTACCATATTTCCATTGCGAATTGAAGACAGCAAATTACCATCTAAGTTTTCTTTCGCATCAATCATGCAATCAGCTAAAGCCTTAACAATCGACTCTATATCAAAAGTTACCAAAATTATGGAAATTACTAATAGCAACTTTAGCAATCAATCAAATGACATAGATAAGGAAAGAATTCTGTAAGCAAACCTTCAAGTTTCTGAGCGTCGTTTTGAGATGGTGATTGCTTTTCACGATTAGCGGACAAATCTAATTGTCTGTTGATATCCAAATTTAATCCCGATCTAGGGATTCTACCGTTTGAATGCATCAATGGAGTACGCTTTGAAGATCCGTTTTTCCGCTCTGTGTAATCTTTCAGTGCCAAAACGCAATCAACAATCTTAGTTGACGAACCTGCTTCCATGTTATCCTGGAAAATTCTTAAAATCTCGTTAAAACTCAAAATCGAAATGAAATAGAAGTGAAATGTGTTGAATCTGTTCGAAGTTATTTACCCTTTCGAAAACTGAAGCTTCAAATACTGGTAGATTTAACCCTTCTACTGCTTTCAGAAAGTTACGAACATTTTCAAAGAATTGATAGGCAGGCAATGGCTGAGAATCCCATGTATGCGACTGTGAATGAAACCGAGTAATCTCCACCACCTTTATAACAATTTATCAAAGCAACCAAATCACTAATCGAGAATTGTGTAGAACAACAAAAAAAGTAATTGTACAATAAGCAGTATGATTTGTACCTTTGGAACCGACCCTGGTTGAATTTTGTTAATGGCGTTGCAAAGAATCAATCCATTTCTCAAGCAAGAAATAAACTCTTTCTCTGATGGTTGCTTTGATATACCTAATGAACCCACGAAACTCTCAAGCCATTCTGTAGCTTGAAACCTCCTCCAAGCTATGAAAAAATTATAAAAACCCTAACTTAATGGGACATTCGAATGCTCTGATAAAACAAAACTGATGTTAGAAAGTATAAATTTATATATACCTGCTTCTTGGGCTTTTCTTGAAGCCAAATTATAGTCATGCCCTGTTCTTGATGCAATCACCTCCATTAACTCTAACGATCTCAAATTAATCTCTTAATCTTTCATTCAAGGAAACCGAATCAGTTTCCAAAACAGTAAGAAAATGGCTTTTCTGCGTCAACACCGATAGTGACCTGAAATTCTTGAGGGAAGAAAGTGAAAACCCTAAACTCTAGAGAGGGAGAGAGGGGTTGCTGAATGAAGTGAGTAATGACTTCAAGTTGTGTATCTTCTTGGCTGAAGAAACATGGGAATGGGGAGTTTTCAATTAAGTTGCAGAGATGACCGTTAGTCCTGGTTTGAATTCGAATCTGTAGTGTCCTTTGTAATGAGCCGACCGATCGTGGACGTTGATGTAGGGCACGATCAAGACGTGGTCATCCTAATCAACGGCTGTGATTAAAACTAAGGGGTGTTCCTCTTGACAAATGACACCTTAGTGGACGTTATTATAATATTATGCCATAATATTTTATTTTCAAACAGAAAACTTTTTTAATTTTTTATGAGTTAATTGTTGCCAATTTAGATTTGATTTATTTAATGTAAAAACATAAAGTTATATTTAAAGTTAATTATTTTATTTCACATAATCTATAATCTATGTAACAATTTAATGTTGGCTTTAAAATCGATTGTGATTTATTTTAGTTTATGGATGGATATAGAGGAAACATGTACTTTTAGATTTAGGGATAATGACTTAGGCCTTGTTTGGTAGCCTTTTAATTGGAAAATTAAGAGACAATCTCTTAATTTTTAAGATCCAGATCGTTTGGCAGCATCTGATTTTATAGCTCTTAATTTGTAAATTGCCTCTTAATTTTTCAGATTTTGGGACGTATATGAATTAAAAAAAGGAACGCGCATTCCTCATTTGCCCTCGTATACCACTCTTTTCCGTCTTCCCTTTCATTAACAAACGTCGACCCATTCTTCTGCTATCACCTGAACATCACCGGACTTCCGTTGCACTCATCGCACACAACACTGTCGCAGGCCCCTTCTCCCTCCCACACCCTCTCCGATCGGCAACCTTCGTATGCCTACCACTCCGAATAAAATATTCCGCTCTTGCCCCTTTGCCCTAAAATCGACGTCCCTTCAACTACGACTCCCTCTTTAAACCGATTCCATCTTTTAGCCATCGCCGACTCCGTATGCAGCGCTATTTCCGCCTCTGTCCGCCAATGCCATCTACGCCTCCACCCGCTACTGTTGTCGCTGTCACCATCTGCTAGTGTCGGCTCCATTCAAATCACGCATCTCCCCATCCCCAGTCATTCTTCTCCAGCAACGACGACGAAATTGTGGAATTCTCCCATCGTCTTATAGTGAAACAGGGCTTTAGTTTGATTTCCCATCTCCAAATCATATCAGGTATATTTTGCTTGATTTTCATGTAGTTGCTTAGTTCTAATTTGATGATTTTTGCTTCAGTTCGATTTTCAATCAGTAGGATGAATCTTTTGATTCCTTGTCAAAACCAATATTTTGTTCAAACTATCTTCACTTTCTTTGACAATACATGAGTTGATTTTGAAAAAATTAAAACTCGTGGCAAATTTTGACATCTTCAATATTTGGTTTAAATTGTAATCTGTATGAAGTTTATATGAAGCCTGTTTATTTTTGTTGTTAATAAAGTTGTATGAAGTTCTTATACAAGGTGGATGGCTTTGTAGGTGAAAGGTCCTGAATTTCTTCTATCAACTGGGGTGATGCTATTCACCCAACATGAATCTCATCTTCACAGAGAAACAATAACAGCAGGTAATGGCACAAAATCCCCGATTGATCTGCCTTTACATTGCAGCACCTATAGTGGAGGGTAATACATAAACGGAAGAATAAAACCACCTTTTATGGAGATTAGAGAAGGGAGCTGTAGAAGGGTACCCTTTGAAACACAAATGCGAATGCAAATGCGATTGTTGAGATTGAATGTTTTATTTGACAAGCAAATGCAATTGTTAAGATTGAATGTTTTATTTGAAAATTCAAAATGCAAATGCAATCTTTGTTTATTTTCATTGTTTATTGTTTAACTTCTTATGTTTATGGATAAAGTTGTTGTAACATATGGAGCAATCTTGGTGTTTATTTTTTGTGCAAAAAATGTTGGTTGCTATTATTGAGAATCATTGGTAAAGTTGGTTGCTATTATGTGGTTTCAGTTATTTTATAAAACAAAAATGTCGTATTCAGCCAAAAATAGTACATAAGGGTAAAATGGTCATTTTTACCATTCAACACAACAATTCAGATGTTCTAACCAAACAACATGTTAAAATTCAGATCTTAAAAATCCAGACCCTCTTAGAAATTCAGACCTCTTAAAAATTCAGATCTTAAAAATTCAGATCCAGCCAAACAACCCCTTATATGGGTAATTATGTTTCAAGATCGTTCAAAAAATACCATTCAAGTTTGGTGTGTCCAAAAAACATCATCCAAGTAAAGAATCTGTACAAAAAACACCAACGAAGTACATTCTTTGTTCAAATTTGACCTTGTTTAACCGGCAATTACCGGTAAAAAATAAATAAAGGAAAAAAAACAAGAGGAAATGACTCAAAGAGGTAACTATGTTTCAAAATCGTTCAAAAAACACCATCCAAGTTTGGTATGTTCAAAAAACACCATCCAAGTAAACTTTTTGTACAAAAAACACCAACAAACTATATGTTTTGTTCAAATATTACCCACCGGTAACTGACTCTTACATGTTAAATGATGACTTGACTTAACTATTATGACATGGCATAATAATTATTGACAAAACAATAACTGATATATTCCTCCTTTAAAACTCGATTTAGGGTTTCTTCATGAACGAATGACTTCTTCTTCTCCTATGATTGCTCTTCTTCTTCTAAAGTGATGATCTCGAACTTAAGTCCAAAACCTAATTCTTTACTAAAGGCAGAATGGGCTCTTTTACCCCTCCCTTAATGGGCCTCCCTACCCTAAGGCTCAAATCCATAAAAAGCCCCAAAGGGCATCCAAGCCCAACTATAAGGCCTCTAAGGCCCAATATGGCCCAAGAACCCACAACATTGCCTTAAGCCCAAAAAATGACCTGCTACAATCAGGTGGACCTATGGACCAACTTAAACAAGTCCATGCATACGCCCAACATATATTGAAGCCTCTGAGATACGGATTTCAAGCAAGTATGCCTGACGTACTCCTAGCGTACCCCCAACATACTCTGCTAGGGTCAAGAACCACCAATCTTCCGAAGGCCATAACTTCTTCATTCCAAGTCTGATTTTGTCATTCTTTAGAACCTCGGTATGGTTATCTGATGCCTAAATTAGCTCTCGTGGATATAAAGAATGATGAAATCGGACTTTGTAGCACCTGGTTTCCGGTATGTGAATTTTATTTGAGCATTGCCCTAATTTAGCCTTAGACTCGGCGAGTCATAGGGTCCGACTCGCCGAGTAGGGACGAGACTCAGGACGCGTTTTAAGTAGGCGACTCGACGAGTCCATATCCTGGACTCGGCGAGTCACCGCTGCGGGATGAAACCCTAAGTTTCAAGGGTTTGCACCCTATTTAAACTCTCATTCCGCCCCAACTCGTCCCCATTCACCCCCAGAACTCCCCCTACATCGTTTTCCCTTGTTTTCTTGAGAGTTTGAGGTGTTCTTGGTGTGTTCTTGAAGGTTTTGAAGAGTAAGAGGAGTAGATCAAGAAGAGGAGAAGGAGATCAGCCATCCTTGTGCCATTTCAACATTTCCTTTGAGGTATAACCCGTTTTCCCCTTGATTCTATGCTTAAAACTTCATTTGGGTCCTTCTTGGTCAATTCCCCAAGTTTGCATGTTCATTATATGTTGTAATAAGGCGTTTGGCCTTTGGATCTATGTAAGATTGAGCTCCAGGAGCTCAGATCTGTTAGCTTTTTGGCCTCATGAGGCTTGTTAGCCCTAGATCTACCATTTTGAGACATTTTGAGCCTTATAATCCATATTGGTGAATATCCACACGTAAAGTTGGAAACTTTACGTGTGATTCGTGTCCTAGAAGTCCAGATCTATGAATGGCATGGTCTGGAACCGAGCAAATCGGTATATTTAAGGAGTGCATGGCGGTGACTCGGCGAGTCGCATAGGTGACTCGGCGAGTCTGATCGCGAGTCACCGAATTGGTCCCTTCTTCATGTGTCGAGTTGAGCCTTGAGTCACAGGGGGTGACTCGGTGGGTTGGGAGCTGAACTCACCCATGTTAGGACTCGGCGAGTCAATGCCCTGACTCGGCGAGTCCAAGGCAATCTTCATAGCTCAAGAACAGACTCGGCGAGCTGTTCATACAACTCGGCGAGTCTTAGCATAAAGTGTTCATCGGATGAAGATGAACTCGACGAGTTGTTCATACAACTCGGCGAGTAGGATGAAGGTGTTGAATGGCAGTTAGAAGGTGAACTCGTCGAGTCATAGCCCGACTCGACGAGTAGAACCAGGGACCCAGGACATTGGTTTGCTAGGGACTCGGCGAGTGGTGATCCACTCGGCGAGTCGGGTCAACTGAAAGTTGACTCCAGCTTTGGCTTAGAGTTAATCCAGGGGTAAAATGGTCATTTTACCTAAAGGACAGTTAGCAGTGTTGATTGAGTATGTCGTGGAAATTGCAGCCGGAGGACTCCCGGAGCAGCAGCAGTCAGTTAGTTCCCGATCAGTTCAGCAGCTACTTTGAGGTGAGTTACCTTCCAGTAGCGGTGGGTCTAAGGCCACAATGCCGACCCACCAGTAGGAGTTGTATGATAGATGATTGTCTTTGTGATATCATCTAAGTTCGCTAGTACCTGACATGTTATATGCTAGCATGATATGCTGTATGTGATAGTAGTAGAGTTTGGTTGTTCGGACCGAAGGGTAGTCAGACACCCCAGACACGTCTGACAGTATGTGACGATATGTATGCATGCTGGCTTGTTATGTTATATGTGATCGTAGTAGTAGGGGTGAAATAGTCCCCGAGGATCGGTTGTTAGGACCGATGGGTAGTCAGCACCCCAGAATGGCTTGACACGGGTAGGTCGGCACCCCAGAATGGCTTGACACGGGTAGGTCGGCACCCCAGAATGGCCGTACCGGGTAGTCAGGCACCCCAGAATAGCCTGGCAGTATATATGTTATGTGTTTGTATGGTATGCGGTACGTTGGGGGAACTCACTAAGCTTTGTGCTTACGTTTACAGTTTTGTTTTCAGGTACCTCTGCATCGAAGGGGAAGGAGCCGGCGCGGTAGCGGCACGTCATACACACACTCTTCGGTTTCCGCATTTATGAGATTTACTGGGATTGTACTCTGATATTTGATGGGATGTACGGTTTGGCTTTTGAGAACATGGTTGCAATGTGTTATGGTGTGAACAAACAATGTTTCTTTTTATTTAGACAATGTTTTTATTTATTAATGTTTTTCTAAAGTAATATCAAAAAAAAATTTGGGTCGTTACAAGTTGGTATCAGAGCCCTGGTTTGAGGGATTCGGACACGCCTTCGGGAGTGTTTGGACTCAAACCGAGGGATTGAAAGATTTTTCCAAAAGAAATTATTCTTTAAAACCCAGAAAGGAGTCACGAGAAAGAGTAAAGTGTGTGACGTGCGCGACCGGCCGAGCTCAAGTAAGTATTCCCCATAGTACCCATACAAGTTTATGTTATGTTTATCAGCTTTATGAATATTGCATGCTAGAATAGGCTAAGGATCTAGGAGTGATGCCTTATGTGCCTGTTTATTTGTTACAGCTTATTGAATATTGCATGCTAGAATTGAGTAGACATCAGTAGGGTAGCCTGTTTAGGTTATGCCTGATAGTATGAGCTTAGCATCCTATGTTAAGTGTCGTTTCTTGTTCTAAGAACAGTTTTGGCTTGAGTCTGTTTTTCCTTATCCGAATGCTGCTTGCTTCGTGCTCGGTGGGATTCTGAGTAATGGGAGTGAGCCACTAGGTAAACACGTCACACCACATGTAATCGGGGTTGAATAATCCCAAAGTGTTGGAACTGGCCCTATTGCGCAGCTCTTGTTTGAGTCCAACCGTTGTAGGGACGGGCCTTTTACTTGAAGGATGATCTAATCCTCATCACAGGTGGTGGTGTTTAGGTGGTGGCTAACTGGCATTATGAGGAGACCTACAGCAGCTGAGGACCAGTTGTGTTGAACTTGAGTTCTCCCTAGGGCAAGCCTAGGGTGAGAATATCGGAGAGTAGCAGTAGTAGAGGGGAGTTGGTGGAGTCGAGGAATTCCTCGGAGAAGGTACGGATAGATGTGGAAGGTAGTATGGGCCCGTACTACTGAAAGCAGAGGATCCGTACCCGAGCCGAGGAAGGCCAAGACGAGACCAAGGAACCTGTAAGTAGTTGAGATCCCTCAGAAAGTAGCAGTACCACTAATGATTATTATTGATGTTTTGCAGAATGGTGGTACTTCGACCGAGACCGACAGATGGCGGGTCAGGAGAGGGGTCAGGTTCGGGATCTGGCACCGAGCCGATTGAGGAGAGGCTACGTGAGTTCATCACGTCGGAGATCACTAGGGGCATCCTTGAATCGACCCCCATCATCTTTGGGTCGATCAAGGAAGGGATCGTGGAGATGATGGAGGATCGCCTACGGGCATTCAGGAGCGACTTGGCCTCTAGCCAGTCAGGATCTCGCACACTGTCCTTCAAGGACTTCAGGAGCAGTGGTGCGCCGGATTTCCATGGGGTGAAGGACCCCATTGTCGCCAGGCGGTGGATTGCGGATATCGAGTCCGCCCAGTTGATCAGCTTCTGCCCCGAGGGGTCGAAGGTGAGGTACGCAGCAGGGTGTTTACGGGACCGGGCCCGAGATTGGTGGGAGTCAGTGGGTGACTCGATGGGAGCCTCGGCTATCGAGGCAATGACCTGGTCGGACTTTGTGGCTAGGTTCAGGGCAGGGTTTGCGCCAGCGGTCGAGCTTCAGCAGCTGGCCAGGGAGTTCTTAGACATGAGGCAGACGACAGAGACCGTGGCGGAGATCACCGCCAAGTTTCGGGAGAGGGCTTTATTGGTGCCCCAGTATGCAGGTGACGAGGATATGAGGAAGACTCGTTACCATGATATGCTACGAGCTGACATTCGGGAGCATGTTAGTTTTTCGGCTTGCCCTACCCTGGACTCCATGATTGCCAGGGCTAGGGAGAGAGAGATAGATTTGGAGCACATCCGGAAACGGAAACTTGAGGATGGTCAGTCATCGGGGGCTTCGGGGAAGAAGCCCAAGGGATCAGATGGGAGGCCGAAAGGCCAGTCGGGACCGAGCCGCTGCAGGAGGTGCGGCAGGCCGCACGAGGGGGCGTGCAGGATGGGATCGTCAGGCTGCTACAAGTGCGGCAAGTTTGGGCATATCAACAGGGATTGCACTGCTCCTGCGACCGTTATTCAGACATCAGAGTTGCTGTGTTTCCACTGCAACCAGAGGGGCCACAAGAAGGCCAATTGCCCCATGTTGACAGCTTCAGCGCCAGTGAAGGCGCCAGCTCCAGCGACCCTGCGGATCACGGATGGCCGTCAGGGCAAGGCAGAGGCTCCAGTGGTGAGGAGTTGGGCATTTCAGTTGACTGCCGAGGAGGCACGCGCCGCGCCCGATGTGGTGACGGGTATGATTCCTTCCTTCTATCTTTTATTTTACGTTGTTATGATATTGATATGTGCTCCGTGTGTATACATGTGTATTAGGATCGTTCCATGTGAACGGCATCCCGGTTCAGGTATTGTTCGACTCGGGTGCATCCCGATCGTTCGTTTCTCTTGCTCTTAGCAAGAGATTTCATGAGACTTCAGGCGAGTTAGATTGCCCGTTAGAGGTAGAGATTGCCAATGATCGATCGGTGCGAGCATCGATGGTGTTTCGAGATTGTGTCCTGCGACTGTTTGAGGAGTGTTACCTGGTAGACTTGGTTCCCATTCCATTGCGTGGGAACAAGGTGATTATTGGTATGGATTGGTTGAGCCCTAATGGGGCAGTGATAGATTGCGCACAGCAGCTAGTGCGAGTCAAGACCCCAAGCGGGGGAGAGTTAGTGATTCATGGAGAGCGGCCGCAGTGTGGACCCACTGTATGTTCAGCAGCGAGGGCTAGGCGCTACCTTCAGCAGGGATGCGCGGGTTATGTCGCGTACGTGATGGACACCCGGGAGGCGGGTAAGGCGACCGTGAGCGAGGTCCCGGTGGTTCGAGATTTTGCTGATGTTTTTCCGGAGGAACTACCTGGGATACCTCCGGAGCGACAGGTGGAGTTCAGGATTGACCTCGTTCCCGGTGCGGCTCCGATAGCCAAAGCACCGTATCGGTTGGCTCCTCCCGAGATGCAGGAGTTGTCTACGCAGCTGCAGGAGCTGCTGGACAAGGGATTTATTTGGCCGAGCAGTTCGCCCTGGGGAGCCCCGATTCTGTTTGTGAAGAAGAAGGATGGGTCGCATCGGATGTGTATAGATTATCGGGAGCTGAACAAGGTAACGGTGAAGAACCGTTACCCGCTTCCGAGGATTGATGACCTCTTTGACCAGCTTCAGGGCGCATCTTGGTTCTCCAAGATTGATTTGCGTTCGGGTTATCATCAGATGAGGGTCAGGGAGGAGGATATGCAGAAGACCGCGTTTCGGACGCGCTATGGCCATTACGAGTTTGTGGTGATGCCGTTTGGGCTCACCAATGCTCCTGCCGCGTTCATGGACCTCATGAACCGTGTATGCAGACCGATGCTGGACCGGTCTGTGATAGTCTTTATCGATGATATCTTGGTTTATTCCAAGACCCGGGAGGAACATGAGGAGCATTTGAGAGAGGTGTTAGAGACCCTGAGGAGGGAGAGCTTGTATGCCAAGTTCTCCAAGTGTGAGTTTTGGTTGCGCGAGGTGCAATTTCTGGGGCACCTCGTCAACCAGAACGGGATTCTAGTCGATCCGGCCAAGGTCGAGGCCGTGATGAGATGGGAAGTTCCGAAGTCCCCATCTGAGATTCGGAGCTTCCTAGGATTGGCAGGCTACTATCGGAGATTTATCCAGGATTTCTCCAAGATAGCCGTGCCCCTGACGCGGTTGACGAAGAAAGCCGTGGTCTTTCGGTGGGGACCCGAGCAGCAGGCTGCATTTGAGACGCTGAGACAGAGATTGTGTGAGGCGCCGATCTTAGCCCTGCCAGAGGGCGTAGAGGATTTCGTGGTTTATTGCGATGCGTCCATTTCTGGGTTGGGCGCGGTGCTGATGCAAAGGGGGCATGTCATTGCTTACGCCTCGAGGCAGCTCAAGCCTCACGAGGCGAACTACCCGACGCACGATTTGGAGTTGGGGGCGGTGGTATTTGCCCTCAAGATTTGGCGACATTACCTCTATGGGGTTCGGTGTACCATCTACACGGACCACAAGAGCTTGAGGTACCTCATGGACCAGCCGAATCTGAACATGAGGCAGCGTCGGTGGTTGGATGTGGTGAAGGATTATGATTGCGAGATCCTTTACCACCCGGGAAAGGCCAATGTGGTGGCCGATGCGCTTAGCCGCAAGACGGCGCCGATCAGGGACGCCTGTTTGAGGATGACTGTGGTGACTCCCCTGTTGGAGCAGATTCGGGAAGCTCAACAGGAGGCTATCAAGGAGGAGCATCGGAAGAACGAGCGCGTAGTAGGTCAGGTTTCCTCCTTCGATTATGATAGCCGAGGGTTATTGACACTACACCATAGGGTGTGGGTGGCGTATCACGGGGGCGTGCGCCAGATTTTGATGGAGGAGGCGCACAAGTCCCGATTCTCTATTCATCCCGGGGCGACGAAGATGTATAGGGATCTTCGTCTAGACTATTGGTGGCCCTGCATGAAGCGGGATGTGGCATGGTACGTCGAGCGGTGCTTGACCTGCAGGAAGGTCAAGGCCGAACATCAGAGGCCGCATGGCAAGATGCAGCCGTTGGACATTCCACTGTGGAAGTGGGAAGATATCACGATGGATTTTATCATGAAGCTTCCCAGGACCGCGCGTGGAGTGGATTCGATTTGGGTCATCGTGGATAGATTGACCAAGAGTGCTCACTTTATTCCGATTCCGGAGAGCATATCGGCCGAGAAATTGGCCGACATCTATATCAGGGAGATTGTGGCACGGCATGGGGTGCCAGTATCGGTGATCTCGGACAGGGATGTGCGTTTTACTTCCAGGTTTTGGAAGAGATTCCATGACGAGTTGGGCACTCGTCTGCATTTCAGCACCGCCTTTCACCCGCAGACAGATGGACAGAGTGAGCGGACCATCCAGACTTTGGAGGACATGTTGCGGGCGTGTGTTCTGGATTTCGGTGGTAGCTGGGATACCTATCTTCCTTTGGCTGAGTTCTCCTACAACAACAGCTATCACGCGAGTATCGACCGCCCTCCCTTCGAGATGTTGTACGGACGGAGGTGTAGGACCCCGATATGCTGGGGTGAGGTTGGCCAGAGAGTTATGGGAAGCACCGAAGTGGTGCTCAAGACGACTGAGAGGATACAGCAGGTCCGGAGCAGGCTTCAGACTGCTCAGAGTCGACAGAAAAGTTATGCCGACAAGCGTCGATCCGATTTAGAGTTCCAGGTCGGGGATATGGTCCTCCTGAAGGTGTCACCGTGGAAAGGCGTCATCCGATTCAGGAAGCGGGGCAAGTTGGGCCCGCGATTCATCGGACCGTTCAGGGTCTTAGCCCGGGTGGGCAAGGTAGCATATAGGCTGGATCTGCCAGCCGAGCTTAGCCAGATCCACAGCACTTTCCATGTTTCGCAGTTGCGGAAGTGCCTAGTGGACGATTCTGCAGTAGTACCTTTGGAGGATATTCAGGTTGATAACAGCCTGAACTACATCGAGCGCCCAGTCGCAATCCTCGACAGGAAGTCGAAGGATTTAAGGAACAAGAGGGTGGAGCTAGTGAAGGTGCAATGGCAGCACCGCAAGGGTTCAGAGTGGACTTGGGAGCCGGTAGACGAGATGATGGAGCACTACCCCGAGCTGTTTCAGGATCAGGCAGCAGACTTCGAGGACGAAGTCTAAAATAAGTGGGGGAGATTTGTAGCACCTGGTTTCCGGTATGTGAATTTTATTTGAGCATTGCCCTAATTTAGCCTTAGACTCGGCGAGTCATAGGGTCCGACTCGCCGAGTAGGGACGAGACTCAGGACGCGTTTTAAGTAGGCGACTCGACGAGTCCATATCCTGGACTCGGCGAGTCACCGCTGCGGGATGAAACCCTAAGTTTCAAGGGTTTGCACCCTATTTAAACTCTCATTCCGCCCCAACTCGTCCCCATTCACCCCCAGAACTCCCCCTACATCGTTTTCCCTTGTTTTCTTGAGAGTTTGAGGTGTTCTTGGTGTGTTCTTGAAGGTTTTGAAGAGTAAGAGGAGTAGATCAAGAAGAGGAGAAGGAGATCAGCCATCCTTGTGCCATTTCAACATTTCCTTTGAGGTATAACCCGTTTTCCCCTTGATTCTATGCTTAAAACTTCATTTGGGTCCTTCTTGGTCAATTCCCCAAGTTTGCATGTTCATTATATGTTGTAATAAGGCGTTTGGCCTTTGGATCTATGTAAGATTGAGCTCCAGGAGCTCAGATCTGTTAGCTTTTTGGCCTCATGAGGCTTGTTAGCCCTAGATCTACCATTTTGAGACATTTTGAGCCTTATAATCCATATTGGTGAATATCCACACGTAAAGTTGGAAACTTTACGTGTGATTCGTGTCCTAGAAGTCCAGATCTATGAATGGCATGGTCTGGAACCGAGCAAATCGGTATATTTAAGGAGTGCATGGCGGCGACTCGGCGAGTCGCATAGGTGACTCGGCGAGTCTGGTCGCGAGTCACCGAATTGGTCCCTTCTTCATGTGTCGAGTTGAGCCTTGAGTCACAGGGGGTGACTCGGTGGGTTGGGAGCTGAACTCACCCATGTTAGGACTTGGCGAGTCAATGCCCTGACTCGGCGAGTCCAAGGCAATCTTCATAGCTCAAGAACAGACTCGGCGAGCTGTTCATACAACTCGGCGAGTCTTAGCATAAAGTGTTCATCGGATGAAGATGAACTCAACGAGTTGTTCATACAACTCGGCGAGTAGGATGAAGGTGTTGAATGGCAGTTAGAAGGTGAACTCGTCGAGTCATAGCCCGACTCGACGAGTAGAACCAGGGACCCAGGACATTGGTTTGCTAGGGACTCGGCGAGTGGTGATCCACTCGGCGAGTCGGGTCAACTGAAAGTTGACTCCAGCTTTGGCTTAGAGTTAATCCAGGGGTAAAATGGTCATTTTACCTAAAGGACAGTTAGTAGTGTTGATTGAGTATGTCGTGGAAATTGCAGCCGGAGGACTCCCGGAGCAGCAGCAGTCAGTTAGTTCCCGATCAGTTCAGCAGCTACTTTGAGGTGAGTTACCTTCCAGTAGCGGTGGGTCTAAGGCCACAATGCCGACCCACCAGTAGGAGTTGTATGATAGATGATTGTCTTTGTGATATCATCTAAGTTCGCTAGTACCTGACATTTTATATGCTAGCATGATATGCTGTATGTGATAGTAGTAGAGTTTGGTTGTTCGGACCGAAGGGTAGTCAGACACCCCAGACACGTCTGACAGTATGTGACGATATGTATGCATGCTGGCTTGTTATGTTATATGTGATCGTAGTAGTAGGGGTGAAATAGTCCCCGAGGATCGGTTGTTAGGACCGATGGGTAGTCAGCACCCCAGAATGGCTTGACACGGGTAGGTCGGCACCCCAGAATGGCTTGACACGGGTAGGTCGGCACCCCAGAATGGCCGTACCGGGTAGTCAGGCACCCCAGAATAGCCTGGCAGTATATATGTTATGTGTTTGTATGGTATGCGGTACGTTGGGGGAACTCACTAAGCTTTGTGCTTACGTTTACAGTTTTGTTTTCAGGTACCTCTGCATCGAAGGGGAAGGAGCCGGCGCGGTAGCGGCACGTCATACACACACTCTTCGGTTTCCGCATTTATGAGATTTACTGGGATTGTACTCTGATATTTGATGGGATGTACGGTTTGGCTTTTGAGAACATGGTTTCAATGTGTTATGGTGTGAACAAACAATGTTTCTTTTTATTTAGACAATGTTTTTATTTATTAATGTCTTTCTAAAGTAATATCAAAAAAAAATTTGGGTCGTTACAGACTTAGAATGAAGAAGTTATGGCCTTTGGAAGATTAGCGGTTCTTGACCCTAGTCGATTACGCTAGGAGTACATCGAGCGTACTAGCTTGACATCCAAATTGTAGAGGCTTCAACATATGTTAGGCGTATGCATGGACTTGTTTAAGTTAGGCCTCATGCCCACCTAATTGTAGCAAGTCATTTTTTGGGCTTCAGGCTATGTTGGGGGTTCTTAGGCCATAATGGGCCTTAGAGGCCTTATAGCTGGGCTTGGATGCCTTTTGGGGCTTTTTATGAGTTTTGCCTTAGGGGTAGAGAGGCCCATTAAGGCGGGGGTAAAAGAACCCTTTTTGTCTTAAGTCAAGAATTGGGGTTTTGCACTTGAGTTTGAGATCATCACTTTAGAAGAAGAAAAGCAATCATAGGAGAAGAAGAAGCCATTCGTTCATGAAGAAACCCTAAATCGAGTTTTAAAGGAGGAATATATCATTTATAATAATTATTATGCCATGTTAAGTCATCATTTAACATGTAAGAGCCAGTTACCAATGGGTAATATTTGAACAAAACATATAGTTTGTTGGTGTTTTTTTGTACAAAAAGTTTATTTGGATGATGTTTTTTGAACATACAAAACTTGGATGATGTTTTTTGAACGATTTTGAAACATAGTTACCTCTTTGAGTCATTTCCTCTTGTTTTATTTCCTTTACTTATTTTTTACCGGTAATTGCCGGTTACCACATGGCTAAATTTGAACAAATAATATACTTCATTGGTGTTTTTTGTACAAATGCTTTACTTGAATGGTGTTTTTTGAGCACACCGAACTTGAATGAGATTTTTCGAACAATTTTGAAACATAGTTACCCATATAAGTCATTTCCCTTTAGATTTAATATGGAATTTTTTATGGGCTTTGAAAGTGAGGATTTTACTGTGATTGGAATATCGGATCAAATGTAGAAGGGAAAATGACTTATTAAGGTAATTAACTTTTCAATATTTTCACATCTAGGTAACTATTTTTTTTTGTACACATCTAGATAACAAACTTGTTGGAAGTGTTCACACATGATCATTATGATCTGCTATAGCAGGTTAAATCCTACATGTGAACACTTTCAACAAGTTGGTTACCTAGATGTGTACAAAAAAATAGTTACCCGAATATGAACAAAACAAAAAGTAAAAATAAATTACACGAATGGTCCCTGTGGTTTGAAGGAATTTGTGTTTTTGGTCCCTAACTTATTTTTTTAACTCGGATGGTCCCTACTGTTTAATTTTGCTGCGAATTTGGTCTCCGTCTTACGTAAAAAGACTATTGTGCCCTTATTAATTTATTTTTTATTTAATTTTCATATTTACGTATTTATTTTTTTATATATTTAAAAAAAAGTTAATAGACTCCACATATCTGTATCTTCTCACCAAAAACCTCAAACCACATTTGAGAAATTTAATTCGGATGACCCCTACTGTTTATTTTTGTTACGTGTTTGGTCCATGTCTTACCTAAAAAGACTATTGTGCTCTTATTAATTTATTTTTTACTTAATTTTTTATTAATGTATTTATTTTTTATATATTTAAAAAAAATTAATAGAACCCACATATTTTTATTTCCTCACCGTAAACCTGAAACACATTTGAGAAATTTAATTTGGGTCTTACCGGTCACCATCTCATCTCTCATCCTCCTCAACTTTTATTTCTTTTCCATCTTTAGTGTACGACGTCTTCATCATCATTCTTTTTGTGGTACTTCAACTCTGGCGAACCAACACCATAGTCTACTGTCTCTTCATCTTTAGTGGGTTGAGGTGTTGATTCGACGGAGTTGAATGACCGAAAAAGAATGGATGGTGAAGACGTCAATATCACTAAAGATGGAAAATAAATAGAAGTTGATGAGGATGAGAGATGAGATGGTGATGAGATACAAATATGTGGGGTCTACTAATTTTCTTAAATATATAAAGAATAAATACATAATAAGAAAATTAATTAAAAAAATAAATTAATAAGGGCACAATAGTCCTTTTAGGTAAGACATGGATCAAGCTCATAACAAAATTAAACAATAGAGATCATCCGAATAGATACAAATATGTGGGGCTATTAATTTTTTTAAATATGTAAAAAATAAATACATAAATAATAAAATTAATTAAAAAATAAATTAATAAAGGCACAATAGTATTTTTAGGTAAAAAATAAACAGTAGGGACCATCCAAGTTAAAAAAATTAGTTAGGACCAAAAAAACAAATTCCTCCAAACCACAAGGACCATTCGTGTAATTTACTTTACTTTTTGTTATGTTTATATTTGGGTAACTATTTTTTTTTGTACACATCTAGGTAACAAACTTATTAAAAGTGTTCACATTTAGGATTTAACCTGCTATAGCAGGTCAGAATGGTCATATGTGAACACTTCCATCAAGTTTGTTATCTAGATGTGTACAAAAAAAAGATAGTTACCTAGATGTAAACATACCGAAAAGTTAATTACCTTAATAAGTCATTTTCCCTATGTAGAAATAGATTAAGGTTTTAAATGGTGTGATATGTGACGTCAATGATAAACCTCAAACTGTTATATTTTTTAAGATGCAACAATTGTATATACATTAAAATAAATCATATAAATATAAATTATAGATAATTTTTCAAAAATGATCCTTTTCAGAAATTAGCGTTTTTCAGAATATATTTAGAAAACATTACACCAATAGTCCCTATGGTTTCTAAACATTATGTGGTTGGTACTTTTGCTAGTAAACCTAACTTATGACTTGTTAATTTTTTTTAATGATCAATTTACCCTTGGACCGAATATGCAATATACAATAAACCTGAAGGAGCATTTACGTAATCTATTATTTATTATGTAAATTAAAGATAAATAAGATAAACGCTAACTTAATCCCTAATGTCGTTATCTTCAATCTCCCACCCCTATACAACTATACTTTCCTTCCGTGCCACTATACCACATCTCTATTGACGATGATCTCTGCTGTCTCCATCTTTTCTTTTGAATCATCGATTTTCAACTTTCAAACATAGAATTTCACTTGTAAATTTACATAATTGATATTTTTTTGTATGGTAAGATCTCACAAATATACAGTTTTGTTGAATGAAATAAAATCATTCTATAAATTTTGATGTTTTTTGTATGATCTAATTGGTATTGGCATCAAAAGAAAACATGTTAGCTCCGATTAGAGGTCTTAGCCTCTGGAACCTGATTCTGATGCATCAGTTACTTCATCTTCATCAGGTAGCGATTTTGATTCTTTTTCAAATTCGATGAGTTTTCGATTTGGGTTTAACGAATCAACACAAACCCCTAATTTTGATGATAAAACATTGGATCATTATACAGATAAGCAACTACAAGATTTTGTGTTGAAAAATGGTCAGTGTCATGAGAATGTTATTTTAGAAATTGTAATGACAAACAGTCATTGTCATGGGAACATGGATCTATTAACTAACATTATGGATAACACCCATCTATATTCGGACACTGGGGATAATGGGTGCAAGGACAAATTAGTTGATACCAAGAAGGTGTTTGCTAATCCCGAAGCGGTTGATAGAAGCTCGACTCGTTTCTTTAGTATGTTTTTTGAGACAAAGTGATACATTTACGAACACAAAGGATGCCATGTGGTGGTTACCCATGTCTGAACTTCATCCAATCTGTGTCAACTCAAATAAAATCTCTTATGCTTTAAACCATAATGATGATGGTGATGGTGTTTACACACAAATGGATTATCAACATCTAATTTGGCCAAAGCCCACTCCATGAATGCTCTGACGAAATGTTACTCGAGAAGGAGTTGTTCCAGAGCTTTAAAATAACTAGATTTGATAAGCTACTAAGGGATTTCCGATACTCGTAGGATAATTTATTGTTTGACAAAGAAATATAGTTGAGATTGGTGCAGTTGCTCAACGTTGGTATGATTAAGTCTGTTAAATAATTGAAATAAAGTGTTAGATTTTGGAGTGGTTGAATGCACCTTGACATAGTCCAGAAAGGATCTTGTCAGGAATTTTGTAGGAATTCAAATCTACAATCTCTAATATGTTATTTTCAAAAAATATTCCAGCAAGAAACCGATGAAAGTAATTAAAGATAACATTAATGTCTTCAAGTTACTAATCTCCTAAAGGGTTTAATAGGTAACATACTGGAGAAATTAATTTTACTAGAGACATCAAGTAGTAGTAGCAAAAAACATGATTTTAATCCTATGTGAAAGCCACCATAAAGTTTGTTATCAGAAACATTCAGTTCCACAAGCTATGGCAAAGACTGAGAAAGTGTGAAGGAATCCTTCCTTGGAAATGATTTATGGATGGATACAAAAACTATATGCTCTTGGAATAGCCGAAAAAGATGGTATATCGTCGATGAACTAGTTCTGACTGAGGTTAAGGGAAGCCGGGACTTTATAAAATATAAATGTTTGTGTGTTTTTTCTTCTAAAAAGTATATGAAAGATCATTTTATATTTATTTTAATTAAATTACATAAATGGTCCTTGTGGTATATTACATTTACATAGTTGATCCAAGGGTAAATGGGTCATTTTAAAAACATTAATATATCAGAAGTTAGATTTAACAATTAAAAGACCGACCGTGTAATGTTTAGAAAACTTAATTAAGGACCATCAGTACAACGTTTTCCAAAAATATCCTAAAAGTGGCCTTTTTGAAAATTACATGGACCATTTATGAAATTTTGTATCAAGTTTTAAAAGTGTTACATCAACACTTCGTTGGAAAAATTTAACAAAACGTCAATTGTTTCGTGGCCGATTAGTAAAATAAAAAAAATTGTGCCTTGAAAAACACTCATTCTATAACCTGATAAGACTCGTCTTGACACATTATGTCACACCCCAAAACCAAGAACGTCGGAAATGTTCTGGGGCGGAGGACGTCATGTACAGTATCACAACAATGTAAAGTAGTAAACAAGCAACAACATCATCCATTGCATTAATAATAGAATTATTATACAAGTGTGTTCTGTCAAATTTTGATAAACACTAAAGCATAAATCAAAATGAAAGATGAGTCTTCAACGAGCTCCATCTTCCCTAATCCTTGCATCGGTACCTGTCTATGATGACCTGAGGATACAAGTAATGTTGAAAGCGAGTATCAACTTTGAAGCTGGTGAGATCATAAGTATTTTAGTGTCTTAATTTGTATGTAAGTATTTATATGTAAGAATTTGTATATGAACTGTAAGTATTGAAAATGTTTGTAAAACAACTGTAAACGTTTGAAAAACTCTAGAAATCCCTATGATTCCTACTATTATAACAGGGAGTCTTCTACCAAGACTTAACTGATCTATATGTAGCCTTCTACCAAGGCATCTAGTGTCTGTGTGTGTCTCTTGTAAGAGTGTATTTTCCCAAGTCTGACTATCATTAACCAAAAATATAGTTTCTACATTACAGTGCGTCGTGTGAATGTTCACGAAGTGAATGTAATGGGAAAATGAAATAGTACTATGGTGTAGTGTCGAACTACAACCGTACTAATTACCTTAAGTCTAGGGTAATTCTTCTAAGTACTGTAGTATTTCAAATAAATAACTACATCGGTACTCAACTACCTTATTTGAGGGATAAGGTATAATGTGATGTCTAGATCCCAGACTATACGCTCCCCTATCAAAGGGATTTTGGGACCTACTCAAGACCCATGCATGTATGCAAGCCATGAGCATCCACATTACTATGATCATGTATACTCGATATAACGATCAAAATTGCGTTGTGATTCATCGATATAGTTAGATCCTGAATTGGTTCCATGCTATAGAACCTAGTGACGTCTGTTCTATGTACATGTAAGCGTACTCATGTAAGTGTGATCATGTAATTGTACTTATGTAAGTGTGATCATGTAATAGTATAGTAGTGTACTGTAATGTTCTACGTGTGCTAGTTGTAATGTGTGTTCTCTCTCTATCTATCTAGCAAGTATAGTAATGTAATCGTTCTTCTATCGTTGTATATGTTCTTCTCTAGTATAGTTGTATATGTTCTTCTCTAGTAAAGTTGTATATGTTCTTCTAGTAGTAAGTATTGACTCATGAATGAACTGAATCATAGTATGATATCGCGTTCTAGTAATAGTTCTAGTATATTCCTAAACTACCCATATGGTAGTTTACTAGTAATCTAACTGGTACGTATGGACATGGATGTATACCCTTGCTACCCAAGGGCATGGGATGAACTGGAAGGGCCTTTATGACTATATATGTACATATGTTATATAACTAATATTTAAACGACCTTCGGACGAGTACCCGATATCCCACCAGACCACATCTCAAGCGCGAAAAGGAAATAGGGTGGATAGCCTTCCTAAGTCTTTTAAACATTTCTTATATAACTATACATATAGAGGCATGCAATTTATAATATAAAAGAATAAATAAGTTTTGTAAAACCTTTTTACATAATTATTATCTTAAGAGAAGATCGACTTGATGTCAATCGATAAAATAGTTTGAAGTGAAAACAGTTTGAAGTAAAACGATTTGGTAATAGCTTGGAGTAAAACAGATCGGAGTAAAATGGTTTGAAAAGGATCATACAGTGTGTAATGAACAGTTTAATAAGGATTTTTAAACATATAAAACATTTAAGAAAATCATTTGAGGAACCTGTTTGGTAAAACGGTTAATGTGTAGTAAATCATTTGAATGCTGCATATTAATCACATGTGATTGATATAATAACTAGCATAATTCTACTTATTAATCACATGTGATTGATATAATAACTAGCATGATTCTACTTGTGCCCCCCCCCCCCCCCCCCATAAAACATTTAAAAGCAGTTTAAAACATTAATTAAGGGGTATGAACTCACCTGTTGTGGGTGATACGGATGAACTGAAGAGGTAGGACCACTAGGTGTCAAGTGAAGTCTTGAACACACTTATGATCCTAGTTAACATATAATTTCACATATATGTAACATATTAGTCTATAAACAACTAATAAACAAGTCAAGACACCCTAGGACATGCTAAACACCTTTATCAAGTATTATTAGCCTCTAGGATTGCATCTAAGTGTTTGTAGGGGAAGCTATTGTGTGTAGGGCTCAAGGAAAACTCCATAAGGGAGTTCCCGACCCTAACAATACTACCAAATGAGTTTACGGCCGTGAACTCATGAGTTTACGGCTGTGAACTCATACTTATGTGTCCATTTGATGTTTGATGCTCTATAAGGCCCTAATAAGCATTTCTACTTAATGTCTTGGTCTATGGAAGAGTTTAGGGCATAATATAACTCCTTTTAGGAGTTTACGGCCCTGGGACCATATTCCCTTGGAGTTTACGGCCGTAAACTCCCTTGGGAGGGTGTTTATGGTGTTTTCAAGTCTCTAAATTAACTAGGAACTAAACTAGGCTTTTGTACTTGGCTTTAGAAGAGTTTATGGCACCATTTGGCACCATTTTATGGAGTTCACGGCCCTATAACCTTTTGGGCCGTGAACACCTTACTCTTGGTGTTCTAAGTGTGTTAGCTAGTCCAAAACTCATTTAGGTACATGCCCAAATTAGTCTCTTGGCTTAAGGAAGGTTTTAAGGGCATTTTGGCACTTACACATGGAGTTCACGGCCCAAGAACACCCTTGGCCGTGAACTCACTTTTAATCCTTGTATCTAATTGATTTTGGTGTCCTAAATATGTAATGAAGGCTTTTATTTTGAGTTCTAAGGCTTTGAGGGACTTTGGGACACTTTTAACCCTTAAAATGGAGTTTACTCTCCGCGTGTTCTTGGGCGGTAAACTCCCAAATCTTGGGGTCTTGATCCGATTTGGATGTTTTCTAGTCATATACACACTAGCATACAAGCCTAAGGTAGTTACCTAACATGGGGAAAAGACTAGGTAGCATTTAATCCACATATAGGAGTTTACTCTCCAAGAACGTTCTTGGGCGGTAAACTCCCGAATCTCACAGATTTGCTTTGTAATCTACGTTTTTAAGCACATTATAAGCATTATAAGACAACTAGAGAAGTGTACTCACGATTTGGGATAAAAACGCGAAGATCCGTGAGAGAGAAAATGGCTTTTCTCTAGTTGGAAATGTAACTAATGAACCAATTTGGTTCAGAATTCTATTGATAGTCCTGAGATATTTTTGGCAGAAAATATTTTTATTCCCGGAATGAACTCTACTATCCTAGAGTTTTGGAATAACAGTGTTGCACAAAACCCTAGTGCATCCACTCTCCTGATATCTCCTTAAGTGTAAATCCTGAAAAACTGCCAAACTTATACTCGAAGTCTGGAATTTCACTGTAACTGTTCTAATTTCTATTGGATTGATATGGTTTGTTCAGAATGGAAATTTCGGGTTGTCACATCATCCCCCTGTTGAAGGGAATTTCGTCCCGAAATTAGAATTTAGGCAAGGAAGTAGGTACGAATGATCGAGTCGTGAGGAGGAAACTTCCTAATCGATTGGTTCTAGCGCACCCAGTGGCGAGGCTATTGCAAGTGAAGGTGGGTCACTTGACCCACCTAAACAAAAAAAAAATGTGATACAAGTAATTAATAAAAAAATTATGACCTATCTTAAAATTTGTAGATGACCCACCTTAATTTATTTGTCATGGACTTTTAACCCATCTTTTGTATTTCAATGGTCTAATTTATTTTATTTCAAATATTGTCCATCAAAAATTAACCCAATACCTTTTAAAATTAAATAAAGAAAAATAATACATACTGAATGAGAATTGCCCGTTCATTTCTAGCAACTATGCATGATGCTATCACACAAATCGTAAGGAACAGCAGAAGATCGAAGTCACTCCTATCGATCACTGGACCAGGCCTCTATTCGCCTCCCTCCGGCCACCGATAACCTCACATTCACATTAATCCCGTCCCACAACCCACATTGCTTTCTTCTTCACATCGAGTTTTAACTTTGAAGGTTCTCAATTGTGAACTTGTGATTGATAATGATTGCCTTCTACGGGTTTAGACTTCTTCTAATCTTCTTCATAGTTACGAATAAATATGACGAAATCAAAAGTTCAAGACATAATCAATTTAATATGTAATCTCTAATCTTGGCGCCAACGATAAGAACATCTATTTTGACTTTTGCACAATTGGTTTTGTGTGGTAGGTTTCATCACTTCATGTGGTATGTTTTAATATGGATGATCTTTGATTCAATCAATCATGATATCAATATAGTTTTATTTGATTGTTTTTGTTTCTTAACTTAGTGTATAGTTTAGTGTCATATATTGAAATAAGTGTTTTAGATAGTATTAATAATGGTACGATTGTGGACATATATCAAGATATTAGACCGCTTCGGGTATAATTGTAATATCTTTAAAAAAAAATGCTTATATGAATCGAACCATTACGAGTATTTTTTTAGCTATGTCATTTCTATCGGGTTTACATAAATAGTGGCCCACGTAGGTTGTTGTCACCCCCCCCCCCCCCCCGAAAACCAAAGGCGGAAACGTTCCCGGGGTTGACTCCACGTTGAGTATCAAATCCAATGCACATAGTAAAGCAGTAATCACAAAACATTACATTATATAATATTGTTTACATTTGATTGAAAGTAAAGTTGTACATGTATTATACATATGTAATATAGACAAAAGTAAAGACGAGTCTTCGGGATGCTCCGTCTTCTCCAAAAGATTGCGATGTACCTGTCTAACGTTGACCTGAGAATACAAGCAGTTTGAAAATCAGCATAAAGCTGGTGAGTTCATAAGCAGTTTAGTTTTGAAAAGACGAGTTCCTTTACGTTTCGAGAAAAGTTGTTGATGAAGAAAATCCCATATTTTCTTAATGAAAACAGTTTAGTTATCCCTTGATACAATTTCGAAAACGGTTGGCTATGACCTTCCAGGAAAATCCCATATTTTCCTTATAATTATAGTTATTCGTTTGTTTCTTTGTTCGAGTGTGTACTGTTATGTTACCCAGGAAAATCCCATATTTTCCTATATGTTGAGTTGTCTATTCACATCTAGATTTGTTACTAACTGTTATAATATCCCAGGAAAATCCCATATTTTCCTATGTGATGAGTTATCTGTTCATTTCCATTTGATATTAGTTTCTACCATGTGTATAATATTAGATAAGTATTCTAACCCTTAGTTATTCTACCTTTGGATGACTATTATTTACTAACTTAGTTGTATTTTCGAAGTTTTGGAACCACACAGAAGTGTACATTACAGTAATTTCGAAGTTCTGTTAAGTTCCAAAAGAGTACATTTCGCTGTGTATTCGAAGCTCTGTCGACATTCTGAGGAGGATATATTCGAAGCTCAGTAGAGGTCCAGAGGCGTATTTTCATATTCGTAGTCGTATTCGTATTCGTAGACGTATTCGTATTCCTAATTAGTATTCATTCTAGATTACATTCGTATTTGTATTAGTATTCGTATTCGTATTCGTAGATGTATTCGTATTCGTAGACGTATTCGTATTCGTAGACATATTTGTATTCCTAATTAGTATTCATTCTAGATTACATTCGTATTTGTATTAGTATTCGTATTCGTATTCGTAGATGTATTCGTATTCGTAGACGTATTTGTACCCTAATTAGTATTCGTTCTAGATTACATTCATATTCGTATTAGTATTCGTATTCATACTCCTATTAGTATTCGAATTCGTTATTCGTATTCGTACCTAGTTATATTCGTATTCGCATTCGTTCTATCCTATTAGTCATATTTGTTATTATTAGTATAATTTCTTTTACAAAAGATAATGTAGATCAAACATTTTTCGAAAGAAATCTACAATTAACCTGCAATTCGAAACATTAGTTGTCTAGATTTTTGAAAATTAAGACATTTAGAAACTGAAACCATTAAGTTGAAAATCAAATTGAGTACAAGATACACTTGTACTTTTGCTTGTATTCCCCCCCTGAAAACAGTTAAAAACAGTGAAAAAAAGGTAGGGGTATGAACTCACCGGACGAGTAACGAGACGATTCCGGATGCTAAACTTGGGTCCGGGGCTTGAAAATGCGCGAGGTTCCTAATTATAATTTAAAGATACATATTTGTATCTAATTAGGACCTAGATTGATTGTTGGATATGGACAATTGCTTCAAGTCGCGAAAACACTCCGATATGAGTGTTTGAAGGGACCCGGGTGGCGTTTAAGGATGGGAAATGACACTAGGGACTTGGGACTTGAGTTTACTCCCCATGAGTAAACTTTTAAATGAGTTTACAACCACAAAACACACACATACATGAGTTTACGGCCGTAAACTCATGGGGGTGTGGTTTTGGGTGTTTAAATGGCTTAAATGGCTTATATGGACATGGGAAATGATTCTAGGCTTTGTTCTAAATGCATGGAATGGATTAAAATCACTAAAATGATTAATTTATGGGAGTTTACGGCCTAGCATAGGCTCCTGGCCGTAAACTCCTTAATCCTTATGAAAATGATGCTAAATGTTGTTAAAACCAATCACATGTGATTCTAAAAATTCCCACAAGCCTAGAAATGAGTTTATATGGGACATATGAGGGATTTATGGAGTTTACGGCCCATGAAACCCCCTTCATGGCCGTAAACTCTAATATGTCATGCTACAATGTGTTTCAAGGTCTAAAACTTGCATGAATGGACTTCTAAAATTCATCTAAAGGCTGTAGGGGTGTTTAGTTTGCAATCTAACACCAAAAATTTTGGAGTTTACGGCCCAAGAACAGGTCTTGGCCGTAAACTCTTAGAAATCCCATAAAAGATGTGTTTAAGGCCTTTAAAGTATTTTTGGTTGGTCCCTTGATTTATTCCAAGGCTTTTGGTGGTGTTGGATGGCTTTCTAACACCTTAGAATTGGATTTAAGCCAAGTTTTGGGGAGTTTACGGCCCAAGCACTATCCTTGGCCGTAAACTCATCTAAATCCCCCAAAAATTAAGTTTCAAGTGTCCAAATGCTAATACCAAGGTCCTATAATTCATATCTAAGCGATAGGGGTGATTTGGAAGGGTTTAAAGGCATGAAAAACCCCATTAACATGAGTTTACGGCCCAAGCTTATGCCTTGGCCGTAAACTCCTTCAAAGTCCTCAAAATCATAGTTTTAGGTGTTCTAAGTCCATATCTTGAAGTCCCTTAGTCATATCTAAAGTCCAAATGAGTTAAGGAAGGAGTTTAAGGGCTAAAAACTCCTCTAAATGGTGTTTACGGCCTAGGCAGCCTCCTGGGCCGTAAACTCACATATAATGTCCAATTTTATGATTAAGTGTCTAATTTGGAAGCTAAACATGCTATAGATTAAGGCTAGGAAGGTACCTTAAGGATTTGAAGCCTTAAATTTGAGTTTTGGACACTTAATCTTTGGATCTAGGAGAGAGGTTAGAGAGAGAGTAGAGAGAGAAGGAAAAAGATTCAAATGAGTGCTTAAACATGTTTATATAGTCCCTAAAACTTGGACATGGTGGAATTCTACCTGATACCGTCTTTAAACGATGCTTTGGGTCGCACCCGATTGAGTTTTCGTCACCCGACGAGAATATTTCTAAAACTTAAGAAATAAATGTTTTGGGCTAAATTCATGAGTTCCTAAATGATTTGGACCCTCACTGAATGATAATAAACATATAATTTTAGATAACTAAGCCCAAAAACGATAACAGGACATTTCGATTTCCGACGAGTTATTCGGGTAAAACGGGTTTTCGGCGATGAACAACTTCGGGTTGTTACAGTTGTTGTTCTAGACTCGCCACTGAGCGAACCTAGGTAAAATCAGGTTCTCGGTTGGCATTCCAACGAACCTTCACTAACTGGCGACGACGTTGCTTCGTCCGCTTGACCTCTCGGTCGAGGGTCACTACGATTCTAATACGAAGGCGAGGATCTCGACGAGTGGACTTACAAGAGTCCTAACGGAAAGGTATGGTTTCAAGATCGAGACGCTAAGAGTAGAATGTACGTTACTGAGTTCGCGGAGTAGGTCTAGTTTGTGCGAGGTACAAGACCGATTCTGGTAAGAATCTCGGAGGTTCTATCTATCTTGGATTTAGTTTTCCATGCTTTACAAAGCGTATTAAGCCATTGCCAGAGTGAGACTTCCTAAAGAGTTTGGTCTCTCACTTGGAATCTCCAAAGGTTCCTTTTCTTGTTTAACTTCCCAGTCAAGGGCCACTCCTTGATGGGTCAAGGTCGTACGAGTTTCTGTAATTTGCGAGGAGTTCTGAATGAACTATGACAGTAGGTTGGTAAGACCTAGAATTTGGCGAATGACTGTCGGCGTCTCCGGTGTCGACAAATGCTCAACATTTTTGACAAATTGAAAAAGTACTCAAGATTTCCCACATTACTAATAGTGTGTCATAGAAATTCGACTCTTCAATTTCAAAACTCGTGCCTAGAGAACTTCGCGAAAAGTTCCTCTGAAGGTAATGTTTCCATGGGTTCCTTCTTACTACAAGGGTAGATAAGTAAGTCATTACATGGAGAAATGACGAACTGATCCAAGTAAGAAGGACGTACCCTATTCGTTTAGCTCATGAAAGCTATGGGCGTATTGGTCCTATCCGAAGGGTATCACTACGGACTCGAAGTGTCTGCATCGAGTTCGGAAGATAGTCTTCCGGGCATCCTTCCCTAACACTCGAACTGGTGATATTCGGATCTCAGATCCATTTCTGAAAGTAATTCTTTCCTTGCGTTTGTTCAACCATTTCATCTATGTGAGGCAAAGATAACGATTTCTAATGGAAATCTTGACGGAGTCCTCGATATCCCAGGCACATACGATGCAATCCGTCGATCTCTGGGAGAATAAGACTGGGGGTTCTCCAGGGTGAGAGGCCTAGTCTTCTTATTCTATCGTTGTGCAGTTCGTTAAGTTGTTTGTATTGTTCTGGTATCTCCGTAGGTGTTTAGACTATAGGGCGATCTGTTTACAAGAGTCGTACTGGGTTCTAAGTTTGTTCACATGACGATGCAATTACTCGTAGGCTTAGGCAGTTCTCCGTCCTGAAGTTCATATTAGAATTCATACCTGGTTTCACAATCACAATTTCGTGTATACGAGTCGTATATAATTAAGATTGAAAAGGTAGTCGAATAACTGATTCTTCTTTAAGCTCACATCCAATCGGGGAAAAAGAAGTTAAAGTGGAATCATCAATTCTAAACCTGTAGAACCTTGATTATATATCACTCTTATGCATACATTCCTCAGTGATAGATCAATCGTATAAATCCTTGGATTGAACTTGACGTACTGCACGATTGGTACTTCGGGGGTTTCTTTGGAAAAGAAAAGAACTAAGAGGTACTCCTGGCATGAGTACTTCGGTGTTCTGATATGACGGCTTCGCTGGAAAAGTGATCTAGAAGAAAGAGATGTACGTATGAAGTTGTTTTTGTGAGGATCAAATTGAATCGAGTCGTATGATAATGTCGGAATCATACTGAAACTTAAAGACATTAGATTTGAACATAAGATGTTTACAGACAAAACACAACCATGCAACCATGAACAGAGTTACAGTACTTTAGATTTACCACAAGACTATTGCTGCGAATAAGATATACTACAAAAGACAAGTATACGCAGCACGAGAATCCCTATACAGACAGGATCTCACAAAAGGTACGACTCTAGTTGCACTAGTTATGGATAGTTTATAAGTTTGTTACAACAACACGCCTAAGTTACATTAACGAGGGTTCCGGCGTAGGCTCTCCTGCAGCTGTGATCCTGAGAATCTTCCCATCAGCACCCGAGTTCTTTGCTATCGGGAAATCTTTCTTGAAGTGTCCAATTTCACCGCATTGGTGACATATCTGGACAGCACAAATATTGGTGGTGGAAGTGAGGTGTTTAGCTAGTGTTATGTGGACACGAGTGCCTTCCTCATTACTCCGCCTTGGAAATTGCTTCCTAAAGCGTTCGGCTTTATAACTACTCTCGTGTGTAGGGTTAGTCCCGATGAAAGGGACTTGAGTGATGGATCGTGCCGGTGCTCCACAGCCACGAGCATGGTGCCCTCTTTTTAGGCAATTACAACACTGCATCTCATGGCAAGCCCCATGATGATGGAAACTACACTTATCACACTTCGGGAGTTTTCCCTCATATGGCCTGCTCGGTACTGGGATGGCAGGGGTTTCCACTTGTTGCTATTGCATAGCCAGCCTTTGGGATTTCTTGTGTTCTTTCTGGGCTTGATGCTTTCATTTCTTGTTCTCTGTCTTTCGACTTTGCGAGCCTGTAACTGTTACTATTTGGCGACTTCCTGGATTGATACTACGATTGGAATTTTCAATCCCAACATCAGCATGGCTTGTGTTGATAGCGCTACGGTGCGCAAGGACAGCTGTCACGGTAGCCATCACGGCAGTTGTAACTGCGGTTTGGAAGGTAGCGGCGTCCATAAGAAAGGTAGAGGTTTCGTTGCCCGACTGATTGTTTCCGGATGACGACATGATTCTGTAATACAAAAGATAAGGAATTTGTGAGCGATTTTGGTTGACCCTAGGTGCACGGCGATTGTTCAATCAAAGAGTAAGAGTATGTTCTCGAAAGTTTGACCTACATCCCTATGATGCAGTCCTAGCACGGAAATGGAAGTATGATCGCGAAGGTTTGACCTACATCCCTATGATGCAGTCCTAGTAATGAGTAGAAGTAAGTTCATAGAATGGTCTTAAGACGTTTGTCGTTCAAGCCGAGGTATCGTGGGTTGGTGAATAACAGAATCCAACCACTAAAAGAGACTTGGAAATGTCTCTGGAGCTAAATTACTATAGTCCAATGACTTGACTAAAGCAGGTTTCAGATAGACTCCAATGAAAGTATGATAAGAGTATTTGAATAAAGAATGACACAGAAGTTAGCCGACTGTCAATATCTTTGATATTCACGACGTAAAGATTCGGGAAAATGACATTGTACAGGTATTACATCATATCAAGAGAAGATAGTTCCTGACAGCATAAAGACTTAACAAAAGTACTTACAGTACAAGATAATTTCATAGAAAATGCCACATCGGGCATAGACAGAAAAAACGATTCCTTTTAACAAGGAAAATAAAGTAAAGCGTCTACTACCGGCGACGGTCATTCCTCTGGTGAACTCTCAGTTCAGCCAGTTGTCGTTCCATATCAAGAAGGTGTCTTTTGTACACTCTCTGGCGTACTCGGAGCTCTATGACTTCGGCTCGTGACTCAGACAGTGCGTGAAGCAGGGTTTCATGGTTTCTCTCAGATCTCTCGCGAGCATCTTCTAGACGAATGGTGCGGAGGGTATGCATTCTCGCATTAGCGACAACTTCGGTAATCTGATGTAGGGCTGTCCTGCCTTGAATCTCATTTTGGGCCACTCTGCGGACCAAGATTGGCAAGGTTCTGTCTGCTGAGCCCCCATTGCTCAGGTCGTAAAAGCTTCGGTCACCATTAAATGGCATGGGCTGATCTTGTCCTTGGCTCCATGTTTCCAAGCATTCCACCAACTCAGGCGTCGGGCCATGAAAAAGCCGGACGAGGGTTAGGAATTGGAAAGGGAGCTGTTTGGGGTAGGTTCTCAACCTATGGTTCGGAAATTTGCACCGTCCGAAGGGTTTTCATCATGGTGATCATTCAAAGGGATCGAATGATCATTCTCTGGTTCTTCTCCAAACCATCCATCAATGACCTCATTCGGGAGGTACTGGTTGCCGTGGGGATGGAGTCCAGCCATGTTATTTATGCGAGAATTGGGGTAAGAAAATAGTTATTAGACGAACTATATAGATAATTATTTAGAAAATATTCATTATTTACATCGCTATTTGTGAAGTGCATACCAGTTATATGTAATCGAAACAGGATAGGCCTTCGAATAAGTGATCTTAACTCCAAATTCACACAGAATCGGGGTGAAGTAAAATTTCACATATTCTAAGTCTATAACATCCTAATTACATATATCCTTAGTGTATCCACTTAGCAACTATCAACTTAGTAATGAAGATCCCATTTTAGTTCTCAAGTATGACGTACTTATAGTAACACCAAATACTCCTATAGTATTTTAAGTTTAATGTTATGTTCTACTGTTCTCATTGTGGTAGGGTTGGTAAGATTTTAGCATTGTTGCAACCACACAATTAAACTTAGGCACATGCTAGTCAACCCTCGGATAATATAGGTGATCAGGCTATATCTTCCCAGTTTTGACCATATGTCTCTAAGCCCACTTGTGTTGCCCAACAATCGTAATTCTTTTGTACTGTCCTAGTGACACTGATTTTAGTATGAATGCAGGCACGTATACTTTATTAAATATTTTATTATTTAAAGTATAAATTCTTGGTCAGAGTATTTTTATACCTTATGTATTTATAGTTAGTATATCTTTTATGGGTTGATATACTTAATTCACTATAAACAATGCTCTGATACCAATCTGTCACACCCCAAAACCAAGAACGGCGGAAATGTTCTGGGGCGGAGGACGTCATGTACAGTATCACAACAATGTAAAGTAGTAAACAAGCAACAACATCATCCATTGCATTAATAATAGAATTATTATACAAGTGTGTTCTGTCAAATTTTGATAAACACTAAAGCATAAATCAAAATGAAAGATGAGTCTTCAACGAGCTCCATCTTCCCTAATCCTTGCATCGGTACCTGTCTATGATGACCTGAGGATACAAGTAATGTTGAAAGCGAGTATCAACTTTGAAGCTGGTGAGATCATAAGTATTTTAGTGTCTTAATTTGTATGTAAGTATTTATATGTAAGAATTTGTATATGAACTGTAAGTATTGAAAATGTTTGTAAAATAACTGTAAACGTTTGAAAAACTCTAGAAATCCCTATGATTCCTACTATTATAACAGGGAGTCTTCTACCAAGACTTAACTGATCTATATGTAGCCTTCTACCAAGGCATCTAGTGTCTGTGTGTGTCTCTTGTAAGAGTGTATTTTCCCAAGTCTGACTATCATTAACCAAAAATATAGTTTCTACATTACAGTGCGTCGTGTGAATGTTCACGAAGTGAATGTAATGGGAAAATGAAATAGTACTATGGTGTAGTGTCGAACTACAACCGTACTAATTACCTTAAGTCTAGGGTAATTCTTCTAAGTACTGTAGTATTTCAAATAAATAACTACATCGGTACTCAACTACCTTATTTGAGGGATAAGGTATAATGTGATGTCTAGATCCCAGACTATACGCTCCCCTATCAAAGGGATTTTGGGACCTACTTAAGACCCATGCATGTATGCAAGCCATGAGCATCCACATTACTATGATCATGTATACTCGATATAACGATCAAAATTGCGTTGTGATTCATCGATATAGTTAGATCCTGAATTGGTTCCATGCTATAGAACCTAGTGACGTCTGTTCTATGTACATGTAAGCGTACTCATGTAAGTGTGATCATGTAATTGTACTTATGTAAGTGTGATCATGTAATAGTATAGTAGTGTACTGTAATGTTCTACGTGTGCTAGTTGTAATGTGTGTTCTCTCTCTATCTATCTAGCAAGTATAGTAATGTAATCGTTCTTCTATCGTTGTATATGTTCTTCTCTAGTATAGTTGTATATGTTCTTCTCTAGTAAAGTTGTATATGTTCTTCTAGTAGTAAGTATTGACTCATGAATGAACTGAATCATAGTATGATATCGCGTTCTAGTAATAGTTCTAGTATATTCCTAAACTACCCATATGGTAGTTTACTAGTAATCTAACTGGTACGTATGGACATGGATGTATACCCTTGCTACCCAAGGGCATGGGATGAACTGGAAGGGCCTTTATGACTATATATGTACATATGTTATATAACTAATATTTAAACGACCTTCGGACGAGTACCCGATATCCCACCAGACCACATCTCAAGCGCGAAAAGGAAATAGGGTGGATAGCCTTCCTAAGTCTTTTAAACATTTCTTATATAACTATACATATAGAGGCATGCAATTTATAATATAAAAGCATAAATAAGTTTTGTAAAACCTTTTTACATAATTATTATCTTAAGAGAAGATCGACTTGATGTCAATCGATAAAACAGTTTGAAGTGAAAACAGTTTGAAGTAAAACGATTTGGTAATAGCTTGGAGTAAACAGATCGGAGTAAAATGGTTTGAAAAGGATCATACAGTGTGTAATGAACAGTTTAATAAGGATTTTTAAACATATAAAACATTTAAGAAAATCATTTGAGGAACCTGTTTGGTAAAACGGTTAATGTGTAGTAAATCATTTGAATGCTGCATATTAATCACATATGATTGATATAATAACTAGCATAATTCTACTTATTAATCACATGTGATTGATATAATAACTAGCATGATTCTACTTGTGCCCCCCCCCCCCCCTAAAACATTTAAAAGCAGTTTAAAACATTAATTAAGGGGTATGAACTCACCTGTTGTGGGTGATACGGATGAACTGAAGAGGTAGGACCGCTAGGTGTCAAGTGAAGTCTTGAACACACTTATGATCCTAGTTAACATATAATTTCACATATATGTAACAAATTAGTCTATAAACAACTAATAAACAAGTCAAGACACCCTAGGACATGCTAAACACCTTTATCAAGTGTTATTAGCCTCTAGGATTGCATCTAAGTGTTTGTAGGGGAAGCTATTGTGTGTAGGGCTCAAGGAAAACTCCATAAGGGAGTTCACGACCCTAACAATACTACCAAATGAGTTTACGGCCATGAACTCATGAGTTTACGGTTGTGAACTCATACTTATGTGCCCATTTGATGTTTGATGCTCTATAAGGCCCTAATAAGCATTTCTACTTAATGGCTTGGTCTATGGAAGAGTTTAGGGCATAATATAACTCCTTTTAGGAGTTTACGGCCCTGGGACCATATTCCCTTGGAGTTTACGGCCGTAAACTCCCTTGGGAGGGTGTTTATGGTGTTTTCAAGTCTCTAAATTAACTAGGAACTAAACTAGGCTTTTGTACTTGGCTTTAGAAGAGTTTATGGCACCATTTGGCACCATTTTATGGAGTTCACGGCCCTAGAACCTTTTGGGCCGTGAACACCTTACTCTTGGTGTTCTAAGTGTGTTATCTAGTCCAAAACTCATTTAGGTACATGCCCAAATTAGTCTCTTGGCTTAAGGAAGGTTTTAAGGGCATTTTGGCACTTACACATGGAGTTCACGGCCCAAGAACACCCTTGGCCGTGAACTCACTTTTAATCCTTGTATCTAATTGATTTTGGTGTCCTAAATATGTAATGAAGGCTTCTATTTTGAGTTCTAAGGCTTTGAGGGACTTTGGGACACTTTTAACCCTTAAAATGGAGTTTACTCTCCGCGTGTTCTTGGGCGGTAAACTCCCAAATCTTGGGGTCTTGATCCGATTTGGATGTTTTCTAGTCATATACACACTAGCATACAAGCCTAAGGTAGTTACCTAACATGGGGAAAAGACTAGGTAGCATTTAATCCACATATAGGAGTTTACTCTCCAAGAACGTTCTTGGGCGGTAAACTCCCGAATCTCACAGATTTGCTTTGTAATCTACGTTTTTAAGCACATTATAAGCATTATAAGACAACTAGAGAAGTGTACTCACGATTTGGGATAAAAACGCGAAGATCCGTGAGAGAGAAAATGGCTTTTCTCTAGTTGGAAATGTAACTAATGAACCAATTTGGTTCAGAATTCTATTGATAGTCCTGAGATATTTTTGGCAGAAAATATTTTTATTCCCGGAATGAACTCTACTATCCTAGAGTTTTGGAATAACAGTGTTGCACAAAACCCTAGTGCATCCACTCTCCTGATATCTCCTTAAGTGTAAATCCTGAAAAACTGCCAAACTTATACTCGAAGTCTGGAATTTCACTGTAACTGTTCTAACTTCTATTGGATTGATATGGTTTGTTCAGAATGGAAATTTCGGGTTGTTACACACTATTTGGGTATCATGCTTAACAAACCTACCTTGGACGTTTTTGAAACGTCTTCACCAATACTATTAGGCATGTCAAACCCAACAAATAATAGGGGTACAATAGTTCCAAATACACTGTTTAATGCACTAAAAAGTAATACAAAACAAACATGGTCAATCCTCCAAGAGATGAGACAAAAGTCTATATCTTTTTGCCCATGATACTTTAGTCACAAAAATGTGTTTATATGAAAAATATGAAATAATGTAAATAACTATCTATTTTGAAAACATGTAGAAAACTATATAGATTTGTAAACAATTTGTTGGAATGGTTATAGTTCTAGCTCTCATTGTTGTTGTTTAACTTGATTATGACTTGATTAATTCATTATTACTATTTTACGTTGGTACTGAAAGATATTAACACGCTCTAATACCTCTTTCTTGGCAAATTATATAACCAAAAAACGCTCTTTGACTAACCCAACTTACTAATTCAATCTAAACACACTATTAGATTGAATTGAAAAATTGCATTAAGTTTTGTACAAGCTTCCCAACAATGTTCTTTTCTTCTCATACGCTCGGAAGTGTGAAAACATGTGATATATGTTCTATAATATGAAAACATATTGTTTGTTACCAACCATTAACTTTATAGAACGATTAGGTGCCCTAAAAGTTAATTAACTACACAAGAATTTAATTCATATAAGTGACCAATCAAACATAAATCAAATTCAAGGAGTACAGTTTAAACAAGAACATAATGTGACATCCCCAAAATCTCGGTCAGAAAAGACCGATTTTCATTTATGCTTTTAAAATAATTTCAGAGTAAATCCTTTTGATTTGAAAGAGTTGCGGAATTTGTTCCAAAAACAAAACATGATAAAACAATGTTTACCAAAGCATTTCATAAAAGAAATGTATTTTCATTATATAATCAAAACTCGGGGTGTCATGTTCCGATACAGACCAATAAGCATAAACGATAACATTACAAGTCATTCAACAAATATATACATATACAGACTTGTAAACAAAACAACTTGATGGTTCATCCATCTTATGCCCTCGCGCCACTTCCTGTAATACAAATAAAACTGAGTGGGTCAGGCTTGGGAGCCTGGTGAGCATATAGGGTTTTCAACCCACAATAAATATTCATATTTAATTTTCACCAACCAACAATAACCCAATTACCCATTTCCGTTATTCTCACTTTATGTCCCTAAGACAACTAACATAAGGGACCTAGTCTAAGAATATTTCATCGGGGCGACAACACATGCTTTGGGGGTTCCTCAGCAATATAAGTCAAATAAGGCAACCATGAGGGGGATGGAGTACAACGAATGAACACCCAAGTTCATTAACACCTACAGGTGGCGAACCTGCTAATGTTTCCACGATATTGTTTAGAAAAGTCCGTGGTCGTCATCTAAACTCCGCTAGATGACTAAACCAAACAACAGCGAGACCTCTCATCTGTTTATTACACACCAACTATCTACCCATGTTCTACCCAACATATTAGTAGATAAAAATATACATTTTTATACATAGATAAAAACCTGTATAGCATGCTTTGATCAATACATATTCCACATAACAGATGAGGCACACACACACACACATAACACGTATTTCATAGGAAACAAATCAGACCCATAAGATAGAAGAGAGTGAATATACATTCATACATATAACACAAAATATACACATAACACGTATTTCGTATAAAATACTTCATAATTATGCGTTAGAAGAAAGTAACCACACACTCATACCTATAAACAACAATATACTTAATACACTCGAACCATACTTGTATTATTATCGTGTTTATGAAAGGTAGTATACACTCACTTGATCAGAAGATGATCGGACAGCACTACGACTTGCAGAAGTAGTAATCCTCAGCAGATCTGGAAGATCTTCACAAAAATCGAACTTCTCGCGGGCAGAGCTTCGGCTCGGGAACCGGACTTCTCAGGATCTTCGGGATCTCAGGACTTGCTTCGGGGCTCGAGAATAATACCGGGGCTTCGGGGTATTTCTGGCACGCAAATCGATGCAAAACGGGAGAGAGAAGAGAGAAAATAGCAAAAGAACTCGGCTGCCTTCGCATCCTATTTATAGGAGGCTGGAGCCTCGGAGTACGCGGGGCGTACAGGTCCGAAATCGTCATGGCGTTCGTCATCCGAAGAACTCGAGTGCGAGGGTCGACATGCTTCGCTGTACGCGGGGTGTACTTCGGATCAGATCGGTGACTCCTTCGGATAATGCCGGATTTTCCATTTAAAATTAAATACAAAATATTTACTAAACTTCGGAAATTCATATCTTCTTCATACGAACTCCGTTTTCGACGTTCTTTATATCCACGCGAAGGTGAGACTACGCTATACAACTTTTGTTTAGACTCCGTCGGCTAATTTTAACTTTATTTTTATTATTTATTTTTAATAGGCCGGGACAGAAAAACTTCTTTATAAATTCATAACTTCTTCGTTTGACGTTCGTTCTCGCATAACTTTTTATCGCTTCGATACCAACAACGAGACCTTCGATCCTTGTTTAGATTGCTTCGGCTAAAAACCGCTCGATCTCAAATCGAGTATTTTAGGCTGCATACCGCTAAACCGAAACTTCGATAAATCATAACTTCCTCATACGAAGTCAGATTTGGGCGTTCTATATATATTCGGAAACCTCGTTTCAACTACTACAACATTAACCAAAGATATCAAGTTTATTTTACACTTTAATTTTGACGCTTATTTTTATTCTTAATTAATCAAACCACATAATTAAGCAATTAAGCACAAAACACACAATACTTAAATAATACAATCTTATTATTTCAAAACGGGTTACAGAGGTTAACCTAGACTATTACATTGCTAAAAATGGCAAGCCCGGAAACATAGGCGTTACAATTCTCTCCACCTTAGAATGATTCCGTCCCCGGAATCACACATCAACAAACAAATGCGGATAGCGACTCAACATGTCACTCTCCGTCTCCCAGGTGAGATTCGGCCCATTCGTGTGTTTCCATCGGACAAGCACTAACCCAACCATTTTGCGTCACAACTTCTTAGTCTTTCGGCCAACAATTGCCTCTGGTTCTTCAATCAACCTTTTGTTCTCATCAATTCTCAATTCAGAAATTGGAATTATATCGGGAACTTCTCCCGTGAACTTCCTCAAATAACACACATGAAAAGTGTTGTGAATTCCATTCAGTTCTTCGGGTAATTCGAGTTTGTAAGCTTGGTTCCCAACCCTCTGAAGAACTCTAAACGGTCCAATAAACCTTGGACTCAACTTTCCCCTTTTACCAAATCTTATAAGTCCCTTCCACGGCGAGACTTTAAGCAAAACCGAATCTCCAACCTCAAAAGTCATCAGTCTTCGCTTTTTGTCAGCATAGCTCTTTTGACAATCTTGAGCTGCTAACATTCTTTCTCTAATTATTTTCAACTTTTCAGCAGTTTGATGAACCATCTCCGGTCCCATAAACTGCTTTTCCCCTGCCTCAAGCCAACAAGACGGCGTACGACACTTTTTTCCATACAAAGCTTGATAAGGTGCGATCTTAATGCTCGAGTGAAAACTATTATTATAGGAAAATTCTACCAAAGGTAAATGTTCATCCCAATTACCTAGGAATTCTAGGGTACATGCTCTCAGCATATCTTCAAGTGTTTGTATTGTTCTTTCACTCTGACCATCAGTCTGCGGATGGTAAGCTGTGCTTAAACATAACTTGGTACCCATTTCCTCTTGTAGACTTTTCCAAAACCTTGAGGTGAAACGGCTATCACGATCCGATACAATCGTCAACGGAACACCGTGAAGCCTCACAATTTCCTTCACGTAAGAATTCACAAGTTTTTCCATAGACCATTTCTCCTTGGCTGCTATGAAATGCGCACTCTTAGTGAATCGATCAACGACCACCCAAATCATGTCGTGACCATTATTTGTTCTGGGCAGTTTAGTGACAAAATCCATAGCAATGTCTTCCCACTTACCCATAGGCACAAGCAATGGTTCTAAACTCCCGTACGGTTTCTGATGTTGTGTCTTTACTCTCGCACAAGTCACACACTCAACCACATACTTTGCAACATCAAGCTTCATCGTCGGCCACCAGTAGTAGGGTTTCAGGTCCCTATACATTTTAGTGCTACCAGGATGAATTGAGTACATGGTTTTGTGAGCTTCTTCCATCAGAAGATCTCTGATTCCTCTTGACTTAGGTACCCAAATACGATCTTGGAATACCTTCAGTCCATGACCGTTTGTACCAAACACCGACGTTTTACCCAAACGTTCCTCCTTTCGGTCATTTTTCTCAAAATCCTCCTCTTGATCTTTCTTTATACTTTCCACAATGGTGGAGACAACTTCAATTCTCAACGCTCTTGGCCTTTTCCTTTCAAGATTGACTTTCCGACTTAGAGCATCAGCAACAACATTAGCTTTACCGGGGTGGTAAAGTATCTCGCAGTCGTAGTCATTAAGTAATTCTAGCCAGCGTCGTTGCCTCATATTCAATTCCTTATAATTAAAGAGATATTGGAGACTCTTATGATCAGTGAAAAGTTTGCACTTCGTGCCATAGAGGTAATGCCTCCATATTTTCAGAGCGAAAACTACCGCTGCCAACTCCAAATCATGAGTCGGGTAATTCTTTTCATGCTCTTTCAGCTGTCGAGACGCATATGTTATCACCTTTTCTCTTTGGGTCAAAACACAACCCAATCCAACCCAGACGCATCGCTATAGACAGTGAAGTCTTCAACTCCATCAGGTAGAGAAAGTATCGGTGCCTCGCATAGCTTCTTCTTTAACTTCTCGAATGCTTCTTTATGCTTATCACTCCAAGCATAAGTAGCTCCTTTGTGGGTCAAAGCTGTCAATGGAGTAGCAATTGAAGAAAATCCTTAGATAAACCTTCGGTAATATCCGGCTAATCCTAAAAAGCTTCGAATCTCCGTGGGACTTTTCGGTTGTTCCCACTTCATTACAGCTTCAATCTTTGTCGGACCAACCATTATCCCTTCTTGGTTGACCATGTGACCCAAGAATTGGACTTCACGAATCCAAAAATCACATTTGGAGAACTTCGCATACAGCTTCTCCTTCTTCAAGACTTCTAACACTTCTCGCAAGTGTCTGCCATGCTCCTCCTGGCTTTTCGAGTAAATCAGAATGTCGTCTATGAACACTATCACAGATTTATCAAGGAACGGATTACAAACCCTATTCATTAAATCCATGAATGCTGCTGGAGCATTGGTTAGCCCGAACGACATAACCAAGAACTCGTAGTGTCCATATCTACTTCTGAGTGCAGTCTTCTCGATATCTTGCTCTCTTACTTTTAGCTGATGATATCCTGACCTTAGATTGATCTTCGAGAAATAGCTCGAACCTTGCAATTGATCAAACATGTCATCAATCCTTGGCAACGGATATCTATTCTTTATTGTTGCCTTGTTCAGCTCTCTGTAATCAATGCACATTCTCATACTTCCATCTTTCTTCTTTACGAATAACACCGGAGCTCCCCAGGGCGATGAACATGGTCTAATGAAACCTTTGTCCAATAACTCCTGAAGTTGCATCATCAGCTCCTTCATCTCCGTCGGTGCTAATCGGTAAGGTGCTTTTGCTATTGGCGTGGTTCCTGGTAACAAGTCAATTCTGAACTCCACTTGTCTATCAGGTGGTAATCCAGGAAGATCTTCAGGAAATACTTCCGGATAATCACACACCACTGGAATGCTCCTTGCCTTGAAGTTGCATCAAACACTTTCTGGCTTTAATTAGGGAAATGATTCTAGAATTCACTCGCCGTTTGTCCCCGTACACCATAAATGAATCTTTCCCAGGCGGGTTTACTTTAACTATCTTCTTCTTGCATAAAATTTCGGCATCATTGGCGCTAAGCCAATCCATTCCCAACACGATGTCGAAACCATTTAGTTCGATAGGCAATAATTCCTCGTGAAACTTATTCCCATTAAGGTCGATTAAGATGTTTTTCATACGATGGCTAACAGGTACAAACTTGACACTAGCAACTTCAACTAATAAAGCATTATCTAGTCTATCAACAGGCAAAGCTAGTTTTCTACCAAACCCATGCGAAATAAAGGACTAGTTGGCTCCAGAATCAAACAAAATTTGAGCAGGTAATTCGTTTACGAGAAAGGTACCTGAAGCGACATCAGCTTCATCTTTCGCAGCCTCAAGTGTCATCTGGAAGGCTCTCGCCTTCGAATTTGGTGGAATGTTGGGCCTAGTTGCCTCCTTCTTCTTCGGACAGTCTTTCAAAATATGCCCCTCTTCATTACAACCAAAACACATCCTTTTGTTATTCGGACATTCATTGGCAAAATGTCCAACCTTTCCACACTTGTAGCAGGTCACATTCTCGCTACATTTTCCAAAGTGCTTTTTCTTACACTTATCACACCATTTCGCTTCGCCTCCCTTTCCTCCAAACTTTTTCGAATCAGATTTCGAAAATTTGCCTTTCTTACCGGAACCAGATGTTCCCTCAAACTTTTTTTTTTCTCACCAACCTCAACCTTGATGGTGGTTCTCCCTTTAATCATGTTCTCAATAGAATTGGCAGCCCAGATAGCTGCCTCTAGAGTATGTGCCTGACGTACTGGCACCTCATACTCCCATGGGAGTCCCTTCACATACCGGTCCACCTTTGTCAGCTCATCTGGAACGATGCGCAAAGCAAACTCCATCTTATCGATGAAGTTATTGGTGTATTCATCAACTGACATGCTGCCTTTCACCAATGTCAGAAACTTGTTCTCTAGTTCCAACAGATTTTGAGCCGAGCATAACTTACGCTTGAACTGCACCAAGAACTCTGCCCATGACATTTGTAGTGGCTCATTAGGGCTTAAAGTCTTCCTTAGAGTGTTCCACCAATGAATGGCTCCACCTCGGAACTGACGCACTGCATAGATAGTTTGCAACTTGCCTCTGCAGCTACAAGTCATAAAGGCCAAATCCATTTCGGAGATCCAATCCATAACCCCATTCGGATCCTCCTTTCCATTGAAGGTCGATGGTTTGCAAGTTAGAAAGTCTTTGTACTTGCATCCCATTCCATCATTCCTTCCATCATGGTTATCTTGCCTAACTATCGGTGGGTTGGCTTGACCAACAGACCCACTGAAGTTTCCACCTTCCGAGTGCCCTTCATTTAATTCAGGCTCTTCCACACGAATTGATAGTTCTTCACGATTCTGTTGAAGCAACCGTCTAGTTTCATCCATCTGACGATCCAACATCGTCTGAATCATCATTTGCACACCAACCATGGTTATTGGCTCAGGTGCTGCTGCTACGACAGGTATTTGTTCAATCACTGGTGGTTGATTCCTATTTTCGTCAGCATTTCCAACTCCACTTCTTGTTCTCACTATTTTGATCTACACACCGAATAAGGTGAAATTAGATCCTCAATCACGATAGATATTCAAATTATCCTTATCACTCCGAAACGTTTACATGATAGTTCTAATATCGTAGACGTACGCTTAGAATCCTACACACATAAAGTTTCTAGATCCGGTCGGCAACAGACCATAGATCCGAACAAATAATATCATATATGGCAACATATAACATTTAGCACATAAAGCATTTTAGGCAACTTTCCTAAAATAAGCTAGTGCTCGTGTCTAAAACATAACAGACACACATCTCAAAAGTTCACTTAGCATTCTAAGTTTAAGTCTAGAAATCCTACAAAGTCCTAGTTCGCTTAAACTAATGCTCTGATACCAACTGCGACATCCCCAAAATCTCGGCCAGAAAAGACCGATTTTCATTTATGCTTTTAAAATAATTTCAGAGTAAATCCTTTTGATTTGAAAGAGTTGCGGAATTTGTTCCCCAAAACAAAACATGATAAAACAATGTTTACCAAAGCAATTCATAAAAGAAATGTATTTTCATTATATAATCAAAACTCGGGGTGTCATGTTCCGATACAGACCAATAAGCATAAACGATAACATTACAAGTCATTCAACAAATATATACATATACAGACTTGTAAACAAAACAACTTGATGGTTCATCCATCTTATGCCCTCGCGCCACTTCCTGTAATACAAATAAAACTGAGTGGGTCAGGCTTGGGAGCCTGGTGAGCATATAGGGTTTTCAACCCACAATAAATATTCATATTTAATTTTCACCAACCAACAATAACCCAATTACCCATTCCCGTTATTCTCACTTTATGTCCCTAAGACAACTAACATAAGGGACCTAGTCTAAGAATATTTCATCGGGGCGATAACACATGCTTCGGGGGTTCCTCAGCAATATAAGTCAAATAAGGCAACCATGAGGGGGATGGAGTACAGCGAATGAACACCCAAGTTCATTAACACCTACAGGTGGCGAACCTGCTAATGTTTCCACGAGACTGTTTAGAAAAGTCCGTGGTCGTCATCTAAACTCCGCTAGATGACTAAACCAAACAACAACGAGGCCTCTCATCTGTTTATTACACACCAACTATCTACCCATGTTCTACCTAACATATTAGTAGATAAAAATATACATTTTTATACATAGATAAAAACCTGTATAGCATGCTTTGATCAATACATATTCCACATAACAGATGAGGCACACACACACACACATAACACGTATTTCATAGGAAACAAATCAGACCCATAAGATAGAAGAGAGTGAATATACATTCATACATATAACACAAAATATACACATAACACGTATTTCGTATAAAATACTTCATAATTATGCGTTAGAAGAAAGTAACCACACACTCATACCTATAAACAACAATATACTTAATACACTCGAACCATACTTGTATTATTATCGTGTTTATGAAAGGTAGTATACACTCACTTGATCAGAAGATGATCGGACAGCACTACGACTTGCAGAAGTAGTAATCCTCAGCAGATCTGGAAGATCTTCACAAAAATCGAACTTCTCGCGGGCAGAGCTTCGGCTCGGGAACCGCACTTCTCGGGATCTCGGGACTTGCTTCGGGGCTCGAGAATAATACTGGGGCTTCGGGGTATTTCTGGCATGCAAATCGATGCAAAACGGGAGAGAGAAGAGAGAAAATAGCAAAAGAACTCGGCTGCCTTCGCATCCTATTTATATGAGGCTGGAGCCTCGGAGTACGTGGGGCGTACGCCTGTACGCGGGGCGTACAGGTCCGAAATCGTAATGGCGTTCGTCATCCGAAGAACTCGAGTGCGAGGGTCGTCATGCTTCGCTGTACGCGGGGCGTACACGAATACACGGGGCGTACTTCGGATCAGATCGGTGACTCCTTCGGATAATGTCGGATTTTCCATTTAAAATTAATTACAAAATATTTAATAAACTTCGGAAATTCATATCTTCTTCATACGAACTCCGTTTTCGACGTTGTTTATATCCACGCGAAGGTGAGACTACACTCTACAACTTTTGTTTAGACTCCGTCGGTTAATTTTAACTTTATTTTTATTATTTATTTTTAATAGGCCGGGACAGAAAAACTTCGTTATAAATTCATAACTTCTTCGTTTGACGTCCGTTCTCGCCTAACTTTTTATCGCTTCGATACCAACAACGAGACCTTCGATCCTCGTTTAGATTGCTTCGGCTAAAAACCGCTCGATCTCAAATCGAGTATTTCAGGCTGCATACCGCTAAGCCGAAACTTCGATAAATCATAACTTCCTCATACGAAGTCAGATTTGGGCGTTCTATATATATTCGGAAACCTCGTTTCAACTACTACAACATTAACCAAAGATATCAAGTTTATTTTACACTTTAATTTTGACGCTTATTTTTATTCTTAATTAATCAAACCACATAATTAAGCAATTAAGCACAAAACACACAATACTTAAATAATACAATCTTATTATTTCAAAATGGGTTACAGAGGTTAACCTAGACTATTACATTGCTAAAAATGGCAAGCCCGAAAACGTAGGCGTTACACATAATCACTAGAATTGAATCATAAATCAAGTATCAAGCCATATGTTTCAATTCAAGAAATCAACATGTTTTGAACAAGAACTAGAAATTCGGGTTTCTTTGCCACACATAGTTAAGAATAAATCAACCAACAAAAAGATGGAAATGGAAGTGTTTAACTCTTACAAATGGAAATCAAAATGTTTGCAATGATTTGGTAGCCTTCAAGAACTCCCAAAAATCTCACAAAATTGCCAAAACTTGCTCCTAAAATTGTCTATGATGAAAAATGGCAACTTCCTTTATTTTATTAACTGCCCACGTGCTTGTTACAAGACCATGCATTTTTAGCATGAAAATGCCATTTTGCCCATGCGTTTTTAGCATGGTCGTGTGTTTTTAGCATTACTATATCTTTTTCCTAAAACTCTAGTAAGTCTTCAAATTTGGCTTCGTCTCCGGTCTAGCTTCACCACGAGTCAAATTGCTTAAATATGTGATAAAAAGTACAAACACGACATATGTCGGTGTGACACGACCCGTGTTTCAAATGTATTTATTTGCTATGATGATATGCAACGACTCGGGTTATGTCTTATGCTTTCTTCCATGACATGACCGATCCATCGTTTCTTCATGCTCCAATGCTCCAAGCTCCAAACTCCAAGCTCGCCTCCAGCCAATGCTCTAAGCTCCATAATGCCTACAAAACTAATCAAAAATTGTGAAATACCAGACATTTTGAATAAAACATGCAAGTGCTCACATAATTAACTAAATGAAAGAATTATGAAGTAAAATGCAATAAAAAGATAGAAATAGACGTGAAAAATAGGTGCATAAAATGCACTTATCAATGACACGCCTTTTAGAACCACGGGTCATACTGGTTTGCCTTTTACATTTGATACTTTTGGTTTTAATGCGTCAAATGTTGTGGAGCTTCTTAATGGGTGATGTATTTCAGTTTTATGACCCCAAGATCTATGAATGTGGTTTTAAAAGAATTAGTTTCTATCATCCAAAAAATTAGCGGTATAACTTGTTTTGTGTTTGCATGTAACGTTTATGTAAAAATTTTCTTATATTTCTTTTTGTAATATAAATGGTAAAACTAAAAAGTTTCCTTTTTAGCACATATGAATGCCGAGTGCTCATGAGTGTGAATATGAGTGGCAAGTGCTCATGATGAGGGGAGGGGAAATGATGGTGGTGATGTTTAGGTTAGAAGTGGTGTCGTGGAGAGGATAAATGGTGTTTATATTACGGTTGAGGTGTATGTGTCACCACTTTAATAAAGTGATCGTCATGACTCCAAAACTTGTACATGCCGACACGCTTTAATAAAATATCGCTTTAAGTCAAATATATACATAAAAATAAATTATAGTATAATATATATATATATGTAATTATTAATTATATACAAAATGTAATTGCAAACGACATTAATCGTCATAGCTCGTTAAAGTTTGAAGTTTGATATTTTCGCCAAGTCACCTCTAACATTATTTAGAATCTTGATAATAACAAATTAATTATAAAAATTTATAAACGAAAAAAAATACATGATGGAACATAACAACCACACCGCGTCAAAATAGCTATTTTTTGCAAGTTAGAAATTCTTTTTAGAATTTAATGAAATAGAAGTGCAAACCAAGAAACAATTTTTTCGGTTTTCGTGCCAAAAAATGCCGAAGTTACACTACAATTGGGGTTTTCTCTAAGAGAAAATTACTGAAATCGTCCCTTTGGTTTGTCAAAAATTATGAGTTTGGTCCCTAACTTTTATTTTGCACTCGGACCGTCCTCATATAAATTAAAGAAAATTAATTACATGATTTATAAACATATGGAACCCACTCATACTCTCACTTGCAACACAACCCACTAACAACCACCACCGGCTACCGAAAACCACCACCGGCCACCGACAACCACCACCGGTCGATTCCAACATCACCACCATCCATATATTCCGGCTCAACTACAACCTGAATCTTCCCCTCCGACGAACTCCTAGCAGCCCATTCGTATCCGGCAAGACCACCGCCTTGCCTTTCTTCAACTTATCAGATTCAATATTATACAAAAATAAAAACCCAGTTCGATTATAAAAATACAAATCTAAAACAAAATGAACAACAAAATCTCCGAGACCTGCACTTTTGGGGCTAGTCCTCTTGAAAACAATTCTGAAACCAAACTCCACTAAACAAATCAGATGAAACTTGATTTTCCGAAAATATATATCATGATCTTCAAAATCACTTTCACGTTGGAATTCAGGGGATACAAGTGTTTCTTTCCCATCTTATCATATTTCCCCAATGAAATGAACAAAAAACTGAAAATTGTTATTGTTCACCAACATCTTCTTTCCAAACTAACGTCATCGACATTGTGCACCTCATTTCCACATTGAAATCCAGGCATGTTATTTGAAATTTTGTTTTAAAAAGAAATGAATCAGAGATAAAATTTATCACCGTTGAAGGAATCTCCGTTAGATAAAATCGATTTCAAATCATCTCCTTCGGACAGATCCACCTACGGAGAAGATAAAGCTGATGAAGGGTAGAGAGAGGCAACGACGTAGATAGAAATCCATCGACGATACCATTTAACGTCGATCCAGTATTTCTGGTTGCAACCCAGTACTTCCGACGACCTTTCTGTTGAAGGCTGGTTGAGCTCCAGTCAGCTATGGTTTTCACATGCTCAAGTAAGATTAGATAGAAATATAGGTTTATAAGAGTTGAAGAGGTGAGGTGGGGGTACGACCCATTTCTCATTTCTAGATGAAAGGATGGGGGTGGCGAGGTAAAGGTGGAGTAGAACCGGAGAAGATGAAGGGATAGGGAGGTTTCCGGCGGCAATGGAGTAAAATCGGTGGAGAAACAACCAAGTCGTCGGTTGTGGTGGGAGGTAAGTAGGGCTGGTGAACTTTTATGATGTAGTGATTTACACCTTGTTCCCGAGTTCTACTTAAGGAGGGAAATGGGAGGATACGGAGGGAAAGTGAGGGGTATCGAAGGAAAATTGTGTTCCCGAGTTTCATTAATGGAATGAAAGTGAAGGGAGGAGAAGGATTTTGGAGTCATATTTTCCTTCCAAATTTTCCTCCCAAATTGGGCGGATTTGGGAAGAAAGTGAGGGGAAGGAAAATTTCAAGTTTCATTTTCTTTTTCCTCCTAACTCGGGAACACGAAACAATAAAATTTTCCTCTCATTTCTTTTCATTTCCTTCGAACTCGGGAACACGGTATAATGAATATTTTCCTTCCTCTCCCTTTCTTTCGGTCAAAATTTTCCTTCCCTTTCCTTTGATGAATTTACAAAAAAACCGGGGAACAAGGCGTTAGGGCAAAAGAGGGAGAGAGGGATAAGGGTGGGCCACCCTTTTTTTTCTTTCTAATTTATAAATAATAATAAGAATAATAAAATAATTTAAAAAGAAATTCATAAGGACATTATAGTCAATTCATGTCTAATAGAGACTAAAAACGCAATAAAAGCAAACTATAAAGACGGTCCGAATACAAAATAAAAGTTAGGGACGAAACATGTAATTTTTGACAAACCACATGGACGATTTCAGTAATTTACTCTTTTCTTAAATTTGTACCCGAAATTGTTTCAAGAGCATATTTTGGCAGCTCGGCCAATTGCAAGCAGTTTTTTTTAACATAATAATAACTGATTTAAGTGAGATGCTTTTTGAAAGAAATTATTTTCATCAATCATCATCACCTTATTATATATTTTGTATTGATATTACAAGATAATAGTCTAATAGATGATAGCCGTAATAAGTTTGTTTTGCAAGTGGGTTTCATCAAATTATTGGGCCCTTTTGGAGGTAGGTATTCATTCATCCTTCCTGTGTTTTGAATCCCAAATTATTGGGCCTACTTGGTAATTGGTTTTAAAGGTGGCCCAAGAAAATCAAGGCGTGATGAATAATATAATATACTAGAAACCCGATCCGTGTTAATCTAATGACGTTCTGCCGTTTCATTAAGAAACTAATGGATCCAACTAAAATCCGCTAATCCAAATATTAAACTTATGAATATATTTATTTATAATTTTATAAAATTGTTTATAAGGAAAAATTTATAAATAAAAATAAAATAAAATTACATTGGATGCATTAACCCGATCCAATACGATGTTCTGTTATGTTGAATCAGATCTCTTGAAAAGCGGATGAAGTGGATTTGATTGGTTAAAATATCTAATATACAATAGAGTATTGTGATGCCTACACGATCAGATGGAAGGACAAAGTAAACCAAAAAAAAAAAAAACTTCAAAATTAAATTCTTATTTGATAATCAGAAAACTGTCTAACAAATAATGAAAACGAAAATACTTATAAGAAGAAGATAAACTTCATTACTTAACCCTATATAATAAGATTCATAATCAATTAACAAAATCTAATCTCTTAATTAGCTTATGATTAGAATAGTTTTTTTTAGTTTATTTCCCTAATTGTTTTCAATATGCTTTTTTTTTCGTTCCTTGTAACAATGTTTTTAATATCAATAAAACCCTATCCATATTTGGTTGTTAATCTCCAAGTTTTTCGAAGCAGCAATAGTAGCATTTGTGGAGATCTCATTGTGTTCCCGCTTGATCCTTCTTTCGTTAAGATTCAAAACTAAAGAAAATGGGATTATGTGTCGTGTGTATGTTTGTGTAAATATCTATGATGGTGGTTGGTTTGTGGTTGCACAATGGTTGCAAAGTGGTGATTGAATAAGAGGATGTAGTGGAGCTACTAATCTAAAGATGTAAAGAGCCAAAGAGGGAGTTTTAGCTTATTCGTTGTGTAGTAATATTAATAAACTTTGTCGTTGTAAACTTGCAGTGTTCTTTTATTTAGATTCTTGGTAATTTTTTTAAATAAAATATTATATCATTTAAAAAAGAATACTGATAAACTTGTTTTTGTTTAGCATTGGCACAGTTTGGCTAAATAAAAAATAACACCTTGAGCGTATATTACACATTCTACAAGAAGTAAAATTCTTCCCGACTCATAAATACAATAGTTTTTAATTCAAACGTAAACATCTTATAAGCAAACAATAAATATTGTGTTTGGTCCAAATTTGTCTTAAATTATTTGATTATGGATAACAAATTAAAATGTAGTAGAGACAAAGTGACATAGGCAAAACAAAGACTTATGTTAAATTGTGGTGATAGTAAATTCCACGTGTACATTGTTAGGCGACCAAAAATTGATTGGCAGTTTAGTATTTCATGCTAGTTTGGAACCGTCTTCAATTTACTAATGCAATAATATGCTTTCAGTTTCCAAAACGATCCCATACATGTACTTAAATAAAGCTTTCAGAAAAATAAACATTTTTAAACAAACTCTATTACTATTTGTAAGAAATTAGCAATTTAAAATTATCAAAAACTTATATTTTGGTTGTATAACCACTTAAATGACCTAAATTGGGGTGTGATAATAGTAAATTACCATACTTTTAACAATTATCATGAAATAATCATTCATTTTATGATAAAGTTATGTAAATAGAAATATAAACGAATTCCATTATTTAACATTTTTATATACCGGTGTGTGACACCGTTTTCTAAAATTTTTATAAAATTCTCAAGAGTCTTATATCCAAGGGCAAACGATACGATATCATGCAACAAAATATCAAAATAAATGACTAGCTCTAAATACTAGTACTTAGTAAAATAAGTTAACTGTAATGTTGAAAGTTTATTTTAAATTACTAGGCGAATCCCAACGTGTTGCACATGAAAATAATTATATAGTTAAAATATGTTAGAATTTACTATTTTTCTATGTTGTTTTTTAGTAACTTTTATAAACATGTCATAAACATGTATTTGTTAATGAAAATGCTCAAACAACAATGATACAATATCTTGTTTAATGTGTCTAATCGTAAATGATGACATATGTGTTATATTAATATTACGATAAAAGTCATAAAATTGGTATCTTTTATAGATAATATATACCAAAAAGTCACTTTGTAATGAAGTACAGAAAATGACATCATAAAATCAAAATTTTTTGAATACATCAATTCTTTATGTCATATTGCAATATAAAATATAAGGTTATATATAAAAGTTAATAAAAAAGAAATGGTCTAATATAAAAATGATAACTCTTCAATTTGCATTAAATTGTATTTATTATGATAATTCTTCGATTTCAACAAAATGTTATTTAAAATTACATTACTACAAATAAATAGGTTTTTTATTTTTATTGATATTTATAAAAAATAATTAAATAGTATCCAAATATTTAAATTGTGTTTAGTCAATTAAAAATATTAACATGATCATCTAATGTATAGACTAAATATTGTACCTAAACGTTTACTTAGATAAATTAATTTTCAGACATATAACACATCAATATTCACAAAACTTTATTTTGCTATACATGTAAAACCTTAAATTAAATTTTTTGTGTTGTCTATATCTTTCTTTCACAAAGGCACTTTAAACACACAAAAATTATAGTTTTCTTCATGTTTTGGTCATGTACTTTATCAAAGTAAAACAATAAAATGACAATTATTGCTCATATAAAAAATTTCTTTTTGCAAACACTTTAATCACATCAAATGCATAGTTTTCTTTTTGGGTGTGTACTTATTTGATTAATATTAAACAAAATCCATCAAAAGAAACTTCTCATTCATCTATATAAGCCATGAAAAGACATTTCAGGTTCATCTCTAAATACCAAAAGCTTTTGGGTTGCCTCTTACACACAATAATCTTGTTATAGAATTTAAAGAAAATAGATTGAAAAAGATGTTAAGGATTCAACCAAACATGTCTGATACTTCTTAATTCTAATTCACTATAGATAACGAAAATGAAAAAAAGAAAAGAACCAAGTATTTTTATATAGCCAAAATATCTTAATTAAAAAATCATTCAAGTAGCATAAATTGAAGTTTTTGTGAGCTTCAAATGATTATGGTTCAAGATATACCATCTATCTTGAACCATATTCATTTGAATAACTATGGGCTTAATGAGGGGTCTTCTTTTTTGCATAGATTAACTTGTATGTTGGTACGTGGGACATGATTATCAAATTAAATGTTAATCTGAAAGACTTTAATTTATCTCCAGAGATCTGTGTTGGATTAAGTGTCTAAGCCTATAACTATAATGGTATAAACTTGAATTGATAGTAGCATAGTCCCTTTAGGTTGCCCTCAAACCTAGCAATTGAATATGATATCTTTTAAAGAGAGACCGGTTTATTAATTTATTACTTGGTTAATCAACTGATTAGAAATCAAATAAATAATTTGCTAATATATTATGAGAATAATATATTAATTATAAATAGTAATATTTAATTAAGAATTAATCAGAAATTAATTGGATTAATTAAAAGTATATTGGTTAAAGTGTAATTGTTCAATAGTTGAATAAGAGACATTCTTGAAGCTCCCATAAGCCTTTGACTGTTTTATGGAGATTCTAGAGGATCTAGAATTATTCTTGGAGGATAATTAGAAAACTGGATAAATACCAAAAGTAAGATAATGTTATTTTATTGGTTTGGACTTATCTAAGGTTTCTTGGTACACTATATAAAGTCCCCCATGTCTCATATTTTTGTCCAAGCGTTCTTAGAGAAGCTAGGGCCGAAATTCTACCTCTCTCCACTCTCTCTTCAAGCTCCTTGGTCGTTAGGGTTTTGGTGTGAACCATTAGAGGCGCGTCACTTGTGGCGCTTGCTTCCAAGAGTCTTTCAAGGAGGAATTCAAGATTGTTTGCTTTAACAATCTTCAAGGTAAGTTTCTTATCTTATGAATTAGTTTGTTCATAGGAAAGTTTTGTAGATTAACCATTATTAGTATGTTGTTATATGTGAAAGACATAGATCCAATTAGGTTGCATGTGCCCTAATCATTTGAATTGTTTGAATGTTTTCCGTTTAGTGCGTTGTGTTGTAACCTCCATAACCCATCAAAACGATCTCTGGAAATATCGGTTCACATAATAATATAAATTTCTTGGTAAGTAATTGTAACATCCCCAAAATTCAGGACCAAAAATTTCATTTTTAATATAGCGATACATAAAAAAAATTATAAGAAAACATCATCAAGTGATTTATTACATAAAAACCATAGATCACGTGTCTCAAAACCATATCTTCAAATAGTAATAATTTCAGAGTACAAATCCGAAGAATCTCATGTTTGTGATGCGCTGCTACCGTGCCGGCTCCTTTCCCTTTGAAGACAAAGGACCTGAAAAAAAAAAAACTGAAAACCGTAAGCACAAAGCTTGGTGAGTTCCCCCATCATACCACATACCATATAACATACATATTGTCTAACATATCTGGGTACTGATCTACCGATTCGGTCTCTTTCAACCGGTAACTGCCTAGCATATCAGGGTGATGGCCTACCCCTTCGGTCCTATCAACCGGTACCTAGCCTAGCATATCAGGGTGCTCGCATACCCCTTCGGTCCTTTCGACCGGTACCTAGCCTAACATATCAGGGTGCTGGCATACCCCTTTGGTCCTTTTGACCGGTACCTTGCCTAACATATCAGGGTGTTGGCTTACCCCTTCGGTCCTTTCGACCGGTACCGGGGACTATTTCACCCCCTAGTATACCACATAACATCCTAGTGCATAAACATATAATCATATACTACCTAGATTATCTGGGTGCTGGCATACCCCTTCGGCCATATCGACCGGTATCGGGGTCTATCTTACCCCTCCTATCACATATCACATAGCATCATAACATACTAGCATGAAATCATAACAGATAGGAACATACCAGATAATTATCACAAAGACAATCACCTCTACTATAACTCTTACTAGTGGGTCGACCTTGGTGCCTTAGACCCACTTCTATTGGAAGGTAAGTCACCTCAATGTAGTGCAGTAACTGAACTGTCCTCGGTACTGGGATCAACTCTCCTCAAACTCCTACACATAACATTTCTTTCAATTACTCTTTCAAACTTATAACCCATTTAAGGGTCAAATCTGGTCAATGGTCAAGTCAAAGGTCAACCTTCTGGTTAAAGTCAACCTTCTGGTTGACTCAACTCGCCGAGTTGGTCCATCAACTCATCGAGTTCCATGATTTAGAGAATCTCGAACCCGCGATCTAACTCGTCGAGTTACCCTCTAATTCGCCGAGTTTCTACTTATGACAAACTCAGGACTTTCCGTTTGAACTCGTTGAGTTCTCCTTCATACAAGTCGGGACATTTTCTATCAACTCGCCGAGCTCATCCTTTGACTCGTTGAGTTCTTTTATCTTCAAGTTCATAAATACGTCCAACTCGCCGAGTCATCTTCTAGACTCAACAAGTTTGCTCAGTAACAGAAAAGGTTGGGGAACCATGACCTAACTCGTAGAGTCCCTTCTTGAACTCGTCGAGTTCCCCATGGTCAAAATCCATACTTTCGATTTCAATCGGGCTTAATGCATCCGAAACTTAGATCTTGCCTCCTTAGGTCGATATAACACGTAAAGTTACAAACTTTACGTTCATGCATGGGTTATTTAGCTCAAAAGGCCCCAAAAAGTGGTTCATGGGATACATGGGACTCCCATGGTCATAAATTTGTCACCTTTATGCCATGGAGTCCCTCAAAGACTCTGGATCTGAAGTCTTAACCCAAAATATGCTTGCACCCATGAATGGTTCCATATTATGCTCCAAAAGCCCTAAACTAACTCATGAAAAGATCTAGCAAATGAATAGTCAAGATATAGACTTTATACCTCAGATATACTGGAAATGGAGCGCAAAACCTATATCTACTTGTTTCCTCTTGATCCCTCAAGCTTCCTCTTCCTTCTCAAGCTTCAAAATCACCAAAAGTACACAACAATGGCTCAAGAACACTCAAAATGGGTTAGGTTTCGAATTAGGGTTTTTTGGACTAAGGGAGGCGATGAGGGAGGCCACAAAGGGAGTTTTAAGGTCTTTATATAGGGTGCAAACCCTGAAAATTAGGGTTTCACTTTGGCAGCCCTACTCGTTGAGTCGAGGCCTTTCAACTCGTCGAGTAGACTTCAAGTCCCGCGTCCATTCATTCATTCCTACTCGACGAGTCTGGGGCCTCCGAATCGTCGAGTCCCTTTTCAAAAATGACTAATTCTTTAATAAAATACATACCAGGATCCAGACTGTTGGATTAGTGTCTAAGGCTGCAACTATATTAGGCAAGTATTTGACCCGGTTGTGCATGGTCCTTTTGGGTTGCCTTCACCATAGCAACTTGACAGGATGATTTATAATGAGAGAAGGAATATTATTAATATATTATAAGAATAATATAAGGAATAATAATATTGTTATTTGATTAATATAAGTCATAAATTAATTAAGAATTAATTTGGTGACTTAAGGAGATTAATTGAATAAAGGGGTATAAACTGTCAAATGTGTGATAGTTATAGTTTGGGCTATAAATCCCTTATGGATAAAGGGTGTCCGGTTTTAAGGACTTTGGATAGGCCTTAAAATCATCCATATGCTTATCATGAAGGGATTAGGATTGCTTAGGGCCTAAGTTATCCAATTAGGGTTTAAGGGTGAAACCCTAGGAGCCTAACTAGTATAAATAGACCCTAGGGGTCAAGGGAAATCGACACTTGTGCTTTGAGAAGAAACCCTGGCCGATTTGATCCCTTCTCCTCTCTCCTAAATCATCTTCTTGCTATTTGGTGTTTGTAAGCCATTAGAGGAGTGACAATTATGACTCTAAAGCCTCAAGGACAAGAAGATCAAGCAAGTAATTCAAGGTAAACTTTTAATCTCTGATTTCATATTGTTATTATACTCTATTAGCCATTAGAAGTCTTGGATTCAATGTATGTTCAATTAGAGAAACCTAGATCCAAGCATTAGGGTTGCATGTGCACATAGGAATGTTCATATGGCTAAAACCCATCAGTGGTATCAGAGAATAGATTGGTTTCTATTGAATTGATGCATTTATTGCTTGTTTGTTGCTGAAAAAAATCGTTTTTTGTCCTCTGTCTGATGAACTCAGCGAGTCCCATGGTGGTACTCGGCGAGTAGGCTCAACTAGGCGAGTCCATCTGGGTACTCGGCGAGTTCGAGCGTCAGAAAGATCAATCTTCGGGATTTCTTGCTGTTTATCCTTGTGATACTTGCCTTAATCATATTAGATCAATATAAATCCAATTTTATGATATATATGAGTATATTATTGACCTAATTTAAGATATTTATCAATTAATAAAATATTTATTTCCTTATGTGATAATTGATTAATTATTTTAATTAAATTGGTAAATTGTTTTGCAAGAAATCATTAAATAAATCAAGTATGGATAATTATGTGATTAGTTGTTAATTTAGATTATTTTTTATTTGATACTCCATGTTTTGAAAAGTTTAAAACTTGCCCTCAAGTTTTGAAATTTATGTTTTGTGATTAAAAGTTTAATTTAGACAATTTAAATTTCAAACCCTAGAATTTTACAAGTTTAAAATTCAACCCTATACTAATATAATATTACAAGATTAATATATATATATATATATATATATATATATATATATGTATAATTAAAATGCTAGTCTTACCGTTAGTAGGCCTCATTCACGAAGCCAGTCTATAAGGTGGGTATAAGGTTGCTGCCTATAAAATGATGCTTAATGGGTGTACACTCACACCCACCGCTTGCTTGATCGGTGGAGGGTCGTTAGCCGAACGGGTAGGATAGGGCAACCTCATCCCTTCATTAAAAGTATAATATGAAATACAAAGTAACTACATGTTTTTCAAAAATTTCCCAATCTTAGTTACTTTAGGAAAAGTGAATTGATGCAATCCCATGAAATTACACTTTGCACCCTTGCTAAAAAGTTAGTGGAGCATGTGTGGTTTACCGGCACACTAATTGGTTCTAAGCAAATGTGGCAAAGGGTGATTCATTGTTTATCATAGTTCGATGGAGTGTGTGTGGTTTACCGGCACATCGAATAGGTGATCGTTACAATGAAGGCACCATGTAAATTTGCATGGTAATTCACACCCACTTTGTGATCCTCGGTATCCCAGTCACAAATGAGAGGGGCATATCGAGATTTAAACATGCCATTGAAAAGTTTCAATGAATCTCATCCAAACCTAGGAATTCTCAATTCATTTAGAACTTAAAGTTTTGTTTTGTGGTGGAGAATTAGTGAATCGTCATTCACTTACCTTCAATTTGTTTGCATGTTAGATTATAGCATCCCTTTTCTAATATGTAAATATTGTTGTTGGATCCTAGCCCTAATTTTCTTATTGGGTGATAATTAGGGATTCATATTCTAATCTATCTTTGTCCTTTCTATTTGTAGATGTCGAACGCAAACAATGCTGCTGCTAATTCATTCACATTGATGAGCCTTTGTCAAAAGGTAACTTTCGATGGGACGAACTTTAGCGAATGGATAAGATACATTCGCATAATTGCTCGCTATGAGGACAAGGAGTATGTCCTTGATGAGAAGCTCAAGAAGATCAACCCAGAAATCGCTACTCCGACTGAAATGACTGCTTTTGAGACTCATGAACGTGATGCAACGAAGGTACATTGCATCATGATAGCCACCATGAATGCCGAATTCCAAAATTCCTATGAGGACATGTATCCGTACGAAATGCACCAAGAATTGTTGGAGAGATACCACCAAAACGCGAGGCAAGAGCGTTACGAGATTTTCACTAACATGATTTCCGCCAAAATGGGTCATGGAGAATCTCTTACCGTGCACCTGCAAAAGATGCAAAGGTATGTCGATCGTCTTCGCAAGTTGAATGTTGGCTTTGGGGAAGACTTGGCGATCGACATGGTGCTTCACTCTTTGCCTCCGTGTTACAATCAATTTAGGATGACCTACCACATGAACAAGGAAGAGGTCACCCTAAGCAAGCTCCAAGGTCTCCTTAGGGTTGCTGAAAGCAACCTCAAGGACAAGTCTGTTGCACCCACTCCCAATCCACCCGTTGCTCCTGTTTTGGCCATTGGGCAAGGAAGAGGCAAGAAGAGGAAGGCTTCGTCTAAGAGCCACCGCAAGGAAAGTCCCGAGATGGTTCTTCTTCTAGTGGGACCAAAGTTGATCCTGCTAAACCCTGTTCTAACCCTAAGGAGGCAGAGTGCCATCATTTCCATAAAATAGGGCATTGGAAGAGAAGCTGCCCAAACTACCTGCAAGCCATAAGGGAAGGAAAGATCAAGCCATCTTTTGAAGGTATTTATACAATTAAATCTAACGATTCATCTCATGCTATTTCTTGGGTCCTTGATACCGGTTGTGGTTACCATATTTGTTCTGAATTGCAGGGACTAAGAAGAAATAAGGATGTGGAGCATGGAAGAATAAATCTAATCATGGGGAACAGAAGATCGTCGCCTGTGACCAAGATTGGAGTGTATTCTTTAGTGCTTAGGAATGGTTTGTGTTTAGATTTGAAAAATTGTTGCTATTCGCCAGAAATGGAAAGAAACATCATTTCATTTCATGGTTTGTTTAGACAAGGTTTTAGATTTTCTTTCAATAATGAGAATGGTTCTATTCTTGCTTATCTAAATGGTGTCTTATATTTTGAAGCAATACTGTGTAATGGAATTTATGAAACTGTTGTGATTGTAGATAACTTAGGAAATGATGTTTTATACATGGATTCTTCCAATGGTATGGATAGAGCATCCTTGTGGCATTGTCGTCTTGGACATGTCAACAAGAACCGCATAGCCCAACTCCAAAAGGATGGAGTGTTGGAGTCATTCGACCTTAGGGAAGATGACACATGCGAGTCTTGTTTGCTTGGAAAGATGACTAAATCGCCCTTCACATGTACGTGTGAAAGGGGTGAGGGTCTATTGGACCTAATACATACCGATGTATGTGGACCGTTTAGATCAAACACGAAGGATGGGAACCGCTTCTATGTGACTTTTACCGATGACTATAGTAGATATGGGTATATCTACTTAATCAAGCAAAAGTCAGAAACATTTGAAAAGTTCAAAGAGTTCAAGAATGAAGTAGAGAATCAATTGGGCAGGAAAATCAAGATGCTTCGATCCGATCGAGGAGGAGAGTACCTAAGTCTTGAATTCCACGACTATCTCAAGGAGTGTGGAATAGTTTCACAATTGACGCCACCTAGGACACCACAGTTGAATGGTGTGGCAGAAAGGCGTAATCGAACCTTGTTAGACATGGTTCGCTCTATGATGAGTCGTGCTTCACTACCTTTCTCTTTTTGGGGGTATGCCTTAGAGACTGCCGCCCATATCCTTAACCGAGTCCCTACTAAGAAGGTTGCCAAAACACCTCACGAGATGTGGACAGGGAAAGCTCCCTCGTTGGCACATATCAAGGTTTGGGGTTGCGAGGCTTTCGTAAGACGAGATACTCACGACAAGCTCGAACCTCGTAGTGAGCGATGTATTTTCATCGGCTACCCGCAGAAATCCTTTTGATATCTCTTCTATAGACCATAGGACAATGTTGTCTTCGTTGAGAGGAGAGGAGTTTTCCGAGAGTGAGAACTCATAAGCCAAGGAGACAGTGGGAGGCAAATCGAGCTTGAAGAGATTCAAGAGTCGATAGATGAAGGAAACTCTACCGCTGGCACTCAACCCGAGTAGGAAACTCCGGTTGAACCGATTGACGAGTCATTACCTCTTAGACGTTCCGAAAGAGTTAGAGTTCAACCTCAATTTTATGGTTTTCTTACTACCGAAGGGGACACGTATATTAGTGATGGTACACTAATAAATCTAGATGAACCTAATAGCTATAAGGAAGCCATGGCAGGCCCGGAGTCTGCGAAATGGAAAGAGGCAATGGACAGCGAGATCCAGTCCATGTATGACAACCAAGTTTGGAATTTGGTTGATAATGTGCTCGGACGTAAGACCGTTGGGTGCAAATGGATCTTCAAGAAGAAGACCGACGTGGATGGAAACGTACACACATATAAAGTGCAATTGGTTGCGAAGGGCTTTACTCAAACTCCCGGAGTTGACTATGATGAGACCTTCTCACCAGTTGCGAAGATAAAATCTATTAGAGTGATGCTAGCTATTGCCGCATTTCATGATTATGAGATTTGGCAAATGGATGTCAAAACCGCTTTCCTTAATGGGAAGTTGGCTGAGGATGTTTACATGGCTCAGCCAGAGGGTTTTGTCGATCCGAAGCATCCGAATAGAGTGTGTAAGCTTGAGATGTCCGTTTATGGACTTAAGCAAGCGTCTCACAGATGGAATCTTTGCTTCGATGAGAAAGTCAAAGAGTTTGGATTTGTACGAAGCGAAGATGAGTCATGTGTATATGTCAAATCCAGTGGGAGTATAGTAAGCTTCCTCGTTCTGTATATCGATGACATACTACTCATAGGAAACGACGTCCCGACTCTGCATGAAGTTAAGTCCTGGCTCGGGAAGTGCTTCGCTATGAAGGACCTTGGAGAGGCTTCCTATGTTCTGGGAATAAGGATAGTGAGAGAGCGAAGTAAGAGACTAATAGGACTTAGTTAGAACACTTTCTTAGATAAGGTACTAAGACGTTTTAGTATGGAAAACTCGAAGAAGGGAGAATTACCGATACAAAGTAATGCCAAGTTGAGTAAGACTCAAAGTCCGAGTACCGAAGCTGAAATAGCAGAAATGAGCCGAGTACCATACGCTTCCGCAGTTGGCTCAATCATGTATGCTAGGACTTGTACTCGCCCTGATGTAGCCTTTGCTTTGAGCATGGTTAGCAGATATCAAGGGAACCCTGGCAGAGCCCATTGGATTGCGGTCAAGAATATCCTTAAGTATCTTCGGAGGACGAAGGAATGGTTCTTAGTCCTCGGAGGGAGTGATGACTTGAAGGTGCGAGGGTATAGTGACGCCAGCTTTCAGACCGATAGGGACAACTACTGTTCGCAGTCGGGCTGGGTCTTTACCCTGAATGGAGGAGCAGTAACTTGGAAAAGTTCCAAGCAGGAAACCGTAGCTGATTCAACGTGCGAATCAGAGTACATTGCAGCGAGCGAAGCGTCGAAGGAGGCAATATGGTTAAAGAACTTCATTAGTGATCTTGGAGTTGTACCTGCCATAAAGGATCCCATGGAGATTTTATGTGATAATGAAGGAGCAGTTGCCTTGACCAAGGAACCGAGGGATCATGGTAGATCTCGACATATTGACAGAAAATACCACTTTATTAGACATCGTGTAGAAGAAGGACAACTCATAGTGAAGAGGATATCATTGGAAGATAACCCAGCAGATCCGCTTACGAAGGGACTGAGTAGGGTTAAGCACTTGCAGTATGCTAGGAGTATTGGGCTGAAGGATGATATTAGTATATATTAGATAGTAGTAGAAACGTGTAATAGATAAATGTAATTAACATTTGATGATTTAATAAAAGAGTATTATTTATGAGTAATGTTACTGTCTTATGTTAATTGTTTAACTATTGTTTCATTTTGCATGTTTTGACTTCCAGAATAATTGAGTTTATTAAGAATAATCGAATTGTTCAAATTATCCACAATCGTTCATATGTTGGAAGTAGGTATGAATGCAAATTGTCATGAATTGGTGTGTAGATTGTCTAAATGGTATTAGACATAACAAAAGTTTGCTGCAACGTTCATGAGTGCTTATGAACTAGTTTTGAGCATTGGAACAAACCCGCGCTTGCTGGTATCACCTTATGGAATGTGATAGAAAGGGTGATCGCAAGACGATAATATCATATGGTCTTAAAACCTAGATATATGGTTTGTTATTTGTTAATTGGTTGTACATTGATAATGCGAAACCGCATTAGTAACTTGATGCTATAAAGCGCACTGTTGTGTATAGTTGATTAATGAATAAGTAAATGCATATAAGTCGAAGTTTATCTGTTACTTTTATCCCAAGAGGGTAAAAGCGATATCTCGGCTGCACGATGATTTGATTTGACTTATGTGTCGGGCCCGGTCAGAACTGAATTGATGTGTTCGATTAAGTTCTATGTCAAATAAATCTGAGATCGAGAAACCAAATGCTAGACAAATTAGTTCCATATAAATGTCAGCATGATATCTAAACAGAGGACTGTACGATCCCTTATCTGAAGGACAAGATTGATTAGATCAGAGTTCAACAACGTCTTTGAGAGCTACGACTGCTAATTGGATTATACTTGTGTATATAGTTACTAGACTTATCCAAGTGGGAGACTGTTGGATTAGTGTCTAAGGCTGCAACTATATTAGGCAAGTATTTGACTCGGTTGTGCATGGTCCTTTTGGGTTGCCTTCACCATAGCAACTTGACAGGATGATTTATAATGAGAGAAGGAATATTATTAATATATTATAAGAATAATATAAGGAATAATAATATTGTTATTTGATTAATATAAGTCATAAATTAATTAAGAATTAATTTGGTGACTTAAGGAGATTAATTGAATAAAGGGGTATAAACTATCAAATGTGTGATAGTTATAGTTTGAGCTATAAATCCCTTATGGATAAAGGGTAGCCGGTTTTAAGGACTATGGATAGGCCTTAAAATCGTCCATATGCTTATCATGAAGGGATTAGGATTGCTTAGGGCCTAAGTTATCCAATTAGGGTTTAAGGGTGAAACCCTAGGAGCCTAACTAGTATAAATAGACCCTAGGGGTCAAGGGAAATCGGCACTTGTGCTTTGAGAAGAAACCCTGGCCGATTTGATCCCCTCTCCTCTCTCCTAAATCATCTTCTTGCTAGTTGGTGTTTGTAAGCCATTAGAGGAGTGACAATTGTGACTCTAAAGCCTCAAGGACAAGAAGATCAAGCAAGTAATTCAAGGTAAACTTCTAATCTCTAATTTCATATTGTTATTATACTCTATTAGCCATTAGAAGTCTTGGATTCAATGTATGTTCAATTAGAGAAACCTAGATCCAAGCATTAGGGTTGCATGTGCACATATGAATGTTCATATGGCTAAAACCCATCAGCGTTATAGTAATTTTACATATGTGATTATCTTTCCTTGCCTTTCTACACTTGAAACCAAGATGGACTTTTTTGTAATCGATTCTATAAGGAAATGTGTTCAATAATTAAGCTTTCCTAGGAGTGGTTGCACTATATACAAACTAGAATAACATTTAAGGACCTTGTAAAACTGAAAGAACTATGTTATGTAGGCTTTCTAGAAATTAAGACAAATGGTCTTGGTATTTGAATCCACATACCTCTTCCATGTGTCATCTCTTAGATTGGTAATTGATAACTTAATTTTATGTAGGGACTTAAACTTTTGGAAATGAATGGAGAACCATGCGTGAAAGGTTTGCTACTATGATGAAGACGCCTTCTGTTATCCCCAACATACCATCAGTTTCTTATCCTACATGTGGAATTTATCCAGAAAAAGTAACACACTTTTTCACTTCCTTGTCTGATCTCCTTGGAGGTTTGGGCCTCAATTGTGTCTTTGTGGCACACACGCCCCTCCATGTGACCGTTGTTGCAATTTATATTAGCTAAACTAGATGGTAACTCCACTTCTTGATTAGATTTAGTCTTATAGGCATTGGTCTTAACTTTTACATGAATTCGTTGGAGGTTCTGAAATCATAAAATCTATTTTAATATGTCTAATTCCCATAAAACTATTATTAAACATATCATGTTGGATGTTTAATGGGTTAAATGGAAGTAGAAAAGTTTCCCATTATCCCATATCGGTGGGAGGAGGAAGATTATTTTATATGTCTAAAAAGTTTTCCATGCCTTAAGCCTTCAAAGGCTTTAGTGAAGATTAAGGGATGAACAAGCCCACATATGCGGCTCGTGAGGCTGAGGAAACGCACTTCGTAAAATGGAATGAATTAGGCACTTTTTGCTCTGCGCACGTCACATTGATTATAGGAACTATGGAGATTTTATTTATGGTAAGGTTCAGGTTGGATCGGTCTTGACCAACACGATTGGTGTCTTGACCTCACATTGACTTCATGGATAAATAAAACCATTTGGAAGTCTCTAGAAACCGGATAAAGTCAAATATTAAAATCAAATGAGTTACCATATAATGACTCCAACTTGATGGATTTTATCTAGTATTCAAATTGCCATGTGGCAGCCTGGGAGAAGTCAGACGTCATTATCAAGTTGATTTTTTTTGGTATACTAGGGTTTCCAGCTTAGTATAATAGGACCTTTAAGGTCCCATTTATTATGCACGTTGAAATCATAAGTTTCATTTCTCTCTTCACTATTGTCTCTTCCTCTACAATACAACTTTCTTCCCATTTTCCGAATATTCACTTTGCGTTTATCGGTTGTTCCATTGTTGTTAGAACAAACGATAACTGCCTTAAATATTGGGGGTTCTACATTGCGAATTACAACTATCAGAGTGTGTAAAACACTCTAATAACATAAATCATTTCGTGTAGTTACCGGTTAAGATCTATAATCATAAGCTTTGTTTAATTTATTTGCCTTGTATTTTATTTCGTCCGTCAACGAGATAGTTTTATTTTACCTTTCTTACAACCAAATTTGATTGTGAAGGATTTAGTTGATATCTAAATAAAACTTGGTAAACAAATAATAATAATTTGATTTTATTATATACAACGAAGCAACATATAATTCTCAAAATTACTTGTTGACTAACAATTCAATATTAATGGACAATACTATTCATATTCTTTGTCTATCAATATGAAATTCAACACATCAAAGCCTTAGCATTTATTTAAATGCAAAATCATAGAAAAATGGTTGCCAAATCGTTGGCTAGATTGGTATGGTGATCCAATTTCTATATGTAAATCATGCTTGTTCTTCTAGTTATTTGATAGTTGTGTCACCATTTTAAAAAAATTGTGTTTTTAGACAAGACATGTTAAGGATCAAGATTGAAAGATTTTGTGAAAATATATTTCAAATATCTAAATCTTCTCATGTCGTGGAGAAATTGTATATATTATAGTTTATGTAAAGTCTTCATAAACTTAATTAACTTATGTCCCATTTGATAGACATTTTTCCAGGTCCAAACAGATCTTTCCGGCTGAATGGGCTGGAAAGAATGTTTGATTTGCACAAAAAATGGGTCTTTCTCGGTAAGATATGTCTTTATTACAAAGCCAAAAAAACCATATCTTTCTGGCTGAATGAGCCAGAAAAATAATTGTGCCCTAAACCTTGTATCTTTCTTTCTTCTCTTCGGCGCTCTTCATCAAACATCACCGTCTCCTCACCAAGCTCCTTACTTGGTTGCCGGCCAGCCTCCCCCTGTCAGAGTGTCGCTGCATCCACCTGCTCCACCCCATTGAAACATCCCAAAAATTATGATAATTTTTTTTGATTTTTCATTTAAATAAAACCATAGTTTTCGTAAAACCCAAGTCAGAAAACATAATTATCAAGTACAAACATCCCAAAATCAGAGTATCCCAAAACATACAGAAATAACAACAACAGACGAGTGTGTACGATTAGAAATTCGCTTTCCCCCGATCATCTGAAGTACCTGAAACCATAAAGATCAAATTGTAAGCCAAAGCTTAGTGAGCTCCCCTAAAATACCACACGTATTAAGACATATAAAACATGTAATGGGTCCAATCAGTCATCAAACTGGAATACCCCTGCCCAATCAGTCATTGGACTGGAATGCCAACATGCAACGGGTCCAATCAGCCATCATACCATAATAACCTGACCCAATCAGTCATTAGACTGGAATGCCCTGGTCTGTTGGCTTATGTATAAAGCAGTAAAACCTCAACCCAAACCACATTATGTTGACATATGAAACAGTTTACAATATAACTAACAAAAAGTTAATCATGCAGATCTAACGAATCACTACGACATATCAACATCCTATATACTAGGATACATAACCTAGTGGGCGACATTGGTGCCTCCGACCCACAAGTATAGTAAGGAAAACTCACCTTGAGGACTGAAAGATAGATAAACTGATCGCTGCTCCAAATATCATATCTATAGGTCACCTATATAACAAATAGTGACCAACCCTCAATTTACCACTCAAATATCATATCAACGGTCAAATGTCAAAATCCTTATTCAAAAATCTCGCAACCTGCCATCACATTGTGCCCTCTAGTTGTCACGTCGTGACCTAATGAGACAAAATAGTCGAGATGGTCCATTCTCATGTCGTGAGTCATGAATGCTCATGTCATGAGGAGCATTGTGAACAATTTTGAAGAAATAAGTTCTTAATTCTTTCAGACCAACAACCAAAACTTCCGAAATGGCTTATCTACTCCAGAACATCATAAAGATCGTGGCTTTTTGGACATGCATGTCCAATGCATGTCCCAAACACAAACTAGGGCACAAAAAGGAAGAAATGGCATCAAAACTCATGCAAGAGTCTCAAGACTCAACCAAACTTTAGATCTAACACTTATTTTATCAAATGGACGTTGGAGATCCATAAAGTTGGCAATTTTATGGATTCCAAACACTATATCACCAAATCTATGAAAGAAAATGTATAAAAATCTAGATCTAAGCTTATAAACCCATAAAGTTATGATCTTGAAAACTCATAATGGTCAAGAAGGTGTGGAAATGAATGATAGAGAGGCTTGAGTGTTGAGATGATGGCTAGATGCTCTTCTTCTTTGTTAGAAATCACCACAAATGAGCTCAAAATCACCTATAGAGTGCTAGGGTTTCAAAAGGGAGTGTTGAGAGGTGATAGAGGTTGGGGGTGGGCTAACCCTAGCCCTCACTTCCTTTAAATATGGAAAAAATCCCCCAAAATCAAGGTTTTCCTATCAGACAGGCCTCATGTTGTGAGCCATATGTGCTCATGTTGACAGTACCAAAGATGATGCGCGTTTGGAACATTCTCCTCACGACGTGAGCCATGTAAAAATTTAACTTAATGGAATGATTACCTAAAACTGGGTGTTACACCGATAGGTAACCATCTTATTGTTGGATTAGTTTCTAAGTCCATAACTATTTTGGTATGTATTTGACCCGATGATGCATGGTCCTTTTGGGTTGCCTTCATCAAAGCAACTTGATAGGATGAATTATGGAGAGAGAGGAGTAATTATGATTTATTAATATATTATGAGAATAATAAACTAAAGGAGAAATCATATTGTTTAATTAATGTTAGTCAATAATTAATAAGAATTAATTTTGTGGCTAAAAGAGATTAATTAAATAAAGGGGACTAGAACTGTCAATTGTGTGATAGTTGAATATTGGGCTAATGGACTCCATAAAGGATGGAGTGGACGAATTCTATAGGGAAACCCATTAGAAATCGTCCAAGGCCTCTAAGGAGGGAGTCCATGGGTTGCTTAGGGCCTAAGCAGTCAAATTAGGGTTTCCTTGTTAGATAACCCTAATAGCCTCACTATTTAAGGACCCCTAGAGCACCAAAAACGTGGCCAAGAGTTTCCTTAGGGTTTCTACACGTTTTTGGGTGCCTCCTCTCTTATCATTCTTCATTATCTTGCTCTTGGTGTTTGTGAGCCATTAGAGGAGTGACACTTGTGACTCTAAGCTTTGTAAAGCCATTACAAAGGCGGATTTGAGATTGTTATTGCTACATAACAATCAAGGTAAGATCTAAACCCCAATCTTATGTTAATATGATTAATTGTATGCTAAATCTAGGGTTTATAGCTTTGGATATTCAATTGCACGTTCATTAGACAAACTAGATCCAAAAGCTATTAGGGTTTGCATGTACACCATAGGAATGATGTTTTGCTCAAAACTCATCAGTGGTATTAGATCCATGACTGTTTGTTTGATGTATTTGATGCTATTGTGAATTATCCTTGCTTAAAATTCGAAATTTAGGGTTTCCGAGGGCTGAACTCATCGAGTCCATAGATGAACTCGCCAAGTTCATGCCTGACTCGACGAGTCAGCTGGTCAGAAAGAGGGAAAATCGGAATTTTGTGCTCTTTTGGCTGTGGGCTAGTTACCAAAACGTTTTTTTATTGATATAAATCAAAATTTTATGATATTGGGTGATTATCTTTGCCAAAATTAAAGATATATTCATATTTGTTAGATAATTATTTCCTTATATGATTAGATTTAATTATTTGAATTATTTGGTGAATTATCTTGCAAGAATTTGGACTAGGTCAAATTAGATAACCACCAATTAATTGTTAATTGTCTTATTTGAATTTTGTGATCTAGAATATTCTTGATAAAGTTTGGAAAAGTTTCAAATTAATCCCTTTAGGTTTTATAGTTTAAATTTGAACTTAAAAGTTTTGTTTTTGAAATTTAAATAAGTTAAACCCTAATGTTTTGAAATGTTTCAAAACTTGCCCTCAAGTTTTGGAATTTAAGAGTTGATTAAAAGTTTAATTTAGAAATGTTAAATTCTAAAACCCTAGTATTGTTTTGAAAAGTTCAAATCACACCCTTATGGTTTTATTAATTAATTAAAGTGTATAATTTAAGGAGATTCAATAAACCCATAAAGTTTTGGTTTACATTTAATTAAATTAAAAGTATAATTTATTAAATTAGACCGCCTAGTATTTTAAAAGTGTAAAATACACCCTATAATATATATATAACATTAAAAGTCTAGTATTATATATGTATGAGTAAACAGTCAGTCTTACCGTTAGTAGGCCTCATTCACGAAGCTGGTCTATAAGAGGTGTTTAAGGAAATTGCCTATAAAATGGCGATTGAATGGGTATCCACTCTTACCCACCACACTCTTGACTAGTGGAGGGTCGTTAGACGAACGGGTAGGATAGGACATAAACCTTCCATTATAAGTATATTGAAGTACAAAAGTAACTAAATGCTTTTACAAAAGTCCCAATCTTAGTTACTTTAGGCAAAAGTGAATTGATGCAATTCCATAAAATTATTCTTTGTGCCCTTGCGAAGACGTTAGTGGAGCGTGTGTGGTTAACCGGCACACTAAATGGTTCTAAGCAAAGGTAGCAAAGTGTGAATCATTGTTTTTCATAGTTTGGTGGAGCGTGTATGGTTAACCGACACATCGAATAGGTGACTGTAACATTTTGGGGGCACCATGTAAGTTTGCATGGTTATTCACACCCTGTTTTGTGATCCTCGGCATCCCAGTCACAAATCGAGGGGCATATAGAGATTTAAACATGCCATTGAAAAGTTCAATGAATCTCAAAAGATCTAGGAATTTTCAATAGATTTAAAACTTAAATTTCTTTTTTATTTTTCATGGTGGAAATTGGTAAATCGTCATTTACCTACCTTCAAATATTCTGCAACTAGATTACGACATCCCTTTTCTAGGTTGTGGAGTATTGTGTTGGATCCTAGCCTCGATGTTTCATTTGGGTGTCACATCGAGGATCCTAATCAACTTAACTTGAATTTTCTCCCGTTTTGTAGATGTCAAAGTATGACAACTATGGTCCTCCCAAATCCCGTGGAACAAGCTTTCCACATGAAGATGATATTCCACGATTCGATCGGGGAACAATAGATCATGCTTCACTTCCTCCACCTCCTCCAATTATTCTCCCCAACCCACAAGTTCGAAGGCTTGAAAAGTTCAAGCTCACTCAAGCGCTTTTGGAAAGTAAACATAGGAAACCTATGTGTGTACACGTCTTAGAGACGAAGTCACACATTGATAGGTTAAGGATGTTGGGTGTCGAGATTTCAGGTAAGTTGGCTATTGACTGGGTTCTTCAGTCGCTTCCTGAATCATATAGTGAGTTCGTTAGAAAGTACTATATGATGGATCATGACGTGACCCTCATTGATTTGACCTATATGCTTATAGTTGTTGAATCAACAATTATTTGGCGAGTTGGTTGAGCAAATTTGTCTGGTGAATCAAACTCCCAAACTTCAATGGATATTGAAAATGGTGACATTGGAGATCCAGAAAAGGTAGATTCTGAGATAGTTCCATGTGCCATTCCAAAGGAATCCATTTGCTTTTATTTCCAAGAGAAGGGGCATTGGAAACGAAGTTGCCCTATTTACCTAAGAGATCTAAGAGACGGGAGAGTTAAAATGTATGGCTCTACTTTAGGTAAAATCCATTAAGTAACTCTTTTAAGTTCCTATTCTAGATTATTGATACATGATGTGATAAGATTACATTTGGATGTTTTGTAGGATCGAAGAAAAGAAAGGAAGCTTAAGGGAAGAAGTGAGCTGAATCTAATCGTGAAGAAATGGATTTCGATCGCATTGCCTGAAGATTAGATATTAAGCTACTACTTGGAGTTAGAAAAGATTGCTTAGGAATATATAAGAACATAGTTTTTCAATTGAATTGCATTGTAAGGACAAATTTTTCCGCAATAAAATAAATTTTGATTTTATATTATTTATTCATCCTTGCAATGGTGTGTATGAAAAATTGATGTTTGTAAGTTTCTATTATTAGCAATAATGGATATGATTCTTAATTATGTTATTTGTGGAAAGGTCAAGAATTTACCAAATAGGGAAAGTTTCTCATCGCCCAAGTTTCAATTGGACAGAAACTTGGAATCATACAACTTGGTTGCATGATGAATGAGAAATTTCATATTTAGAAATTAGACTAATTCGTTGACAAAGTGTCAAGTGAAGGATTAGGAGATCAAGTACACAAAGTTGTGTGTTGATCAAGTCCACCACAAGAGTGACAAAGATATTCGTCATGATTTACTAAAGGTTTAGTAAATATGATTATATTTATAAGGTTAAGTTTAATTCTGAGTTGATTAGAAGAGTTTCAATCAATAGCAGAACGAATAAAAAAGAATCAAGTAGGCAGAAAGATAAAAGTTTCTCTATTCTAAGAAGAAGGGAGAGTACCTTTTATTATGTTTTATGATAGGTCTTAATGGTTAAGAACCATATCTCAATTGATCCTCTAAGTGAGTCTTAGTGAAATTGTATGTCTGAGAAGAGGAATCAAGAATTGAAGAAATGGTTAAATCAAGAAGTCAATCATACTTCGTTCCAAAAACAAGTCTTAGAGTTAAGATTGTGAATTGAGTGAAAAATCTCAAGAAGGTTTATAACATTCATCAAATGTGGAATTTGGAAAAAGTTTTCTTATTCTTGCACAATTGAAATTGGAAAGTTGTGATGTCTTGATAAGACAAAGACCAACTAGGACCAATTTTGTGAAGTGTTTTGTCTTGATAAAAGCTACACTAACTCTTGAATATTTGTTTGTCGAGAAATGTTTATTGATAAAAGAATCTTATATGTCAAGGAGTCAGTGGGAGTCTTAATGGTCTTGAAAAGTTTCAAGAACTAATCAAGAATAAACCTTATCGATCATCACTAGCACACGACTTGAGGTTTACAACCTATCATGTTGACATTATTTTGTTTCTGTGCCATTCCAATTGAGTTAATTATGCATGTGAGTTCTATGAGTTCTCATTTGAACGCATAAAAGGCAAGTACCTTGATCAATGAAAAGTACATTGATAGGAAAAAGTGAGCTGCTTAACTACTTGGAAGACATGGTGGGCACTCGTGTTACCATAAGGCAAGAAATCAAGATTGAGAAAGTTCAGTCCATATGAGTTTGAATTTGTCGCAAACTTTGGTTTTGAAAAATTCGCATGGATAGGAACACATACACCATTAAAATCTAAGTGTCATAAGATTCCCTCCTTCATGAAAATGATTGTGAGGAAATGCTTTCACTAAGAGAGATTTTAAGAAGATAGTGATTGTGAAAATTGTATTCTCAAATTCGATTATGGCAACAGTATCCCTTTCCATAATTCGAATTGTGAGATTTGGCAATTAGTCTGAATTGTTTAGACATACATATGAGCTATCTAAGGCAAAGGTGTATAAGTTTAAGAAGCTTGGATAAAGGATTATCAAAGCATTAGGTATTAGAAATATGAACTGAAGAAATTCAATAGGTATTGTTTTCGGGAAGTTAAGTTGTTTTCTAAATACATGTCAAAGTTAGTGGGAGCTTAAGTGTTATGCTTATATAATAATAATCATCATGATAGTGGGAGCATAAATGTTGTGCTTGTATGATTATTAAGGCAAGTATTGCAAGTTAGCAATATTAATTATAGAAAACAAGAGTTATACTTTGCAAAGTTGTAAGGGTTGAAAAGTTTTTTTGCTATAATTAAGGGAGAGAATATTGTAAATCTATAGCTTAGACTGAGAAATTTTAATAAATTTAGTCAAAAGATACATAATGTGCTCTTAAATTTCGATTATGATTACGGTATCCCTCTTCATAGTTCGAATTGTAAGAACGTGACACATAAAATATTATGGCAATAGATTGATAAAGTATCGTATCTTTTTGTAAGACATTATGCATCGTGTACCATACGCGTCGAGTATAGGATTGATTGCAAGTGCTATTATATTTGACCATTCTAAAATTTTCCAAATGTCTAGCGCATTTAGAGGGAAAAAGGACTAGAATCGGTTTTGACTAAAATAATTAAACAACTATCAAAGGACGATCCAAAGCTCGCTGAGGATTGGTCACTTGTGAGTAGTTGGAAGTATGGTATTGGATGAAATTATTATGAATAGATAAGATTCTATTAAGAATGAATTGTCATATGGCAAATATGGAAATGTTTCCATATTGGGAGTTGGATATTGAGAATCTATGTCTAGATTAGAAACTCTTATGCAAGAAGGATGTTCAAAGGAATGTACTTTGAGTGAGAGACATCATATCTATAGAATTGTTTCTGATAGAGATTGGCCAAGTCTTGATGAATTTGAGCTATGGCTTTACGAAAGAATCATTGCATAAAATGTTAGAATCTAGCATAAGTAACAAGAATTTGATATTCTTATACTTATGATAAGGATTGGGAGTTGTGAAATGAGTGTGATTGGAAATGTGTTCATTTGATCTATTTCATAAAGTAAGGACCGTAGGTAAACATTGTGTGCATGCTGAGAGCATTGGACAAGTGTAGTAATAATTCAAGTAAGAAGTTGATTACCCAAAACAACAAATAATGAGTAATCAATATGGTGATTAAATAAAATGTTTTATTTATACCCAGAGTTTGGGGCCATATGGGATTAGTATTATTCTTGTGTTTTACTTTGTATGTTTTGACTTCCTGAATAATTAAATTGGTTCAGAACAATCAAATTATTCGAACGGACCACAGTCGTTCATATGTTGGAAGTAGGTATGAATGAAGACTGTTGTGAATTGGTGTGTGGATTGTCTAAAGTGTATTAGACATAAGCAAATGTTTGCTGCAACGTTCATGAGTGCTTATGAATATGATTTGAGCATTGGATTAAACCCACGCTCACTTGGATCACTTCATGGATTTTATCATGAGTGATTAGTGAGACGATAATATCTTATATTCTTGAAACCGAGATGTGTGAGTTGTATCTTGCGAGTCGGTTACACATTGATAATATGTAAACGCACCAGTAACTTGGTGTCATAAAACATATTGTTGTATGTGATTCGGTGAGTGAGTGCAAGCAATCATTGAATCAAAGTTTATCTGTTACTTTTATCCAAAGTGGGATGAAAGTGATATCTGTGGGCTCCTCGATGATTTAGTGATGACACAGAAGCACTTGGCCAAGTCGAGACTAATTTGATGTGTTCAATTGTAGTCTATTGTCATTCGTCATAAATCGAAAATCGGGAAAACAGTATAGAGAGAATGATTTCAATCCATGTCTCAGTCTATACGATATCTAGAATGGAGGAATATATGATCCCTTATCTAAAGGACGCGTATCTGATAAGATCAGAGTTGACAGCGGCTTTTGAAAGCTACGATTGCAGATTAGGATCTGAAGTCATATGCATAGTAGTTATTAGACTTATCCAAGTGGGAGACTGTTGGATTAGTGTCTAAGTCCATAACTATTTTGGTATGTATGTACTTGAACTAGAGGTGGCAATCGTGTCGTGTCGTGTCGGGTTCCTGTCGTGTCGAAACACTAAACGGGTTGAAAGTGCTTGACCCTAACCCGTCCCATTTAATTAACGTGTCATGTCGTGTCAACCCGTTTATTTTCGTGTCGAGTTCGTGTCGGGTTTCGGGTTAGGGCTATACCTTGAAATATGTCGTGTCATGTGAGGTTAAAAGATTGAGCATGTTAAAAGAGTAGGAGTTGGGTAGGCGGAGAGGAAAAACTAATAGTTTGGAGGCAGAATAGATGAAGTCATAGCAAGTTCAGATAACAAAATTAAAAGAGTAGGAGTTGGGGAGGCGGATGAAAAGGTCGCGAGGATGTGAGAGTGGTGAAAGAGACTGGGTAGTTTGGGAGAGAATGGAAAAACTGAAATTAAGTCTTTATCTAGACGGCTAAGTCATTTCAACGTTACAAAACGACTCAATTCGAAGGTTTTCTTTTACTTATGCTTTTGGTTTTGTATCTTTCTAGTTTATTTAAATAATTCAAAAAAATTTCATATAAATAAACGGGTCATTTTCGAGTCATATTCGAGTTGAAATTCTCAACCATAACCTTACCCGTTTAATTTTCGTGTCGTGTCGTGTCAACCCGTTTATTTAAACGGGTTGAAATATCTTACCCAAACCCGTTTATTTCGTGTCGGGTTTCGTGTCGTGTAAATTTTTGCCACCTCTAACTTGACCCGATGGTGCATGGTCCTTTTGGGTTGCCTCCATCAAAGCAACTTGATAGGATGAATTATGGAGAGAGAGGAGTAATTATGATTTATTAATATATTATGAGAATAATAAATTAAATGAGAAATCATATTGTTTAATTAATATTAGTCAATAATTAATAAGAATTAATTTTGTGGCTAAAAGAGATTAATTAAATAAAGGGGACTAGAACTGTCAATTGTGTGATAGTTGAATATTGGGCTAATGGACTCCATAAAGGATGGAGTGGACGAATTCTATGGGGAAACCCATTAGAAATCGTCTAAGGCCTCTAAGGAGGGAGTCCATGGATTGCTTAGGGCCTAAGCAGTCAAATTAGGGTTTCCTTGTTAGATAACCCTAATAGCCTCACTATTTAAGGACCCCTAGAGCACCAAAAACGTGGCTAAGAGTTTCCTTAGGGTTTCTAGACGTTTTTGGGTGCCTCCTCTCTTATCATTCTTCATCCTCTTGCTCTTGGTGTTTGTGAGCCATTAGAGGAGTGACACTTGTGACTCTAAACTTTTTAAAGCCATTACAAAGGAGGATTTGAGATTGTTATTGCTACATAACAATCAAGGTAAGATCTAAACCCCAATCTTATGTTAATATGATTAATTATATGCTAAATCTAGGGTTTATAGTTTTGGATATTCAATTGCACGTTCATTAGACAAACTAGATCCAAAAGTTATTAGGGTTTGCATGTACACCATAGGAATGATGTTTTGCTCAAAACCCATCACTTATCTTTATTATTATTATTATTATTATTATTATTATTATTATTATTGGAGAGTACCGTGAACCGTCATCTATTTCATATTAATTTATTTCTTCATATTTTTGAGCATATCATTTAGGAGGAGCATTCCATATATAAAGTTTCAATTATAAATTATGATTTTAACATACACTTCGTATAATTTTGATTTTGTATGATAATTTGTATGTTTTAATAAATATTTAGCAACTTTATCCACCATAGTATAAAACAACATGATAATATGACTATTTTTTATCATTTAGCACAACACACTCAGTCTGACATACAATCAAACAACATTGTTTTTTTTCCCAATCAATAAACTTTTTCAGACAACAACTATCAAATCGAACATTAAGTTTCCTTGAGTTTATCTGTAAAAAAATAAATTTTGGTGGTTAATACATAAAAATGGCAAGTTTATGTTATCACACCTTCATTTTAGTGAACGAAGTATACGTATTCTTCCTTTCTAATCATTTTACCATAAAAATGGATGAGTGGATGTGAGTATATCACAAGAATCTGAAACAAATTAAAATCAACTCTGAAATCTCATTTGTCAACAATTGAATTTACTATTTGGAATAAAAAATGAATTGGTAGTTATCATTGATAATAATATCTCTTTAAAATACAAAAATTAGCAAACCACCAACTTAAACTGGACAAGGGGCCCTACGTCTCATTTCTCAAAACTTTATATATACAATCTTACGAATGAGTCAAAACACGTAGCAACGCTATTGTAATTATTTATATCTTTAACACTATATTAAATCAAAAGTTTAATAATTAATTATTTTAAAATATAAATGTAACACAAAACACACATAATTGGAAATCATAAACTGAGCACTCACGCATGACCTCCTCCTCCCCCCTTTAAATTCACCCCTCCCTCCCAACACCATCATTACTTTCAGTTTCTCTGACTCTGACTCCGACTCCAACTCTAACTCTGATGATGAATCACGATCGTTTTCTTCTACCCAGAACCAGCAGCTGCAAGAGCACCACCGCAATAATCCCATCAAATTACATCTCTTCCACCTCCTTCATTATTGATCCGCCCTCCGTCAACGACGACAAACCCCTTGTGATCGGAAGAAGGTCTTCGGTAGACTATGGAGGCTGTTTACCAAGATTCGGTATCTCCATATTTCTCCGGTCGATTCTCAACATTGTATCAATCCCTTCAATCCTTCCCTCTTGCCGGTGGCTTAACTTACCGACACAACTCTCACTAACGCCATCGCCAGGCCGGAAAGTCACCGGCACATTATTTGGAAACCGGAGAGGACACGTCAGCTTTGCGGTGCAGTATGATATGAGATCAGAACCAATATTTGTGGTGGAGCTGGCGGTGTCAACGGCAGCTCTTGTGAGGGAAATGTCGTCTGGCTTAGTTAGGATCGCGCTAGAGTGCGAGAAACAGAATAAACGATCGGCGGCGGCGCGTGGAGGAGGTGGGAACGCGAAGCTTTTTCACGAGCCGACGTGGAGCATGTATTGTAACGGGAGGAAGTGCGGGTACGCGCAGTCGCGGGCGTGCTCGAAGTCCGACTGGTTTGTTCTGAGTACGGTGCAAAGCATTTCGGTGGGTGCTGGTGTTATTCCGGTGGTGGAGGACGGTGGCAAAAAAAACAGCGAAGGGGAGCTACTGTACATGAGAGCGAGATTTGAGCGAGTTGTGGGGAGTCGTGACTCGGAAGCATTTTATATGATGAACCCGGACGGCAGTGGAGGGCCTGAACTCAGTATCTTTCTACTCAGAATATAATATAATATATAGATTACATCACAGTTTTAAAGTTACAAACTAATCATTGTTTTTTGTTAAAAAAACATGAAAGTATATGAAAGTAGTGTCTTTTACAGCGGAGTTTATTCTCGTAATATTGTTTAAAACTTTGTATTAATTAATATTTTCGTGTGATGGTTTTTAAGCATGTTTATAGTTTTTGGATTGTGTTGAATATTTAGATTATTAACCCATACATTTTGACTTCTTGTATAGAAAAAAAAAAACTTTATATTCTTGCATGAATTAAATACGCAAAAAGATTGACAATATAAAGAGGTCAAACCTAACATATGCCTAATACCTAAAAATGTAAAGATTATCATTTATAAATTATAAATAAACATGAAACTAATGGAATCAACTGTAACTCCATAACTCTTATATATTATACCAAAACAAAGAGCATGCTCAAAATCTTTTCAATCTTCCTAATTATATGAAATGCATTCTTCATAACTTTTGCTTGCTTTCTAGAGTTAGGAACTTTCGAGTTCGATGCAACGATCTTAAAGATTAGTATATATATAGGTAGGTAGGTTCAAATGTTTCTCACAATTGAGTAAACATTAAATGTATATTAAATGATATCCATATTTATAATTCATTTTTATGGAAACTAATTTAATTCGTCATTAATGTCAATAATAATATTATTTTAGAATGAATTCATATATAAAATAATAAGAGTGTATTTTAGGAGAAGGAGAGTATATTCTACTAGAATACAACATCATTCTTCATATTTCATACAACTTTATTGTATTTTAAGTGAATGAGTCCTGAAATAATGTTATTGCTGACATAAAAACCTAGATACGAATTCATTCTGAAAGAATGTTATTGCTGACATTAATGACGAATTTAATTAATTTCCATAAAGAGAAAATTATAATTATGGATATCATTTAATATACATACAATTATGGAAACCATTTAATATCTATCATTATTTAATTAAATAATATTATAATTTTACAAAATTCCTATTGGTGCATTCTAGCACACAATAAATGTAAAAAACACTTTAACCTAGCCATATATATATATATATATATATATATATATATATATATATATATATATATATATATATATATATATATATATATATATATATATTAATAAGGGTACATTAGGAATAATTTAATCATTAATTAAATTAATAAGGGTAAATTAGTAATATTACACATGTGCATTAATTAATATCCAAAATTAACAATTGATAGTTTTTATTTACCTATTTAAACCCTACCCCACTAAACCCTTCAATCATAATAAAAAAACAATTGATTCTCTTCATCACCGGTCTTCCTCCAGCTGCCACCATCAGTATTTTAACAACCCCACCCCCTCATCGATATTCTCTGATCATCAGCATCGCCTACTGTTATTTAAATCCATCATATCCATAACGCTAATTCCATTTTTTCGTCTCTAATTCTTTCCAACGGACAGAGTAATGGTCCTCATCCATATCGACACATTAGTTTCTTCTTGTTGACTACCAACAGCCAACGCACAAACTAACGATTTGTTGGCTGCTTTTCGATGTCTCTTTTGTTGCATTGGAAGTAGTGTTCTTGCAAGTCCCAAGGGTTTCATGTCGCATGGAAGGTAAGAAGGATCAGTGAATTGCAATTCCCGTTATATAAGTTTGATCTAAAAAGTGAAAAAGTGAGTATTTCTTTTATTTTCTTCATTAAACCTTTTGATATGTTTTTTTTTTGTGGATGTTAAATCCTTATTTGTTAATTACGTGAGTAGCATCAATCTTTGCTATTAGAATTTGTTTTTTTAATCAATTTAGGGTCATGATTTGATTCATGGTAAGAGATTTTCACATATTTGAGACAGTTAAGAACATAAACATTATATGAATGAAAAACCCTTCTTAAAATCATTTGTAATCACCTGATTAAATAAGCAATATGTGGAAAAGTGTGCAAGAATATATACATTCTATATCATATACATATTATGTTAGAATTTTACATTTTAATTCTGCTTTTAATTTAATGATTCTCTAAGAATATTTTATGTTGGATGGGTTTGGTTGTCATTTGTGAATTTTTTTTAAGGATTAAACTCCATGATATGAGACATAACTTTTTTTTTCTTTTTTTTTCTTCAGTATCTTGATTACAACTTCAATTATATTTGTTGACATATCATCAAACATTTATAATATTTCTAATAGATGATTCATTCCTTAAGCATATTATGCAACAAGTATATTATTCTATTAAAATATTCAACAAAGAATGTTATATTTTGGTAGAATAATCTACAAAAGAATGCTAAGATTTTCACCAGCGAGTGCAGGTAAATCTAGGGTTTCAAATTTCATTCTACTCACAACTTAGGGGCGTGTTCGGCAAAATTAGCTGGTAACGGGTGGCTTGTAGCGGTTAGCGGGTAACTCGTGGCTTGTAGCGTTTTGTTAAACGCTACATGAAGTAACATTTGGATTTGGAGCGTTTTGTTTAAACTAAACACTAGAAGCTTGTAGTGCTGAACGAGGCTTTCTGTTCAAAACGGAGCGTTTTGTCAAACGCTAGAAGCTAGAAGCTCTCAAACGTTCCCAAACGCTCCGTGCTGAACACGCCCTAGATCTATTTACATCACTAATTCATACCATATTGTGTATATACTGATGGAGTTGATTTCATATGCCAACATAGTGAATTAGTTTTGTTTATTACCAACATAGTAAAGGTTTGATATCATATACCAACATAGATTGGTGAAAGCTACTCATCTTGTTCTAGAAAATTGTTTAAAAAGGTAATTAATTTGTTTGTGTATTATTTTGGTTCAATTTGTGATTTTGAATTCTGATTTCTATTATCCCTCGTTATTGTGTATTTGGAATTTAAAATTATATTAGCAATAAATACAATACTTTTGAATGTATTTTATGTATTCTGTCAGAATAAAATCTATGTATTCTGTCAGAATATATTCTATGTACTCTCTCATATTCTATGTATTTTACCAGAATATATAAAGTGATAATTAATTGCAAGTAACATGTTTTTAACCTTAGTTTTTGTTGTATTTGTGATAGAATGGCTGGAAGAATGCGTTGTAGACCTAATAAGAATAACTTGAAGAATGAATAAAGTTTGATCATACTTACATTTTAATAATGTTGTTATTTTTTAAGAAATTTATTCATTTTTGTTGATATTCTTTTAAAATATGTATAATTATATTAAAATGTATAAGACTTTTAGTCTGTAACAATATGTATGAATTTGTATTTAAGCTCGGATGTATAAAAATATATTAGAATGTTGTTATTTTTCAACATCGGATTCAATAATTTTGTTATTCTTCAATAATATTCTAATAGAATAAAACTCTGAAAGAGCATCATTCTAACAAAAAAAAAATATCCTGACAAAATAAAATCGATTATATTTACAAATTTCGTTAGAATTAAAATTGAATTAATTAAAAAAATCCAGATTTTTAAAATTAGGATAATTAATTATCCCTAAAAATCCAAAATTTTCCTTTTATAATTGTAGTTAATTGTCCAAAATATCATTTTGCTAAAACTTGTGTGATTATATGGTACAAGCTATCCATTGTAATATCATACACTCTTAAATCATGTCCATTGATTAATTCTATTCGTTGGTCCAGATCTATGCATTCTAGCACACAATAGTTAGTAAAAACAAAATAACTTAAACACACACACACACACACACACACACACATATATATATATATATATATATATATATATATATGGAAACGTTCAATCGAGAACATTTCTTATTGCGAGAACATTTGAGAACAAAATTTGACCACATAATTTTTCTAAATTAAAATCATCATATAATATTAATATAAACCACGAAATAAGTAAAAAAATTAAAAAAAAAACCACTAACCAACACCACTCACCACCCAAACAATACCATCCACCACCACCAACCGTCATCGCCACCCACTTCCACCCCCCATCACCACCACCGGCCACCACCAACCCCACCCACCACTATCCTCCCTCCACCACCCATCACTACCACCCACCCACTACTATGACCACCACCTGCCACTACTACCACCCATCACCATCACCACCGACCACCACCACCACCACCCCCACCCGCCACCATCACCCCCACCCACCAACCACCATCATCACCACCACCCACTACAACCACCACCCAACCACCTCTACCACCCATGACTACCACCTAACCACTACCCACCATTATGACCACCACCCACCACCACTACCACCAACCTCCATCCACCACCCATCACCACCACTCGTCACCACCACCCACCGCCCATTACCATCACCCGTCTCCACCACCCACCACCCATCACCCGCACCCGCCTCCACCACCACCGACCACCACCACCCGCCATTACCACCACCCACCACCCATCACCACTATCGCCTCCACCACCTATCACCACCACCCACCTCCACCACCCCCACCACTACCCATTACCACTAACCACCACCACCCTCCGCTATCACCAAAACCACCGACCACCGCTCACCTTCACCACCTATCACAACCACCCGCCATCACCACCCCACCCATCACCCATCACCCACCAAAACCACCATACACCATCACCACTCTCATTATCACCACCCACCCACCCACCCACCCACCCACCACTACCTATCACCTTCACCCGTCTCCACCACCATTCGCCACCGCCACCTGCCACCCACTATAATCACCACTCCACATGTCGCCACCACCACCCTTCACCGCCACCTACCACCTACCACCTACCACTACCAATCATCACTACACACCACCACCATCCATCACTACCACCCGTGATTATATGTATATAATCACATGTGATTATTTGTATTTAATCACATATGATTTATATGGACAATATTCTTTTTTGTCAATATAAATTATATGATTGGATACATACAATCACATGTGATTAGATATATTTAATCAAATGTGATTAGATATATTTAATCACATATGTTATTGTCGTGTTCTCGATTAAATAATTATTTTTGGTCAACTTTAATCATATGGGATTAGATACAGATAATCACATGTGGTTATATGTATCAAATCACATATGATTTATATGAACAATATCCATTTTTGATTTTTCGTTTCAATATTTTTTCTCATATATTTAATCACATGTGATTATAAGTATTTAATCACATATGATTAATATGGACATAAATTTGTTTTAATGTTCTTGATTCAACAGTTGTTATCGTGTATATAATTACATGTGATTATATATATATATATATATATATATATATATATATATATATATATATTTCATCACATATGATTTATTGAAACAAGAATGTGAAAAAAATCATTTTCGCATAAATCATATATGATTAAATACACAAGGCAAACTATTGAATTAAAATGAAAAAATGAATATTGTCCACATAAATCATATGTGAATAAATACATATAATCACATGTGATTATATGTACCAAATAACATATGATTTATGCGGACAAGATTCATTATTTCTTTCTAAATTCAATAGTTGTACTCTTGTACTTAATCATGTGTGATTATATGTATCAAATAACATATTATTTATATTGATAATATTCGTTTTAGAATTTTTGATTCAACATTTTTTTTTCTTATGTATTTAATCATATGTGATTGTATGTATTTAATCACATATGATTAATGTGGAAAAAGAAAAACTATTGAATCGAAAACGCGAAAATGAACCTTGTGTATAGAAATCATATGTGACTAAATGTATAAGAACAATTGTTGAACAAGAATGCGAAAATGAATATTGTGCATATAAATCATATTTGGTTAGATACATATATATAATCTCGTGTAATTAAATACCCAAGATCAACAAATGAATCGAGAACGTGAAAATGAATATTTTCCACATAAGTTCTATGTGATTAGATACATATAATCACATGTGATTATCTGTAATTAATCACATATGATAATTATGGACTATATTTATCTTTGTGTTCTCGATTCAATAGTTGTTCTCGTGTATATAATCACATGTGATTATATGTATCTAATCACATATGATCTATATGGGCATCATGTAACATCCGGTATTCCAGGTATTATTATTATTCATTTATTTGTGAGAAACGAGAGGGAATCGACGAGTTGAGTCGTAGACTCGTCGAGTAGGACCGCAAATGCTGACTGGATTAATGAACGGACTCGACGAGTCGGGAAGGGTGGACTCGACGAGTCTGCAGTGTAAGTTGAAACTCTAATTCCCCGGGCCTGAGCCCTATTTAAAGGACCTTATAGCCCTCTTATGCGGCTACCTATCCAGAGAGAGTGCCCCTTAAGAGCTTGAGCGAGTTGAGAGTGAGTTAAGGCCATATTGATCGATTTTGGTGTGTTTTAGCAAAGGAGAAGTCATTTCTAGCAAGAAGAGGTCAAGGGAGCTGTGGATCCAGGGTTTTCAAGTTCAGATATACACGTTTGAGGTATCAAATCTAACTCCCTTTCTGTTTTGGGTTAAGATCCATGATCTAGGGTTTTCTATAGCCCTTTTTGGGTTTGATAAGTGGAGTTTATGGTCCCTTGCTATGTTAGAATTCAGATCTGGATCCATAGAGGTCCAGAGAGCTTTCCCCATTCTGCTTTATGATGGTTTATGGAGGTAAGGAGACTAGGTTGCCATGTTAGAAGGAATTTCACCAAAATAAGCCTTGTACACGTTGCATGTGGGTCAAGATTCGACCTTTACGTGGTTATTGGTTGTGGGGAAGTCAAATCTATAGATTAGAGAAGCAGATCTGTTGGGGTGCAATGTTATTCATTCATGAATTTGTAAATGTTTGACTTTTGTAAAACCCACTTGCATGTGGAGTATTTGCCTTATGACACATGAGAGATAGAGAGTGAGAGAGAGACATGTAAACACCTCTATAAATAGTGGGTTCATACCACTTATAGAGGTGTGCTTGAGAGATGTAGAAGTGAGTGTGTAAGTGTGTGTTAATTATGTAGTCTAGATCTAGATCTTTTTTGTAACACCATATACATTCAATATATCTCTTAAACACCCAAATCACCATTTTCAATTGTGCAAGCTTTAATTCCGCATGCCAAACCATGTTCTTTGTCACTACAATTGGTATCAGAGTGGGTCTTCAAGATCAAGGTGATTTTTGAAGAACGATTCTCGGTTTGGCAATTTTTTGTCGCAACTTGAACAATTTTGGTGAGTCTCTCTCTATGATCTCTCGTAATTTTTGATTCGTGCGTTGCGTTCTTGATTCATGATCATTTGATTCGTTGGATCTAATTTTCTTTGAAAACCCTATTGATGATCCAATAATTTTTTTTAAGATCAAGCCAAATCAAAATTTGTATCTGTTACTATTCATCAGATTAAGTCCAAATAATGAGTTTGTTACAATTCTCGTAATCAATTGTTTGAGCCTAATATCTAATTGATTTACCGTTCTTCTTGAGTTCGAAGCCCAAACTAAATCGAAATCAATTTTATCAAATATGTTCAGATACTATTTATGTCCAATTATGAGCCCATGAGTCGATATCTTAACACGATGAGCCCAAAGAGTCATTTAATCATGTATAAGATGTGTTTACCTCATCCGTTCATAATCATACGCATAAAGTGGTTGTACGTTCCAATGTTCTTAACTTGTGTTCAGACGTATTTGTTTTCTTCTCATCATCCTGAACAATCGATGTGTATAACTTTGTCTTGTGAATCGACCGTATTTGATTTATGTAAATCTAAAGTCGATTATGATCAAGCAATCAATATCTGAATCAATCGAAAGTCAACATAATCGATTTTGACTGTTGATAATTTGATATCGATTGGGAAAATGTGAAGTCAAGTATCAGTTAATGGATTTCAAAGGTATGAAGAACAGTCAAGAACTTAAAAGTTTTTCTTGAAGTTAGTGTATTTGATCTGAAAAAGATTCTTGAATTGGAGACAATCGGCGTTTGTGAAACATCGACGACGAACAGATGCTTTGATGTCTATGTGTTAAAAGTGAAGCTTGAATCGACTGTAATTTCTTCGATTCTTTTGATTTGGATCTATGTTTTTGATGACGAACACTGTGTTCGTTCATATTTGCACTAACGATTGAAAGATTTTGGAGTTGTTGATTTCGATTTTGGAGTCGATCGATCGAAGTCTTTGGTGTGATAGATCGATAATTTCGATTTGGGATAATTTTTTAGAGTCGGTGATTTTTTTTGGATCAAGATTCGAATGGTTGATGCGTTGGTTTAAAGTCGATTTTGATTTCTCATGGTTGAAGAATTGAATAGTAGTGTTATTAAGTTTGTATTTGGTGAATCAGTTTAAAGATCAAAATTGGGTTCGCACATAAGGTTGTTATACGGTTCGCAATTATGAAGTCAGACCAGATGATTCATTCGCATTTTGTTATGTAATGGTGATATTCGCATTTGTGTGAATCAAAACTAAGTTCGCATACGAGTGACTCAAAAACGGGTTCGCATCTGGGTTTCTCATTAATTTCGCATTTGATTAATTGGATTAAAATGCAAAGGTGATTAACAGTTCACATTTGTTTAGATGGATACAAGATGCGAAGGAATGTGAATGAAAATGCGAAGTCTTTAACTGATTAGTGAATTGGGGAAGAAGAAAGTAAATATTTTCGCATTTGGCCCCTGATATTTTCACGAAATAACACAAATGGTCCAACTTCGCAAAATGGGGTAATAAAATGACAAAAGTGCAGAATTTTCATTTCGCATCCTTGAAGTATTCGCAAGATGGCAAATTTTACCCAGTTTCGCATTTGGGGTAAAATTTTTGAGAAATTGGAATATTTTCAAATCTAGTCCATGCAGTTTGTGCAAATTTACACATTCTACCCACTTTCGCAAATGGGAGTGTGTTTTGCATATTTGACTGTTTTTGGCGTAACGGGTCACTACAGAATTTTGAAATTGACAATTTCTACCCATTTTTGAGAAATTATGTCAAAGGCGATCCGTGAACGATGATAAAAATTCATTATTTTTTGGATTTTCCGGATTGAAGCACAAAGTTTATGCCACATGTTAAAGGGGAGTTTTGACATGAAAATTTCCAAATAGAGCATGTTCTTTTTCCTTGGAGTTTTATAATCAAATTTCGATTATAAAAAGGGGGAGAAGTTTTATATGGAAATTCGAACTTGAATTTTTCATATTACGCGGATTTGAAGACGGAAGTGATCTTGAAGTTTTGAAGCCACAAGATGATGCAATTGGAAGTTCGGAAGTGATGTATTCGAAATGGGTTTGGAATTATTGAAGATTTTTGGGGTGTGTTTTTATGCGCAACTTTGGGGTGATTATTTGAATTTAATCATTCGTTGCTGCTCAGATTGTATGGTCTCACATCCTAGAGCCCAAATTGAAGAATCGTGGAAGAATTGAAGATTGAAGTTCGTTTCGACATGTGTCACCTTTGAGGCTCGAACCGCGTAGTGCTTGATTTTGGAAGATTTGAAGTGGGTCATTCATTCCTAACTTTGAGGGGGAAAATGTTGGGGTGCAAAGTTATTCATTCATGACTTTGTAAATGTTTGACTTTTGTAAAACCCACTTGCATGTGGAGTATTTGCCTTATGACACATGAGAGAAAGAGAGTGAGAGAGAGACATGTAAACACCTCTATAAATAATGGGTTCATACCACTTGTAGAGATGTGCTTGAGAGATGTAGAAGTGAGTGTGTAAGTGTGTGTTAATTATGTAGTCTAGATCTAGATCTTTTTTGTAACACCATATACATTCAATATATCTCATAAACACCCAAATCACCATGTTCAATTGTGCAAGCTTTAATTCCGCATGCCAAACCATGTTCTTTGTCACTACAAGATCTGACCTCAAGAGGTTAGATGAGTGTTTTCATGGGAGGAACTCGCTGAGCCCATAAGGACTCGACGAGTCGAGTCGGGTTGCCCGCGATTCGCGACCCATGATGACCCATTGAGTGAAGGGTTAACTCAGCGAGTCGAGTGAGGACCATGGGCGAAGAGGACACGCATGTACTCGTCGAGTCACGTGAGTGCACTCGACGAGTTGGGTCAAAGTTTGACCGTTGACTTTGGTTGACTTTTTGGGTTTAGTCAGTGTTTGGACTTATGAGCCATTACAGGGGTAGAATGGTCTTTTACCCTTCTTACAGAACTTATAAAGAAGGGTTGGCCTAGCATGTAGAAGTTGTATTAATTAGAGTAATTATTTATGTGATTAGGCGGAGGCTAGTGCAGTATTTCAGCGTTCGAGGTTTACCATGTTACTCGTGGTGAGCCTTCTCACTATATTTTACCTAGTGTGGTAATTAGAGTTATGTGACAGAGTATATTGTATGCTATGTGTTATCTATGTGATTCTGTGTTATATGTGATTCAGAGTTTACAAAGTTAGGGCCGAATGGTACACAGAGTTAGGACCAGAGGGTCCATAGAGTTATGGGACTGGAGGGTCCCACTGAGACATTTTGACCAGAGGGTCATACAGAGTTATAGCCTCGAGTGGCTAATATATGTTGCATGTGGTATTTTGGGGAACTCACTAAGCATCTATGCTTACAGTGTTTGGTGTTATGTGTTTCAGGTACCAGTGAGGATCGTGGGAAGGCGCCGACATGATCAGTACACACATGAGGAGTTTTTATACATTATGATCTTGGGCTGTGTTTATGGATTGATTTGTGAAACAATGATATTTTATAATATTTATGAATGGAAATATGTTTTAAAAATGTGAAAAATTGTTTGAAATTTACGGTGTTACACATCATCATTTTTTGTCCATATAAATAATATGTGATTAGATACATATAATTACATGTGATTATATGTATTTAATAACATATGATTACAGTTGACAATGAACAATTACTGAATCGAGAATGTGACAATGAATCGTATCCACATAAATCATATATGGTTGGATACATATAATCAGATATGATTATATGTATTTAATCATATATGATTTATGTAGACAATATTTATTTTTGCGGTTTCGATGAATAATTGCTTTTGTGTATTGAACCACATGTGATTATATGTATATAATCACATATGATTTAGGTGAACAAGATTCATTTTTTCCTTCTCTATTCAATAGTTGTGCTCATGTACTTAATCACATACGATTATACATATAATCACATGTGATAAAATACATGAAAACAACTATTGAATTGACAAAGAGAAAATGAAATGTGTCCATATAAATCATATGTGATTAGATTCATATAATCACATGTGATTAGATGTATTTAATCACATGTGATTAATTTGGATAAAGATTTGTTTTCATGTTCTTGGTTCAATACTTTTTATCGTGTATATAATCACATGTGATTGTATGTATCTAATCATATATGATTTATATAGACATGATTCATTTTTTCCAAATAAAACTATATGTGATTAGAAAAATATAATCACATATGATTAAATGTATTTAATCACATATTATTAAAGTGAAAAAAACAATTATTGAATCGAGAACGCGAAAATGAATCTTAGCCACATAAATCATATGTGATTACGTACACATAATAGGAGACTTAGTGTAACTCACCTCCTTGAACTTGAAAATCAGATAGCGTGAGCAAGATGGATCATTTCCTTTTCAAGAACCTACACAACAGTTATAACATTATTTAGCTTGTGCTTTGTTGTATTACTCTTATAAAACATATGTATATATTTTCTTATTTTCTCTTTGATTGTAGTGCTCTTTTTGGGATCTGTTTTCTTACCTTTTAACCCATTCTTAAATTTCGATAAAATAATATTAGTAAAGTTCCCCTTTTTATATTTTCAGAAGTATAAAGATCTTGTTCTAATGATTTTTGGTTGATTTTATATTAAATTTACAAGTTAGTAACTTTAAGCTGTCACTTTCTAGACCACTCAAAACTTTTGGAATAAACTGTACCAATCTACTAAGAATTACATCAGTCTCTTTATATGTAGAAAACTATACATGCATATATAACTATAGGATTTGGAATTTTGGCATTTGGAGTTCTAATGAATTTATTATGATTTTTCGAAGACAATGCATGAAACCTGTGACAACATGGACCAATCTGAGAAGATTTCCAATTTTACCCCTTAAGGAGTTGGAATTTCGAAATGTGATTCAAAGTTTGAAGAAACTAGACACACTAAGATTTCCAGAAAAATAACTTTCATGATTTTATGGTGTTCTTATTGACTTGCACGAATTTTAGAAGTTTGAGGACATATTTGGAAAAATTGATCATAATAGCTTTTAAATCACTTTTGGTGTTCTATTAAGGACTTAATGGTTAAGCCTAAAGTTTATCAATTTTTATACGATTGTTGGTTACTTATTAGGCTATTGAGATGTGAAATTAAATTTAACATAAGTGCCTTAATGCATGCAAATTTATAGACATTCTTTATTTTGTGAATAAAAGCTATTTAGTAGATTAGTTCCTCCTCCATAGCAATTAGAGAAACTTCTATAATATGGACCAACAAAAAAAACTGATATATTTTTATCTTCTAGTATTGATCCATCACCAAATATTTTTTTTAGAGAAAGTAGCATTGGTTCAATAGTAGTTGATGCAAATTGAATAGCAAAAAGAATAAAAGATACCTACATAGATTTATGATGCCACCGACCACTCTTTGGCAAGTGAAATGTAACTCATCCAAAATTAAGCACTTTTTAAATAGGCCCTCGTAAAGATTTTTATCATCGTCAAATCAGTCCCTACTTACTAAAAAAATTCTAAGAGGACTTTCATCAAACAGTTGGTGTGCAACAAAAAAAATTTCACCTCCATGTGAAGTATCAGTGTATGATGATCCCATTTTCATTCCAACACACAAATTTGGTGACCAATAAAATGAGATCTGAGAGGATAAAAGAGGGTGCGGTTTCCGATGACTTGGTTTTCCGACGAGTTGATTTTGTAGCCTTTTATTTTAGATATGGTGAAATCAAATCTGGTGACTGATGAAACACGATGAGAGAGGAACGGAGAGGGACGTGGTTGTTGACAAGATAGTTTCACGAATGATTCAAGGAGGTGGTTTGAGGTGGCGTTCAAGAAGAGTAAAGGTAGAGAAATCTTATTTCTAACGATAATACGAGTGGAGATTGAGGGAACCGCTAGATCGGGAGAATAAGGAGAGGAAATAGTTGGTTGATTCAGGCGTTGGGCCGACGATTCCAACGACGGACGGTGATTCCAATAACGGTCCGGTGGTGTAAATGGGTGGTGCAAGTTCAAAAGAGGTTAAGAGATGTCATAGTGGGGTGGGGACTTTGGTATTAGTCTAATTAAAAAAATGTTCTCATTTTAGAAAATGTTCTCATTTGAACATACCTCTCTCTCTCTCTCTCTATATATATATATATATATATATATATATATATATATATATATATATATATATATAGGGGACGGTTCACTTGAGATTAAAAAAAAGTAGAGGTCTTTAGATTCAACCTCATCCATATATTTCTCATTTGTCACTCTAACGCTCCAGCGTACCGGCAGCAGCAGGGTATGCCTAATCATAAATGATCATATTACAGAGAGGTATAATCATATATGATTATACATGTTTATACGTATATGCCTAATCATAAATGATTATTCATATATGTCTGTTCACATATTGAGTAATCATAAATGATTGTTTCAGTTGGTGGCAGAAGAGGTGGTGGTGGTATAAATGACATAGGTGACAGTTGTGGGGTCAGCTAATGTCAGAGGTGGTGGTAGTGGTGGTGGCGGTGATGGTTGTGGTGGTGGGGATGGTGGCGGAGGAGAAAGGAACGGGCATCGCTATATAATCATTTATGATTATAACAAGACTGAAGCGTCGGTACGTTGGAGGGTTAGAGTGGTAGATGTGAAATATATGGCTGAGCTCTATTTTATTTTTAATCTCAACAGAACCTACCCCTCTCTCTCTCTCTCTCTCTCTCTCTATATATATATATATATATATATATATATATATATATATATAGGTTCAAATGTTCCTAATAACTATTATGTGCTTGTATGCACCAATGAGAATTTAGGAAATAATAAATCATTTAAGGGTATTATTGTAATCATTTAAGGGTATTATTGTAATCTTTACATATTTAATTATATTAGATTCAAATTTGAATTAATTTAAAATTTTCAGATTGTTAAAAATAAACGAGTTAATTATCTCTTAAAACCTAAAAATTTCCTTTTTTAATATAGGTTAATTGACCAAAATACCCTTATGCTGAAATTTGTGTGATTATATGGTGCATGTTACCCTATTGTAATATCATAAACTCTTAGGTCATGACCTTTGATTCTATTTCGTCTGGTGGTCCAAATCTGTGCATTCTGGCACACAATAGTTAGTAAAAACACAATAACCTAAGCTTATATTTATATATATATATATATATATATATATATATATATATATATATATATATATATATATATATATATATATATATATATATAAAGAGTAATAATAATTACAAACCATGCATATTCTGTTTTCAAGCATGCATGTGGAAGAGAAACCACAACCTTCGTATCTTATTCAAACGCTTACAACAAAAGTAATTAATCAAAAAATTACACTCACGACATTTGAAGATCAGCTGGTATTGTAATCCCTGACCACACATACTACATTGGTCATCCAACATAATACCTTGGGTAAAGGAGAAAGGATGTGGGTGACTATCAGTTTTAAGAATGCCTCTAAACATTATATTAACAAAATAGTAAGTGCTTTTCCAGGATTATTCATATTAGACACAACAATATGCAAATCCATTGCAAACCAGACCACAAACATCAAAAAGGAACACATCGAATAAGAAAGGAATGGAGTTTGGGTATATGAAACGAAGGGTATGTTATGTGTGGCGCGAGGGGATTCCTTTTTCTGACGACAGTCGAGTGAACCACTCATGAAGAACAAAGTTATTGCAACCACCTTCTCTCCCCCCCCCCCCCCCCCCCGAATCTGCTGATCGTTATTTTCAATATCATTAGCACACCTGTAAAATGACATGGGTGTGTGATTGGTCTGAGACATTGTAACACATGGTTTCTGGTATGAATTCATTTTCCAATTATTTATATTTTCAATGGAGGACTCGGCGAGTTGGAAGCCTCAACTCTGCGTGTCAAATGGTTTTTGGCCGCGAAGTTTAATGAGTCAACTCGGCAAGTCGAGGTGCCTCAACTCGACGAGTTGGCCGTTGGGAAGGAAACCCTAATTTTTAGGTTGTTGCACCCTATTTAAAGGCCTTAAGCCTTTGGTTGGCCTCCTTACCGGCCTCCTTTGTCCAGAAACCCTAAAATCTAGCCTTTACTTCCATTCTTGAGTGTGTGGGCTTGGGGAGAGCCTCAAGTGTTCATTTTTGATGCATGTTGAAGGAGCTAAGGAATTGGGAGTTGCTTATCTTGAAGAAGGAGTCTTGGATCTAGAATCACTAGCTGATTTGCCAAGTTTTTGAGGTATCAAGTTCTTACCTTGCTTATTAGTTTCTTAGATCTCTTATTGGGTTAGATTGTATGCTTTTAGCCATGTTTGGGTGGATGATGGGGGTGTAGGTCGTCCAGAGTGTTTATTCTTTCAGATCTAAATCTTCATTAGCTGTTTTGGCAAAAGGTGCCAAATTTATGGTCTTAAGGGCTTCATGCATTCATTAAGTCCTTCTTATGGCCTCTTTTGAGCATTTGAGCCTCTCCTAGTCATACATGAGTTTAAAGTTGGAGGCTTTACGTGGCCGTTCAAATTTTAAGGTCAGATCTGCAGTTTGGGGCTATGCCTTTGGTGATAAGTGCTTATTGATTAAGCCCTCACCCTTTTAAGCCTAGGGTTTGGGTTTTGAACCCATTTTAGTGGTTCTTAGGGGTAAAGTTGGAAACTTTACCCTTCTAGATGCCATTTTATTTGAGATATGAGTTGTGAAGCTCTTAGTTTCAATAATGTTGAATTAATGAATTAAGATGTTGGAGTTCTGAAAAATCGGTGAGTTTATTGATAAACTCGGCGAGTTGGATCGATTTTTTCCGGACTTTGCAGATTAAAGGGGAAACATGGTGACTTGAAAGACAACTCGGCAAGTTTGGTCAACTCGGTTCGTTGGACTTGACTTTTGACTTTAGTATTTGACCAAGTTTGAACTATAAGGAGTTTTGGGGCAATTTGAGTTAATCTAAGGAATTGTTTCTGTTTAGGGGTTGAGTAGAGTTGATATTTGGAGTCGGGACCTATTCAACTATTATTCAGCATTCAAGGTGAGTTTCATCACTGGGTTTAGCCAGTCTAAGGAACCGATGCTGGCCCTTGTTGATATACTAGGATGCTTGGAGTCTGCGTGACCCTCACATGTGTTATGCGCTGCTATGCGTACTAGGCAAGGCTCTACGCCAGGCGAGGCCTGAGGACTGGAACATATCTTACTATTATTGATTTCTATATCTGATGGCATGATTATATGTATTGATTATATGTGTATAATGGGCGAGGCCTGAGAATAATATATTTGTATACCGAGAGGGGATTGATGTCGGGTGAGGCCCAAGGTTGGGTGGGGGATCAATATGTGATTTATTATGTATGATGTGTGGTAGTTTGGGGAACTCACTAAGTTTTATGCTTATTGTTTTCAGTTTATGTTTTAGGTACTTCTCGTTGTAAAAGGAAGAGCTCGGGTTGACTGTATTGCACACACCATTGGGATTCCGCACATTATGTTTTACTCTAATTTTATGACAGTTGATACATTGGTTTTTATTTCAAATGTGTGGATGATATTGGAAGTACTACTTTTTCTATTATTAGAAATGAAATTTTTGGGACCATATTTTGGGATGTTTCAAGTTGGTATCAGAGCCTTGGTTTGAGGGATTCAAGCATACTCTCGGGTGTGCCTGAACTCAAACTAAGGATTTGGTAGATTTTAAAAAAAAATCATTTTATAAAAAGGATTTATAAAAAGAAATAAAGGGTGTGTTGCATTCAATTGACCAATCTCAAGTAAGTTTTCCCAAATTACCCATACATGTTATTGGATATGATTGAATCTGTGAATCGCATGCTAGTTAGGGTTATGGATCTGCTCATTTTTTGCATGATCGAATGCTAGGAGAGATGACTTTATATGCCTATTGTATGAGCTTGTAGACTTGCATGCTAGTACTGATCAGTCAGTGATAGGATGACCTGATTAGGATATGCGTGATTCTATTACTTGATGCTCGAATGCCGCTTGCTTTGTGCTTTTAGGAGTTCTAACTAACTTCAGAAAACTAGTAAACGAATATGCTAAGTTATATATTATGGGAACTAAATAATTTTAGAAGGTTAGGTTTTAACTCTATTGCACATCTCTTGTTTGAGTCCAACCGTTCTAGTGTGAGACCTCTCATTCAAAGAATTATCTAGTTTTAAGTGATATGTAATGGAATTCACAAGCTAGTTTGAGGAAGTTAGCAGGAGTTGCTTCTACGGCTGATGGCGGAGAATGGTATGGAGTTTGCCCTAGGAAAACCTAGGATGAGATTTAGTGTTGGGAGCCTTATCTGTCAGGGAATAGTTGGATATAGAGTAACTTGGCTTAGTTAAGGCGCTTCTTGGGGAAAGTACGGATAGATTTGGAAGGTAGTATGTGTTGGATTAGTGTCTAAGTCCATAACTATTTTGGTATGTACTTAACCCGATGGTGCATGGTCCTTTTGGGTTGCCTTCACCAAAGCAACTTGATTGGAGAAATATATAGAGAGAGAGGATAATATGATTTATTAATATGTTATAAGAATAATATATTAAAGGAGAAATCATATTTGTTTAATTAATATTGGTCGATAATTAATTAAGAATTAGTTTTGTGATCAAGTGTAATTAATTAAACTAGAGGGGCTGAATTGTAATTATGTGATAGTTACAAAATAAGGTAAGGATTATCTTATATATATGGTGAACGAATTTGAGGTGTAAATCTCTTAGAATTCGAGTATGATAAGGATTCAAGGATTATCTTATTGGTTGCTTAATGGATAATCAACTAGATAAGGATAATGACTGAAACCCTATCTCTACACCTATATAAACACCCCTAGGGTTATGAATTCGGGTATCCCTTCCGAAGAGGTCCCAAATACGAATTCTAACCTCCCTCCTCTCTCTTTATACCTTCTCCACTTGCTTATGGTGTTTGTAAGCCATTAGAGGAGTGACACTTGTGACTCTCTGCTTTCCAAGGTCAATTCAAGGAGGAATTGGATTGTTATTGCTATATAACAATCAAGGTATGTTCTTAAACCTATTTACATGTGAATTCTGATTTCCATATGCTAGTATTAGGGTTCAAAGTCTTGGATTCAAAGTATGTACAATAGAGAAACCTAGATCCGAGCTTTAGGGTTTGTATGAGCACATAGGATGTCTTATGACCAAAACCCATCAGTGGTATCAGAGCCATGATTGGTTTCTATTGTATTGATGCTTGTTGTAACTAAAAAAAAAATTCGATTTTTTGCATTCTGGAGGCTGGACTCGCCGAGTCCATGGCTGAACTCGCCGAGTCCAAGGTGACTCGACGAGTCCAAGGCTGACTCGACGAGTCAACTCGTCAGAAGGAGGGTATCTCGGGATTTCTTGCTGTTTTTGCATTGGGATAATTACCTTATCATGTTAGATTAATATTAATCCGATTATATGATATATTTGACTATATTTTTAATCTAATTGAAGATATTTATCAATTAATAAGATAATTGTTTCCTTATAAGATAATTGATTAATTATTTTAAGTAAATTGATAAATTATTTTGCAAGAAATCATCAAATATGGATAATTATGTGATTAAATGTTAATTTGAATTATTTGTTATTTGATCCTTGTTGTTGTGAAAAGTTTCATATTTGGCCCTTTAGGTTTTATAGTTTAAATTTGAACCCAAAAATTTTGTTGTTTTGAAATTTAAATAGTTGAAACCCTAATGTTTTGAAAAAGGTTTCAAAACTTGCCCTCAAGTTTTGGAATTTAAATTTTGATTAAATAGTTGAAGTTTGATGCATATTTAAATTCTAAACCCTAATGTGTTGAAATGTTTCAAAACTTGCCCTCAAGTTTTGGAATTTAAAAGTTGATTAAAAGTTTAATTAGGAATGTTAAATTCTACAACCCTAGCATAGTTTTGAAAAAGTTCAAATCACACCCTTATGGTTTTATTAATTAATTAAGGTGTATAATTAAAAGAAGTTTAATAAATCCATAAAAGTTTAGGTCTACAATTTAATTGAATTAAAAGTATAATTGTTAAATTAGACCACCTAGTATTTTAAAAGTTATAAAATACACCCTATACTATATATATAACATTAAAAGTCTAACATTATATATATGTATGAGTAAATGTCAGTCTTACCGTTAGTAGGCCTCATTCACGAAGCTGGTCTATAAGGGGTGTTTAAGGAAATTGCCTATAAAATGGCGATTGAATGGGTATCCACTCTTACCCACCGCACTCTTGACTAGTGGAGGGTCGTTAGCCGAACGGGTAGGATAGGACGAAACCTTCCATTATAAGTATAATGAAGTATAAAAGTAACTAAATGTTTTCATATAATTCCCAATCTTAGTTACTTAGGCAAAAGTGAATTGATGCAATTCCATGAAATTACACTTTGTGCCCTTGCGAAGACGTTAGTGGAGCGTGTGTGGTTAACCGGCACACTAAATGGGTCTAAGCAAAGGTAGCAAAGGGTGACTCAATGTTTGTCATAGTTCGGTGGAGCGTGTGTGGTTTACCGGCACATCGAATAGGCGACTGTAACATGTGAGGGCACCATGTAAGTTTGCATGGTTATTCACACCCGCTTTATGATCCTCGGCATCCCAGTCACAAACAAGAGGGGCATATCGAGATTTAAACATGCCATTGAAAGTTCAATGAATCTCAAAGGATCTAGGAGTTTTCATAGATTTAAAACTTAAATTCTTTTTCGTTTTTCATGGTGGAAATTAGTGAATCGTCATTCACTTACCTTCAAATGTTCTGCAATTTGGGTTACGGCATCCCTCTCCCGAGTTGTAGAATATTGTGTTGGGTCCTAGCCTTAGTATTTCATTTGGGTGATTTACCAAGGACTCAATCAATCAACTAACTTGAATTCGTTTTCTCCCGTATTGTAGATGTCAAAGTTCGACAACTATGGTTTTCCCAAATCCCGTGGAACAAGCTTTCCACATGAAGATGATATTCCACGATTCGATCGAGGATCAAGAAATCATGCTTCACTTCCTCCTCCTCCTCCAATTATTCTCCCTAACCCACAAGTTCAAAAAAAAATTGAAAGGTTCAATATCACTCAAGCCCTTTTGGCAAGTAAACATAAAGAAGGAAAGTCGGTGTGTGCACACGTCCTAGGGATAAAGTCGCGCATTGATAAACTAAGAATGATGGGATCCGTTGTTAGTGAAGAGATGGCTGTTGATTGGGTTCTTCAGTCACTTCCCAACTCATATAGTGAATTCGTAAGAGAGTACTGTATGACGAACCACAACGTGACCTTTAAAGATCTCACATATATGCTTATTGCTACCGAATCAGCAATGGTTTGGCGCAATAGAAAAGCAAAGTTGATTGGTGAATCTGCCTTCAAGACCTCTATGGATATAGACAATGGCAATGAAAGACATGCAATGATCAAAAAGGTTGATCATAAGAGAAAGGCGATGTCTGAAGTAGTTCCATGTGTTGTTCCAAAAGAGTCAATCTGCTTTTATTGCCAAGAGAAGGGGCATTGGAGACGAAGTTGCCCTAATTACCTAAGAGATCTAAGAGATGGGAGAGTCAAAGGTATGACTGCGCTTTAGGTAAAAAAAATCCACTATCTAACTCCATTAAGTTCCTATTCATTGATTCTTAATACATGATGTAATAAGATTACATTTGAGTGTTTTGTAGGGTCGGTGAAAAGAAAGGAAGCTTGATAAGAGAGCAAGATGAATCTAATCACAAGAGATGGATCTCGATCGCATGGACTTGAAGATTAGATTTTGAGCTTAGAAAGTTATGATAGAGTTGTTAGAAATTTTCTTTTGTACATAGTTTTCAATGGATTTTGCATTGTAAGGACAAATTTTTTCCGCTGCTTTTATAAATAAAATAAATTTTGTTTATTTCCTTACAATGAAATCGTTATGAAAATTGATGTTCGAATATTTCTACAACGAATGGATATGATTCTTAGTTATGTTATTTATGGAAATGTCAAGAATTTACCAAATAGGGAGAGTTTCTCATCGCCCAAGTTTCAATTGGACAGAAATTTGGAATCATGCAACTTGGTTGCACGATGAATGAGAAATTTCATATTTGGAAATTAGACTAATACATTGACAAAGTGTCAAGTGAAGGACTTGGAGATCGAATACACAAAGTTGCGTGTTGATCAAGTCCACCATAAGAGTAACAATGATATTCGTCATGATTTACTAAAGGTTTAGTAAATATGATTATACTTACAAGATTAAGTGTAATTCTGAATTGATTAAAGGGTTTAGATCAATAGCAGAACGAATAAGAAGAATCAAGTAGGCAGAAAGATAAAAGTTTCTCCATTCTAAGAAGAAGGGAGAGTAGCTTTTATGCTTTATGATATGTCTTAGTGATTAAGAACCATATAATTGATCCTCTAAGTGAGTCTTAGTACAATTGTATGTCTAAGAAGAGGAATCAAGAATTGAAGAAATGGTTAAATCAATAAGTCAATCATACTTCGTTCCAATAACAAATCTTAAAGTTAAGATTGTGACATTGAGTGAAAGGTATTAAGAAGGTTTGTAACTTTCATTAAATGTGGAAAGTTGTGATGTCTTGGATAAGACAAAGACCAACTAGGACCAATTTATGAAGTGTTTTGATAAAAGCTACACTAACTCTTGAATATTTGTTTGTCAAGAAATGTTTTGACAAGAGAATCGTATATGTCAAGGAGTCAGTGGGAGTCTATGTAGTCTTGAAAAGTCTCAAGAACAAATCAAATAAACCTTATCGATCATCACTAGCACACGAGTTAAGGTTTACAACCTATCGTGATGACATTATTTTGATTCTGTGCCAATCCAATCGAGTTAATTATGCATGAGAGTCCTATGAGTTCTCATTTGAATGCATAAAAGGCAAGGACCTTGATCAATGAAAGTACATTGATAGGAAAAGGTGAGCTGCTTAACTACTTGGAAGACGTGGTGGGCAGCTGTGCTACCGTGAGGCAAGAAATCAAGATTAAGAAAGTTCGATCCATATGAGTTTGAATTTGTCGTAAACCTTGGTTTTGACAAATTCACATGGAAAGGAACATTTACACCATTTAAAATCTAAGTGTCATAAGATTTCCTCCTTCATGAAAATGATTGTGAGGAAATGCTTTCACTAAGAAAGATTTTAAGAAGATAGTGATTGTAAAATTGCATTCTCGAATTCAGTTATGGTTACGGCATCCCTTTCCATAATTTGAATTGTGAGGTTTGGCAACTAGTCTTAATTGTTCTGACACACATATGAACTATCGAAGGAAAAGGTGTATATAGAATCCTTGATAAAAGATTATCAAAGCACTAAGTATTAGAAACATGAACTTAAGAAATTCAATAAGCATTGTTTTCTGAAAGTTAAGATGTTTATGAATACATGTCGAAGCTAGTGGGAGCATAAGTGTTATGTTTTATAATAATCATCAAGATAGTGGGAGCATAAAAGTTATGATTGTATGATTATTAAGGAAAGTATTGCAAGGTTAGCAATATTAATTATAGAAAACAAGAGTCATACTTTGCAAAGTCGCAATAGTTGAAGAGTTGTTTTGCTATAATTAAGGGAGAGAATATTATGCTTCATTTCAAATCTAAAGGTTTAGGTTGAGAAATGTTAATAAAATTTAGTCAAAGGTACAAAGTGTGTTCTTAAAATTTCGAATATGATTACGGCATCCCTCTTCACAATTCGAATTTTGAGAACATAGCAAATAAAACATTATGCGTCGTGTCCCATACGCTTCGGGTATAGGATCGATTGCAAATGCTTTAATGTTGAACCATTCTAAAATTTTCCAAATGTCGAGCGCATTTAGAGGGAAAAAGGACTAGAATTGGTTTTGACTAAAATAATTAAACAACTATCAAAGGACAATCCAAGTTCGACGAGGATTGGTCGCTTGTGAGTAGTTGGAAGTATAGTATTGGAAAATATGGAAATGTTTCCATATTGGATGGACCATATCGATATCATTACAAATAGATAAGATTCTATTAAGAATGAGTTGTCATAAGGAACATATGGAAGTGTGTCCATATTGGGAATTGAATATTGAGAAATCTATGACTAGATTAGAAACTTCTATGCAAAAGGATGTTCAAAGAAAGTACTTTGAGTGAGAGACATCACATCTATGGAATTGTCTTGTAACAATCTCTGATAGAGGACTTTGTAATATCATTGGCAATAGTCTTTGTGATTTTGGTGCAGTGACATTACAAAAGAGATCATTGCATAAAATGTTAGAATCTAGCATATTTTATAAGTAGCAAGAATTTGATATTCTTTAACTTATGAAAAACGGATTTGGAGTTGTGAAATGAGAAGGATTGGAAATGTGTTCAATGTGATCTATTTCACAAAGTAAGAACCATAGGTAAACAGTGTGTGCATGCTAGGAGCATGAGACAAGTGTTGAAATTCAAGTAAGAAGTTGATTACCCGAAACGACAAATAATGAGTAATCAATATGGTGATAAATAAAAGGTGTTTTATTTATACTCAAAGGATTGAGGCCATATGGGATTAGTATTATTCTTGTGTTTCACATTTGCATGTTTTGACTTCCAGAATAATTGAGTTTATTAAGAATAATCGAATTATTCAAACGGGCCACAGTCGTTCATATGTTGGAAGTAGATATGAATGAAGACTGTCGTGAATTGGTGTGTGGAATGTCTAGAAAAGTATTAGACATAAGCAAATGTTTGCTGCAACGTTCATGAGTGCTTATGAATGTGATTTGAGCATTGGATTCGACCCACGCTCACTTGGATCACTCCATGGATTGTATCACGAGTGATTGGTGAGACGATAACATCTTATATTCTTGAAACCGAGATGTGTGAGTTGTATCTTGCGAATCGGTTGCACATTGATAATATGTAAACGCACCAGTAACTTGGTGTTATAAAACATATTGTTGTGTGTGATTCGGTGCGTGAGTACAAGCAAGCATTGTATCAAAGTTTATCCGTTCCTTTTATCCAAAGTAGGATAAAAGCGATATCTTTGGGCCCCTCGATGGTTTAGTGATGACAAACGTAAATGCTCGGCCGGGCTAGGGCTAATTTGATTTGTTCAATTAGTCAGTCGTCATAAATCTGAAATCGAGAAGTAGTACAAAGAGAATGATTTGAAATCATATCTCATATGATATCTAGAATGGAGGAATATATGATCCCTTATCTAAGGACACGCGTATTTGATATGATCAGAGTTGACAACGGCTTTGGAAAGCTACGATTGCAGATCGGGATCCGAAGTCATACGCAGAATAGTTATTAGACTTATCCAAGTGGGAGACTGTTGGATTAGTGTCTAAGTCCATAACTATTTTGGTATGTACTTGACCCGATGGTGCATTGTCCTTTTGGGTTGCCTTCACCAAAGCAACTTGATTGGAGAAATATATAGAGAGAGAGGATAATATGATTTATTAATATGTTATAAGAATAATATATTAAAGGAGAAATCATATTTGTTTAATTAATATTGGTCGATAATTAATTAAGAATTAGTTTTGTGATCAAGTGTAATTAATTAAACTAGAGGGGCTGAATTGTAATTATGTGATAGTTACAAAATAAGGTAAGGATTATCTTATATATATGGTGAACGAATTTGAGGTGTAAATCTCTTAGAATTCGAGTATGATAAGGATTCAAGGATTATCTTATTGGTTGCTTAATGGATAATCAACTAGATAAGGATAATGACTGAAACCCTATCTCTACACCTATATAAACACCCCTAGGGTTATGAATTCGGGTATCCCTTCCGAAGAGGTCCCAAATACGAATTCTAACCTCCCTCCTCTCTCTTTATACCTTCTCCACTTGCTTATGGTGTTTGTAAGCCATTAGAGGAGTGACACTTGTGACTCTCTGCTTTCCAAGGTCAATTCAAGGAGGAATTGGATTGTTATTGCTATATAACAATCAAGGTATGTTCTTAAACCTATTTACATGTGAATTCTGGTTTCCATATGCTAGTATTAGGGTTCAAAGTCTTGGATTCAAAGTATGTACAATAGAGAAACCTAGATCCGAGCTTTAGGTTTGTATGAGCACATAGGATGTCTTATGACCAAAACCCATCAGTATGGGCCCGTACTACTGAAAGTAGAGGATCCGTACTCGATTCAAGGAGGGCTGCAATAAAGCCAGGGAGCTTGTAGGTTTGTGATTCCCCGATATATTTCGAAGCATATTCTGATGGTTTTATGGTATATTTTCAGTATAGTGGTATTGCGAGGCAGGCCAGTGGGCAGTTCAGGTGCCGGTAAGGGTTCAGGCTCAGGATCCGGAGCCGGGCAGCTCAATGAGCAGACTAGGGAGTTTCTCTCATCAAATATTATTTGTTACATACTTGAGCAGACTCCTGTGATCTTTGGTTCAGTCAAGGAGGTTATTTTGGAGGTTTTGGAGGAAAGATTGAGCTCATTTCGTTCTGAGATGATGGCTGCAACATGAGCTTGATCTTTGACATTCACGGAGTTCTGGGCTTGTGGAGCTCCAGAGTATCATGGGGTGAAGGACTCCATTATGAGCAGGTGTTGGTTAGTAGATGTTTCTAACACCTTCCGCACCAGTCGTTGTCCCGAGGGGGACAAGGTCAGATTAGTCTCCTGCCTCTTGATGGACAGGGAACGAGACTGTTAGGAGGAGGTCGATAATGTTGTGGGTGATGATGTTGTGGATGGGATGACATGGGATGATTTTTCGACCCGATTTCGAGATGAGTTTGCATCGGTTATCAAGGTGCAACAGTCGGCACATGAGTTCCAGGATCTCCGCCAGACTACTGAGACGGTGGCTGAGATCGCCACTATGTTCAAGGAGAGGGCGCTTCTGGTTTAGCAGTATGTGGCGGACGAGGAGATGAATAAGGACCGATATCATGAGATACTGAGGAGCGTGTAACAACGTGAAAGTTTAAAACAAAATTTTCACTTTTAAAATGCATACTCTTCATAACACTTGTAAAACAATCCCATTTGTTAAATTTTCAAAACATAACTCCATATTTGAATAGTTAAAAATCCAGGATCCTCAAAACGTAACTCTTCCTCTGGTGTGTACAATCAAGTTGGTGCCGTCCCACTAACTTGAAACTTGAAACACATATCACTGTAAGCATGAAGCTTAGTGAGTTCCCCAGAATACCACATACAACACATATTAGCCACTCGAGGCTATAACTCTGTTTGATCCTCTTGTCAATGTGTCTCATTGGGACCCTCCTGTCCCATAACTCTGTGGACCCTCTGGTCCTAACTTTGTGGACCTTCCGGTCCTAACTCTATAAACTCTAAAACATACATATCATAAATCACATAGAAATAATGCAGTGTATCACATCATATAAATAACATACAAAGTACTCTGTCACATAACTCTAATTACCACTCTAGGTAAAGTATAGTGAGAAGACTCACCTCGGATGAAGGACAGCTCCTATAATCACTGCTGCTATGCACCGGACTCTAACTCTGTGCCAAAACCACAATAATCTCAATTAGGAGATAAGTCCAACCTCTCACTTATTGGGTCTAAAGATAGACCACCTATCAGCCCATTAATGCCCTAAGCCCATTGGGCCCACCAAAGCCCAATAATAAATGGGCCCTCATACGTCCCAATTCCCAACCAAAAAAAGGCAAGTCCAAACCAAAGGCTCAAAGCACATACATACACTTCTCTAGTCCAAGACTATATTACATGAGGTCCAAACTCCCGGCCCAACATTCAAGGCCCAACACAATGCTTAGCCCAAAAACCCCAAAAGAAGTTACGCAGGGCGTACCCCCATGGTACGCTCAGTGTACCCGAACACTCAATAAATTGATCGGGGACCTCAACCCAGTACACGGGGCGTACTGGAATTACGCAGCACGTACCTTTAGACTTGCTTAATCCATTTTCTGGGTCTTAACCCGTTAAGACCTTAGCTCAAATCTTGGATCTGGACTTCCTAACATCTCTTACTCCATAAAGTTAACAACTTTAAGCCTTTGCATGGCTGATAAGGTCATAACACCTAAAAACTCTTACTTTCTTAACCCAAAATGCTCATAACTCATGCATGGGTAGATTCACACGATCAAGGCCTTATTTTTATGGTTTTCCACCACTAGAAACACTTAAAAGGATAGGTTAATAAGATCTGGAGTGCATCAACTCATAAAGCCTCAAGATTGGGACCAAAAACCCTAAAATGGACCCTAATATGCACAAAACAAAAATAGAGGGAAAGCTTGGAGCTTTATACCTTCAAATGGTGCTCTAGCCCCAAGAAAGCTCAGATCCACAGCCAGTTCTTCAACTTCACTCCCTTCCATGCTCCTTCTTAACTCCTAAAAGCCCACAAGAACACAAACAAGTTCATCATGGCCACTCACAAGCTCAAGGACGGATATTATGGTTTGAGAGGGTTTATCAACTGAGGATGGTGGCTAGAAATGAGACCATCTCTTTCTTTATATATGGGCACTTCACTTAATTAGGGTTTCCTTCTGTTCCTAGTACGCCGAGCGTCCGCCCTGGTACGCCCAGTGTACTAGGTGGCTCTTTCTTAAGAAACACGCGCATCTGTACGCTGAGCGTACGTATACGTACGCCCATCATACTTCCCTGACAAAATCCTCACTTAAGGACTTATCTTGCCAACTCTCTCAAACTTCCATAGCATCTTCGAAATGACTCGAATTCCAAAAATCCTCATACCTACGTAAAGGTAATGAGATGCCCTATGTTTCTAGCAACTCGCCTCAACCCGAGACCTCCTAGCCCCCGACTCGCGGCCCATGAACCTTAATCATGGATAATCCAAAACCGGATGTTACAATTGTCCCCCACTTGAATTAGATTTCGCCCTCGAAATCACTCAGTAACCCTACATAGATCAAACCCTACTAGCCGAGAAGCACCACCGAAGGTCCTCAAACCAAACGACGATCACTTCCAAGGACACTCGATCCCACCAAGAACTCCTGACCCGAAAAGGGCAGACCCAACTGCAGCTATGGTACTCAATCTGAATCTTTAGAACTTGAAAACTCTTGCGGTCTAATTCCTTGCCAGACCATCCTCGAAACATTATCCTGTTAATCACCCACCGACTAACAGACTCTAAGAACACCCTACCAACCCTGATTCCCTGATCAAATCTAATCGCAACTCAAAAGGACGGGAGGCTCATAATCTCCCTCTCCCTCTAGGACCCACTGCAAGGGAAATCATCAGGATGCATTAAAGAGGATGAACCCAAAACTCTAATCTCGGACACAAGGAAAAGATCATGCTCGCATGGGAATATTCTTTGACCTCTATAAACCCAATAGACGAACCTCAAGCTCACCCATCCCATAACCCAAAAAGATTTCATCGATTCTCGTCTTATAATAACTGTCTCAACTCTTAATGACGAACAAGTCATGCAGTTTGCTTTCCCTCAAGCGAACACTACGACTCTCTTGAAGATCGGATCACCCCTGAACTCTGTCGATTACTGCTCAATAGTTTCGTGCATCCCGTTGCACCTCCCAAACCAAGGCCCTGACCTACTCAGGTCTAGGACATCAGATGACAAACAATGCCCCTCACATGGAACCCACCTCCAATTCCAGAATCTCATATCGTCTATCCAACACACCACCAGGACTCAACTCAACTCGAGAGTTTGGTCCGACCCGCAGTTGGAACCACTCGTCCCAATGACCCATTCAACTCATGGCTCGTGACCCGCAACCCATGCATACTTTACTTGTCCAATTCCTCCATATTGCAATGTGTACACCTTACTCAGAATATAATGATTCCCGATCATCGAGGAGACCCCGGTCTCGCCCCTGGTCCGACCAACATGCTCCCAAGAACTCATAAATTAGGGCTTTTCAAGCCTAAATCTCTTCTGCGTCATGCTCTGAACAAGAGTGCTTCATCATAACAACCTATCACTAACTAGTGCGTACTACAGCTCCCCATAGCATCACGACACCCTCTTCTCTGACTAGTGAGTACTACAGCTCTCCGTAGCATCACAACACCTTCCCTCTAACTAGTGAATACTATGGCTCCTCATAGCATCACAATACCCTCTCTCTGACTAGTGAGTACTATGGCTCCTCGTAGCATCACAAGACCCTCTATCTGACTAGTGAGTACTACGGCTCCCTATAGCATCACAACACCTTCCCTCTGACTAGTGAATACTACGACTCCCCGTAGCATCACAACACCCTCTCTCTGACTAGTGAGTACTACAGCTCCCCGTAGCATCACAACACCCTCTCTCTGACTAGTGAGTACTACGGCTCCCCGTAGCATCACAACATCCTCACTATGACTACTGAGTACTACGGCTCCCCGTAGCATCACAACATCCTTTCTCTGACTAGTGAGTACTATGGTTCCTCGTAGCATCACAACATCCTTTTTGTTTGACGAATATCATGGCTTCCTGCAGTATTGCCACACCTTCTCGCTATCTGGTGAATACTACAGCTCCTCGTAGTATCACCACACCCCTTTTCACTAACTCATTGAACTACAGCTCTTCGTAGTCTCACCCCACTAACTCTTACCACTTCATAATCTCATCCTCAGATCGACGCCACACTGTGATCATTACTCATGCTCTGCGGACCATCCATAGATAGGTGCACGCAACTACCTGAACTATGCACCACTATAACCGACGACAATCGTCAGAAAAAAACACCCTTCCTTGCTGCAATCCATTGTCTTAGATAATCCACTTGCCGTCTCAACTCGCGACCCCAAAATTATCCAAAATCCAAGACATTAAATTCAGATACCTTGATACACCACCCTAAAACCTCACGATGTCTCGCCTCAGCCACTGATCTTCCTGATATACAACCCGAAATTCGGAATATTTCAAACTCTCACCTTGAAATATGGAGGGATCGTCAACTACCCAGAACATGTTGATGGCAATCCGAAACTCCTTCCTATTTTGCTCATACCCATTCCAGAATAGTCATAATGACTCTGAAATTGGTTGGCTAATCAACTCCTGTCCTTCCCAAACTGCATAACAGCCCAAACATTTGAACCAAAATTCTCCTACCGCCGAACCAACCCTACGAGCCAACCACCTCGAAGAATTCCTTTCCATCACAAGGTCTCCGACTGATGGCCACTTGCCGTGAAGAAATTCAGCCTTTACTAAACATATACCACATGCATTATCTCGCTCTGTACCTTGCTTCAAATACCAATAACCCTGATCACATGAAACCACACCGCAGGTCTCTATATCCAGATCTCTAACCGATCTCGAACAGTAATCTGATCCTCTCAACCAAATACCCGGTCCTCCCCCACTTAGGGTTCGAATCATCACTAATTGGTGCACCAACAATCTATCCCACAGACTGTCTCCACCAGTAACATCGCACCTAATTCCGCAAGGTGCTACGCAACGCTCGATGATCTCTGTGACAGAGATCAAACAACTCCAAATACCTGAATCTCATATGCAACCTTCAGAACTTACCATCATGACTGCCTCTAGTCATTCATGATCTTAGTCTATACCATCACCAGACCTCCTAACTGTATAGTATTAACACTGACTCTTAATATGGAAATAATGAACCATCATACTCCTCATCCTCGACTCCTTGCCCAACGCTCCAACATGTCCCTTATCATAAGAGCAGAAATCACATTTCCATTCTCTATACCCCTCGAGGACAATAAAGTGGTGTTTGTTTTTTGTCCACAGATCTTCCTGGCCTCTTCTGTCTGCGCGGCACAAACCACGCGCAGATATTAGCCTTCGCATACTATTTGTTTTTATTGAAGACTGCAGACCTAAAAATGTCTGTGTGCCCTCTTCTTGGCGCAGATCTGGACCAGAGTCTTCTAACATCTTCAGACATCTTTTAGCCTAAAAAAACACATATAATTTATTTTTTTAGTTTTTTTAAAATTTATATTTATTCCAACTATATTAGTGATAAACAATTTGAAAAAAAATTTACAACACTTAAAAAAAAAGTTCGACGACACAAACATGATATTTTTGACAAATTTATAAATAAAAGTTTATTACAATAATGGTCGTTGAATTTGTTTATATAAATATTAAAAAATAATAATAATATATTCCCAAATTTTTTGTCCCAAATTTTATAAATTATCATTTAATAAAGCATCATTAATTTCTTAGAAAAAATAATTATTGCACGTTTTTAATTGATTTAATTGAAAAAATCGAAGTTTTTTTTGTCATTCATTTATATATCAAATTCTTTGATTCTTAGTTACAATGTTTAGACATAACTTTGCGACCAAAATTGTTGGGTTTTATCAAATATATACATTAATTTGTATCATTTTTATTTTCAATTTAATAATACATCAAAGTCTATTTATATGTGTTAATTATTTATAACAAAGTCATAAATATATTAAAAAATCACTTTGTAGTTTAAAAAAATCAGCTTATTTAGATTTTAGTTTATTTTAATAGCCTGCAGCTGTTAAAAAAACAAACAGTCTTCTTTTTGCAGACTGCAGACGTTTGATCCACCTCTTCTGCTGAAGAGGTCTACAGATGTGGTCCGCAGACTGCAGACCTTTTGCCTCAGAAAAAACAAACAACACCTAAGAGTCACTACTCTGATATACTCCTCTTGATCGCCCAACGTTGCAACTAACACATGCCCTATTATACTCAAATAGGGTGCATCCTGGTCCTTGACCATTTTAGTCCCCACTGTCAACCTGCTCAAGCTATATCATTCCCTCACGACAGACCTACTGCCAGATACTCTGATTGAAGAAAATCACCATTAGTGCGATCCCACAGGGCTCACCCCCAACTCAGAAACCGAAATCTCAACACCCCTTACGTCTCCCACAAGAAACGGAAATAGCACCACTCGGGTCACAGAAGGTGACATATCTACTATCGGTCGGTCCCCCAGCTCAGACCGTACCCCTCCATAACGCACCGTCCCTACTCATCTCTGAGTCTGGCGACTCTACTGGCATATCAACAATAATCCCTCGGAGCTAACCCGGTTTCCCTATCAAGGGATGCTCCACTAAAACTTGTTCACCCTGGCCTTCTGGGCCCATACTCCTTCACATCCGACCTTGGTCTAGATAATCATTGCAGAATAACCGGCAAAACCAGAAGCACTAACCTCCACATTTCATGGTACTCGAACCATGTCCTCTCTTCTCAACCTGCCTCAAATCATGGTACTCGAACCATGACATCACCTCTCGATCTGCCACCAATCATGGTACTCGAACCATGACATCACCTCTCGACCTGCTATCAATCATGGTACTCGAACCATGACATCACCTCTCGATCTGCTACCAATCATGGTACTCGAACCATGATATCACCTCTCGATCTGCTACTTAGAACCCCTGGAATACTCCCTGCATCTCGTGTGGGCCCTCTGCTTTCAGTAGTATGGGCCCATACTACCTACCACATCTACCCATACTCTTTACACGGACCATCCCAGATTCCCTAAGTAGCTGGTCAACCTTCTCATCACCAATGCTCTACTCTGTCAGTGTACTTATCTGGCTAAGGTCACTTACTTGACTCTTTCCAGGTTCTTACACTTCTCCGCCATCAGCTGCTGAGAAACTCCTTATGATGCCAGTCATTTACCTCCTGAATATCGTCACATTCACTTGGTAGCTGACTCCCATCGTTGGGAGTTCCACAAAGCACAAAGCAAGAAGCGTTCGGGCGTCGAATAAACACCTACAACCCGCTCTAGGTGATAACTCCACTAGCTCTACTCAAACTCAAAAGATACCACCGAACTCTGCAACTCTACCCCCGTGGGTATCTAGCTACCCGCTCGGTAGGCTCCACAAATTCCCATCTAGGTATCTCTCCTAGATTACTCCTCTACCTAAAACCCTCTCTACATATGATTCCTGTTGGATACTCTTACTCAGAACATACTTGAAAGTGCATCACAGATAACAACAACTCCTAGGCTAAGGCATCACAAATCAGGCCACTATAGTCCTAAAATATGAAATACATAGCCTATCTCTAGCATGCATAATATCTCATAACATATTTCATAACACAAACGTAAGGGTATTTTGGGAAATCACCGTTCGACACTGGTTGATTATACACACTGCTCCTTCCCACTTTCTCTTAGAAAATCTTGCTCGTTTTAGAAAAATCATTTATTTTTGAAAATTTCCTCATTTTCCTCAGTTTGAGTCCAGAATACCCGAAGGTACATCCGAATCCCTCAAACCAAGGCTCTGATAACAACTTGTAACGACATGAAATTTTAAAACAAAATTTTCACTTTTAAAATGCATACTCTTCATAACACTTGTAAAACAATCCCATTTGTTAAATTTTCAAAACATAACTCCATATTTGAATAGTTAAAAATCCAGGATCCTCAAAACGTAACTCTTCCTCTGGTGTGTACAATCAAGCCGGTGCCGTCCCGCTAACCTGAAACCTGAAACACATATCACTGTAAGCACGAAGCTTAGTGAGTTCCCCAGAATACCACATACAACACATATTAGCCACTCGAGGCTATAACTCTATTCGACCCTCTAGTCAATGTGTCTCAGTGGGACCCTCCAATCCCATAACTCTGTGGACCCTCTGGTCCTAACTCTGTGGACCTTCCGGTCCTAACTTTATAAACTCTGAAACATACATATCATAAATCACATAGAAATAATGTAGTGTATCATATCATATAAATAGCATACAAAATACTCTGTCACATAACTCTAATTACCACTCTAGGTAAAGTATAGTGAGAAGACTCACCTCGGATGAAGAACAACTCCTATAATCACTGCTGCTATGCACCGGACTCTAACTCTATGCCAAACCTACAATAATCTCAATTAGGAGCAAAGTCCAACCTCTCACTTGTTGGGTCTAAAGATATACCACCTATCAGCCCATTAATGCCCTAATCCCATTGGGCCCAACAAAGCCCAATAATAAATGGGCCCTCACACGTCCCAATTCCCAACCAAAAAAAGGCAAGTCCAAACCAAAGGCTCAAAGCACATACATACACTTCTCTAGTCTAAGAATCTATTACATGAGGTCCAAACTCCCGGCCCAGCACTCAAGGCCCAACACGATGCTTAGCCCAAAAACTCCAGAAGGAGTTACGCGGGGCGTACCCCCTTGGTACACTCAGCGTACCCAAAAACTCAATAAATCGATCGGGGACCTCAACCCAGTACGCGGGGCGTACTAGAATTACGCGACATGTACCTTCAGACTTGCTTAATCCATTTTCTGGGTCTTGACCCGTTAAGACCTTAGCTCAACTCTTGGATCTGGACTTCCTAACATCTCTTACTCCCTAAAGTTAACAACTTTAAGCCTTTACATGGTTGATAAGGTCACAACACCTAAAACTCTTACTTTCTTAACCTAAAATGCTCATAACTCATGCATGGGTAGATTCACACGATCAAGGCCTTATTTTTATGGTTTTCCACCACTAGAAACACTTAAAAGGATAGGTTAATAAGCTCTGGAGTGCATCAAATCATAAAGCCTCAAGATTGGGACCAAAAACCCTAAAATGGACCCTAATATGCACAAAACAAAAAGAGAGGGAAAGCTTGGAGCTTTATACCTTCAAATGGTGCTCTAGCCCCAAGAAAGCTCAGATCCACAGCCTGTTTGTTCAACTTCACTCCCTTCCATGCTCCTTCTTAACTCCAAAAAGCCCACAAGAACACAAACAAGTTCATCATGGCCACTCACAAGCTCAAGGACGGATATTAGGGTTTGAGAGGGTTTATCAACTGAGGAAGGTGGCTAGAAATGAGACCATCTCTTTCTTTATATAGGGGCACTTCACTTAATTAGGGTTTCCTTTTGTGCCTAGTACGCCCAGCATCCCTCCTGGTACGCCCAGCGTACTAGGTGGCTCTTGCTTAAGAAACTCGCACATCTGTACGCTAAGCGTATGCATACGTACGTCTAACGTACTTTGCTGCCAAAATCCTCACTTAGGGACTTATCTTGCCAACTCTCTCAAACTTCCATAGCATCTTCGAAATGACTCGAATTCCGAAAATCCTCATACCTACGGAAAGGTAATGAGATGTCCTACGTTTCTAGAAACTCGCCTCAACCCGAGACCTCCTTGCCCCCGACTCGCGGCCCATGAACCTTAATCATGGATAATCCGAACCGGATGTTACAGAGCTACATTCAGTAGTTTGTGATTCGATCCAGCTGCAAGACGTTGGAGGATAGGATAGCTCAAGCCAGGGAGAGGGAGATTGATTTAGAGATGGAGAGGAAGAGGAAGCCATATGAGATTCTGACATTAGTGGGTTTAGGTAAGAGGCCCAAAGTATCAGATTCCAGATCGAGGGGATATCAGGGTTGTGGCCACTATGGCAAGTGCAGAAGGACGCACGAAGGTGCGTGCATGAGTGGTAGTGGTGGTGGTTCTGGTTGCTTCAAGTGCCGTCAGATCGGTCATTATAGCAGGAACTGTACTTCTACCACCACACAGGGATCACATCTGATTTCCTTTCATTGCAATCAGAGGGGCCACAAGAAGGTCCAATGTCTAAGTTTGGCTACAGTAGGACCAGTGTCAGCACCCGCTCCTGCGACATTGAGGATTACTGACGGACGTCAGCGCCGAGCGGATGCGCCAGTGGCGAAGAGTAGGGCTTTCCAACTGACAGCCAAGGAGGCGCGTGCAATTCCTGATGTCATGATGGGTATGTATCCTCTCATTTTATCTTTATTTATATTGTTTTTTTGCTCATGTTTATGTGTTTTATTTTAGGATCGTTCCTTGTGAATGCTATCTCTGCTATAGTATTGTTTGATTCGGGGCTACCCGATCTTTTGTGTCGCTTACGCTTAACAAGAGATTTGTTGGAGTTTTAGGGGAGCTGGATCGTCCTTGTGTGTGGAAATTGTTGATGATAGGACGGTCAGGGTTGCGAGGATTCATCGGGATTGTACCCTTCGGTTGTTCAGTGAGCGGTATCCGGTTGATCTGGTTCCCATTCCTCTGTGTGGGAACAAGGTCATCATGGGCATGGACTGGTTGAGCCCTAATGGGGAGGTGATCGACTGTAAGGAGCAGTCAGTACGAGTTCAGACCCCAAGTGGGGGGAGAGTTGGTGATTCAGGGTGAGAGACCGCAACATGGCCCGATTATGTGTTCAGCGGCGAGAGCCAGACGCTATCTTCATCAGGGTTGTTTAGGTTTTGTCGCTTATGTCATGGATACCTGGGATTTAGGTAAGGCGACCTTGGGTGATGCGCTGATTGTGTGGGAGTATCCGGACGTTTTTCCGGAGGATTTTCTTGGGGTACCTCCGGAGAGGCAGGTGGAGTTCAGGATTGATTTGATTCTAGGTGCAACTTCGATAGCCATAACACTGTATCAATTGGTTCCTCCCGAGATGCAGGAGTTGTCTACACAGCTGTAGGAACTGTTAGACAAGGAATTTGTTAGGCCGAACAGTTCACCTTGGGGAGCACCGATTCTGTTCGTGAAGAAGAAGGACGGGTCTTATCGCATGTGTATCGACTACCAGGAGTTGAATAAGGTAACGGTGGAGAACCGTTATCCACTCCTGAGGATTGATGATCTCTTCGACCAGCATCAGGATGCATCTTGGTTCTCCAAGATTAATTTATGATCGGGTTATCATTAGATGGGGGTCAGGGATGAAGACGTGCAAAAGACAACTTTTCGGACTTGATATGGTCATTATGAGTTCGTGGTGATGCCTTTTGGGCTCACCAATGCTCTGTCCGCATTCATGGATCTCTTGAACCGCGTGTGCAGACCGATGCTGGATCGGTCTGTGATACTATTTGTTGATGACATCTTAGTCTATTCCAAGACCCAGGAGCAACATGAGGAGCACTTGAGGGAAGTGCTGGAGACGTTGAGGACGGAGAGACTTTTCGCAAAGTTCTCCAAGTGCGAGTTCTGGTTGCGTGAGGTGCAGTATCTAGAGAAAATTGTTAACCAGAACGGTATTAAGGTCAATCCGGAAACGGTTAAGGTCGTGATGCAGTAGGAGGTTCCGAAGTCTCCATCTGAGATTCAGAGTTTTCTTGGTTTGGCGGGTTACTATCGGAGATTCATCCAGGATTTTTCCAAGATCGTTGTTCCCTTGACCTGACTGACCAAGAAGTCGGTGACATTTCGTTGGGAGCCTTAGTAGCAGGTGGCTTTTGAGGCTCTTAAGCAGTGGCCGTGTGAGGCACCGATTCAGACTCTGCCTGAGGGTGTTGTTGATTTGGTGGTTTATTGTGATGCCTCGATCATGGGTTTGGGTGCAGTATTGATGCAACGGGGATGCGTGATGGCTTATGCTTCGAGGTAGCTAAAGCCTCATGAGGAGAATTATCCGACGCATGATTTGGAGTTGGGGGTTGTGGTTTTTGTTGGATTAGATGTCTAAGCCCATAACTATTATTCGTATGTACTCGACTCGAGAGTAGCATGGTCCATTTGGGTTGCATGGAATTAGAACAATTGGATAGATAAATGAGAAAAGGTTATTTATGATTTATATTATTATATTATAAGTTCTAATATATTAATATGAAATCATATTATTTAATTAGTATTGATCAAGAATTAATTTTGAATTAATTTTGTGAGCAAAAGAGACTAATTAAATATATGGGGATTGATTATGTAAATCATTCATTCTTATATATGTGGGCTTGTGATCCATAGTCCATCATGTTGGGCTTAACCCATGGATACTCCTTGGAGGTTAAAACCCATGGATCATGAAGGAAATGGAAAGTCATGCACATTAGGGTTTACATAGTGTAACCCTAAATGAGCCACACTATATAAAGGACCCCATGGTTCATGAAATGGCACTAGTGGAGACACAAAGAGGGCAAAGTTGATTTCATAGACTGAACCAAGTAACCTCTTCTCAAGTTATTCCAATTGTTGGTGGTGTTTTGTGATTCCATTTGAGGTGCAACACTTGGGGAACTAAGCTCGTAAAGGTTCAAGACTTCAAGCTCCATCAAAAGGTATGTCATCTAACTAGACTTTTGTAGTATAGATACTCCATTGTATGCTAGTTAGGATGATGCTTTGGAATTTTGAATGTATGCATGTATAATAGAGAAAATATAGATCCAAAGCACATAGGGTTGCATGTACACCATATGAGTGTTAGAATGCTCAAAACTCAACAATGGTATCAGAGCCTAGGGTTGTTTTCAATTATACTTGATGCTACTTGCTTGGAAATGCCTTAAAAATCGATTTTCTGCTGTTCTAGACTGTTGACTCGCCGAGACCACTGATGGACTCGCCGAGTCCAAGGCAAAAACTGACCAACTCGCCGAGTTTTTTCATACACTTGACGAGTTGGTGCTCCAGAATGCAGATTTTCGAGGTTTTTGGCTAGAATTGGACTAGGATCATTACCCTAAGCTGTTTTTGAACTTATAAACATGTTTTTGATGTGGTAATGATCATACTGATCCAATTCAAAAGGTAATTGTCAAAAGTTTCATGCTTTGTATTAGTTTAATGGTTAGGCTAATTACATGAAAATTGTTTGATTTGAATTGTATTGTTCATATGAGTTTAATCTAGATCATAGAATTATTTGACATGTTTGTTAGTTTATTAGATGATCTAAATGACCTTTAATGGATTCCATAACTTGTCCTCAAGTTATGGAAAACCAAAAGTCTTTCTTGTGAATGAGTCTTTAAAAGTCATGAGTTATGTTTTTGAAGAGTTTTTCCCTTACATTGTTTTATGACATCCATAACTTGTCCTCAAGTTATGGATTTTCAAGAGTCTTTCCATTAAAATCCATATTAAACTCATATGTTATAGATCCCAAAGGTTTGTTGAACTGTTCAAAACTTTCCCTCAAGTTTTGGAATTTGTAAAGTTACACTTTTGAATACTTTAGTTCCAAACCCTAGAATTTTAATAGTTTAAAATTCAACCATTATAGTATTATAATATTATAGGTTTAATATATATATATATGTATGTGTGTGTGTATAAGAGTAAAATTCAGTCTTACTATTAGTAGGCCTCATTCATGAAACCGTTCTATAAGGGGGTATATGGTTACTGCCTATAAAATGGCAGTTTAATGGGTGTCCACTCTCACCAACCGCTTCCTTGACTGGTGGAGGGTCGTTAGCCGAACGGGTAGGATATGACTCTAATTCTCCCTTCATTAAAAGTATAACGATAAATACTAAGTAACTAAACACTTATAAATTCCCAAATCTTAGTTACTTAGGAAAATGTGAATATGGTGCTAACCCAAGAAATTGCACTTTGCACCTTGTTAAGCTGTTAGTGGAGCGTGTACGGTTAACTAACACACTAACTGGGACTGATAGTGTGTGGCAAAGGGTAGCTTGATGTTAATCATAGATCAATGAAGCGTGTGTGGTTAAACAGCACATTGATTAGGTGGTTGTAACATTGGGTGTACCAAGCTAATTTGCATGGTTAATCACACCTTGTTTGTGATCCTCGACATCCCAGTCACAAACTTGAAGGGCACAATCGAGATTTAAACATGCCATTGAATTGTTCAATGAATCTTAAAGGATCTAGGGGTTTCAATTCACTTAAAACCTAAAACTCTTTGTCGTTTTTCGTGGTGGAAATTGGTAAATCGTCATTTACCTACCTTCAAATATTTTGCAGTTTGGATTACGACATCCCTCTTCCAAATTGTAAAATATTGTGTTAGGTCCTAGCCTTAATATTTCATTTGGGTGTTATATTAAGGACTTAAATCAACTAACTTGAATTTCTCTCATGTAGATGTCTGGTTCAGACAGCTATGGTCTTCCCAAATCTTTTAGAACAAGTTTTTCTATCGAAGATGATACTTCACTTCCTACACCTCCTCCAATCATTCTCCCTGACCCACAAGCTCAAAGACTTGAAAAGTTTAGGATCACTCAATCCCTATTGGATTGTAAACACAAAGATGGAAATCTTATATGTGCTCATGTCTTGGACATGAAACTGCATATTGACAGGCTAAGGGTGTTGGGTCTCGTCTTCCCAAGGAAGTTGGCTGTTGACTGGGTCCTTCAGTCCTTTCTGATTCATATAGTGAGTTCGTTAAAGACTACTATGTGAAAGATCACGACATGACCCTGATTAATCTTACCTATTTGCTAATTGTTGCCGAATCAGCAATGATCTGGCGCAATGGTCAAGCAAATCTGATTGGAAGGTCTACATCCCAAGCTGACATGGACGTCCCAGAAAAGATTCCTTCTCCTAAAGGAAAGGAATTGGGCATGGTCAAAAGTTTTGATCATAAGAGAAAGGCCAAATCTGAGACTGCTCCATGTGAGCCTGTGTGTTTCTATTGCCAAAGACATGGACATTGGAATCGAAGCTGCCCAGACTACCTGAGAAGTTTAATCATATTGTATGGTTCTGCTTCAAGTAAGTCGACTGTCTAACTCTATTAAGTTCCTAATTGTCTATTCTTAATACATGATCTGACAAGGTTGCATTTTGATGTTTTGTAGGATAATGCAAAGGGAAGGAAGCTTAAAAGAAGAGTATGTTGAATCTGATCGCGGAGATGAATTTCAAATCGCATGGTTCGAAGATTGGATTTTTAAGTTGCTGCTTAGGAGTTATGGTAGATTGCTAGGAAAGATGTAATAACATAGTTTTCATTTGTAATTTCATTTTAAGAAAAAGTTTTTTTTCCACATTTTATAAATAAATAAAGTTTTTGTTTTATCTTATTTTATATCTCCTTACAATGAAATTTATGAAAAAATTGATGTTTGTGTGTTTCTAGCAATATTTGAAATATGAATTTTGATGAGATTAAAACTTAATCTTAAAGATCGATTAGATCTTAAACAGGTAAATAAATATTTAAACAGCAAGAACGAACGCAAAACAAAGAACAACTCAAGAGTGAATCAAACGTGTCGAATGATTATAAAATAAACCCTCAGAAGAGCTCGATCAAGAACATCAACTGTAGACGGTTGGAGGTTTACAAGAACGATCAAGAAATCTGCAAAGTAATCGTTATTCTCTAAAGCGTTAACCTAATATGCATGCAAGCATATCTTTATATAGTAAACCTAGCAAACTCACGGTTGGACAGGCCCAAAACCGGAGTACAAAACAAATGGACTAACAGCCGAGCCCAATGACGCAATCTTCAAACGAGTCTTCAACTCAACAATCTCCCCCTTTACGTCAATTGGAGCGAGATCTTCACTTGTTACTAGGGCCAGCAGCAGCACCAAGTACCTTCTTCTTCACAGTCTGAAACAGACGAGATATCAGAGCAAGTATCGTCTGCCTGAATCTGATGTACCATTGGATCATGTCGTTGAAGTACTTGACATCGTCTGCTGCATTCTCTTTACACCTTCGGATGATCGACAGCACGTGCTCTAGACAAGCAGTGGTGTAAAGATGTTTGTCCGCCAAAGCAAAGAGACATTTATGTCCTTCTGCTCTTGTGAACATGACCGAATTACGTCTCGGGTCGATCTTGCCCATCTTCATTTGATTGAGATCACTGGCCGATCCCACAGGAGATATCTTTGGTTTCTTCTTGAAGACTGTGGCTACCTCCTGATCCATTAGGGCTACCTCCATGATGTAACAGACTAACATCCTTTTGAGATGGTCTATAATTGGACCATATTCGGCTTCATTCGTCAAAAGGATGTTATGCAAAACAATCCAATCATGAGGATTTAGGTTCGGTAGATCTGCCAAGGATATAAGATGTTCAGTTCTTGCAGACCCTCGAATCACCCTGAACCGAACATTGATGAATCTACCTTCGGTATAAGGCTTCAAAACCCGAACATTCACTATCTTCTGAGCGCTCCATGTTTGATACTGAGGTCGAGCAGCCTTCAGATAGAATTCGATCAGCTCCCTATCAACCTCAGGATTAGGATGAGGGACTTCAAAAATATTGGAGAAGGCATGGAAGATAAACGCCTTTCGAGTCAACGGCATGTCGAACTGCGAATCGACAGAATTATAGCAGTCAAAGGAGATCACCGGCTCAAGCCATAGGATGCTAGGAGTATCTATGGCCTCCTTTATCATTCTCTCCCAAGTCCATGCAGGGAAGAGAGTCTTCCTGCTCTCAAGGAGATCGTGGGCTTCTTTCTTCTTGCGTTCGGCTTCTTCAGCCTCTCGCGCCACACGAATGTAGTCATCATCAACATTGCGACTGTTTTTGCGCTTCAACATGTCCGCAATGGTTTCTTTATCTTCATCTTCATCTTCTTCCTCAGCTATTGTCTTTCCTTTATCCTTCACACCCGAACCCGAAGTTTGACCAGTCGGAGGTGGTTCGGTTGTGTGAGTAGCTTTGGAGGAAGGAGGTGGTTTCGATCCGGACTTCACTTCTCCCCCTTGTTTCGGATCGGACACGAAACTAGGTAAGCCTTCAATTTTGCTGAGAAGATCCAGGGCAGGAGCAAGTTTTTCAGCAAGGGTTCGCCTCACCGAATGATTGAGAATCGGATCGTGTACTTCCAGGATGTTGGATAGGGCAGCGTGTACATCCGAAACACAAGATTTTATAACCTCCCGTTCGGATCGAAGAGCTTCAATCTGTTGCTGAGAGTTTGAAAGTTGAGAGCTCTTGACCTTTAGGGTGGTGGTTTTACTTGCCAGAACGTCCATTAATGAATTCTCGGCAGCAAGATCCGCTTGAAGTTTAGCGAGACGCTCGTCAATGGAGGCACGAAGGGCCGAGTTGTCGTCGCTGATAGATTGGCGAAGGGTAGCGAACGACTGTAACTCCGTTGAGACGAACTTGGCCAATTGCTGAACGATTGGTTCCAAAGTTGTCTTGGTAGAATCAGCGCTCTCCTGTAAGGACTTCAACAGGGAAGAGGCGTCAGTGAATAGTTTATCGACTTTTGCGGTCGCTGCCTCACATGCTTTTGTGGAGGCGTCAATGGCGGCTGTGGCTGAAGCAACAGAATCATGCTGAGCCCTGGAGAAGGCGTCAACAATCTTCTGAAGAGTGACTTCAGAGAGAGAGGACTGAGTGTTGGTGGATGACGCAAGAAGTAAGTCAACCTTCTCGTTTAGCTCCTTTAGATGCTTCTTTGTTACTGGAGCATCGTCCTCATCATCACTTTGAACCTGAAACAGACTAAAGTAGACCGAATCGAAGGTCATGTTTTCACCACCAAGGAATGGGTTATCTCCATCAGAGGCATGATCTGGAGATGGTGGGGGTGGTGAAGCTGGGGGTGTTATGGTGTGGGTAGGTTCAGGTTAAGTGGTTGGGGGGGGGGGGGGGGGTTAGGGTGGTTGTTGAGTGTGGGTAGGTTCGGTTGTATGTTGGGTTTCGGTTTGAGGTGGTTCGGTTACAGGAGGGATTTCGGTTGCACTGGTATGAACCCCCATATCAGATACGTTGGTTGTAACCTTTGCAGTTATGGTAGTGGTATCTGTGAAAATGGGTGGTGGTATAGGGAAAGAGGGTTTAGGTATGGTGGTGGCGGGGTTTATGGTGGGAATGGAAGTAGGGATTGTTTGAGGAGGTGAAGGAACTGGTGAGACATGAATTTCCATGTCTGGGGTAGGTGATCGGGGTGGGGTGTTGCTTCTGGGAGGGGTTTCGCCTCTTTGAGAGCCGTCCGAACCCGAACTCTCGTTTTCTGAGTCACTCGAAGAGGAAGCGATTACAAGCTTTCGCTTCGGTTGAGTCTTCCTTCTCTTCGGTTGCGGGGACTATGTCGGTTTTGTTTGTTTCCTCTTCCTGGGAGAAGGACCTTTAGGAGCCTTGGTCACTCGCTTCCCTTTTTCCGCCTTTTTGCCCCTATTGACAGGTTTGTCAGCGTCATGGATTGACTTGAGCATTTCCTATGTTAGAATCCTAGGACCAGACGCCTTGAATTCCTTTATCGTCCGGATGATCCTGCTGTCGGACGGAACATCGCTGTACATTGTCTTCGGAATAGAGCCAATGAAAGAAAATTTTGATGCATCAGAAACGATGATCTTCGTGGTATGAAAAGTACCGATCGAGGACATCGATGCACCAGCAGCAGTGGGAATATCGAATTTGTCCATCGCCCATTTTGTTATGATTGTCCAGAACCGGGCATACGACACCTCAGAGTGTCGTGAAGAGGAAGAAAGGCTCTGGATGAGTTGTTGCCAGAGAACCAACCCATAGTCCAGATTTACGCCGTTGTAAACGCCATACATAATCGACAGGAACAGTCGACTTGAACCATCAGATCCTGAGCTCCGTTCAGATAAGCCCTTGAAGAGGACTGTAAACATGTCGTTCCATTGTGGCGGCAAGCAGGATTTCTTAAACTTTGCGACGGAGGTGAGCGCCTCCGTGTACCCCATGTTATAGAACATGTTGTATAGATGCCCAATAGGAATCGTCTCCGGATTAATTCTCGATGGGTCAGCAGCCAACCCTAGCAGTGTACCAAACCGTTGTCGAGAAATGGAGGTCTTGTGATCAGCAACCTCGAAGAACACCCGCTCGACTGCTTTGTCGTAATGAGCAGTCGCATACACCTGCGAAAGAATCTCCATGGGCACAGATTCAACCCTAGTAAGTGCAAGAGCGATCTGGGAGTACTTCAAGCATTCGATGATCGGCGTCATATAAGAATCATACGACAGAGGAGTGAGGTCGATCACCAAGCATTGTTGTGGACGTATGGGAAGGATGTGTGAGGTAGCATGGACTGAGGATGATTCTGCCATTGTTGAAGGTAGAAGAAGAAGATGAACAGTGAAGCTTTTGGGAGTTTTTGCTCTCTTGGAAATTCCGGATGCAGTAAAGAGGTAAATGGGAGTATAGACTGCCTTTTATAGTGGTTGAAAGGAGAGAGAAAAATCGTTTCAAATCTTCTATGGAAATACGAAAAGGTTTCCGGAATGACAGATGCGTGACAGTTAAGGCATTCGATGATCACGTAGGAGAGAGAGTGTCAGATTCCTAGGATCACGCTGCCCAACAAGCGCCGTTTCAGAACATACCGTTTCAAATCCTCACGCGCCTTTAAGTGCCAGAGAGGTGTCGCTTGAAATTCGCACACGCGTCCATGATGTCAGTAAAAGAATGGGCGTTCCAAATTCACACGCGTTCCCTTTTTACCGTCGTTTGAAATTCAATCCTTTTAACTCCCGCCGGAGTCAGCAACCCTTCGTCTTATCTTTTAAATGACATCTTTTGAATTAAATACCCACGTGGATGATTTTTGACCACAACTTGATAATTAACCACCAAAGCAATAATGCAGCCTGTAATTATTAGTAACGAAATTTTGGAAAATCAAAGATTTTCGTGCGAAGAGTGTAAAAAGAAAAGAAATAAAGCAACTCTTTTTAGGAATGACTGTGATGTCAACAATGACACGAAACAAAGGATCCCGGGCACGAATCTCTTCCTTCAAGATCAAGAGAGACCTCAAAGTGTTAATGTGGTTTCCCGTTGAATGACGATCAAACATTTATTAATAAATGTTGAAAGGTTTCTTTTAATAAGGCTACTTAAGGGTGGCTTTCGCTTTGATTCAACAATTCTAATCTTGAAATAAGAAAGAAAGTGAACAAAGTACTTGTGAGACCGGTGTAGTCTGTTGAACAAGTAGGTAGGAATTAATTTTAAATTGGCTTTGAAAATATAAAATCTCAGAAAAAATTAAAAACTGGATCCCAAGGGAAGAAATGTTATGGTGTTTAACAATTTCATAGGAATCACACAAAAATAAAAATTTGAGAGTTCAGTAGGATACATCCGTCAATTCGTTGGTGAAAACTTGAGCAAATTTATTGTTCACCGTCAATTCAGATTTGGTGTTGAATTTTGGGTTTCACTCAGCTCGTAGTGGCACTAAACTAAGATAAAAAACACAGTTGTTGTGTAACCATAAACCTCAGTGGTAATTTCTGAGAGTCTCAAGGGTTACGGTGATGAAACGAATGTAATGGAGAAATGTAATGGAGATGGTGTGAGAAATTTAAGTACCTCTGCTGCGAAAATAAGGACCAAGCAGAAAACTCTTATCTCATGTGAGAAGAGAGTGAGGTAGCTCATGATTAGAATAAATGTGATAGCCTAATTGGGAAGACAAGGTTTGTTTATACCAAGTCATTTAGGTTGTTATTCAAAATCTTATGAGGCTTGGGACACATACAACATCATACTTCTAGGGACACTTAAGTAATCCAACAATTATATCCCCATAAACGAACGAATATACAAACAAAATTAAAAGAGAAAAATATTTTTGGTGTTTTTGATATATATATATATATATATATATATATATATATATATATATATATATATAAAATAAAAGAAAAGAAAATAATAATAAAAAAATAAGCAAGAAAAAAATAAGACGTAGAAAGAGTAAGAGAAAAAAAACTTTGGAAAAATTTTGAAAACCGAACCCGAACGTTTGGTTGGTTTCAGTTGAAGAAAATTTTGAAAAACCGAACCCGAGCGATCGGTTGGTTTCGGTTCAAGAAAATTTTGGAAAACCGAACCCGAGCGTTCGGTTGGTTTCGGTTGAAGAAAATTTTGAAAAACCGAACCCAAGCGATCGGTTGGTTTCGGTTCAAGAAAATTTTGGAAAACCGAACCCGAGCGTTCGGTTGGTTTCGGTTGAAGAAAATTTTAGAAAACCGAACCCGAACCTTCGGTAGGTTTCGGTTTTAGAAAATTTTAGAAAACCAAGGAATTTAGACATGCAATCAGAATATACTTTTGACAATAATAGAAACAACTTTGTACAAGAAATATACGACCAAGAAAACTACCTTTGTGGTGATGAGCGAGCCAGATTATTTAACCGAACCTGAATGTTCGGTCAATTTCGCTTCTTACGTTTGAGGTTGAGAGGTAGTTTGAGGTACTGACTCTGATTCCATCATACCTAGCCCTTGTAAAATTCTGTTGAATGATGCTTCAGGAAGAGCTTTGGTAAAGACGTCAGCCAGTTGATCAGTGGTTCGAACAAAATGTACTTCAACGTTTCCATCTTCCACATGATCTTTGATGAAGTGATACCTCAGTGCTATATGTTTGGTTTTAGAGTGTTGCACTGGGTTATGACAGATCCTAATTGCACTTTCAGAGTCACAATATAGTGGGATCTTCTTCATATTGAGTCCATAGTCTCGAAGTTGACTCTGGATCCAAATCACTTGGGAGGTGCAGGATGCAGCGGCTATGTATTCCGCTTCGGCAGTAGACAACGACACGCACGTTTGTTTCTTTGATTGCCAGCTAACTAACTTCCCATCAAGTAATTGACAGCCGCCAGTGGTGCTTTTTCTGTCGAGTCCACATCCTCCAAGGTCTGCATCTGAGTAGGCTTGAACGAAGAAGCCTGAGTTGGATGGATACCATAGACCTAAGGAGGCAGTTCGCTTGAGATAGCGTAGAATGTTCTTGACTGCAAGCATGTGAGGTTCACGTGGGTTTGCCTGAAATCTAGCACAGTAACACACAGAAAACATGATGTCAGGCCTGCTAGCAGTAAGATACATTAGTGAGCCTATCATTTGACGATAGAGCGTGATATCAACAGCCGGTTTGTCTAGGGATGGAGTTAGCTTGGTGCCGAATGCCATTGGGACTTTGACTTTGGAGTCTCCCATCATACCAAACTTTGCTAGGAGAGTCTTCGTGTAAGCTTCCTGATTGATAAAGATGCCTTCGGGTCCCTGTCTAATATTTAAACCAAGGAAAAAGTTAATAGGACCCATTGAGCTCATTTCAAATTTAGTCTCCATCAGCTTTCTGAATTCAACTGTTAGGCTGGGATTCGTTGAGCCAAAGATGATGTGATCGACATAAATTTGAACTATCATAAGGTGGTTACCTTCCTTTTTGCGAAAGAAGGTTGGGTCAACCGAACCTTGTTTGAATTTGGACATCTTTAAGAATTTAGTTAGCGTTTCATACCAGGCTCTCGGAGCTTGTTTGAGTCCATACACAGCTTTATCCAGAATGTAGCAATGATTTGGATACTTTTCGTTCACGAACCCAGGAGGTTGCTCCACGTACACTGTTTCTTCTAGTTCTCCATTAAGAAATGCACACTTGACGTCCATTTGGAAAACTTTGAAGTTTTTGTGAGCAGCATAAGCAAGAAAGATTCTTACAGATTCGAGCCTAGCTACAAGAGCGGAAGTCTCTTCATAATCAATCCCTTCCTCCTGACAATATCCTTTTACCACCAGATGAGCTTTGTTCCTTATCACGTTCCCTTCCTTGTCCATTTTATTCCTAAAGACCCATTTGAGACCAACAACTGAGGCATCTGGAGGAGTTGGAATGAGGCGCCCGACTTTGTTCCTTTCAAATTCATTCAGTTCGTCTTGCATCGCTTGAACCCAATCGGAGTGATCGAGAGCAGTGTTAACTGTCTTCGGTTCAACTTTTGATACGAAAGAGTTAAACATACAAAACTGAACTTTGGAAAATAAGGATGTATGTTTTGCCTTCAGTTGTGATCGGGTCAGAACCTTTTCAGAGACATCACCAACCACTTGAGAGATAGGATGATCTCTGGTCCATTTGGTGAGAGGAGGATAGTTTGGATCAAAGGTTGGGTCTAGTTCATCATTGATCATTTCTTCTGGCTCGGATTGGCTTTCGTAGTCGAGTGACATATCACCATGCTCCCCCTCGATTGATGAGCTATGAGAAACTTGAGGTTCAGAGGTTTCTTGTGGTGTTGGGCTTTCAGGCGTTGATGCACCTTCGGTTGGGGAAGCACTTTCGGTTGGAGTTGGACTTTCGGTAACAGTTGTACAGCTTGGCTCCCCCTCAACATGTGAGCTTGGCTCCCCCTCAACTGAAGCATCGTTGGATGGAGGTTCATCAGAATTCGATCCTCCTTCGTTCATTCTCCTGGCAGCTTCTTTGACAATTTGTTTCATATGGTCTACCTTGTTGTCTGCTGCACCTGCTTCTGAGAGAGTGACTTTCTCTGGTTCATCAAATAGCTCCATAAATTTCTCGTATAGATTAGCGATCGAGACTGTGACTTGGCCAGTTTGAGGAAAGATTTCCCCAGCGGTGTCTTCTTTGGCCTGTAGCTTTTTGACATAGCTATCGTCAAAAGTCACGTAATAGGTCTCTTCGATTTTTCTCGAACACTTGTTTAGGACTCTGTATGCTTTGGAAGTGAGAGAGTAGCCCAAAAAGATTCCCTCGTTGGCTTTGACATCGAACTTGTTGCGGTGTTCTTTAGAGTTAAAGATGAAACACCGTGAGCCGAACACGTGGAAAAATTTCACATTGGGCTTCCTGTTGTTGAGAATCTCATATGGTGTGAGCGTGAATCGCTTGTTGAGATATGACCTGTTCTGTGTAAAACAAGCAGCATAAATAGCATCAGCCCAAAAATAAAGAGGTAAGGAAGCGAAACTTAGCATTGTTCGGGTAGCTTCACACAAAGATCGGTTTCGTCTTTCGACAATTCCATTCTGTTGAGGTGTGTAGGGAGCTGAGAAGTTGTGACTTATTCCTTTTTCTGCCAGAAATTCTTCAAATTCCTTGTTCTTGAATTCCAGACCATTGTCGCTCCTGATGTTGCGAACGACCTTCTTGAGTTGTACCTCAATCTGCTTGATGAACACTTTCAGCTTATGAGTCGCTTCAGATTTGAGCTTTAGAAAGAACACCCATGTAAATCGTGAAAAGTCATCAACAATAACAAGAATATACTTGCTACCACCGATGCTTTCGATAGATGATGGACCACACAAATCAATATAAAGTAATTCGAGTGGTTCAACAACTTTTGTGTTAATTATAGATGGATGATTTTGACGACTCTGCTTCCCCATTTCGCATGCAGCACACAAATGATCTCTGTCGAACTTGAGCAATGGAAGACCTCGAACATGACCTCCAATGACAAGTTTGTTGATATCTTTAAAGTTGAGATGAGAGAGTCTTCAGTGCCACAACCAGCTTTCGTCAGATTGTGCTTTTGATAACAAGCATATAGCTGGGTTTCCTTTGATGGGTTTGAGGTTTAGAGGAAACATTTCACCCTTACGTTCAGATTTGAGAATTACTTTCTTCGTCTTCTTCTCAATAATTTCAGAACCTTCATCGTCGAATGAGACTTTGAGACCTGTACCTCCAACAAGCTGAGATACACTGATGAGGTTGTGTTGTAGTCCTTCCACATATGCCACCTTCCTTATAGTAAAATCACCATTAGTTATCATTCCGTATCCCTGTATGGTGCCGAAAGATTAAGCATATTTAAGAACCCAAAGTTTCTTGGGTCCACGTGAGCCTTTCACAGGAACAGGAATAGTAAGAGAGATGTCAACAAGATATGTTCGTTTTATGAGTGTTGTTTCATCTTTCTTTTTGATGGTAAAGACTTTGATTTTATTAGGATTAGGTGCGTTCGGTTTAGACTCTGGATTGGATGCATTAACCTTCTGTTTGCCTTTTTGTTCAGCTGACAAATGAGATTTTTGAGAACGAACGGAATGAGCTTTTGAGTGAGATGGAGATGAATTGGAAGAATTAGAAGAATTAGATGAGTGAGAAGGAGTGGGCTTAGATTGAGATGACTTCTTGGCTGGAGACTCTAGGTGACCCTTTTGCTTTTGATCATTGATGGGACTGACCTTAGAGTTTTGATCTCTTTTGACTTCAGAACCGAACCTTTGCTTTCGGTTGAAGTCGTTCTGTGAACCGAACCTTGGCTTTCGGTTGGAGTCATCCTCAGAACCGAACCTTTGCTTTCGGTTGGTATTCTTTTCCGAACCGAACCTTGGTTTTCGGTTGTTTTGGTTCTCTTGCCTTTTAACAGGATTATTCTCAACCTTCAGATTCTTGTCTTGATGTGAGAAATATGCATTCTGGGATTGCCAGAATTGTTTCCTTTCAGAGAGATTCTTCCTGTATCTTTGGTTCCTTTTACGTTTCTGATTCCTCATCTGCTTCGGTTGATGATGAATATTGGCTTTCGGTTTCTCTTTGGCCGGTTCACTTTGAACTGTGGAAGTTTCACTTTGAACTGAGGAACTAGAGGGAATGTCTTCTTTTGCCGAACTTCCATTCTCTTGAGGAATGTCTTTCGTATCACTGGTACTTGGCACATCGAAATTATCTGGTTTGTTCAAGGGTTCTGGTATGTATCTACATTTACTTATCCATGATGTCCTTTCTGATAAGCCTACTGTTTCATCTGAATTATCGATTGGAGCTGACCAAAAGAACTCATTGCAGCCATCAGCATTATCTTCGTTTATAATAGCTGTGAGTTCAGCAGTCTGATGTTCGGTTACTCCTGTGACCTTGTACACTTGATTTGGAGTGGTCCTGACCTTTTGATATACAACTGCTTTTTCTGCTAAGATCGGGGACTTTTGTTGGGACAATCGAGCGAATTCCACTGAATTTTCTGAAATTAGATTCTTGTGGTTTTCAGGTTCGCTTTTCACAAATTCTGAGCAGTCAACCGTGTCCTTTACAGAAATTTCACTCATATTTTCATCCTCATTAAGCTCAGATGCATTTTCAACATCAATTTTGTTTTCTGAGCTCAAGTTGGCGTTTAAAGAGTCAAATTTTTGCATGGTTTTGGTTCTCAGTTTAAGTCTATCATTTTCATCCAAAAGGTTTTTAAGCATGTCCTTATGGTCCTTGGATTTAATGAAAGATTCAATTTTGTCTAGTCCATACATATAGGTCGGATTGACGTCATCAGATGATATCACACTCTCACAATTATAAGCTTCAGCATCGATTTCATCCTCCTTAAACTCAAGGAAGGGAAAAATCATGCGATGGATCTTTTGTCCTATCTCACAATCCAAGTGAAGCTGAGTAATATTAGTATAAAGATGTTTTGCAATCAAACAAAAAACATTTCGCTGTTTTAACAACTTTAAATTGTCTCTCTGTAAATAAATGTTTTCGTCTTTTATTTTAACTAATTCAGACTCCTTCAGCTCGATCTACATGCGCCACTCCTCACTCTTCGAAGACACCCTGCTTAATTGATCAGTTAGATTAGAATTGGTGACTCGAGTTTGAGTTAAACTACTATCTAGATGAGAGATTCGTGTATTAACACTTTTTAGTTCTTTTTCATAGGAGCATTGTGGTACTTTAAATGAAACAAAGACCGATTGTACCTTCTTGATCAGTTCATCGAGCTCGTTGAACTGCATGCTGAGCGGTTTGGCTGTAAAGCACATATCCTGCTGCTCCTTCGGTTCATTGCTTCCACCAACAGTGTTGTATCCCCTCATCTGAGACACTTCAGACACCATCAGACACCTGCCTCCACTGCTCTCCTCTTTAGCCACACAAGCCTTTCCATGCGAAGGCTTCCTCACTTCATCGTCTTCGGAGTCGGTTGACCAAACTTCCATGCCACCGAACTCGTCATCAGCAACCGAACCCTGCACAATTAGAGCATTCATGGAAGGGTTAGCGGTAGATTTCTTCTTCCTCATCTCATCAAGCTTTTTCTGCAGCAAAGCTTCCTCATCCTTTTCCTCATCTTTTTCAGCCATCTTTTTGAAGACACAATCCTTAGCATAGTGATTTTTCCCTCCACAGTAGTAACAACTTACTCCAGAATCACCATCTGCCTTCAGTTGCTTCTTGGACTCTTCAACCTTCGGTGCATTGTTAACCTTTTCTGAACTATAACTCCCCTGCTAGTTTCGGTTTTTATTGCTGGGTAATTTCTTCTTAATGAACCTCTTGGGGTTAGACACCATCATAGCATAATCCTCAGACGTGAGGTCATACTCCTCCAAGTTGAGGTCTTCGTCCTCCATCATAGCTTTACTTTTTGACAGGAGGGCCAGCGAACCAAGACTTGAGACAACATTCTTTTCCTGTAGCACAATCTTCTCTTGAGACTTGAGAATACCCACCAGTTTCGCCAAAGAATATGATTTAAACTGCTCATGGGCTTTAACTGTAGATACCACTGCTCTCCACTCTGACCTTAGTCCATTTAGAAACGTAACCTTCTGCTCGATAAGCTTCCTTTCGATGTCATGTTTGATCATCTTGCTGAGAAGATGATTGAAGCGATCGAACGTTTGGGTCACAGTTTCTTCGGCTCCTTGCCTGAATTCTCCAAACTCAGATAAGAGCAAGGTTTGGATGGAGTGTTCAAGATCCTCGTCTGTAGAGTACAGTTCACGAAGCCTATCCCAGACTTCCTTTGCCGTCGTGCATGAGCTTACCAACCTAAAAGTGTCAGACTGAAGGGCGAACCTGATCAATCTTAACGCCTTGATATTGCACTAGAATTTATCCTTTTCATCTTGCGCAATATCTTTAACATCCTTCAGCAGATCATTGTACTCCTTTTGAGTTTTGATAATCCTCGACGTTGCAGAGTGAGAAAACGGTCCATTGATAATTGCTTCCCATATGAGGTATCCATTATCCTCAGATCCTATAACATAGTCTTCGAAGTGATGCGCCCAGACTTCATAATCATGGGTATATAGAATGGGAATCTTCGTGGTTGAACCAATGCTGTTGGAAATATTGATGGGATTCGATTGCAACTCGTCCATAATGATCGAATAACCTGTTTAAAGATCAGACTTGTAATAAATCAGATTAGGACAAAACAATAAATATCAAGATACGTCAATAATGAGATGATGGCTCAGTAAATATCAGTAATTGCGGAAAAACCCTAATTGAAACCTTTTCACAGAAAAGAAGTGTATTGATTACACAGCCTCCTACTCTGATACCAATTGATGAGATTAAAACTTAATCTTAAAGATCGATTAGATCTTAAACAGGTAAATAAATATTTAAACAACAAGAACGAACGCAAAACAAAGAACAACTCAAGAGTGAATCAAACGTGTCGAATGATTATAAAATAAACCCTCAGAAGAGCTCGATCAAGAACATCAACTGTAGAGGGTTGGAGGTTTACAAGAACGATCAAGAAATCTGCAAAGTAATCGTTATTATCTAAAGCGTTAACCTAATATGCATGCAAGCATATCTTTATATAGTAAACCTAGCAAACTCACGGTTGGATAGGCCCAAAACCGGAGTACAAAACAAATGGACTAACAGCCGAGCCCAATGACGCAATCTTCAAACGAGTCTTCAACTCAACAAATTTGATTCTTTCATTTTTGGTAGTGTCTAAATTTACCAAATAATGAAAGATTCTCACCACCCAAGTTTCAATTGGACCGAAACTTGGAATCATGCAAGTTGTATTGTATGATTAATGAGAATTTTCATCTTTGGAAAATTAAGACTAATTCCTTGTTCACATGTATATGTGAGTCAAGTGAAGGACTAAGGGATCGAGTACACATTCTTGTGCACTGGTCAAGTCCACCACAAAGATCGATAAGACTATTCTTCATGATTTACTAAAGTTTAGTAAATGCTTATACTTACAAGTTTAAGTATATTTCTGAAACTTTGGAAAAGTTTCAATGTATGGCAGAACGAATGAGAAGAATCAAATTAGGCAGAAAGATAAAAGTTTCTCAAATCTGAAAAGATGGGTGAGTACTTTAGTATCATGTTTTATGATCATATTAATGATTATGAAACCATATCACAATTGATCCTCTAAAGACATCTTAGTGCATTCTTATGGCTAAGAAGAGGAGGCATGAATTGTTGAAGTGGTTAAATCAAGAAGATGAGTCATACTTCGTTCCAAAACAATTCTTAGAGTCATACTCCAAGATTGTAACTCTGAGTGACATGATCTTAAGAAAGGTTTAAAACACTTATCAAATGTAGAGTAAGAGTTTTATACTCTTGTACACTTGAAATTGGTAAGTTGTGATGTTTTTGGATAAAATAAAGACCAACTAAGGCCAATTGTGTAAAGTGTTTTTCTTGATTAGAATCCACACTAACTCTTGAATATTGGTTTGTCAAGTAATGTTCCTTGACAAAGTGAACCATATATGTCAAGAGGTCAGTGGGAGTCTTAAAGATCTGGACAAGTTTCATGAACTAATCAAGAATAAACCTATTGTTAATCACTAGCACACGACATGAGGTTTAATAGCCTATCGTGTTGACATATTCTTATTTCTGTGCCCATTCCAGTTAAAGTTGACTATGCATATGAGTTCTGAGAGTTCTTAATTGGTTGCATAACAACCTGGAAGCAATGGTAGGCCCTTGAGCTACCCGGTGGCAAGAAATTAAGATTGAACAAGTTCAGTCCATATGAGTTTAGATTTGTCACTAACCTTGTCTTTTGATTATGGTTTGACAAATTCACATAGATAGGAACACATACACCATAAAGTCTAAGTGTCATAAGGTTTCTCTTCGCTTCATGAAAATGATGGTGAGGAAACGCTTTCACTAAGTAGATTTTAAGGAGATAGTAGATGTAATATTTGCATTCTCAAATTTTATTATGATTACACCATCACTTTTCATAATTCGATTTCTGAGAAATGGCAAAAGGTCTAAACATTTGAGACTTATTGTTGTAAGTTCTTAAATTGTTTAGACACACATGTGAGCTATCTGAGGAAAGGTGTATAAGTTTGAGACGCCTACATAAAGTCTTATCAAAGCTTCTCATATCAGAAATCTGAACTTTGGTAAGAAAGTCAACAAAGTGTTGATTTCTAGAAGTCCATCTAATTTCTGATTACATGTCAAAGCTAGCAGGAGCATAAGTGTTATGCCAGTAATCTAATAGTTATTATGCTAGTGGGAGCATGATAAATTATAGTATGTGTTGCAATTTAGCAATGTTAATTATAGAAAACAAAAGTTTCAAATCGCAAGTGGTAGGGTTTGAAAAATTGTTTTGCTATAATTAAGGGAGATGAATTCATACTTCATTTCAATTCTAAAAGCTTAAATTAAGATTTTAATCACATTTGGTCATATATATATATATATATATATATATATATATATATATATATATATATATATATATATATATATATATATATATATATATGAATGTTATGTTGGAATGATTCAACATTAAGAAATTCTATATATGGATGTGTTAACTGCGTTCTCAAAATTAGATTATGATTATGGCATCCCTTTTCATAATTCGAATTTTGAGAACATGGAAAATAATATAATATTCGTGTTCTAAATTTTTCCAAATGCATAGGGCATTGAGAGGGAAAAAGGACTAGAACCGGTTATGACTAAAGTGGTTGAGCAACTGTTAAGGACAATCTAAGGTTCGCCAAAGATTGGTCGCTTAAGGACAGTTGGAAGTATGGTAATGGCAGCACCATATTGACATTATTATGAATAGACATGAGTCTATTAATAATGAATTTTCGTATGGAAAATATGGAATGTTTCCATATTGGGGGGTTGAAAAATAGATGAGAAAGGTAAAAGAATTTATGCAAGATGGATGTGCAAAGGAATATACTTTGAATTCGAGACTTCATTTTCATGGAATTGTCTTGTAACAATCTCTAAAGGAATATTTTGTAATATCATTGGTCAAGTCTTTGTGACTTTTGGTACCTATACATTACAAAAGAATCATTGCTTGATAGTTTAGAATCTAACACTTCCTAGTAGTGACAAGAATTTGGAATTCTTACACTTGCAGTAAGGATATGGTATTTTTGAAATGAGAATCATTGAAATGTTTTTCAATTGATCTATTTCACAATGTAAGGACCATACACAAACATGTTGGGTTTATGGTATAATACAACATCCTATGGTGCACATACAACCCTAAATACATTGGATCTATGTATTCACTAATTATACATGCAAATGGTTTTCAAGGCATTAAACCTATAACTAGCATACATTTGACATAAACCATATAAGATACTAGTTAGGATAACATACCTTTTGATGGAGCTTGAAGTCTTGGTGTATTTGGCCTTAAAGAGCTTAGCCCCAATAGTGTGGAAGCCTCAATGTAACATACACGTTTTGAAATCGTGTTTTAAGTAAATAATATTATGAAACATTATGTGAATTTGAATGTTGAGTTCTAACAAATAGTTTTTACTAGAACTGAAGTAAAACTATGCTTAGAATCATTCAGAAAGTATTGGAAGTCTTATTAGATTCCAATCAAATGTCAAATAGTGAAATTTAACGAAAATATAAAATTTGGAAAAAGTAAAATTTTATTATTGAAATTTGTAGATAATCTCGTTAGAAACATTTAGGCGAAAACCTCATTGAAATCCGAGTTATAACGAAGAAGTTGTGACCATTCGAAGATCCACGACAAAACCGGCACGACGCCAAATGACGTAAAAAGTGAGTTTTTGATAAACTACTTTTTAGCCTTAGTAATCTAAATGAAAGTCGTAGTATTCGTTAAACTGAGAAGTTCGATAAAAAGAACGCCAAAATCTGACTTCGTATGAGGAAGTTATGATTTTTCTAAGTTTCAGCTTAACAGTAGACAGCTAAAAACTTGAATTTTAGATCGATTGATTTTTAGCCGACACAACCTAAACGAGAATTGAAGGTCTCGTCATTAGTAGTACAACGGTAAAAAGTCTGACAAAAACGGATGTTGGATGAAGAAGTTATGAATTTTTAACGAATTTTCCTGTCCAGGTCTGTTAAAAATAATAATATTAAAAATAAAGACAAAATTAGCCGATGAAGTCTAAATGAAAGTTGTAGAACATAATTTTATTTACGTGTGCACATAAAGAACATAAAAACGGAGCTAGTATGAGAAAGTTGTGGATTTTACAAGATTGGGCACAATTTTCGAGAAATTTCGCATGAATAGTGCCAGCCACGTCATCCCTCGCATGCAGCCTCCACGTGTCGCCTTCTGATAGGACCGAGGTTTGCTGTGTCGCCTTCTGATTGGACCAAGTCCGCGGTCCACTAATGTAACGTCGTGATTTTTACTCCATTTTTTTAAAACATTTATTTAATAGAATACGTTAGCGGAAGACTTAGTTTTTAACTCAAAACATTTTCAAAACCACAACGTTACTTCAAAAATTGAAATATAACTCCAAATCATTTAAAATGTAAACAAAAGGAGTCAAAGGAAAATAAAAACCAAATGTGCTCAAGTGGCATATTCATTAAAAACTAACCACCCAAATGGAACCCAACCTCACCAAGTCATGCTCCTAAGCTACCTGTACCAATCAAATGGCATTCAACAAAGAAACAAGTGTCAGCAACCGCCTCATGAGCCGACAAGTTGTACACAACCAAAAAGAGAACACACAATCTCCGTAAGGGTCATCCATGCAAATCATTATAATAGCATAGTTAAGAAAAACAAATAACATAATATCATAATTTATTTCACTCATATAGTTTTCAATTTAACTCAACCGATTATTACATATAATTTAATTCACCATTTGTTATATGTAATTTTTAATTCAACCGATTAACTACTTTGGGGTTCCTTAGGGAGAGTCTACCCAAAAACTTAACATCGTTCGGTACTCGTGTGCTCAGCCAGTTTAGTGCTCTAAGTGGCTCATGACTTCCACCCGAATACACCAACCCCAAGACTTCCACTTTCGCTACTCCGACTTGCAAAGTACAAGTACTTTACGGTGTCGTTCAGGATCGTTACAAATGGTGCCAATTCCACCGATACACCTCCCGATTCCCACGTGATGTTTGATCCGGCCACACCATAAAGCCAACACCACTCCAGTTCCCGTACACCGAGGTGCACATGAACCACATGTCACACGACCATCTAGAAAAGTTCGTGTAACTTATCACCATTATGGCTTAAGCTCTTTTAACCCATTAGACTTACAAGGTTCTACCCATGTCACCGTTATACCCCGCAAAAGCATGCTTACACCAATATAATTATGTTACTCATACAGCGTAAATGAGCAATTAACATGTAATAAAGTTCATCAAGATGTCACCATACTTTAGCATATAACTACCAATTCATGAAACGTCATATCCGCATGCTATTTTACAACTATCACATAACATGAATTTCACCATATCAACCGATACCAAGGCGCAACCATATACAAGATGCAAGCCATAAATTTTCAACAATTATCACAAGCATATATAATTCTAGCATGATTCCTAATTTGCATCAACAATCCACCTATGAGATGTGGTTTTCGGTTATGCACTAAAGTCAACGAAAATTGTCGACTCACCTTATGTTTGAAGCGAGTTCTCCTTTTTACTTCAAGTCTTGACCCTTCTTGAAGTTGTCAAGTTTTCACCTAATAATCACATATACCAAACAGTCAACAAAATGGGGTCCAAGTTTCATTAACACCTTTAATTTCTTAATGGGTTACATATTTTTTTTTAAGTTTCACAGCTTGAACACTGCTCAGTGTTTTGGTCATAAAACAGAATCTGTAACTCCTATGGATCTGAATCCATACTTACTGAAAACTAGACTCGATTTCCTACATTTTATCCAGAGATGGGCATCGGCCAATTCTGCTCAGATTAGCAGCTACAGCCCTTGCAAGATGGGGAAAAATTGTTGTGCAGATTTCCAATAATTGCCAAGAATCACCATATGATTTATGATTTGGAAAAAGGATTAAAGACACACGAATTAACACACCAAAAGCTTGAATGAAGGTATTAAGACATAAATTAAGTGCTTTATGAAAATACCTAGAATTGACTAAAAGATGATTGAAAGTAAGATGCCCGCATACACTAAACACCAAACATCTTCATACACCAATAAAGACCTAGTTCACATTCAAGATACATATAGGTATGAAATTTGAGTGAACTTTTAGAAACACATTATGGGGTTTTCAAGTTTGTTATTTCAGCCTCCAATTCATGGTTTTGAAGACCATAAATACAAACAATACTACCACGAGTTGTGAGGACTTTCAAGCCAGACTTTTGACACAAACTTTGCTAGTCCAAACAACATCATAACTACCCACATATCAAGGCCTCTAGGGGCTGTTTAGAGAGCCTTATGGATGATTCATAGTAGCCCTTGGACAGCAAGAAAACCCACAGAAAATCATGGAAAAGAATGAACAAAATCGCACACGTACACTCGAGTTTGCTTCCTAAAATCGGCCACAACTACATGCATGATAACCCCATTTACGAGAGGAAGTAAGAATCTTACCAAAGAATTCCAGACCTTGATGCCTCATTGAAACCTTCAAGCACCAGCCATGGCTTTGCCTTTGCTGCCCGATCTTTTTCCTTGCATACCTCCTTAAAAATCTATATTTTCTTTACCTAGTTGCACTAAATCGAGCGAGTAATAGCAGCCCACCAAAACAAAACCGACCTACCCTTCATAAGTCGCACGTAACTAAAGGGACGGAAGAAATAATCGGAATCCATCAAAGTTCTCGCACGTTATCAACTTGACAAAATTGCAAGAATGGTCCCTGTGGTATGTCAAAACTAGCAACTTTGGTCCAAAATGGGTCTGGCTCGCAAGGATGGTCCAATAGTTTCGTTTTGTTGCGAGTTTAGTCCAATTTCCTATGAAATTTTTTATAATGACAAATTTGCCCCTTATTATTTTATTTTCCATTTTTCTTTTATTAAAACAATTAAAATAAAACAAAAATAAAATCTCTCTCTCTCTCTCTCTCTCTCTCTCTCTCTCGGGAACTAGATAATATTGATCAAAATCAAACTCTGAAAATCATCACCACCAATCTCTCCTCCTCCCAAACGTCACTACTACTGTCTCTTTCTAATCAGAACCATCCCAACTTAATCACCACCGCCCCTGATTTCTCTTCCTCCCCTCTTTGTTAACCTTTCTTCTTCTTCGCCTTCACAACTCCATCTATAGTTGCGTGTACAAGTATCACTTGTAAATAAGAGATTCTCATCTCCTATTTGACGCCTGGAAGTGAATCGATTTATGAAATTGTTTCATCTTCTACTTTGCTTAAATTGACTTCAGAGTTCCGATTCTCAGCGTTTCTTCCATGGGACCATGAGATTTTTGGGAAAGAAAACTAAAAGGCTAGAATCAGTAAACAAGAACGAAGAAAACCCATTGTAGATTTGGATTTGGGATGTTAGATGGTGGTGGGTCACCACAGGGGGAGGTGGAGGAGTTGCCACAAACGACTGTGGTGGCTTTCTTCACCGGAGAAGTAAGAAACAAGGGTGACCATCAAGAAGATGTGGGTGACCAGTGATGTTTTGGATGATGTCACCGAAAGCAGGGACTTGGATGCGTAGGTTGGAGGAGGTGGTTGGTTGCGATGTTATGGCTCCGACGGTGGGGATGAAAATTGTTATCGGAATTTTGTTCCGATCGATTTGTAGGTTTCAAAAGAAGAGAGAGAAGGGGAAACGGGGAGACCATTTTACATACTCGTATCTATTGGAATCGATTCAGCCCATGAAATTGTTGTCTGAATCTGTATAATGGCGGGTCTCGATTTACTCGATTTATTTGAAGATAGATTTGTAGGTGGGTCTCAGTATATCTCTATTCTTTGTTACCAGATTAGCCAAACAAGGAGACCCCTAAAATACAAGGTTCTTTCATCTGGTTTTGAATGTTTTATGTACTTAAAAATTGCTGAACATTCATAGATAGAAAGGTGTTTTTGAGTTTTGAATTAAATTTTGGTTATGAATGCTAAATATTTGATGATTTCGATCGAATCAACTTTTCTTTTGCGAGAATTTGAAACATCAAACAAAAACGATTTTTGATTTTTGATTATTTATAGTCGTGGCATCCGGTGGTGGTGGTGGTGGTGGCGATGGGTGGTGATGGTAGCTGTAGGTGGTGGTTAAATAAGGAAGTGGTGGACAGTTCCAATAGGGGGAGAGAGAGAGAGAGAGAGAGAGAGAGCGTGTGTGTGTATGTATGTGTGTGTGTGTGAGTGAGAGATAGATCTATTTTCTTTTTTCTTTTTCTTTTTTGATTTATGTAATAAAAAAATTGAAAAATGGGAAATACCAAGGGAAAATCTGTCATTTTAAAAAGTTTCAAATTTTTTGGACCAAACCCGCAAGAAAATCAAACTTTTGGACCATCATTGCGAGCCAAACCTGTTTTGGACCAAACATGCTAGTTTTGACATACCACAGGGACGATTCTTGCAATTTTGTCTATCAACTTAGAGGTTATATTAAGCAATTTTTCAAATTTTACCCCTTAACTTATTTCCCATTAATTATCTTAACCCTTACTCACTTTTTTTATAAATCAAGTTTCCTAAAATTACACTTCAACCCCCTCGACTTAAATACAAATGTATGCACCCTTATTTTATTTTATCATCATAAAACCAAAATAATCCTACATAAATAAATATTTGTCTAACGGAAGATAACGAATTCGGGTCGTTACAACTAAGCCTCGGACACCTTCGCATGAGACACACCGCACACACTCCTCGAATGACCCTCGGACCTTCGTGGAGCCTGCCCATTGGACCGAAGTTGGGTCCAATCCGAAGCTGCCATTTGCGAGCCAGCTGTTCCGATCCTCGCATCTGAGCCTTGCTTAAGTTGTTGCGTGTACCGAGCCTCGCAGCCACCTGCCCTCTCCCTCTCGATTCGGATCCAGACCTCGCACCTATATAAGGGGTGCGAGACCTCCTGGGTAAATGTTAGAAAATTGCCACTTTTTACCCATAAACTTATATTTCTTCTACTTCCACTTCCCCTGAAGCCTCGGTTTTATTTTTAACACCCGAAACACACCCCGAAGTGCCCGAGAAGCCCGCAAAATTTATCTTTTCGGTTTTGAAGCTCTACCTTCGCAGAGCCCGGTTATCAAGAAAACTCTCGGTTTCAACGAAGAAAGTTTTATTTAGAGCTGAAGTGCTGCCCAAATTAATATTTTAGCCCCCGGTTATTTCACGATGAGTTTGATATATAGGAACAATTGTATGTTATGTGTTATATGTGCTATGTGCTTTTGAGTGTTATTATTCCGGGTTATTTTTCCCGTGTTATTTTTATTCGCTATTTTTAATAGCAAAGAAATACCTTTGACCATGTGATCAGTGAAAGGACTTAGGTTCACGTTGGTACTGCTATGTAGCCTCTGGCCATGTAGAACATGTCTTTGTAAGAGAATGATTTCTATTCTATGGTATTGGTAGTAGGTTAGACAGGGCTATAATCCTGAAATCTACCAAAATGTTAATCCGAAGTAGTATGTCTTCTGTGCCATTTGGGCCAAAGCTTTATTGATGTATATCAAGTATGAAAATTGTTATGTCTCATTGATTGCATATCTTTGATTCAAATCAATGATTGATATGAAAAGTTTGACACATGATTCATATATGCCCTTGTTGTTCCTTGTTCCTCTTTGTTTCAACCATATTGAAGTATATATATGGCATAACGTTACATTGTATCTATTATTGAACTCACTAAGCGTCACCACTTACCCTCTCAATGTTTAACAAATTGCATGAGATAAGCATCCAATATAGTTATATACTGATAGAAGATTTTTGAATAGTTTGAAACTATTGTATTGATAAAATATTATGAATAGTTTGAAACTATTGTATTTTGCACTCCTATATGTATAAAACTATAAAATCCTGGGAAGTTATGTAATATATAACACTTTAAAATAGTCGGTTTGTATCTAGTAGTTTGTAACCTCTTTATCAATGTAAAATATTGTTTTTATAATATGCAAGTAGCATGTTTTGGAGTAACTATGTTGTCAAGTATGAAAGTTTGGGTATTTCATAAATACGAAAGTGAGGGTCTTTCAATCATGGTATCAGAGCAGTAGTTTGGGCGAATTAAATTCCACAGATTGGTATTTAGACTTAAACTATTAGAAGTTCAATATATGAATGAATTCATTGTAAGTATATGGATACAAACTATAGGAAATATTTAAGTAAAAGTATTAGGTAATAATAAACCCGAATGTTTTAAAATACAATGTTACTCTATATTGCAGAGCAATGGCTGAACATGTTAGTAGCCATACCCCTGAGGTTGGTGGAGGTCCTCAACCCGAGGAAGTGAATACTCCAGTATCTCTTCGTTTAGAGCGTATCTTGGGTAAACTTACCGGTGTTATTCGACAGACTCTCGAAGAACACAAAAAGAATGGCGATAAGGGAAAAAGAGAAAGCCACTGGAAAATCTTCAAAAGGAGAGGTGAAGCGTCCCTCGTTCAAAGATTTCAAGAGTAGTGATGCTATAGAGTTTTCCGGTGTTCTTAATCCCATTATTATTCTTACTTGGATCCAGAACACAGAGAAAGTGTTTCGTATTTCTCATGTGGATAATAAAGACAAGGCTAATTACGCTTCCGCAATGCTCACCGGAGAAGCCTTGGTCTGGTGGGAAGCAACATATGAAGCTCTCAACGGGCTTGACCAGGAGAATTTAGCCTGGGAAATGTTTAAAATTCGTTTGTTAGAGAATTATTGTCCTTTAGACATGAGGAGGAGATTGGAGAAGGAATTCCTCGAGCTTAAACAGGGATGAATGACTGTAAATGAGTATGAAACTTAATTTAATCAAAGAGCAAGGTTTGCTACAAAGTATATTCCAACTGAAGACGATAAAATTCAGTTATTCATGGAGGGACTACGACACGAAATCCACGATTTCGTTGTCAATCGAGAAGTTCTGTCATTCGATAAAGCCGTTGAGTATGCTCGAAGACGTGAGCATGACTTAGAAATACATGGTGCCACTTTTACTGCTCTGAAGCATCCATGTACTGAAAGAATTGTTCCCGTTCCTTCTTTTCTACCAGCTCAATCCGTTCGGACTGAACCTGGTAATCAAGTGCAAACTTAAAATGCCTCTCGTGGATGCGGTAGATCACAATCTTTTTCTATTCTATCGCCTTCATGTCGTGTTTGTGGAAGGAATCATCCGAGCCAATGCAAAATAGACAAGGAATCCATTGTCTGTTATGGGTGTGGAGAAAAGGGTCATATAAAGCCATCTTGCACAAGAAAGGATGTTACTTGCTATGCATGTGGTATTACTGGCCACAAGAAGCGTTTTTGCCCAACTCTTACTAGTTAGATGACGAGAAGTCAAGCTTCTGTTCAACAACCGACGAGAAGTCAAGTCCCTGTTCAACAATCAAAGGGTACTCCAACTAAAAAGGAGGAGGTGCCAAAAGCTAAGGGTCGTGCATTCCAGATTACCTTAGAGGAGGCACGCGAGGACCCGAATGTTGTGACGGGTACATTTCTTGTCAACTATAGACTTGCTCACATCTTATTTGATTCTGGTGCCTCAAATTCTTTTGTGTCTTATAAATTTGCGCATTCCTTTCAAATTGCTTGCTTTATACTCGTGCAACCATTTCACGTAGATACTGCGAGAAGTATATCATTACTTGCTGATAAAGTCTATAGGGATTGTGTTATAGAAATTCAAGGCTATACTTTTCTTGCTAACCTGATCCCTATCTCCTTGCCCAACTTTGATATTATTCTTGGTATGGATTGGTTATCAAAGAACCACACAAAATTCTTGTGCTATGAAAAGATAGTACGCATTCCTCTTTATGAGGAGAATCCTATCTATGTCTACGATGAACAAATACTCTTAAAAATAATCTCTTTCCTTAAAGCTCGTAAATTCATATCGAAAGGGTGTTCTATCTATCTGGCCTACACAGTTGATGTCTCAAGAGAGAAGAAGAAAATTGTAAATGATGTTCCCATTGTTAACGAATATCCTGATGTTTTCCCCGATGACTTACATGGCCTTCCTCCGAATAGGCAAGTAGAATTCTAAATTGACCTTGTGCCTGGTGCTGCTCCGATTGCAAAGACTCTTATCGTCTTGCGCCAGCTGAGATGAATGAAATGATGATCCAACTATAGGAACTACTTGACAAGGGTTTCATTCGACCGAGTACCTCCCCCTAGGGTGCTCCGGTACTGTTATTCAAGAAGAAAGATGGATTGATGTGGATGTGCATTGATTATCGTGAGCTGAATAAGGTGATTATCAAGAACAAGTACCCACTACCTCACATCGATGATTTGTTCAATCAACTTCAGGGTGTTAGCTATTTCTCAAAGATTGATCTAAGATCTAGCTATCATCAGTTGAAAGTTCACAAGCAGGATGTACCAAAAACTGCTTTTCGTACTCGTTATGGGCATTATGAATTCCTTGTTATGCCGTTTGGTTTAACAAATGCTCCTGCTGTATTCATGGATATGATGAATCGGATATGACGCCTAATGCTCGATAAATCAGTCATCGTATTCATTGACGATATTCTAATCTATTCCAAGTATGAAGCTGATCATTCCATTCATATTCGTGCGGTATTAGAACTTCTTCGACAGGAGAAACTATATGCTAAATTCTTGAAATGTGAATTTTGGCTTCGCCAAGTTCAATTTCTCGGCCATGTTATTTCTAGTGAGGGTGTATCCATAGATCCTATTAAAATTGAAGCTATTCAAAATTGGGAAGTGCCCCGTAATGCTTCCGAAATTCACAGTTTCTTGGGTCTCGCGGGATACTACCGGAGATTCATTAAAGACTTTTCTCGTATAGCCGTACCTCTCACGAGTCTTACACGGAAGGAAGTGAAGTTCGAATGGGGTGAAGTCCAAGAAAAAGCTTTCTCAACTCTAAAAGATCTTTTGACTCATGCTCCAATCTTATCACTCCCAGAAGGTGATGATGATTTCTCCGTATATAGCGATGCTTCAAGATTGGGACTAGGTTGTGTGTTGATGCAACGTGGCAAAGTGATAGCCTATGCCTCAAGACAACTGAAAGATTATGAAAAGAATTATCCCACTCATGATCTCGAACTCGCTGCAGTGGTATTTGCCCTAAACCTTTGGAGGCATGATCTTTTTGGTACAAAATGCCAATTATTTACCGACCACAAAAGTCTCAAGTACATATTCAGTCAACAAACTTTGAATATGAGAAAACAACGAGCCATGGAGCCGATCAAAGATTATGATTGTGAAATCCTATATCATCCTGGAAAATCCAACGTAGTTGCCGATGCACTTAGCAGAAAGGTTTATCGTAATAGTATGTGTTATGCTATTACTCATACTACAGTAAATTCACTATTTTAGATGAATTAGAGAAATAGCAAGAAGAGGCCCTAAAGCCAGAAAATGTGAAGAAATAAGGGATGATACATTATAATGATGCTTTACTTGATGATCCACGAGGATTAAAAGTATTCAAGAATCGACTATGGATTCCAAAGATTGGCGGATTAAGACAGAAGATTTTAGATGAAGCCCATAAATCTAAACTGTCAATACATCCTAGTACAAGTAAAATGTACTATGATGTAAGAGCTGATTATTGGTGGCCTGGATTAAAGAGAGACATTGGAAGATATGTACATGAATGCTTAGTATGCTTACAAGTCAAAGCAAAGCACCAAAAGCCTTATGGAACCCAAGAAAGTCTTAGTGTTCCTGTATGGAAATGGGAAGAACTGTCCATGGATTTTATTACCAAATTGCCAAAGACTACTAGACAGAATGATAGCATTTGGGTAATCGTCGACCGCCTGACTAAAAGCACTCATTTTCTTGCCATGCGTGAAACAACTCCAATGGAGAAATACGCAGAAGTATACTTAGATGAAATTGTTTCAAGACATGGTGTGCCACTAAAGATCATTTCCGATCGTCATAATCGATTCACTTCTTACTTTTGGGCGAGTATGCTACGTGAATTAGGATCTCGAGTTGCTCTCAGCACAACTTATCATCCCCAGACAGATGGTCAAACAGAGAGAACAATCCAAACAGTAGAAGATATGCTTCGTGCATGTGTCTTGGAGTTCGGTGGTAACTGGGATAAATACTTACCTCTTGTCGAATTCTCGTATAATAACAGTTACCACGCTTCAATCAAAATACCACCATATGAAGCATTATATGGTCGCAAATGCCATACGCCATTATGTTGTCAAGACATAGGACAGAAGATCCTTGGAGGCCCTGAAATGATTCAAGACACCACCGACAAGATTTATATTGTACGAGAAAGAATGAAAGCGGCCCAGGATAGCCAGAAGTCCTATACGGAAAAGATGAGATGACCCATACAATTTCAGGTGGGTGATTTCGTAATGTTGAAGGTATCCCCATGGAAAGGCATTATGCGATTTGGGAAGAAAGGAAAACTAAGCCCTACATTTGTTGGTCCTTTCAAAATCATCCAGAGAGTTAGTAAACAAGCATACCACTTGGAATTGCCGAAAGATTTGGCAGGTATTCATGATGTGTTTCATGTGAGCTATCTGCGCAAATGCTTGAGCATCAATGATGACACAGTTCCATTATCCGAGGTGAAATTGGATAATAAATTAAGATATATAGAAGAGCCTGAAGTGATCGTGAATGAAAGAACAACTAATCTACGTAATAAAGAAGTAGAGTTGGTGCTTGTCAAGTGGAAACACCATCGAGACCCAAATTATACTTGGGAAAATAAGAATGAGATAAGAGCAAAATATCCTCATTTATTTTAATCGATGTAATTTCGGGGACGAAATCCTCAAAAAGAGGAGGTATTTGTAACATACACGTTTTCAAATCGTGTTTTAAGTAAATAATATTATGAAATATTATGTGAATTTTAATGTTGGGTTCTAATAGATAGTTTTTACTAGAATTGAAGTAAAACTATGCTTAGAATCATTCATAAAGTATTGGAAGTCTTATGAGATTCCAATCAAATGTCAAATAGTGAAATTTAACGAAAATATAAAATTTGGAAAAAGTAAAATTTTATCATCGAAAGTTGTATATAATCTCGTTAGAAACATTTAGGCGAAAACCTCATCTAAATCCGAGTTATAACGAAGAAGTTATGACCAATCGAAGATCCGCGACAAAACCGGCACGGTGCCGAATGACGTAAAAATTGAGTTTTTGATAAAATACTTTTTAGCCTTACTAATCTAAATGAAAGTCGTAGTATTTGTTAAACCGGGAAGTTCGATAAAAAGAACGCCAAAATCTGACTTCGTATGAGGAAGTTATGATTTTTCTAAGTTTCAGCTTAACAATAGACAGCTAAAAACTCGAATTTTAGATCGAGTGATTTTTAGCCGACACAACCTAAACAAGAATTGAAGGTCTCGTCATTAGTAGTACAATGGTAAAAAGTCTGACGGAAACGGATGTCGGATGAAGAAGTTATGAATTTTTAACGGATTTTTTTGTCTCGGTCTGTTAAAAATAATAATATTAAAAATAAAATCAAAATTAGCCGACAAAGTCTAAAGAAAAGTTGTAGATCATAATTTTACCTACGTGCACATATAAAGAACGTCAAAAATGGAGCCTGTATGAGAAAGTTATGGATTTTACAAGATTGGGCACAATTTTCGAGAAATTTCGCATGAATAGTGCCAGCCACGTCATCCCTCGCATGCAGCCTCCACGTGTCGCCTTCTGATAGGACCAAGGTTTGCTGTGTCGTCTTCTGATTGGACCAAGTCCGCGGTCCACTAAGCCTCGGACACCTTCGCATGAGATACACCGCACACACTCCTCGGATGACCCTCGGACTTTCGTGGAGCCTGCCCATTGGACCGAAGTTGGGTCCAATCCGAAGCTGCAATCTGCGAGCCAGCTGTTCCGACCCTCACATCTGAGCCTCGCCTAAGCTGTTGCGTGTACCGAGCCTCGCAGCCACCTGCCCTCTCCCTCTCTCTTCGGATCTGGACCTCGCACCTATATAAGGGGTGTGAGACCTCCCAGGTAAATGTTAGAAAATTGCCACTTTTTACCCCTAAACATATATTTCTTCTACTTCCACTTCCCCCGAAGCCCTAGTTTTATTTTTAACACCCGAAACACGCCCTGAAGTGCCCGAGAAGCCCGAAAAATTTATCTTTTCGGTTTTGAAGCTCTACCTTCGCAGAGTCCGGTTATCAAGAAAACTCCTGGTTTTCAACGAAGAAAGTTATATTTCGAGCCGAAGTGTTGCCCAAATTAATATTTTAGCCCCTGGTTATTTCACGGTGAGTTTAATATATAGGAACAATTGTATGTTATGTGTTATATGTGCTATGTGCTTTCCCATATTATTTTTATTCGCTATTTTTAATAGCAAAGAAATACCTTTGACCATGTGATCAGTGAAAGGACTTAGATTCACGTTGGTACTGGTATGTAGCCTCTGGCCATGTAGAACATGTCTCCGTAAGAGAATGATTTTTATTCTATGGTATTGGCAGAAGGTTAGACAGGGCTATAAGCCCGAAATCTACCAAAATGTTAATCCGAAGTAGTATGTATTATGTGCCATTTGGGCCAAAGCTTTATTGATGTATATCAAGTATGAAAATTGTTATGTCTCATTGATTACTTATCTTTGAATCAAATCAATGATTGATATGAAAAGTTTGAAACATGATTCACATATGTCCTTGTTGGTCTTTGTTCCTCTTTTCTTTTGCCATATTGAAGTATATATGGCATAACATTATATTGTATCTATTATTGAACTCGCTAAGCGTCACCACTTACCGTCTCAATGTTTAACAAATTGCAGGAGATAAGCATCCAATATAGTTATATACTGATAGAAGATTTTTGAATAGTTTGAAACTATTGTATTGATAAAATATTATGAATAGTTTGAAACTATTGTATTTTGCACTCCCGTATGTATAAAACTATAGAATCCTGGGAGGTTATGTAATATATAACACTTTAAAATAGTCGGTTTGTATCCAATAGTTTTTAACCTCTTTATCATTGTAAAATATTGTTTTTATGAATATGCAAGTAGCATGTTTTGGAGTAACTATGTTGTCAAGTATGAAAGTTTGGGTCTTTCATAAATACAAAAGTGAGGGTCTTTCACTCAAATAAAGTCACAACACATCATGGACAAATGTAGAACTTGAGAGAGAATTCCATGCACCCAAAAACACCCATGAACTCAAATAATGACGCAAGTGACGTTTTTGAGGCTAAGAGCATGTATTTCTATGTGTGGATTCCAAGGGTCATGGGTATTACCCAAATCCATACCCATGGGTTTTATGATCCATGGTTCATGTGGCCCAACTCTTTATGTATCCATACATAAACTTGGTCCAACATGGATCATAATCCCAACACATATAAATATAACTAATTGTCATAATTAGTCCCCATATATTTAATTAGTCTCTTTTGATCACTAAATTAATTCCAATTTAATTCTTGATCAATATTAATTAAAACATATGATTTCATATTAATATATTATAACTTATAATATATTAATAAACCATAAATTACCTTCTCTCAAAAGTCCATCCTAACAAATTGCCTTGATGATATGCAACCCAAATGGACCATGCTACACTCGAGTCGAGTACATACCAATAATAGCTATGGGGTTAGACATCTAATCCAACATTCTCCCACTTGGATAAGTCTAAAACTATTATTGCAAGTACGACTTCATAACCCGACTAGCAATCGTAGCTCTTAATGCAACTATCGAACTCTGAACAAATCAATGACGCGTCCATTAGATAAGGGATCATATATTCCTCCCTTCTAGATATCATGTGGTGTACGATTATGATTGCAAGATCCTTTATCACTCGAGGAAGGACAATGTAGTGGCCGATGCTCTCAGCCGCAAGGCGGTCGCGGCTCCGATCAAAGATCTATGCTTGAGGATGACCGTGGTAACTCTGTTGTTGGAACGGATTCATGAGGCACAGGTTGAGGCGATGAAGGAAGGGCACCATAAGAGCGAGTGGATTGTTGGTCCGGTGGCTTCTTTAGATTATGATAGCTGAGGATTGTCGACGCTGCATCCGAGGGGTTGGGTTACTTATTGGGGAAGTGCGCACCAAGTTCTGATGGAGGAGGCTCACAATTCAAGATTCTCCATTCATCCCGGAGCGACGAAGATGCATATAGATCTTTGTCCTGGTTATTGGTGGACCTGCATGAAGCGAGATATATCATGGTTTATGGAGCAGTGATTTACTTGCAGGTGAGTCAAGGCCGAGCATCAGTGACCTCACGGTAAAATGAAGCCATTGGAGATTCCTGTATGGAAATGGGAAGACATCACGATGGATTTCATCACGAAGCTTCCCCGGACTGCGCGCGGAGCTGATTCTATTTAGGTCATCGTGGATCGATTGACCAAGAGCACACACTTCATCCTGATTTAGGAGAGTATTTCTACAGAGAAGCTAGCCGAGATTTATGTTCGTGAGATGGTGGCATGTCACGGAGTGCCGGTATCGGTGGTTTCAAACCGGGATGTTCGTTTGAAACGACCCAAAAATACTACCCAAAAATTTCGATTTTTATTATAACAAACCATGAAAATGAGTATCACATAATAAAAACCATATGCTGCGTTTTCAAAATCCATAATAAAATACTGCAAGAAAGATGTATCACAACTGTATCCAAACATATCAAAAACTGAATCAACTCCCAGGACAAAACTAAAGCTGTGGTGTGTGCGATGCCATCATCCCGAAACTGAAATTGTAAGCACGAAGCTTAGTGAGCTCCCCCAAACAACCACATACCATACAAAACATATAAAGCACATACTAGGCCTTGCCCACTGCATCGGACCGCAGTCCGGAACTAGCTGCATCAGACCGGAGTCCGGAACTGACTGCATCGGACCGAAGTCCGGAACTGACTGCATCGGACCGAAGTCCGGAACTGATTGGTACCTTATCCCCTGCATCAGACCGAAGTCCGGAACTGACTGATCATAGCATAGCATAACACATATCAACTAACATAGACACATATACTGCATCGGACTGAAGTCCAGAACATACATCACACAAACATACTCGAATCACATAGACATCAAGCATACTGAACTACTGCTTCAGACTGAAATCCGGAACTACTACTAACTAAACGGGCTGGCATTGAGGCTGTAGACCCGTTCCTACTGGAAGGAAACTCACCTCGTGAACTGGCTGCTGTGTGTATAGCTCTGGAAGCTAACTATTGCTGCTCCGGTACCTCCCCGGCTACAAATCCATAAACACACTCAATCAAAAGCTAATCACTGCACTAGGGTAAAATGACTCTTTTACCCTTGGTCAAAGTCAACTCTCCCGGTCAAAGTCAACCTACAGTTGACCTGACTCGCCGAGTTGGGCCGCCAACTCGCCGAGTCCCTAGTCTCACTTCTCAACCCTACTCGTGGCTACTCGTCGAGCATGGCATCGACTCGACGAGTACCCTCTCGATTCAAAAACTCAGATATTCTGCATCCGACTCGCCGAGTCATATGAACAACCCGTCGAGTTGTTCTTCGATCTAAGAAGATTGTCTTCGACTCGCCGAGTTGTATGAACAACTCGTCGAGTCCCACCATAACTGATAGACCCTACGACTCACTGAGTCCATCCTACAGCTCACTGGCCTCCACTCGGAATCACTCAAAGGGTAAAGATCGGGAACTCGCGACTGGACTCACCGAGTCCGAAGAGCGACTCGCCGAGTCACATGCATGCAGATCCTAAAAACTCGATTCTGATCAAAACCACCGCATACACTTTATAGATCTGAGCTTCCTTAGTCCGATTAACACGTAAAGATTTTATCTTTACGTGTCCAAAAGCATCAATGAAGATTATAAGGCTCAAAAAGCATGATAAAGGCTAGATCTAGGGCTCTTATGTAAAGTAACTTCAAAAAGGCAATAGATCCGGGCTCTACAACTCATAAATGGACAGATCTAGGGATATCTCGACCTATTAGGGCATTCATCCAACTATAAGGTTTGAAAATACATCAAACTAGCCCTAGAAATGATCTAATGGAGGTTTTAAGCCTAAAACAGGAGGATTCCGAGAAATACCTCAATGAACTCTGGAATGGAAGCAAAACCTTGGATCTTCTTCTTCTCCTTTGAACCTAGCCTCCTTCTTCTCTTCAAAACTTCAAGATTCACACAATAAATGCACAAATAACCAAGGAAACGATTAGGGTTTGCTAAATGATGCTTTGAGGGTGAAGGGGATGAGTTTGGGGGCTCATAAGGTTGTTTAAATAGGGTGCAAACCCGGGGATTTAGGGTTTCTACCTGGCAGGCAGACTCGCCGAGTCCCGAATATGGACTCGCCGAGTCGCCGACTAACACGTGCTCGAAGTCCCGCCCCTACTCGACGAGTTGGGCCATAGACTCGTCGAGTCCCCCTCAAAAACCTCAAAATAAATGCCATAGAAGTAACGTACCAGGAATGGGGTGTTACATCGTTTTACTTCCAGATTTTGGAAGCGGTTTCATGACGAGATGGATACTCGTCTCCATTTCAGTACAACCTTTCATCCGCTGGCCGATAGGTAGAGTGAGCGGACGATTCAGACTCTTGAAGATATGTTGCATGCGTGCATATTGGACTTTGGTGGGAGTTGGGATACGTATCTTCCATTAGTGGAATTTTCGTATAACAATAGTTATCACGCTAGCATTGATCGACCTCCTTTTGAGATGCTCTACAGGAGGAAATGCAGGACCTTGATTTGTTGGGGCGAGTTCGGTCAACGAGTCATGGGGAGTACCGAGGTGGTACTCAAGACTACTGAGATGATTCAGCAGGTTCCGAGTAGGCTCCATACAGCTCAGATTCGGCCGAAGAGCTATGCCGACAAGCGCCGGTCAGACTTGGAATTCTAGGTGGGAGATATGGTTATTTTGAAGGTGTCACCTTGGAAAGGTGTCACCGGGTTCAGAAAGCAGGGCAAGCTAGGCCCCACATATATCGGTCCTTTCAGGGTTTTGGCTCGGGTGGTCCGGTTTGCATATCATCTAGATCTTCTAGCCGAGCTCAACCAGATTCATAGCACATTTCATGTCTCTCAACTGCGAAAGTGTTTGGTGGATGATTCTGCAGTTGTACCCTTGGAGGATATTCATATGGATGACCGCCTAAATTATGTTGAGAAACCAGTGGAAATATTAGATCGGAGGACGAAAACCTTAAGGAAAAAGGTTATGGAGCTAGTGAAGGTGCAGTGGCTGCACCGCAAGGGGTCGGAGTGGAAGTAGGAGCCCGAAGAGGAGACGAGGGAGCATTACCCAAGGTTATTCGAGGCAGCAGAATTCGAGGACGAATTCTGATTCAAGTGGGGGAGGATTGTAACGTCCAGTTTCCGGTATGAATTTATTTTCCAATTATTTAAGTAAATTACACGGATGGTCCCTATGGTTTAGGGTAATTTGCACATTTGGTCCCTAATTTATTTTTTTAACTCGGAAGGTCCCTATTGTTTGTTTTTGTTACGCACTTGGTCCCTGTCACACATAAAAAAGATTATTTTGCCCTTGATTTTTTAATTTATTTAAGTAAACACACCCCCAACCCCACCCTCTCACTTTACCTTACCTACCACATCATTTTTTCCTATTTAAATAATAGTCGTTTTAGTTAAGACATGGACCAAGCGTGTAACAAAAACAAACAGTAGGGACCAAGCGCGTAACAAAAACAAACAGTAGGGACCTTCCGAGCTAAAAAATAAGTTAGGAACCAAACGCGCAAATTATGCCAAACCATAGGGACCATTCGTGTAATTTACTCCAATTATTTATATTTTTATTGGAGGACTCGGCGAGTTGGAAGCCTCAACTCGGCGTGTCGAATGGTTTTTGGCTGCGAAGTTTAATGAGTCAACTCGGTGAGTTGAGGTGCCTCAACTCGGCGAGTTGGCCGTTGGGAAGGAAACCCTAGTTTTTAGGGTGTTGCACCCTATTTAAAGGCCTTAAGTCCCTTGGTTGGCCTTCTTACCAGCCTCCTCTGTCTAGAATCCCTAAAATCGAGCATTTCCTTCCACTTTTGAGTGTATGAGCTTGGGGAGAGCCTTAAGTGTTCATTTTTGATGCATGTTCAAGGAGCTAAGGAATTAGGAGTTGCTTAGCTTGAAGAAGGAGTATTAGATCCAGAATCACTAGCTCATTTGTCAAGTTTTTGAGGTATCAAGTTCTTAACTTGCTTATTAGTTTCTTAGATCTCTTCTTGGGTTAGATTGTATGCTTTTAGCCATGTTCGGGTGGATGATGGGGGTGTAGGTCGTCCCAAGTGTTTATTCTTTCAGATCTGAATCTTCATGAGCTCTTTTGGCATAAAGGTGCCAACTTTATGGTCTTAACGGCTTCATGCATTCATTAAGTCCTTCTTACGACCTCTTTTGATCATTTGAGCCTCTCCTAGTCATACATGAGTGTAAAGTTGGAAACTTTACGTGGCCATTCAGCTTTTAGGTCCAAATCTGCAGTTTGGGGCTATGCCTTTAGTGATTAAGTACTTATTGATTAAGCCCTTACCCCTTTAAGCCTAAGGTTTGGGTTTTGAACCCATTTTGGTGGTTCTTAGGGGTAAAGTTGGAAACTTTACCCTTCTAGATGCCATTTTAGTTGAGATTTGAGTTGTAAAGCTCTTAGTTTCAATAATGCCAGCTTAATGAGTTAAGATGTTGGGTTTCTAGCAAACTCGGTGAGTTTATTGATAGACTCGACAAGTTGGATCGAATTTTCCAGACTTTGCAGATTAAAGGGGAAACACTACAAGTTGAAGGACAACTCGACGAGTTTGGTCAACTCTAACTGTTGACCTTGACTTTAGTCTTTGACCAAGTTTGACCTATAAGGAGTTTTGGGGCAATTTGAGTTGTATCTAAGGAATTGTTTCTGTTTAAGAGTTTAGTAGAGCTGATATTCGGAGTCGGGACCTATTCAACATTCGATGTGAGTTTCTTCACTTGTTTTAGCGGGTCTAAGGCAACAATGCCGACCCTTGTTGATATACTAGGATGCTAGGAGTCTGCGTGATCCTCGAATGTGTTATGTGCTGCTTTGTGTACTTGGCGAGGCTCGATGCCAGGCGAGGCCTGAGGACCGGAACATATGTTACTGTTATTGATTTCTATATGTGAAGACATGATGATTATATGATATTGATTGTATGTGTATAGCGGTCGAGGCCCAATGACAGGCGAGGCCTAAGAATAACTAATCTATATACCGAGCGGGGCTCAATGCCGGGTGAGGCCCGAGGTCGGGCGGGGGCCCATTTTGAGATTTATTATGTATGGTGTGTGGTAGTTTGGGGAACTCATTAAGCTTTGTGCTTACAGTTTTCAGTTTATGTTTCAGGTACTTCCGGTTGCAAAGGGAAGAGCTCGGGTTGACTGCATTGCACACACCATTGGGATTCCACACAGTATGTTTGAATTTGATTGTATGACAATTGATACATTGGTTTTTATTTGAAATGTTTGGATGATATTGGAAGTACTAATTTATCTGTTATTAGAAATGAAATTATTGGGACCATATTTTGGGATGTTTCAAACATCCATTGCATAGCAGTTGGGTCTTTTTCATTGGGTCATGACACTTTAATTACGAAGAGGAGGATTACCATTACTTAAGTGTATGATCAACTAGAATTGTAACATCCCTATGATGAGGTATTTTCAATTTTAAACCTATGTATGAAGGAATATTGCATTTTGACCCTTGTGCTTAAGAAAGATTGCAAGAATGGCCCATAGTGGCAATTTGGTGATTTTTAGTCGTGGCCGAAGCCTTAGTATGCTAAGCATACTTGGGTGGACCTTAGTACACTTAGTGTACACCGTGTACGTAGGGCGTACGTGAAGGATCCTCAAACCTTAATTTTTAGTGGTTGGTCCATTTATAAGCATCATTATCACCTCATTTCTCATTCCCTCATTAGCCTCCACCTGAGAAAACGTCCCTCTAGCTAACCCTAAGTGAGAAGAGTGCATCTTGAGCTCATCATTGTGCTTTAGTGATATTCTTGAAGAAGATGAAGGTTGTGGGAAGACCTTAGAGCTTGGAAGCAACTTAGATCAAGGATTCTCTCCTTTCTAGCAACCTCCACGAGGTAAAAAGCTCCTTGCTTGATCATCTTATCTTGTAGATCTATCCATTTCTTTATTTAGGCAGTTTTGGTCCTAACTATGATGATACTTGAGCATGGCATGCTCTTAATCGAATAAGACGTCTTTTAAGACCTAATGAAGGGTCTTGAGTCATAAAAATATGGTCTTGATGCATAGTTTTTCCCCATGCATGCTCTAAAAGGTCTTAAGGTGTTAAGAAGTTGGGATTTTGTGTATTAAGCACTTATTAGGCATGGAAAGTCATAAAGTGTATTTTGACCTTGGATATGAAATTGGACGTGAGAGCTTAATGCATTAAGCTCTTATTGAGGAAAAAGAGATCACCTACGTATGTCGTGCATAACCTAGAGTACGTCGCGCATACGAGGTGAAACACCTGACTCCGATAAAAGCCAGAGTACGCCCAATGTAGGAGCTGAGTACGTCCCGCGTACTCAGCTGAGTGGACCGAGTTGACCTGGTTACTGTTAACCGTTGACTTTGACTTTGACTAGGGTTAACCAAGTTTGACTTAAGAGTGTTTTGGGTATTTTGAGCAATAGTTAAGCCTTAGTCTCTATCTTTTGAATAGGTGACCTGTAGAGCTGGTATTCAGAGCAATGTATTCTTCAGCTATTGTCAGACTATGAGGTGAGTTTCTTCTCAATGTATCGTGGGTCGAAGGCACCAATGTCGACTCACTAGATTATTTATCTTGGTTAGGATAATATTATGCTAGTTTTAGGCTGATTAGTACATCTGCATGATTATCTGTATTTGTTGGTTCTGTGCTTATGTTTATCTGTGACATCCCCATTTTCACGGCCAGAAAAGATCGATTTTGTTTATGCTTTATAAAAATCAGAGTACTTCATTTCATAAAAATGTTGCGGAATTTGTTCCCAGAAAAACATGGTAAATACGTTATTAAAACATTTTCGAAGAAACATATTTATTTCATTTTAAAACGTTTGGGATGTCATCGTTAATACAGGAACATAAGTATAAACAGAACTTACAATTATTCACACTAGTGGTCTACATCTCTTTAAATCTCTCAGTGTAATGTCACTTCATATCAACACCTGTGATATAAATAAAGTGAGTGGGTCAGGTTGGGAAACCTGGTGAGCACATAGGGTTTTCAACCCACAATAATATATTTATTATTTTTAAACATCAAACAATCAACCCAATTACCCATTCCCGTTATCCTCACATTACGTCCCTAAAACATCTAACACAAGGGACCTAGTCAAACGACTATCATTGGGATGGAGTATATCTGGTGAGCACACAGTTCACACAGTTCGAATAAACACACAGTTCGAATAAACACCTACAGGTTGCGAGCCTGCTAGTGTTCCACTGGACTGTCTAGAATAGTCTGTGGTCGTCATCTATACTCCGCTAGATGACTAGATCATCAAGAACAGCTATAACGAGGCCTCTCATTATTTTATTTTGTCACACAGCAACTATTACATCTACCCATGTTTTACCCAACACATTTTGTAGATATAAAATACATATACAGTTTAAATCATTGAAAACATGTATAAATCGTTCATCCAGCATAGATAGCAAGTATACAGATAATATACACACACAACACATAATTTATATAAAATACTTCATATCTATGTGTAAGCTGAAAGTAACTATGCACTCACCTAAAAGGTGGTGACTCAGCACTCGAACAACGCTTCGATACTCTCAAAACAATTTCCTTCGATAAAACCTAGTATCAATACCACTAGGGTTTAGTCTAACGATAACCGCGACAATTTAATAGTCTGACTATTATTATTATTATTATTATTATATAAGCGTTAAATAACACTCAATATAACTCATAATAATAGCCCAAATACTCATTATAAGTTCCTAATAATGTTACTATATTAAAACATAAGCTATACTAAAGATACGTTAGGCGTAGCTCACTTACAGCTGGTTTTCTCGAAAACCGGGCTTCGCTGGAGCAGTGTTCCCGAGCCGAAAGGCTCTTTTCTCGGGACTCTGGGAGCCTCGGGGCTTCCTTCGGGTGCTAGGGGGTTTACCTAAGCTTTTAGGGGGGGGGGGGGGGTTAGGGAGGCTAGAGAGAGAAAGTGAGTTTGGGAGGTGTGAAGAGAAGGCTAGACCCGACACCTCTATTTATACTGCAAAAATTTGATGGACTCACCGAGTAGGGGGACCTACTCGCCGAGTTGGTCCATGTGGTGGCCTTCTGGTGGTGCCACGTGTCCAATTCTGGTGGTGCCACGTCACCCCTATCGCGTATCAGCCTTCGAACTTAGAAAAATCATAACTCTCGCATACGAGCTCCGTTTTCGACGTTCTTTATATCCACGCGTAGGTAAAATCAAGATCTAAAACTATCATTTAGACTCCGTCGGCTAATTCTCGACCGATCTCAAATTTAACAATAGGAGGCGTTTAGACTGTTAAATGACCGCGAAGAATTCGTAACTCCTTCATACGAACTCCGTTTTCATCCATCTTTTTACCGTTGAGTTCCTACTAATGAGATCTTCAACTCTCATTTAGGTCGCGTAAGCCAAAAACCGCTCGAACTAAAATTCGAGTTTCGGGCCGTGCACTGCTAAGCCGAATCTTAGAAAAATCATAACTTCCTCATACGAAGTCAGATTTGGGCGTTCTTTTTATCGAAACTCTTAGTTTAACATATTCTACAACTTTTGTTTAGATTGCTAAATCTAAATCTCGCTCTATCGTAAATTCACTATTTACGCTTCCCGGTGCCGTGCCGTTTTGCCGTAAAACTTCGACGGGCCATAACTTCTTCGTTATAACTCGGATTTCGGCGTTCTTTATATGTACGGAAACCTTGTGACATATCCTACAACTTGGTTAAGATTACTTATTCTGAATAATCTTTTGTCGAAAAGTCGTTTTCGACCCCTATTGCCTCTAAATTAACTAGCCCGGATTTGCGGGCGTTACAATTATCTCCCCCTTAGGATGATTACGTCCCGGAATCATCAACAAAACAGGGTCGTATAATGACTCCATACGTCATCTCTTCATCCTAGGTATTAATTATCACTTCTATATTCCTTCAAGTCTACCTTTTAGACTCATTGACTGTAAGTAGTACCTGATCGTGCACCTGCTCTCCACCTCAAGCTAGACTCCCAATTATGACCTTCAAGTCACAATCTCGATCCTTATTGGATACGAACTTGAGATGATTTCTTTTATTACCACTAAGGATCGATGTGTCATATTC